>NC_042515.1:16103388-16714888 GCF_900963305.1 Echeneis naucrates | reverse complement strand
ATGAGCTCTGCTGCATATTGTGTTGAGTGCAGAGTCTGTAAACTAACTTGTGCAGATGCTATTTGTCTTGTGTGCCCCATTAAGAATACCGTGTGTGTGTGTGTGTGTGTGTGTGCACTTGTGGGGGGGGGTTCTCTGTGTGGATGGTGAGATTGGCAGCTGTGTAAGCAAGCAGCCTGACCAGGACATTAGCAGCAAGGATTCCAGCCTTTAGTCATCAAATATTTACTTCCACATAGGTGTATTCACACAGACGCATGCGCACGCACACACACACACCAACACACAACTCCTCTCTCATTGTGTCTGTGTAACGTTTTTTTATATTTACAGAACTTAATCGGTTTGGTCTTAGTTTCAGTGTTGGGCCGACACACTTTATCACCTTACCACTACAGCTTTTGTGTTTGAATTGTTGCTCTTTGTGACAATTTACCACATGACACACTGACTTCAAGTTTTGTGCAATATCACTGGTGTTGGAGCAAATAAAGATCTTATCAAACTGACAAAATCTTTCTGTAAGGACAGTTGAGATTACCTCGAAGGCAGCCGGATGTTTTCTGGTCTTGAATGCCTTGGAAGGAGGCAGGTGAAGAGAAGGTCATGAGACCTTTTAGCGCTGAGCCTTCGTGCCATCTGGATCAATTTATCCTGCCAGGGGAAATAACAGCCTTCACCTGGCAGCAGGATGGGAAACGCTTATCATTAGTCCTTGTTTGCTTCAGTCTCGTTTCACTGCATCATCTTGGCCTTTTTGGGAGAGATTTTACTGTCAGCTCGTTTTCATCTTAGATACTTTAAAGTCTATATGATACATGTAGAGTGGTGAGAGCACAGACAGCTTTCCCTTCAGTTGATATTGTTAAGAAACAGATTTTTCATTCTGAGCTTCTCAAATTACAGACGCATCACAATTTAGACACTTAATGAAAAGCTGACACCTTGTGGCCGTATATTTACACTGCAACTTCATACGCTGGATTCAAAAAGTATTCAGACCCCTTCCCCTTTTTCCCAATTTTATTATTTGGGGCACCTTGTTCTTAAATTCACTGCAATAATTGTTTTCCTCTGATAAAGCTCCACTTAATACCTCAAAAAGCAACATAATTTTAGATTGTTTTGCAAATCCATTTAAAAGAAAATCCTTAAATATGTGCCTCCTTTTGTCTTGGCTGTGATGCAAACAGCCGTGCACATGGGTGAAAACCATTGGGGGGGGGCCTTTTCAGATGTCATGTTCAGTTGAATTGTCCCAAATTTACTTGTGCATTGTCTTGGCTATAAGCTTCGGGCCATTCTTATAGCGGAAGGTGAACCTACAGTCCGGGTTCCTGACTGCTTTATGAAGGATATCTTCTCCTCCTATCCACATTCGCCTCAACCCTGAGCTTTCTCACTGTCCCTGCTGCTGACGACCACATCCACAACACGACACCAGCACTACAGTGCCTCACTGTTATGATGGTATTAGGCAGTAATGAGCGGTGTCTGGTTTCCTCGAGACATCCTGAAATGAGGCCAAACAGTTCAATCAAGAGCATTTTTTTATTTTTTTTCATGTGACCTTCACTGAAGAGAGGCAGCTTTGGAGTCAGTCAGTTATGGCTGTCTTTCTGGAAGTTTCTCCCATCTCTACACATCAACACAGCCAGAGACACTGCTCGTCATGCTCTTGGTCACTTCTTTACCGAGGCTTTTCTTCCCCATTTCCTCTGTTTGGTCAACTCTGGGAAGAATGCTGATTCCTCTGAACACATCACACTTAGTAATGACGGAAGCCAATGCGTTTTTGTACTTTCAATGCAGCAAAATAATTTTCTGTCACTCCCTAGATCTGCTGCCCTGCAAGCAGTTCCTTCATTTCATGAGTCTGACTTGGATCAGCTGTCAGACCTTACATTCAAAGGTGTTATTTATTTAAGTAAAGAAACATCCCATAAGAGGAAATAATTGGCTCATCCTTTTCTCACCATCCTATTGACTGCCTGAAAGTTATTGAGCAATGATGTGGCTAAATCACTTATTATTATATTGGCAAAAAAGAAGACTACCACATATTACGTGCCTAAATATTTTAATTGTATATTTGCTTTTCTCCTGTACCAATAATTTCCATACAGTCCCTTACTGGCCTTTGTTTCTTGATCTTTATCACAGGAAGAGTAAATCATGTTGTGCTTGTGAATTGTTCTGGTCTTTTAGGCTGTCAACCCAATGCACGTAATGGTTAGCCAAAACATCTGCTGCAACAGCCACAACCCAAAGAAAGCAAGAGAAGCGAGCACAGCTGACTGAGAGCAAGGGAACACCACTACTGTAAACAAAGTTTCATTTAAGTGGACATGCCCTGACAATGTTGAAATGCTATCAAAGAAAATGCTATTGGAAGGAAAGAAAAAAAATGACAAGAAAGAGGCTGAAAAAAATGTCTAGCTCAGTGTCTCAGTAAAGGACAGTCAACTTTGGTCAGTTCAAATTCCAGTAACCAAACGATAAATGAGACAAATTAGCTCCACTCAGATGCTGCCGCCTCCCAACAGCTGCTTCTGGGAAAATGAAAACTGCGAGGAGGAGGGAAAGAGGGAGAGAAGCGCAGTGAAAACAGAGACAAAAACAATGAAGCATCTGGGATAAGGAATAAACAAAGGGTGAAGAACGGGGCCGAGAGTGGCAGGAGTTAATAAAACAAGTCAAGAAACATTTAGGGGAAATCTGAGAGCAAGAGGAAATAGCCAGTTGAGAGGACTGCTGAGGGATCAGTGTCAGAGAAGGTGACGCAGTTAGAGGAAGCCAGAAAAAAAAAAAAAAAAAATCCCAAGAGAGACTCGGGAGACATTTGATGAGACAGAGACTGGGAGAGAGAAGGGAAGAGAGGGGTGTGGACAGCTGACAGATCATATTTACACAGATCTTTGGTTAGTCCTTGGAATTTAATAAAGCTCACATGTAATTGTTTCATTGTCTCATTGTCTCAGGGTTTCCCAACAGAATTATCGCCCTTGTTTACGTTTTAGCTTCTGTGAATCACACCATAAATCTGTTTATTGATACTGTTCACTGTTTCATTTTCAATTTCAATTACATATTTAGGAGTTTTGTCATCTCTTACTAGTCTGCCTTGTCTGCTTATTGGTGGATCTATTGAGTTCCAAACATCACAATCTCGGGATAGTGTTTCTACAGTACTTGCCTTACTAGTCAAAGAAGAAGGAAGCATGAGGACATCTCCTTCAAGCTCCTCTTTTCCCACGCAAACACACCTGTTGTCCTGCGCTTCACCTGAAACAACATTGTCTGTGTGCAGCAAGCTGTCTCTGACTCAGCTGCGTGTTTGGCTCTCTCTGTTTCTCATGGCCTGACAGCAGGCGTTGTTTTCATATACCACTCTCCCAAAACACCGCTGTGTCGACAACTTTGCTTACACAGGCAATTAGAGTTGAGAGTTAACCGTTAAATACTGTCTTGGTGCACTCTTCAAGGGTATTTAATAACTACTTTAGTCCAGTGACTTCCCAGAAAAGCCGTAATGTGTCAGAGAGAATAATCCGCAGATGTGACAGTAGCCTTGTGTGTGGCTGGTTACTTTCCATGAAATGTGTATGTTGATGTGATTTAATGAATTTATGTATTTTTAACCATGGACCATTTTGGCACACACAGATTGACATGCTATTCCAACACATTGGTCCAGCGTGAAATATGTTGGACAAAAGGTTTCCATGAATTCACGGCCCCCCTCCAGAATCAATTCAAGTTATTTAATTTAGCCACATGCCAGCGAGGCAAAATAAAAATAAAGTAGAAATAAAGACTGACTAGTTTGAGTAATGGTTTTGTATTTATGCTATTATCACATATTGGCACATAAAACCATTGCATTACTAACATTGTAACAGCCCACAGCAAAAGTACGATAGTTGCTATTTTATTGTATGCAAGTACGTGCAGATTAATGGCTTTAGTATAAGGTATATTGTAAACTGCAGAGTAATAAGCAACGTCTTAAGAAAAAAAACATCTATGTTGTTAACAGCATTATGATAGACACAACCAGGGGAAACATAGTAATATATGCCAGATATATTATTCTGTGCTGTGATCAGGTCACATTGTTCAAATTATCCTCATTAGGAACCAAGATGAAAAGCCCCCAGATCTGCGTGAGATTCTTAGTCATCCCTCAATCTGGTCTTGAAATCACTCCAAATATACAGCGCTGTAAAAGGGGAAATGTCTTGTTCGAGGACAGAGCTAGCAGTGGAGGTAAACATCTTGTAAATAGTTTTACTTTGTATCAAGGTCTTCAGTGGGCAAATGTAGCAACAGACGAGATGAATTGGAGCATGACAGAGAGAGCTAAGCCTAACAAGATGTCCGGACTTCCTTCATTTGTATGTTTGATTTAGGCAACATTGTGGCTTTCCTTTTGGCAATATCCTGTAGTGCAATGATTGTATTTATCTGTGGGAGAGGATAGAAGGGCAAACTTTCATATAAAGGCATTATATTCTGTTGTCAGGTGTGTAATGTAATACAATATCATCTTCTAGTGAAGGTTATTCCTGTCTCAGTATGATATATATATATATATATAAATAAAAGACCTCTTTAAATCTTCCCACATTCTAGTGTCTCAACTTACAGTTTTTACTTCTCTGGCTCGTCTGCTGTTGTGAATTGAACACCTGCTTGCTACCCTGGACCAGCACCCAGCAGTGGCCAGCTGAGACTGACCGCTGTGGCTCTTGGGAAAATGCATCAGGGCAGAAAGGAACCAACCATAAAATGTGGAGCTTCTCAGTCGGTCTATCATTGGCATTTCACATATGACAAATATCTTTACTGCAGCCACTTCTTTATGTTAACCCAGAGCTTTCATATGCAGAACGATCACAGGAGAAGCAATGGCTCTTTAGGGGACAATGGCACACTCTTGAATTGCTGTATTATAAATTGATGAGATATATGCAAACCGTTGAATTGCATACTTGATTTCCAGTCAAAGCCCACAGAGAAAATATAAACCATATGCTTTTGTTCTTCCTGTCAAAGACAAAGATGTTTCTAGTTTGGGGAAGTCTTTAATGTGTTATTCCTCTCCTGGAGAGCATATAAGATCCATTTCTCTTTGCATTTGATCTGCTGAGCTCTCACACAGATACATTCAGGCTATATCTTAGATTGCAACTGAGTGGGATTCATTTGGCAAAGAATATGCTTTCCAAAAGGGATTACAGTTCATATTTGGGATTTGATTTGATAAACAGGATGTTGTGATATAACAACATGATGTAAGAATTTTGTCTAAAATGTGGAGAGCATGATCAAGAAGATACACAAGAGCATAATAATGAATCGTTTACTGTCTTAGACATACAAATCATGTTTCTTTCAGTTTGCTCTTTTTTTTTTTTTTTTTTTATTTAGCCATGATTTTAAGTTTTTTGTGAAGTAAGATTTTTTTATTTAATTATTTTGTGTAATTTGGGAATATTTTTTTTCTCCTTTTTTAGACATTTATAAGAGGCATTGATACTGCTGTTGAAAAATGAGAGCCGCACTCACAATAGGATGTGTTTGTATCCCAGCGAGACCTCACTCAGTATTAAACTGTGATGTCTCATTAAAAAAATCTCAATAGGAACAAAGTTGCTAAATTGGGACAGATGGAAAGCAATTTCAAGTGTTAGAGGCGTGTCTGCCCTTACTTTTATTAGCCATTTAAATGGAGCATGATATGTAGAACTTGAGGGACTGATAGATTTACAATTACAACTGAACATTTCAGAAAATTAAATGTCACTATGTGTCACTTAAAGGCACCTGAATGGACATTTAAAGACAAGTACACACTTGCAAAGAGACCTATTGACCTGTTGGAAGGTTTTTGTATTTAGCGTTGTTTCTCCACAAGACCTTTCTTTTCTCTCTAACTCTCAGGCACCACATACAGAGTGACATGCTACTCAAAACATGCCTTAAATCCTCCCTATAAAGAGTCCTTGAAATACCTGACACACAAAAACACATCTGTGGTGTAGACAGCAGGGAAGAAGCCTGGACTTCTATACCTCTCTGTTTGTTGAAAGAACAACCAAAGGACTAAATCACAAGCCTGAGGGCCCCTGATCTTGACAGGCTGGGGTCAGGCAGGAAGTGATGTCACTGTCACAGCAGCAGATCTGTGCTGATAAGGTTGTTCTCCCTGGGAAAGAGAACGAAGGGAGAGATAGATAACCCCCTTGTCTTCTCCTTCCTTCCCTCATCTTGTCCCATTAAGACTGCAGATCAAAGCTGTCCAGACAGAAAGCTTCATAGTGATGTGCAGGAAGTGTTTGGGTCTGACATTGCTCTCCTCTTGCTCGGTTTAAATAAAAACAACCTATGTCACATAGTGATAATGAATATGGGCTGGGGGAGCAAATGGAGTTGGATAATTGATCCAAGAAGTGATGCAGGAGGTAGACTGCCCTGCGGAGAGTTGGCGTTTTCCAATTCTTTGATAACAATTAGTGTGTAGACTCACTGTGAGTCACGGTTTATAGACTGTAGGCTGCTGTGTCTGGGTCTATACAGGAGATTATGTGGGTGAGTGTAGGTTTGAAGTGACTACAAATGGGATCCTGCTTGCTCACCCTCAGGGGTTTCCCACTCACTATGAAGAACTCATACACTGAGGGGGTGGGGGGGAGGCGCTGTTGGAGGCATTTTGTTATTTACTTTATGTGTAAAAGTGTGTGCAAGTGTGTTTATGTCCACGTTGAAGAAATTGCAGTGCATGTGTGTTTATACGGCTGCTTAATGAACTATTGTGGGTGTGTGCGCCAAACTTCCTGGCTTTGGCAGCATCTCCAGAAGCCTTGCTCCCTATCTCTGTGTACATTTCCCCTGTCTAGGTTTGTCTGGTTCACCATCGCTGTTCCTATGAGTGTTTATGTCTGCATTTCCAACTGCACCCTATCAAATCTCCACGTTCTCTGAGTCACAGACCGAATTGCCCTCCTCCTCCTCCTCCACCAGCCCCCCTTCCACCATCCCTGCTGTTGGTTTAGATGGACAGCTCATCTGGTTTATATGAAGGAGGAATCAAAACTCAGTGTCAGCCTGCTGCGGCCCACTTTCATCCTGCTTGACCTTGGCTGCATCGAAACGTTTCTGTTGGGAAGACAGCATGGCCCGGTCTGGACTTTGTCAGCCAGTGGGGAAAAAGGAGAAAAGAAAGAAACAAAAGCAGTTCTTGTAAATCAGCTTGTGTCTGAGAGAGCACACAAGTGATGCACACACAAAAAAGCTGATTTTAGCCAAACATTGTTCCAAATATGTTGACTGACACTGCGAAAAGGGCAGTGACTACAGAGACCTTTTAAAATGAAGCGCATGTTGTTGTTGACTGGATGTTCATGATGGCCGCTTGATGACAAGATAAAATGTCAACAGCATGTTTACACTCCCCTGCCAAATCAGAGAAGCTAAGCCGCAAATCTCTCTTCAGTTAACTGCTGAATAATAATAATAATAAGGTGAATAGCATGAGCTTCCTGAAGGCGTCGTTGTCCTTACTGTTCCTTCAATTGTCTCTGAAGAGAAATCTCCATTAAGGAAATAAGTTGCGATCCCTTGTGAAGAAACTGAAAGATAAGAAAAAGAAGGCGAGGCGAGAATGAGACAAAAAGCAATATTTTACCACATGTGAAGAATGTCACCTACATATTTTTGTGGTTTAGGGTGAAAGACAAATTAGCATGGCTCTCTTGCCGTGAAAGAAAAACATGTGAGGAATGTTCAAGAGACTGCAGTTTCTGCAGAGTGGGAAACCACAGACACTGAGAGCATTAAAGGCTTACAGTTCATATTTCCTACAGCAACATCACCTGCTGAATAGAGAGAAACTTATGATTAAAAGGAATATATTTGATGCTGTCTCTTAACGAACAGATGAACTTGAATAGTCTCTGGAATTTGAATAAAGAAACTGACAGGTGACTGACTGCATGCCACTTGTCTAAGTCACCTTGCTCACGTTCGTTCTCTGACCTTCAGCCGACAGAAATAAATGGTGGCCTGTCAGTCTTTTTCCTGGAGGAATTCTGTGATGAGCCTTTGTTTTATTTCTTTTTTTTTTTGCTGCAAGCAGGTCTTGGGTTTACATCCTCCGTCTCCAGATGTAAAATGCAGTCCAGAGGGTGTAACCCTACATTCCTCTGGCCTACTGAGGAGGTAGAGCAGCGCTCTTCTCATGCCTGCCGTTTGTCTTGGACCTCTGCAGGGAAGCCCCTCCACTTCGATATGAGTCAAAGAATGGGCAGTCTCCTGGAAGACGATTGCCTCAGAAAAGAAATGAGAAAGCCTGGAGCAGACAGTGGAAGTCAATCAGGGACAGGAGAGAGACTGATAGAAGAAAGACTGACTTAGCTTTTCATAAGCTCCCAGTGATTAAAATAGAAAGAAGGGGGCCACAAACGAGGGGAGGGATGTCTGCTGCGCTCTGATGCCGGGCTAAAGGAGTGTGTACGCAGCCGTGCACATACGTGTGTTTTGACAAATTAGGATGTGGGAATGTTTGGAGTCGTACCTTACACACACTAACACATATTCAGCGAGTGTGTCTGCACAGGTCGGCATGCTTCTTGGTATCCATTTGTGGAACAGTGTGACTGTGGGTGTGGTTGGGTGTGTGATAAAGCCCATGTGTGTGAGAGAGAGCAAAGAAACTCTGAAAAGCCTAGAGGGGGATTTCCTCTGAAAGGGAAAGCTTTTCTCCTCCCCTCCTCTTGCCTTCCCTCCTTCTCTCGCTCTCTCTCTCTCTCTCTCTCTCTTGCTCTCTCCCCCAAACACTCAGAGTAACAAGGGAAGCAAAAGAGAAGAGGAGGATCAACAGGCAGCTTGACAATTTGCTGCTTTCTTCGCCATACAGTCAGACATGTGGGAAGTTCATGAAGAATGGAAAAGACTTTTGTCCTTTTTCTACCAACACAGCTCGATGCCATGTGGATGTACTTCTGCCGTCTTCTGTTGTTGATGCATTAAAGATGGCAAGTTCATCAGGATAGAGTCCTGGGAGACAGTCTGCAGAGGGTTATCAGGGATAAAAATGAAAAAACTTTGTGCCTAACAGAGGAGAAACTCCTGAAAAGATGGTAAAGTATCATCATGTTTTAGTTGTTGTTCTGGTCTGCTGTTACTTTCTGAACAAAGACTTCAAATGCTCCACTGACCCAGTAACTGGGAGCATGAGTTCCCAACTTTGTTTGTTCCTGTGATTTTTGGCAGTCGTGTCAGTAAAGTTTCAGGAGCCTGTTCGTGATAAACCTCGTCGAGACAACGACGAAACGAAAAGAGAAATGTATTTCAAAGGCTTTTTTCACTTGCATGATACTGTGCGTAGCAGTGGTGCATATTCTTTGTTTCCTTTTTTCATCAAGCCTTGTCTTTGTCACATGCAAAGCCAGCACAAAGCTAATGTCACTGCACTTTCCAAACCTTTTTGTTTTCCTCAGCACAGTTGGTGGGACTGTTTCACATCCGTAGCCCCCAGCATCTCAAGCTTTTTAAGTGTGTGCACACTGACAAAAGACAGTGACGGAGAGCAGCACATTGTCTTTTGTTTTGCTCCTTGAAGCCCTTTGATTAGGACTTAATTGATGCGGATGGCAGACATACTCCAGTGAGTGGAGAGTGTTGTGGTGTATAAATTATTTGACTACTTTGCATGTGCACATAAAGGAATTCTCCAGTTCAGTGTTGCGGCTCTTTAAAAAGTTCAAATTGCAGGGCTTTAAAGACTGCAGAGGAAATGGCCTAATCCTAGTCACAACAGAAACTAATTAATGACGGTGAGTGAGCCACCAGATGGGGGACGTGCTGGACTCTGAGGACAGATTGGTGGGAGGATTTGGCATCTTTGAACTTTACTGGCTGTTGGTGCTTTGGAAATTGTCAGATATATGCAAATATGGACCATAATGATGCACGTGTAACATATACTTCCAAAAGTTGACTTGAGTCTCAACAACTAAATTAAGTGGGGGTTCACTGAATTTCCGCTGTGCTCACTTACTGTAACCATTTATTCATTGCAGCTTTCTTTGTATGGAAAGCAGGCAGACTTATAATATCTGTTCAAACAGATAAATGATAGTTTTACAGAGAGCAGGAAGGAAGGATGTTTAAGAAAGTCTACACTTGGCTGCTCATCACAGCTACCACTGGACTTTGTTCTCCCTTCACATCCACCTTGGCATTTGTTTGGCCAGCTTTTACAGCCTCAACTGTTTGTTTTACGTATTGCATGACTGATGCTGTTCTCCATTACTACCCTCCCGCTCACTGTCGTGAATCCACTGAGTCTAACTGTGCCTTGCATGACCAGGAGTTTCTATCTTTGGTAAACACTCAACAATAATACAAAACCCAGAGCATGAGCATGCTGGTGTGCACTATATTTGCATTTTGTTACTGTGTGACAAGGGCAACCAAGAGTCATTCATTCACCAGCAAGGTCAAACACTTTCTTCTTGAGATCTCACAGCATGTTTTTTTTTTCCCTTTGGTGTACAGTAAACATGGTGACTTGCTGCAATACCGATAAGCACAGCTTCAGTGTCTGTTGCAGGAGTCAATGTTTATGCAAAGCTCAGGCAAAGTCTGTGTTCGTGTTGCCCTTCCATTTTGTGCTCTTGTCTTGCCAAAATGTGTAGCATGAGCTTTACAGTTATAATGTCAGCAGTCATCAGCAAAGCTGAAGTCTTAGATTATTAGTTTCTAAATCTGCAGCAGCCCTTATTGGTTTGATGGGGAAGAAACCCAGAAACTGAACATTTTTACATATAAAGCAGAAACATAGCAACATTACAGTAAGAGCCACTGTCATCTGGCTGAAGTTTGCCTTTCTGTATGTTGAGTCTTTTATTTTTCAAATTCCATTTTACCTCCACATTCTGCCAATGAATTGGGCTCAGTTTCATGTTTACATCCACATGATGAATGTAAATGCATTTCCAATATTTGCTCTACTTATAGTTGTGCTGTATACTCCACCGTCTCCACAGCTTCTTATCCCTCATCTATGTCCATCAGTTGCTCATTCTCACTCTTTATTTGTATTTCTTTATTCATTTGTTTACGGGGAGAGTATGCAGAATGCTGGCTGAATTATTTCAAGATTGTTGTAAATGAAAGAAAAGAACTAAAAACCACATTGAGGAGCTGATGCTAAAACGTCCCATAGAGCCGGGGGGAACTGCTGAGTCAGGTGATTATTCCCTTTGTGTTTTTCATTATATTTCACATGCACAAAGTCATTTGGTCCATTGTCATTAAAATAAAAATATTGCATGTATCACCTACAAAGTCTGGAGCTAGTTGATGGCAACAATCACAAGCTGACATGGAATGGAGCATGGCTGCTCCATACATTACATGGTCACATCTGTCTTTCTCTCAGTCTCTCTATGAGAATCCTGGGATAGTCATCAGCGGCTCCTTCGTCTGCCTCTAATAAGTCATCAAGTCTGTGCAATGATATCTGGCAGGCAGCTAATACTTCATGCCCATTACGTTGCTTCACTTGCTGTGATTTTGCCAAATACTCACAGCGGCTCAGGGAAAATCTAAACAATAAACTGATGTGATTTATGAAGAACATATGAATAATTGCAGACATTTGCCTTTTGTGTCTGTATGAGCCGAATTAGTTCTAATTTTGCTTAAGTCAGCGAGTCAAGGTTCTGAGAGCTGTCACGGAGCAGTAAGCTATATTTTCTGTGTGTTTATTATCTATGTATTACAAAAGTGGGTCAAATTCATCAGAGGCCGTGCGGTGTCTTTTCAAAACAGTTGCACTGCCAAGTGTTCAGGGTGAAACGTCTGTGCAGCTATAGGCTATATGTGAGTCTGCATTCTCTCTAATAACTCTTCCTGTCACTTCCTGCTAAGACCATGTTTGAATGTTGCTGCTGTTGTGGCCTCCTCTGGTGCCTTTCTTTGACAGGGGGGCGGTTGTATTTTAGCTACTTAAGCAGTCATGACATTATAAGAATGGATTTCTGCTTGCCCACATTTGTAACCAGCTGAAAAGCTTTAATCAGATCTCAGATTTCCAGTATTTAGGTGGCACCCTGGTGAAATTGTCACCCAGGGTGCACGATGATTAATATCATATTTTTAAAATCAGTTTGTTTGTGCTATGGGCTAAACAACTAATTTCACTCCTGCAACTTTCCAAATGTGGACCGAAGACTGTCTGTTTGGAGTCTTTCTCTTTTTTGTACCTCTCGCAAATATTACGTGGCGAGAGAATGAAGAGCCACAGATGTCAGCACTTAATACACCTCTTATAAACATACTTGCATGCCAACCAAGTAAAAATTTCCTTGTGTTTTGGTTTGAAAGATTTCACAATACCCTCCTTGTATTTTTAGTGTCCAACAATTTCTTGGCCATTTTAACATTATGAGCTGAACAATGGGAGCTATTATGGCATCCAGTGGGTTTCAGAAACAAAGCATTTAGAGCCCTATTTCTGAAGGTTTGCCAGAGGTAAAGCTTTCACAAGTGAACTGTTTTTGTCATGTTCAATGTGAGAAAGTTAGTATGATTGAGTCACAGTCAGACATTTATAGTCAGACATAGTCAGGATTCATAGTCATAGTCAGTCTGTGTACAATACGACATTTAATCTTTATCCAAGTGTATTTATGGTCTATCTACATCAAACCCTGTGCAAACACTGCAGTGCTCACCTCATCACACATTGGATCATTCTTTCAACTGTACACCTGTCTGATCATGCAGTGAATAAAAAAAAAGTGCTGAACCAGCATAGGGGAAAAGAAGAAAATCATTCAGCAGTCAAACAGTATCTTCAGATCGGAGAACAATGTGGCCATTATTTTAAAGCTCTGCTTTTAAACTTAACATTTCATAACATGTGGTTGCCATGAACGGCAGCTGTGAGTCAACGTCTGTGATCTCGAAAGAGATGGGAGCGGAGATTTAAATCGGATTTGCCCACACTCACTCCATTGTTTTACATAGGCAAATATTTCCAGGATGAGTCTCCACAGCAGCGTTGTTCTGAGCCTTTCAGGTTAGATGACAGATTGTTACAAGATCAATTGATATTGTTGGTCTTTTTTTCACCGATTCACATGACCAATGCAGAAACCTGACACAAGCTTCACTTTACAAACATGGATTTAGTTCCTCTGAACAACAAAATGAATGAATGAATAAGTGGAACCCTGCCAGATCAAAGGTCTGCTAGTGAGACCACACCAGAGTTTACTTCTGGCAGAGAGCACTTGCAATGATGTGGGAGTTTTGTCTTGCTGGGGCTTTTTTTTTTTTTTTTTTAAGTGGCTAAAAGGATTTTGAATGGTTTACCTGAATGGAGTGCCCCTCTACTGAGTTTAACAACACACAAAGACAACACTGTCTCGGTGCCAAACAGGAGATACACACTGTTTAAGGAGGAAAGAGGGGAGAAAATGGGGTGGGGGGCATAACTAACACTACGATCATGGTTATGAGGTTTATGAGGTGTGAAACCTCAATTAGGAAAGAATTAACTAGAAATGCTTTTATTCTGGCCTTTTTACTCCCAATCTTTTTTTTTTCTCATCTTCTACCTCTTATAATTTTCAGAGGTGGTGGGCAGGGGTTGCTGGAGCCAATCCCAGCTCACATTGAGGAGGGCAGGGTAAACAGTCCAGCGATGGTCGCCAGTCCATTGCCGGCCCCCAGCCCAGGAACCAAACCCGCAACCTTTTTGTTGTGGGCCAACCACACTACTCACTACTCACTATGCTGCCCTCACTCACAATCTGCTCCTTTCTAATAATTCTTGTGGTTGGGTATCATTACGGATCACTGCCTTGTGTCCACACAAATCTCTTTGGCTACAGATGAGTTGGTGCTGTGCTGTCTTGGGCTCTCGTACACTGCATGTCTGTACCTGAAGAATCGGGTCAGTTTTCAGGATTCCCAGGCAGCCCTTAAAGCAGCTGTCGCTTCTGCTTCTAGTTTTGGTTTGGTGCCTGATGGGAGAATGACAGTCCACTTGGATTTCAGAAAAGTGTGCTGGCCAAGCGAAAAAGAGACATAAGCAAATTCTTTCAGCATGTCACACACAAGAGTTGTGTCCATTTAGCTGCAGTTAATCTTCTTTATCTTTGCTAATCCTTTGACTCTTTGTGGCTGATAATAGGGACATACATTGTGCTTTACAAACCATGACAGTTCGTTTATACTGCTCAGAGCTGACTTTCATTAGTCAAAGCTCAAGGCAGCAGAGAAAAAAACCTGCAATTACCTGCTTAATGCGCTACGCTGAAAAACCTCCCAGCCCTTGCTAAATGGTAGAGCAGACAAAGAAAGAACAAACCTTTTTTCAGAGATGCCTTTTGTCCACACCAGCATTACAGGTCAAACAATGGTCTGAAGCTCTTTCTAGAATTAAATCACAGGCTCCACTGGACAATGAAGAGGGAATCCCCTTGTCTTGAATGTGTAGAAAAGGCGGCAGTGGAATGAGATCAGCAGCTGGACATCAATCACGCCTCATAATCTCTGCAAGCCAAGACAAAAGCTCAGGATTCAAGCCTGATTGAATGCACTTCTCTGGCCGTTGCAAGAGTAACGCACCTTAAAACAAAGATGTACGAGTCTGTGACTCCGTCAGCATAAGAATGCTGAGGGCTAGATTCCATCTGCAGATATACAGTAAAAAAAATCCTCTCAAATGTCACAGCAGTCACTAAAATGCTTTTCATGTTTACTAACATTTAGAACATTTTTAATATGGAAAAGAGATGTCACACTGCAGCACATAAGACATTGCTGACATAGATTTTTTTTTTTTTAATGCCATTAGATGAAAATGTTATAATGATGTGATAGCATGAAACACATTTTGAATTGGTTAGGCTGATCAATGACAGAATGGCAGCATAGTGGTTAGCGCTGTTGCCCCACAAAAAGGAGGTTGTGGCCTCGGTTCCCGGCCTGGGGCCTTTCTGTGCAGAATTAGCATATTCTCCCGATGCCTTTGTAGGTTTCCTCCCATCGTCCAAAGACATCATGTTTGGGTTAAATGGTGACTCTAAATTGGATGCAAGGAAGAATGCTATGAAAAAAATCACCTGTGATTATGACTCTTGTTATATTTATGTTTAAAATTAGAAGTCTGTAATGCCAGCTTTCTCTATTCACGATACAATTTTGCTTTGTCTCAGACGAATTGAGGCTGAATCTCCCATAGTTCAGGCCTGTATGGCATGTTGTCTGGCACTTAGTCAGATGTAATGAGATACAGAAGAACTCCCAAACACTGGCAGGCACCCTCCCTGCCCTCAGTTCATTTCGCTGGCTAGCCAGTCTGAGCTGGGTCCAGCTGAGCCATGCTTAGGGAAGTCTCAAGAGTGAGTCTCACTCAAATGAATATATCTAGCCAAACCACCCACAGAGAGGACCTCCACCCTCAGACCTTTAAACTTCTTTGTTTTGAGAGTTTATCCAGGCATTCAGCCTTTGGCAATTTTAGCCAGAGTCTTAAAAAAAGAGGAAGCTTATATTTTAAATGATTTTGGAGAAACGTTATAATAATAAGTCACTGAAATTGTAGCTGGAAGTTGAATTTCAGTGAAGGAGTGATTTGAAAGTAGGGGAGAGTAGATATGCTCTGATAAATCTGTAGACTCCTCAGTGTCTGAGTCACAGCGAGCTGGCCCAAGTCCGCTGGTGTAGATAAAACTCGGAAATTAGATTTTTTTTGTTCAGGCCAGTACAGTAACTTCATGAGTTATGACCTCAGGTTCACAGTTATCTAGAAATTCGGTGGAACTGAAAGCTGCATGGCTGCAGTCATTTTAAAACAGCTGTGATGCATTATATCTGAAGAGCAGCCTCAAAGGTATTCTGTTGTCCATTTCCTAATCTATTGTGACAGATGTGCACATTCAGAAAAAGGAGGCATTCCTCTCTGCTGACAGCATGCGATATCTATAGGAGATAAAGAGACTCAGAGTACTGTGGTCAAATATTGACATTTATCCATCCAGCACCCCACATGGACAGCTGGTTGATGATACAAATCATTTCTCACACAACCACATTGATATTACCAACTGTGAGCACAAAGGCTGAGGGATTTACTGAAAAATAAAGAGGAGAACTCTCATCAACAGTTGTAATTTCATGACTTTTGCTCCCAATGCTTGATGTCTCATATATACTGTTGGCCAAATGCTTAGCGCGGTCCCAGTGCTGACCAGTGTGAGGTCTTTGAAGCTCCTGCACTTGTGTTTATCCTGGGCCAGTCTCACGCCTTGGTCAGGCCATCAAGCTAAATGAGGAAGGGGATAAAAACAGAGTCCTTTGTGGGGCTGGGAGATTTACACAGCAGGGCACTGTGAATTGATTGTATGAATAGCATGCCTGCTGTGGTTAACTTCTAAGACATGTCCAAATCCAAAATATGGAAGTGTCGAGTCCTTATTTTCAGCTGTTGACTCCACAATAATATTATTTTTTTTTCTTTTTTTTATTGCCAAAGAATCATTTATCTGACTGCATGTGCTAAATGAGATGGACTAGCTTAAGCCATAACATAGGAAAAATACACTGCGATTGTGGTGTTGAATGGCCTTATTGCATTCAGAATCTGATTTATTTGAGTATTTTACTTTTAACTATGCATTTTTGGGGTAGCCATGCACCACCACATGAGTGCAAGAAAAAAATAAAGGTTTTTATAATTGATGTTTTATGACGTTTTAGTCAACTGATAGACAACTGTATAAATACACTGTACTGAGGCAGCCATATTATGCCATCAAAAAAAAAAGAAAAGAAAAGAAAGTAATCTTTACAAATTCTACAGCATTAGATTTTTACCAATCTAGATTGAAAATCCTCCCACCTGAAAACATCTCTATCTCATCCTTGCAGGATCAGTTCACCAAAAAGATGCCCTCATTTGTCTGTACAGTAATTCTCCTGTATTAAGGAGGAATTCCCCCACAGCTGGTGCCAATAGCTTATCCAACGCAGATGTTCAGATTGTTACTGAAAGCATATTTGTACATGCAGTAAACACTGGCACAGCGCGTGACAGATTGGCATTTCTATGAGCATTTGTGATGAAACCATATGCTTCTTTTTGTGCTTTCCTCCTCTTGTCACTTTGAATAAGCTCAGATGCTGACTCTGGTCTGCTACAAATATACCACCTTCAATGAAGTGTGTCCTGGCCAGACATGAAACAATGTTCACGTACTCCAGACTAAATCATCTCCAGATACAGTTGAAAGAGTTTTGATTAGGCTCAGAAATACCCCTCTAGAAATAAGACAGTTTTTGATTACCTGAAAGAAAATTAGGTAAATCAAAAACATCTGTTGAGCTGACAGACAGCCTCTCTGTGACTTTGGTGAATATGATGTTTTGCTGAAGTTTGTCTGTCTACAATGATATTGCTATGCAAAAATTTATAAATTCAAAAATGTGAAACATAATGCTGATTCCTCATGTTTATGACTTTAAAACCAAAATTCATTTTTCAATTCATTCTTTGAGGGAGTCCCTGGGGCAAAATCTTGGAAATGTAAACTTTCCTCAAAACTGTGTTGTACATTTTAATAGCTGTTAGCCTTTAAAATTGACCTCTAAGAACTAAACACTACAGATATACACTGATTGCCATAACATTATGACCACTGACAGGAGAGCTGAATAACGATGATTATCTGATTACCACTGTCAGCGTTGCCATGTATTCAAAAGAAAGTGAACATTTTTAGCTTGAAGTTGATGAGTTGGTATAAGGAAAACTGGGCACTCACAGTACATAAGTAAAGATCAAATTTACCTGGGGAAAACGTGGCACCAGGCTGCATCATGGGAAGAAGGCAAGATGATGAGTGTTGAAACTTTGCCAGGTCCCAATTCAATCCAAAATCTGTGGGATGTTCTGGACACACAAGTCCGATACATAGAGGTTCCGTCAACTTCCAGGATCTGCTCCTAACATCCTGGTGCCAGAGACAGGCTTTGATGGGTTGGGGCTATTTTGGGAGCAAAAGGGCAATACTAGGTCATAAAAGCTTTAGAGCATAATGAAAATTCATAGCTGAACATAGCAAAAATACAAAGACAAGCACATCGCACAGTATATTAACTTGCATTAACCACAACTACGGAAAAGCTTGAGTAAAAAAGATGCCATACACAAAAAGCAGGTAACTACTGCTAACTACTTTTAGGGAAGTTGATGTGATTCCTTAACTACTAACAAATTCTATGAACCAATTTTAAGTGTATTTTCTGTCATTTTAGCAAACTTGCAAGCTTTCAACTGTGAGCAAACGAGTTGTTATTCACCTATTCATATTTCCAGTCAACACAAGATGAAAAGAATTTAAAGCCAGGATTTGAGGTTGAGAGTCGTATTAATCACACGGTAAATGTAATCTCAAATGAAAGATTTATTTTTCCCACATTAACAATTTTTTTGTTGGTGTGCTTTATTTGAAATGTCGATTCAGTTTCTTAACTCCAAACCCCGATGTTTTCTTAAGCTAAAAGATTCTCGTGATCAGTACGCGCAAAGTGTTTCTTCATTTGATTTCTGCAGGCCTACTTATACAATTTGGCAGTAGAGTTCATGGGGCTGTGACAGACAAAATGAGGCTCCACATTAATCCAGTGAAACCATACTGTGTCTATATTAGGCTTATTATCTGTACGTTTCCATTTGTTAGACTGTATTTTTTTGGTTTTTCGTATTTATGAGACAAGTGTCACAGTTTTATCCATCAAGACTGCCCAAACCTCATCTGTCTGACCTCAACCCCTTCTTGTCATACAGAACCCAGAATCTCTGGACTCGTCCATCCAGAGTGCCCTCTCGGCTCTCTTCCCGCCTTTTGAGGCCACAGCACCGATCGTCCTCAGTCAGCTTTTTCGAACCATTGAGGAGCGTTACCATGGTGATGCTTTGCAGTGCCTGCTGGATTTCCTCATCCCCTCCAAACACCTGTTGGAGAGTGTTCAACAGGCAGCTTGTGTGAGTATCAAACTGTTGCAACAACACACAGCCATTAGTCCTCTCCCTTGGAAAAGATGCCATATGCACACATATTTTACCAATATAAACAGCAGTTTCTTAATGTGTCAGGAAAATAAAAATCTGAATTATTTAGAAACTGTGAAATTTGTCAGATTTATTATTTGAATGTTTTGTAAATATTGCTTGTTGGAAAGAGATATATTTGACTACGTGTAGGTAATTGATAGACACAGCTTCCTTGAACTTTCAACTGAAGACACTGGTTGTGGTGAATCATTTTATTTTTCATCAAAAGTCATATCCCTTTCGGCTCTACCTCAATCATATCGTAACACACAAACAGGATGCACATATAGTTACAGAATCACTGTGTCTGATGTCCACACAGCCATAATATTCACTTAGAAAAAAGAAGTTCCTTGTCATTACAGAACTGTGAATCATCACATTTAAGTTGCATCCAATAAGCAGCAAATCCAGAAATGCATATCGACACAATGCCCAGAAAGTAATAGTTTTTTTTTATACTTTTTTTGCTTCACATAAAAACACAAACCAAAACAAAACTTGTCTACAGTGTTTTTTCATCAAAAAAGGAGGATTTCTAATATGAAGTATAGAAAGACACCGCCATGAGTAAGAATGTCCCATCAGTTTTTTTTTTTCTCCTTATTCTTGAACATTGATTTTACATCCTTTCATAAAGAACAAAGTAGTTTATGACAAAGGTAACCACTATCTATGTAATCCAAATGAATTATGACTAGTCTTTGTACAAAGAGAAGTATGTGTGAGAACTCTTTTTTAAATTTTAATAACTTTTTGCATTGCAGCCCTAAATATTTCATATTGTACTGGTGCAGCATATTGATATGCACTGACAAACTACTTACAGCTAAATTTCAGGGCCAGAAAAAGTAGGCAGTGGAAAAATTTGAGGAGAACAAACGAAAACAAAGTTACAATGTGACAATGCTCTATTTTTATTTTTTGACTAGGCTGGATACTCTGATGTGGTTTTTCGCTGCGAGGGCTGGCCTCTATGTCTCCATGACAAAACAGTCATCCAGCTGGCGCCAGTAAACCCTTTGCTTCTTCGTCCTGGAGACTTCTATCTTCAGGTGGAACCTTTTGGGGACCAGGCAGCCCGCATTGTCCTCAAGAGTCTTCTGGAAGAGGGCTGTCGAGAAGTGGAAGAAACCCCTGTGCCTGAAACTTCGTACCCCTGCATCTTCACGGAAGCCTGGCTGCAGGATGTTAATGAAGGACGCCATGGCACCCCTCTGTCGTGTTGCTTGGTCTGCACAGATCAGGGAGTAATCAAATTGCCCTGGGCTAAAATAGCTATCCCAGAATTTTTGGACAAGCCTAAGGTCGTGGCCAGTTATCGAGAAGCTCCTCCTGAACCCAAGCTGATCCCACCTCCCTCCCTTTTTAATGCTTCGACCCTCCCAATGGAAGCTGCAATTCTTCCTGCAAAAGACAGAATGTCAGCATCTTTGAGACCTGCAGACTGTTCTTCAAAACATATCCAACCGGACCGCGAAAGAAGAACAGCAAAATCATATTCTAAACCTTTAATCAAACCCGTTGGTTGGGTCTCTCCTAATACCTGGGATAGTCGTAACTATCGAGAGATTGAGGGTGATTATGTGGACCTGGTGGATATTGCCAAAGGGAAGGCCTTTGTGGATAAACAGAGAGCCAGCCATCCACATCCACCCAATCCATCTGTGTTCCAACCTGTCACACCAAGTACTGCTGGTCATAATGTTCCCTGTGGATGCAGCCTTCAGTATGCAGACGAACCCTGTACACCATGCAGCCAGAGGAACCTGGGGCAGGAGCTTACTGAGCACGATTTAAAGTGTCGGTACAGAGACTCTTACCTGGCTGCACTGAAAAACCCGGTCCCTTTTGAGAGGGGGAGTGTGGACCTCCTATCTGCTCTGGAAGAGGTTGGCCTATGTGAGGAGGGAGACATGAGATCCAAGGATATGTTTGAAGCTCCAAGAGATGAACAAGGAGGTGTTTGCAACCACTCCAAAGAGGCTGTGATACGCCATGAACTGTGTCAATACAAACATTGCGGTGAGCCAACCCTCGAAAACTTTGTGTCTTTCCCTTCAGACCATCCTGCAAGTTCAGAAACGGAAAACCTTATGAAGGATCCACCAATGATTTTAAAGTCATGCCTTGGATTGAACCACAGTCAGAGAGTCCAGACAAAGCTTCTCTCCCACCCATTAGAAGATAATGCAAGTGTGCATCCAGGGTCAGATGGATTGTTGAAATCACAGCAGAACGTAGAGGTTGTGAAACCGTCAGGGAAGCACAAAGTTAAGATGAGGTCTTTGTCCACTGTGTCAGAGACACCCAAGGCGAGTCCACTTCTCTATAAACTCAACAACAGGAGCCACAGTGATATTTGCCCTGAGACCGTGTCCAGCATAATTCAATGTAAAAAAGGTGAACCATTGGATCAGGTCACTCCAAAGCTGGAAAGATTTCCTGGAAAGTGGTCGAAAAAAGGCAAGTAGAGCCAAAAAAGCAACTCTTCGGGGCTCCTCTGATTTCTGCAACCCACACACACAGTTTGCACATTGTTATCATTGGACATTGTTATAATCTGTTGCTCTGTGCTCAAAAGAACGTTAGCCATGGTTAGAAAACAGACTGAAACATGTATGTCATCTGGTCTGCTGTCGAGAACGTGTTCCATTGAGGTTCATGGTTCATAAAGGCTCTTTAGAAAAGGGTTCAAAGGTCCAAGGTCAAGCCTTAATATGAGCCTCCTCCAAGGATTCTCCTCGCTGTCTGGGTTCCCCGGTAGTATGGTTTTACTCAGGTCATTCCAATTACTGAGGGAGTGAGCGGAAATAGCACGGCGTACCCCAGTGAGAGCGTAGGCCTGACGCCACTTTGCAGATAGAGGGAGCAAAGCATTCTTCTAATATAGAGAGACAGCATAATAGGCAAAAATGGGATTTCTATGTGCCCTGCACCCGCTGGCATGCACCATGATGCCCTCAGCGGGGCCTGATGAGATCTTTACTGGAGACAGGCTTGTCATAGCAAAAAGAGAGCGACAGAGAGAGCACAGGCGAGGCTTTGTTGGCTCCAAGAAGAGTTCACATTTTCATGTCTGAAATCAAAGCCAGTCTCAGTAGCCATTGCAGTGTTTTTTCACAGAGTTCCCATGTCTAATGTTTAAATTCTGCCTGCATGCAGCTGAAAAGAGCTATTAAGAGTTATGGCTAAAGAGATGAATGGTATTTGTTAGGACAAATGTCTGTGTTCACAATACAAGTCTGGTGGTTTTTTGGAAAATCGTAGTATTGTCTTCAAATTCCCTCAACAGAAAACAGCCTGATGGATTAAAATAACTCTTTAAACTAAACTATGAGTTTAAGTGCATTATTTTTGTGTTGCAATGAAATTTACACTTTTCTTCCTCCATAGATGGAGCTGAGTCAAGAGTCCACATCTCAAAGACAGAGAAGCAGTCTTTGCAATTTCAAGTTCCTGCAATGATCGCCATGCCTACACGAAAGGAAGAGTCCAGTTTCAGAAACATCAGTGGCCTGCTTGAGTTGGGCATTATTTGTTTGCCAGGTACTTAGCAATAATGTGAAATGTTATCAGTAATGTCATATTTAAATCTGGTTGTTCATGTAGGGGTTCTTTGCTCCTTTTAATTCTGCAATCGTCACAACAATCCTCTAGAGTGACTGGCCCATGTTTCTCAAAATTTAATTCCTACATCACTGCATAAGGGTTGTATGATATGATGATGATGTTAAAATGAAAGTCAGTCAAAATCAATGGAACTCATTAAACCTCCAAAAAAACAATCAAGTGATATAAATAATCAGTGATTTGAAGAATCGGGTCTCCTCTGAGGATTTTATTTCCGTTTATTGACGGATGAGGTTGCTTGCCGCTTACCTTTTCCCTTCATGTCCCCAGGCAGCAGAGACCGGACAGGCAGAGCAGTTGTGGAGGTTCATGGTGACAGAAAGGAGTGGACAACCTCGCTTGTATCAGCTCACAGTTTATGTGAATTGCTGCTCTACCTACACTCCATACCGAGGTACTCGAGACAATTATGTTTGTATTAAGAAATAAACAAACACCAAAAATCCCCAACAAAATGCCTGTAAACTATAGCTCTTTGTTTGGTCTGAAGCATACTTGGACTACAGCCTGACCTATGCCCATTATGGGATAGTGGCATCTGTTACAGTATTACCCACTCGCTGGGCAGACTCCCAGTGAAGTTGTATGTAATAAGAGGTTTGACCACCAGAGGGGAGGATAACATTGATAGAAATGTGTTCACCATTGTTTGAGCACAATTTTAGTATGGTGTGTGCTCTCACATCCAAATTATTAGAATCCCGGAGACTCATCCCTTAAACGTTTTACAACTAACACCACAAAAAATATCCAACTTAAAGCATTACTCTGTCTCACCTAGTGGTGCCTGTGAATCAGCTCACAGTTAACACTAGCATATACCCCCATACCCGCATCCCCACCAGATGTCTACAAGCAAGCACCTTAACATCAAGTTTAATTCTGTCTTCAAACATCCAAAAGGTTTTGTAGTAAATAGCCTAGCCTCCTGTCCAATGTACAGAGCCCTCCAGCGATCCCATCCAAGCCAGCTGCCAAACGTCTGGTATGCAGACCCTTGCTAGAATTAGCAGCTATGTCCCACTTGGATTCAGACAACAGTAACCCAAGAAGAGGGCATTAGTAGGGGTGAGTGTGTGTGTAAGGGTGCTGAAGAAGTGGAATAGGGTATGTGAAGAAGTGTGTGGGTGTGTATGTGGGAATAAAACGATAAATAAAGATTTGAAATGAGTGAAGCAAGAAAGTTTTTAGAATGATGCATCTATTACATAAAGACCCGTGTGTCCTCTGTGAAATGAATGACTGTTTTATAGGAAAGAAATTCAAGAGCTGGGAATGACTTTGGTCATCAATGCCAGGAAAAAGCCTCCCCCTCTTCAACTCTACAAGGCTCTGCTGATGGCACAGGTTGAAACATATTCACAAGCCAAAAACAAAACAAACCCCAACATCAAATCATGAGCAAATTGCTTGAGTTAATTCAAAACACATGACTCTCTTCCCTGATTTGTCTTTGTCTTCAATTTATTGACTAACTGCTTCAGGAGCAAGCTCTTCATGCCGTGCACAGCATCGTGATGCTCATGGATAAAGACACTTGCCCACGCCCTGAAAAACAGCCTGGGCTTCAGGTCAGAAATATAATCAAGTCACACGTTCTCCATTTCCTTTTCTTCTTTCTGACACCACAGATGAGTGCCACCTTTTCAGTGTTCACCAAACATTTCTCTTTGTCTATCAGATGGACATGGTGACTTCCATGAAAGCTCTGAACAAGACAGTGGAAGCTTCCCAGTTGACATCTGACCTCGGAGGCACCTTTACTTACAGCCATGTCGACTGGCTGCAGTTCCACCAGGTACTAAATATTCACTATGTGCTATGTGCTGCAGCAGTGGTGTCACTGCTCATCATCACTTTGAGAAAATGTGGAGCCTCCTGTAGATTCAGAGGAGTTTGTTGTTCAACCGTATTTCAGCTACTGTTCAACCCTGTGGCCAAAATTTTCATGTCAAAATTGTGCCAGTGTTATCTTTCCTGCCCCACAAGACATTTTGTTTGTTAGCTTATACGTGCTTTGGGTTTGCACACACACTCATACCAAACATTCACAATGATAGTTGCCATATTTAGCCTTTGAGTGGATTGAGGAAATGTACGCAAGTACAAAGCTTTGTACACACCACGGCGTCCAACTGTAGGTCAGAATGAAGCAGCTGAGGTTTGTTAAGTCTGCAGGGTCGTGGCGCAAAAATAAGTTTTTGCAATAAATATAATTTTTTCTTGTGCATTTTGTTTATGAAGTCATAACTTGTATTGTTATGAAAGGATTTCAGTGGTTTAACAACTCATGTCCATTGTTGGTATGCAAAATGTGAGGCCAGAGAGCATATTTACTGATGCAGAGGATGCACCAGAGTAGCAATTTTATGCAGCAGCTGTGCCGGCTACACAGCAGAGACACAAGAATAAACAATTTCTCATTAGTAAATTCGGTTAGATTAGCGGCATGGAACAAGAAAAGACTGTGAAATTGCATCAGAGCATTTCTGAGGTATATTTCTGCCAACAGTCACCTGGATTTGAGCTAATAAGTACACTTCCGTATGCAGTCTCATGATGGCACTGCCGGTTGGGCTCTCTGTGAGCAGCTGATGGCAAACATGGGAAAAATTTCATTACAATGCAATGTATGTCTGTTCACCTCCACTAAGTTCTGAACTTATTCATTTCAGAGACTGGTTTCCTTCATGACTGACCTGCAGGGGGCAGACAGCTTGTTGCAGAAAGCCATTAGGAAAGTGGATAGCAGCAAAAACATGGACAATGCCCAGGTGAAATGCAAACACTTATACTATGATATAATCATATATTTAGTTTATTGCATAAACTGAAAATTGACTTTGTATATACCATAGGAAGTGCAGTTATGTATTCAAGAACAGAAGGCCTCAATGAAAGCTGTGCTGGAGGATGCTCGGCTGGTTAGTCTGCAGAGAGAAGGAGGGGCTGTTCTGGCCAGGATGAGGAGAGAGGAGTTCAGATTTCCACAGTCTGAAGACTACAGGTATTAAATTATTTTATTTAAAAAAGGGTTCCAGATTGTATTAAGTCTACTTATGTTCTACTTCTGACCAATCAGAAGTGTACAAACGCAGTGCATTTCAAAATACTTATTTCATCTTTTTCCCACTGAGTAGTACATATGGCTTCCACCAGAGCCCGCCAATGTGATTACATCGCAACAACGTTGTTCAAATTTCTCCTCTTCTACATTGTCTTAAGTTACTCGAGTTCCGTCCAACTTTGAAGAATTTCTGCTTTACTTTTCATGTATTTTCATGTTATGGAACTTTTTACTTCACTTCAAAAACACATTCATAATTCATGCACTGCTCACCCACAGAAGTGCCCTTAATGATTTTGGCAGATTAGACCTCTAGTCAAGTGTAAATTCGGTGGAGCCGTGTTGAGAATAATACTAAACATCATTAAATATTAACTACCGTGCATATACGATTGATGCAAGTTGTCCTGCTCGTACAGACACACGCGCACACACAAACCCAGCAGATGGGTGGGGAAGACATAGATCAGTGTTTGTTCTCCCCCATTCTGCGGCTGGCACAGACATCAGTGAAAACACCTGTGTAATTTAAACTGAATGCTTCTTCAACCACTGTTCTGTTTCACAGCTGTTTTCAGAAAATGTAGTTATAGTTAATTTAAATTAATGTGCCACCCGGTGTGAGTATGTTTACGTTTGAAAATAACTTATCATATTCATTTTATCATTTTATTTGACAGTACAATTACAGTATATTGTTAAATTCCCACATTATTTAGACTCAATTTATTCAGGGCACTAAGCCTGTGACAGGCTTGTGCAGAGTTAGAGTATAAGTCATTCCATCCAACAGCTTTGTTTCACCTTTTTCTTAGATAACATATTCAGCAATAATGTCGAAGATGTCACATGACTCTTAAAAGGTTGAATGGCACCCTACAATGCATTTTGAATTTTTATTATTCAGTTTGCTTTTGCTAATATTTCTCCGTCCTTCACTGCAGAAATGCTCTGGAGTCAGTAACAAGTCAGTATAACCAAGTGGAGGAGAAGCTCCACATGTTGGTGATGAGATCGAACGAGTCATTACAGCACCTGGAGTTCCTTTTTAGGCTCAGGGAGATGGAGACAAAAATCAGCATGGTAAATGCAACTATTTCGGTCTGTTCACACAAATAAAATGTGATTAGGCATTAAAAATTCATTAAGATGGTGTGGTAAGCAGGGACATGGCAGTTGGTTACCTTTTTCTCCAAGTTGTCATTGATGTGACTGTAGAAAGTATAATTTTAATACCAAAACAAACTATATGCTTCTTCTGCACAACATCTTGCAGATTGGGACCTGGTTCAATACAGAAGGCGAGCAGAGACTGACGGACTCTTACACAACAGATAATACCCTGATGTGCACTGAAAAGGCGATGAAGAACTTTGAACAGTTTCTCATCCAGTGCAAGGTATTATGCTAACATATCAAAGGGATGTGTCCTTATTTAGCTCTCTGTTTTCTGTTCGCATAACTTTTTGTTGAGCTCCTAAAGCTCAAATGACTGTTGATTACAGGAAATCGCTGAATACCAGCAGAGTTCTACTTGACAGGATGTCATGTTTTTTCTCAGGAGAAACAACAGTATGCTTTGACCCTGGTGACAGAGGCTGAGGGACTAGTTGGCACCAGTGACTCCAGTCCTACTACTGATATTTTTCGTACTCTGGTCAGAACTTTCAAATCCAACATGGATGATTTTATGTTGCGTGCAGCGAAGAGGCACAAAGAACTGGACACACTGGTGCATGTGTATCGTTTTTGTCATCAGGTTTGTTGCCTTTTTTGATTACTCTGAGTTTTCCTTCCATTTGACTTGTGCAATTTCAGTCTCCTCCTTTTGTCCCCACTTGCGCTTGTCTGCATATTTCTTATTGATTCATGTAAGCCTTTAAATCTAAAATACTGAATCCACTTTTTGTTACTCCCCATCTAGGCCTCTGCATTGGCCAAAGAATGTAGTCACTTTCTGGTGCAGGTAGAGCCAGGGTGTTACTCAGCTCAAACCATGAGCACACTGCAGATGTATGAAGAGAGATTAGGTGGTGAATTCTCCACCCCGCACTTCCAGGCTGTGAAAGTTAAGGCCTGTGGTCTGGGATCTGGGACCTCTGGGGTTATGAACATGTGGAATGCAACGTTGGTTCAGTGCCAAGAAGTCAAGCAGAGTCTTGAGAAGATCTGGGGAAAAAAAAGAGCTGATAAGAACCAGATCCAGCAGACCACAGCTGCTAACTCTCAAGGGGAGCATGGAGGAATGAAGAAGGAGAGAAAGAGTGAGGTGGGGGAAGATGAATACTCCTCGACACAACTATTAACTCCTCCTGAAGAGGTAGTCTGTAGCTCAGAAAATGCAATAGAGCGTGTCACTGCGCCATGCACCAAACAACCTGACTTGAAAGAATGTCAGAAAGGAGAAAATCAAGCACAGAATATACCTGATCCAACATTTAAAAATCAGAACATACCAGTCTTTTCGCAAAACAATGACTATCATCCAGGAAACAAATGCAGGCTCAGAGAACACCAGAGCGAAGCAGATCTGAGGAATACAGACACTATTGAAGTGGCCAGAAGTGATTTTCCATTGCACAAGGCCTTGGGGCGATCCCTAAGTGAGGGGTCATGTGTCAACTCTCTGTTAACGACCATCTCTGCCTTTTCACCTTTAAATATAAGACACAAACACTGTCAGAGCAGGATGCAGCCACTGGGACAAAATCTGCAGCCTGTCCAAAATTTGCCCATTTCCCATAACAAGAGTTCACCCTCAGGAAACTTGAACTGCAAGTCAACAGGAGACAGTAACGAAGAGGAGGAGAGAAACTCCACAGTATCCACCCAGACTTCTAAAGAATTAAGGACTCAAGAGACGTTACTCATACCAGCAGAAAATCATGGCAGCAATGTGTTGTGAGTAATGCATCCCTCCTTCTGCTGTATATTAAGGCTCAGTGAGAAGCTACGAAGGACACTGCATAGCTTCCCATTGTGCCTGCACAAATTTCATTCATATATACTTACGAATGGCACATTGGTTCCACAACTAAAGAAAAATTCTATGTAAAAATCATTTTCTTTTGAAGTACATATAATGTTAAAGTGCACAAGATCACCTGGGTTTAGTTATGATATATCAAGTAAAATCAGTGATTTTATACTTCATTTCCTACATGTCGAACAGGAAGCTGCGGAGGATAATGGAAGAGCTGCTGTCCACAGAGAGGGAATACGTGAAGGCTCTGGGTTATGTCCGTGAACACTACTTCCCTGAGCTGGAGAGAGCTGATGTCCCTCAGGACCTCAGGGGCCAGAGAGGGAGCATCTTTGGTAACCTCGAAAAACTCCACGACTTCCACAGACATCATTTCCTCAAAGAGTTGGAGAGCTGCATGAACGAACCCTTCAGAGTGGGACGCTGCTTCCTCCGACACGTAGGTGCTATTTGCTATTAAAACCATATTGAAAACTATTTGCCTGGAGAGCTTAAGCTATCTTGTTTAGGAAAAATCCAAATTTTGACAATTATTTTAGATTTTAATGAATATATATTATTGATACTAATACTCTTCTCTAAAAGCTCTGTGATTACTATGAATTTTTTTCTTCCAGTGGCTAAATGTTGATGTCACTAAGTACATTAAAGTGCACAGTTAAGTCGAGCTATGGTGAAATAGCTCGATTTATTTGTTGAAATCATGTCGCCTCCGCTACGATAGGTGGCGATAAGCACTCTTTAGGCTTGTAGGTAACGGGCCACTGCCGATTGAGCTATGGCGTCACAGACCAGAGGTGGAAAGAAAAAAAGACCGGTGAGCTAGCAAGTTAGCATCTGCATCCGTCCGAAAATGAGCTGCAGACTTTGCCATGCTGGACGCGTTAGCAGTTAGCCGGCTTCTTTTGTCTGACCTCCCACGTTTGTGTTTAGGGTTTAAATGCAGCTCGGCTTCCGGGTCATAGTTTAGTGCGAAACTTTAGCCCATGCGCAGATCGACTTTAAAGCGCATCATCTGGGTGTGTTAGTCCGACTAATTTAAACTCAATTTTAGTCGAGCTAACATGTTTACATGTACTTTAAAAGTCAGGTGTTGGTCAGACTAAAGGACTTTTTCAGGTGTCATGTAAACGTGGTTACTGACACATTCATTAGAAATAGGAAGGCTGTGTTACACAAACCTTCAGGAGAAGACTACACTTGAGTATCATATTGTGATACATACAGTATACATGCACTTTTATTGTTGATGATAATTATGAATAACTTTACCTCTTTTTATTATTTTTTAGAGCGAGAGCTTTGCTTTGTATGCCCTTTACAGCAAGAACAAACCACAGTCTGACAGTCTGCTCATCAACCATGGAAAAGCTTTCTTTAAGGTGACAACCACTGCCAGCTTGACTTTGTTTATTCTTTTTTTTTTCCTCTTAAAAGAAGAAAGAGAAAACAATATATTTAAACATGATTATGTCAGCTCTGTATGTAGCTAAGGTAAAGAGATTTTGTTTTGAGCCTTCACAGTCACACATGCTGCCATGCTAATGTTTAGCAGGTGATATGTATGTTTAGTCTTGCTAGTTAAATTGAAGGATCAGATAATCAAATCATGATAAACTGCACAAACTATTTTCACTTAATTTTCTTTCTTGATAACATTTTTTGCAATATACTGGTATTGACCATAACAGCCCCATCCAACCATGCTGTTGCTTCACCAGAACATCTGTAGCTGTGCTGCTGTAGGTTCACTGACTGCTGTCGCTTCTCCCACACCAGCAAAAGCAGCTAAAGCTGGGGGATAAAATGGATCTGTGGTCATACCTGCTGAAACCTGTGCAGCGGATCAGCAAATACAGCCAGCTGCTGCAAGACATGATGAGAGAGTGCGGTCCGGGACAAGCCAGAGAGATGGCTGAGGTCAAGGCTGCCCTGGAGGTCATTCACTTCCAGCTCCGCCATGGTAACAATCTGTTGGCCATGGATGCCATCCACAACTGTGATGTAAGTTTGTGTCATTTATGTAAACCCAAACATCCTGGTGATTATCAGAAAGCAAGATTTCATATATTGCATTGGCTATTCTGTATTCACGTGTATTGTGATAAGAATGACTTGTATGTCTTGTAATTGTAATTCTGTAATTGGAAAAACACAATGGGGGGGCTCCATCTGCTGAGAAGAGTCAGTTTGATGAGGGTGTTCAGTGGGGACACAGCTCTGCTGAAGAGTTCAGGCAGTTTTTCAGTCTCGTTAAGAGTGCACATAATGTCCTGTGGTGCTGGCAAACAACAGGGATGAATATATTTTGGCGGGCTTGAGAAATGGCGGTGATGATGGCTGGTGTTTCCATGTACAATAAGGAGGGAAAGGAACTTGATTCTTAGTAGTTTTGTTAGAATTTTGTTTGTTCTTTCTTCTTTCTTGCATCACAAATGATAAAGAAGTTTATAATATATATGGTGATGGTGCTGATTTACCGCGTGTTGGAATGATTCTGAATCTGCATTGGACTGCAAATACATTAATGCCGACTACAGTAAATGACCATGACTTATCAGTGTCATTGTGTTTTCCTTTTGCATACTGCAGGTTAATCTGAAGGAGCAGGGACAGCTGATACGCCAGGATGAGTTTGTGGTGACATTGAGAAAGAAAAGGTGTTCTCGCCACCTTTTCCTGTTTCAAGAACTCCTCCTGTTTAGCAAGACTCGTAAGACAGATGTTGGAAATGAGACGTATATCTACAAACAGTCTTTCAAGGTACACATAGTATATCCACTCACAACACACAATACAAATACATTTGGTTTACTATACCCATAATGGCTATGATGTACCCTGAACCCTCACCCTTCACCATCAAACTCCACCATCACAACTGTAAATTCAATCCTCACCCTAACACGATTTTAGACATTTCTGGATATATATAATGGAAATTGAATGTAATTAATGGAAGAATATGTTATGTTAAACATATGATAGTTTTACAAGGACAAAAATAATTAATAGGAAAAAATTATTGGAAAAGTAGTTCCAGAAAAGAAATTGTATATATGTATAAAAAGTAATGACTTAGTAATAATTTTTACATTAGGATTTTAAGTTACTTTTCTTGAGTTTAAATGAGATCGTAACTTCAGACCATGAACCTCATGCAATGCAGAGCAGCCAACTCCTTAAATTCAGTGTGATCGAGTGATCTGATCCTCCTCATAAGATTCTCTGCCCACAACTTCATTCAAAATAGATCACTTCTTCCATGGCAGCTGTTTATTTGCTCTCTGAATCACTTTACTACTCAAAATTTTCACAGCCCAAATTTGTTATGCATTCTCAAGACAGTATTCCTGGGCTCTTGTCTGCTCTTGGCCAAGTTGCAAAAGTGCTTGTATTATATTTGAAACTATTTCACACAATTTGTCTCTCATTGAATGCAGACGTCAGACCTTGGCATGACCCAAAACTGTGGTGAATCTGGCCTGTGTTTTGAGATCTGGTTCAGGAAGAGGAAAACCCAGGACACATATATACTTCAAGCAGTTAGCAGGGAGGTAAAAGAGGCTTGGACAAAGGACTTGGAGCGGATCCTTTGGGAGCAGGCAGTGCACAACAGAGGTACCAACAAGCAAAAGAAACTGTGAAATGTATGTTAATTTTTCTTAAACATATCCGTAAATGTCTAAATAGCAATTATTTAATTTCACAACTTTGTAAGAGGTCCGTATGCAGGAGCGAGTGTTCATGGGCATTGGAAACAAGCCTTTTATGGACATCCAACCCAGTGAAGCAGCAATCAATGACAGAGCCATCAACTATGTACTGATGGGACGAGGTGAGCAAATACAGCCAGTAGCACAGATTTACTATGTTACTGCTGCAGTTTTCTACCACATTTTGACTTTAGAGCTTCCTTTGATAAAATGTACTTGCAACTACTTTCTGCAGAAAGCAAGATGCTGTCAATGGGTCTTTGTGGGGCGCAGGACAGGCTCCCAGCGGGGCGGCCAAAATCTGTTGGTTCAAGAAGCAGCTCATCCTCATCCTCTTCCTCTGGAGCGGGTTCCCTGTCACCTGTAGGATATGAATGTGGGCCAAAGCGGAGGGTGGTTGTGGGGGTGCTTGCAGGATATGTGTCGCCCCCAGTAGCCCTGGAGGAAGATGACTTGGACCATGAGGGTGGGAATCAGAACTTACTATGTAAGTTGGCAATTCGAACAACAACATTGGAGTCAAGATAGTGGGTATATTAGTAGTTAACTGGAAAATGTATTTATTAAATTGTTGACTAAATGCTTGTTAGCGGCTAATTTGATTTTACCTATTTTACCCTCTGTAACCATCCATTTATGCATTTGTACACATATACAGTACCAGTCAAACGTTTGGACACGCATCAATATTCATTTGAACGTGAAAGTATTTCCAAACTTTTGACTGGAACTGTACATTTGCTGTGTGTGTAATCGAGTCTTCACCATGTTCCAGTGGACAGCTCAGAGTCATCAGGGGAGAGTATAAGTGGCTTCAGCAGTTGCGGTCACAGTTACCAATCTGCTCTCGGAGGAGAGGCGGACGACACCTCCTCTGTCTGTGCCTCCATAACCACTGTTAAGGATCCTGCGGCCTTTCATCGAGCTGAAGTTTCTGCAGCTTTCCCAAAATCAAATGCTTTGGAAAAAACCCAACCACCAGTTGCACCAAAACCTAAAACGAAACCACAGGACCAGACCACGGCTCTCCCCTGTGGCAAGGTGCAGTACAAATATGAGAGGCCTAGTTCATATCATAGAACCGTAGTTTGTGTTGTTAAAATCATTACAAATGCAATTCTCCTAACACATTCCAAAAGAAAAAGGCTCCCAGTTCATTCACTCATTAAGCAATGTTTGCAGTCCATTTTTTCCTCTGTGTTTGGTTTTTCTTTATGTATATTATCAGTCTAAGATTATGTTTAGTATTAAATTAATGTTTTATGAACCCCTCAGGTTCAGAACACCTGTGTTGGAAAATCCACCGAGGTTTGACCTATGAGAGATGGTACAGGTGAGTATATTGTAATTCTGTATCTATCATCTGTAACTTAGTATAAAATCAAACTACGCTGCTCTTTCAGTCATTATGTGTAAAATCAATTAATTGTCTTGGGGATTTTATCAAAGTATTCTTTTTCTTTTCCTGCAGACACATCAAGAAAAGCCAACAGAGGTCTGATATCTGTATGAAAGAGAAACTATTTAAACCAACACCCTTTTATACGAGCTGTCACTCTAATCCATTGCCATCTTGTAAATACCTGTGTTTAATCTCGCCACTAAAAGGAAGTGTCAGAGAAATGTCTATAAATGTAATGTATTCCGTGATTCCATGATCATTGACCCATTTTGCACCTGATATAGCTTTTTGGAGTGGAATGTAAATCAGACTAGTTTTATAGCTCATTTGGAGGGTCATAGCGTTTCTACAGCTTGCATCTGTGTGTACATGTCATAACATTGTGTAACACTATACTGCACTATGAAAACATGGCTACTTTCATTGTGGTGAAATAAAACTCACACTAAGTAATTTTCTACAATAAATGTATTGCTTTTTGTACAGGTTCAGCAAACTTTACTTATGTTCTCAAAAAATAAAAAACACACAACACGTTAATTCTTTTTCCGCTTAGTTAAAAGTTTTTTAGAAGCTCACATTACTTCCATAAAAGAACTGACCTATGTAGCAGCTGAATGGCTTTCTATTTGAAATACAGAATATTTGCAGTCATAATGTAGGCTATACAGTAATCCCTCGAGTATCACGGGTGTTAAGTTCCAGAACTGCGAAGTAGAAACAGGATTGGCTAAAGTGATTCATCAGGGTATTGTATATTCTTTTATTATTTTTATACATTAAAGGTTTTTTTCAAGCCTAAACACACGTTTATAAAACTTTTTCTACACTCTTAAACACAAATAAAGCTGCTGAGCAATGTAGTGGATTTGTGCATAGACAGCAAATTGAGCGGCATTGGATAATGAAAGCTAGGATGCTGGGAACTGAGGCTGCGGTCACTAAACCACTCAACGGTAAAAATGTTTAAAAATCCATGTTGCAATTAGACTGTGAAAGGTGAGGGTTAGGGTGAACCGTTATATAGCATGGGATTACTGTATGTCATTTTATTTTTGCTTTATTTACACCTCACTGTTTTCAGTAAGAAACAGTGATTTGTAGACATTATTTGTGTGTATTTTGCTTCAGCAACAATGTTAACTGAAGCATATGTAACACATACAACAAACATACAACACAGATTTGGGCTTAAGAACAACATCATTCAACTTTTCCTTGGGTTTATTATTAAAGGTTGTTTTTAACTTGAAGGTTGTATTTAAGCAGACTATCTTGTTCTGACAGCAATACGTATAAAAAGTGTAGAAAACTAAATTACACCCTTTGCCATGAGGCTGCTGAATGTGGCACAGACAAGTATTAGAGATAATAACAAGTATTTTTGTAATGGAAAATCTTTAGTTTCCTTTATCCTTCACTTTATCAAACTTTCTTTGGAAGTCTGTGACTCAGCATGTCATTGGAATCTTCTACAAAAATGGTAATAGCTGTGCCGTTCACTTTAAATTGGGCAAGACTACCTTGGAAGTGTAACAGTGAAACCACTTCTCCTTTGCGCATCTCTGATGCAATCCCCAGCCCTGGAGCCAAGACTTGTGTTGTAGTCTTCACTGGGCTACCAAGAGTACTTCAAACCATATGGCTGGCTTCATCCTTTGCTTTTACTGACATAGTAACTTTACAAATGCTATAGCTGCCTTTAACATTTTGGAGCTTATTGTCAACTTTTATTGTGGGGACATTGATGAAGAACCCCACAACATGTCCCGCGCCCTGAAATGTTGCATGTACAGTTTGTTCACTTGGTCCAATTAGTCGCATATGTAGTCCCTTCTCGACCTCATTCTACGGAAAGACTAATTTTCTTTCAGATATTCTGTTTCAGCCTGAAACAAGGCTTCAAGTGTAGTTCATACGGGGCGTGTTGGACAACATTAGTAGTGCCTTAGAATTAAAAATTTTCAAGCTCTTCTAAAATGAGAAAGCACATTCAGTGGTTTTGTCATGAACAACAAAGGAATTGCTCTGCCACATTTCCTCCAATGTGCTACTTCTCTCTGGCAGAGAAGCATAAGCCTGTTTGTCATAATTAAAGAACATGTCAACAAGTGCAAAACTGGGGTGCCCTGATTTGGTTCGAATTGATTTTTTGACAGTAATGGCACATATAGATGCATTTAATAGGCTCAATACATTTAAGGGCATCATGGTTCCAAAGGGCCCAACATGGAGGACTGCCCTCAAAAATCTGAATTTTATCTGTAATTTGAAAATGTGACATTATTGTATTTATTAGATAAAATACCGTGACAATCAATCACACACCAAGGTCATTACTTTGCATTGACATGATGTTACATAAAATGACATTGTGCATTTAACTTCTTCTTGCCTACTAAATCTTGAGCAGCATCAGATAGGCTTATAGATTATAGGTTAATAAAAACAAGTATTTATGTTGGTCAAACTTTGTTGTCAAGATGTTTTCTATTAATAGACGACTCAATTGCAGGATACCACAAAGGCTGTAACAGAGTTTATGGTGGATGAAAAAGGGAAGAGGAGTGGCTGGACAGGAAGGAAGGCTGAGCAGGCCAACTTAGCGGGGAAGGGAGCTTAGGCTGGGATCACAGGACGGTGGTAGCCGGAGTCAAGCCATGGATCTGAAACTGAGGGAAACAGTGTGTTTGAAAGAAAAATGAAAAAGACACATGCAGGTTATAGGCTGGAAGGCGTCTGACAGCAAGAACTGAGTCTACGACCTGATGAGGAAGTGACGTCAGGGCTGGGTTTATGTAGCAAGCTGACAATTTGCGATGGAGGACAGCTTCAATGTCCTGCAATCATACACACACACACACACACACAGAGTGGGAGACTCACACACTAGGACTGCAGTTCTCAAAGTGTGGGGTGCAAAAACTGAATCAAATGTTCTTTTTCATGCCTCTCTTCGTTAATGACTATCATTATTAATGCCTTTCTCTATTGAGAACAAAGACAAAACTAAATATCCGCAGTGATCATTAATGCATACATGTAGCCCAAATGAAAGCATTAAATAGGACACCAGAAGAAAAAAATGTAACACAAAACCAAATTGTGAAAATAATGTTAATTATAGCTAAACAATAAACCACCTTTGCAACAGAAGGGTGGCAGAGTAGTGTGGACAACAACCTTAATTTGTCACACAGTGTCCACAACAGTTGGCAACAGATAGAACATGATGTTACTTGACATCACTTCAATAAATGTGAAAATTTGAAGCTTAGTGTAATTCATTTGCATTTGATTGTGGTGATGGGAATGTAATTCTCTCTTTTTTTTGAGGAAAACTCAACCTGGAATATTATAAACACAACAACCCGGCAGGTTCCAGTGTGACCTTTGGGCATCACAGAGGCCACAGACTGTGCTGGGCTGATTTGGAAACGGCTCCTGCTGCATGAGACGTCCACGGATGAGTCACGCGCAGGCGATGAGACGGAATTTTGTGCGCGCTCGCGTGCATGAGAATACGTCTCCACGCACGCGCCTGCCTGGTGCGAGGGGAGGGTCGCGTCACGCCCACCGCCTCACTCTCGCACGAGGACTATATATATGTATGTAGACCGAGATAAGGACTGAGACGATCGTCTGAGCTGGAGGTTCACTCAACGCACACTTCAGTCAAGGAAAACTGCAGCAGTCATGGCTCAAGGTGAGCATCATTTTTTTAAACAGACCATAAATATCGTGTTTGTTTGTTTGTTTGTTTAGTAAAATGTAATAAAAAGTGTGACATCTGTGCTAACCTTTTACAGTACTATGCAAAAGTAAGAATGCTTTTGAAAGTTGAATTTTCAATACTTGAATTTTCAATATGTATGGAGTATATAAGTAGTAGTGTAAGTAGTGAGCTTTTTTTTACACCTTCCCAAAACTTTAGTACAGTACTGTACAACCATTTAATGGGCTAAAATGCACAAATGTGGACATAGTGTAAAGTTTGCTTTGGTGTTATCTTTAAAGCATTTACGAATATGTTTTTGTGTGTGTGTTTGTGTTATTATAACTGCCGAGGTTGTCCCCCTCAGTGAGATTTAACAACACATGCAGCCTCTTATGTCAGTGACTGACAAGTGACTTTCACTTAGGTACATTGCTGTCATTAGCGTGCTGAGAACAACAGGCGTTGCACAGCTGCCTTCTAATACCGTCGCCCTGTGCTGCTGGATCAGCTGCATTTTCAAGTACATAATTCATCAGACATCTGAAGTCCAGTGGATTAGAAAAATGCTACACCCTCATCTGTTTGAACAGATTATTGTTGTTGCAGGACCTCAACGTTTATAATGACATCTCAGAGCAGCTGCAGCCTCCACCAGTTTAAATGCTGCTATCTTTATAGGTACACACACGCAACCCTGCAAATATTTTGCGTTAAGCTCTTGTGAAGGCATTCAATACCTTCCAGACAAGAAGCTGGCCAAACTGTTAGGTGGTCACTGAAAAACGTGTAGAAAAGATGAAATTGTTGTTGACCTGTGAATGAGGCATTCCACAGATATCTCAGGGAGGAATGTTAGCCTATCTTTAAAAAAGGCTTACAGGCTCCATCTAAATTATATGAATTTCATCTGCATTGACTTTCTGTAAATTTCTGTGTGTGCATATGGTAACGATAACCACAGTATAACTTTTCTGAATCTTACAAGCAATGCACACTTTTTGACAGTTCATTTTAATCCGATCATTCACAGGAGAACTCAACTTCATAGAAATATAAACTGAAGCTTGCTGGACGTTTTGGCTTTTAGAATAAAGAGCACATTGATGAATCAATGTCACCTCTTTTCCTTCTGTGAGACAGAACACAGAGCATTTAGTCCGCATTCAAGTGTCTGCAATGGAGGTCTGAATTTAGCAAGGGTGTTAGCTGCAAGACTGAAAAGTTCTTTTTTCTTCAGATGGGGAGCTTGCATATTTATTTTTCCAAGATTAAAATAGTCTACACAGTTGACACTGGTGACATTCTGCTTTAATTTCCTTATTAGGCTTATGCCAGCCTCAGTGCTGCCACAGAGATGGTCCCATTGCAGTGTGGGTGATGTATGAGTGGGAGCAAACTGTGAGTGTGTGCAGTAAAGCTTTGCAAAGAAGGCCGGGTCATGGCTGAGGAATGTCCATCCCCCGCATTCATATAAGAGCATTGCTCTGCACCAAGTTATGTGCCATTATGGAATAAACTGCATTCACATTAGCTTAACACATGTGTACCATCTGGCACTATGGGTTGGCAGTTACCTTCTTTTAAAGCTATTACATACCCGCAAGCCCAGATCACAACAGAAAAAATTAGATCAGTGTTTCCTTGAAGTGTTACGCTGTTGTTTCTGAAGATTTAATGTTGCAGACTTTCATTTGTTAATTGTTTTCTCATCTTTGTAAGCTGCAGAATTTTTAGGACTTGTTAACCCAATTTTGGTGTGATTAATTAACAACTTCTTTCTTTCAAAGGAAAAAAAATCACCTAAACTTCCTAGTATCGTGAGGCATTTCTTTTCCTGATGAGTCTTCAATAAACTGTGAAATAGCATCCATGCTTGTGGTTGATATTTGCATAGATCAAATGTGAGTTAAATGGATGTAGAACTCATACAGAAACAAAGACCCCTGCTTACAACTCTGCAACTGTCTCAGAGTAGTTAACATTCTCATCTGAAAGGTATTTGCTCCTATTAGATACAGTAACATGTCTTCAATTAGGAGCTGAGCAAAGGTCGAACTCAGTAAAACATAACAGCCCTGAAAGGTACTGTGGAATGAGCCCCTGCAGACATCGTGTAAAACAGCTGGGAGACTTTGCAGCCTAGACTTTGTTTGCTGAAGTCTCGCCCAACCTTGACACCATCATTCACACTTGTTTCTAGGCCTTTTCTTAACATCAAGGCATAATGCAGGCCATGGGGAGATGTTAACCTCCAGTGGTGTAATGGAGCAGCCAGTGGTTAGTCAGCAGCAGCAGGACCATGGAGACATTATACACTCAAAGTTTTTCTACAAACAGGAAATCAAAGGGGAGTGTGTGTGTCTTAGTCCCAACGCTCGCTGGGGTGAGGCCGTAGTTTGTTTACACTTATTTCAGGGACTGACTGTCTGTCTGTTCTCACCTCTTGTTAAAGTCAAAAGTGACTGTGAGTGTTGTGCAGCGTTCACATAATGTGTGGACAAGGGTTCAATAATGAACGCTTAATAAACATTTAACCAAGGTCCTTTGAAATCTGTCAGAGAAGTGAAGATTGTGAAGTATCTATATATACATACTCTTCTTCCTGTACCTACACTTTAATGCTGAATAACAGCAGAGATACTGTTTGTACTTGTGAATTACCTGTATACCTAATATTACCCATGCTTATTGGTTATATTTTTTTATATCTTTTCAAGCACTGGACATTGATCGTTGGAACCTGGAGTGTGACTTCAACAACACCGACCATCGCACTGATCTTAATGGTGTCGATCGCCTGATCGTGAGGAGAGGCCAACCTTTCACGATCAGCCTGTACCTTCGCTCTGCGAGCTACCAGCCAGGAGTCAGCTCTCTGGACTGTGTTGCAGAAACAGGTGCTTGTCCTTCGTTGTAACTGTATACTTTTTTAAATGGCATTTTATAATTGAATGCATATTGGCCATCAGTGGTTTAAAGATTCTTAATCGAGATGTTCCCATCATGTTTTACTTATTGATGCCAATCCGTATCTGAACTTGTCCAAGAGCACCTGATCTGATACCATTGTGTTTATGTGAATTTTTGTAAACTGTACACTGCAACTGTGTGGGTGTGATAAGAGTGGTCTCGCTTTGTGGCAGTCCTTAGTTACGTATGAAGAAATTCATTAATGAAATGCTTTGCAGTGATCATAGTTGGAGGGATTAACAGTAAAAATATAAAAAACTTGTGTTTCAGTAGCTTGTAGTCTATTACTGTAACCTATCATGTATGGCAATAAGTGACATAGACAATTACACTCGCATACACTGACTCAAGCTTCAATAATTCGCTCCGAAGTGTTCTTCACCACCCTGCCTGTTTTTGAGCAGCAAAGAACAGACTTCTGCCATTTTATCTGGGGAACCAGTGCACGAAATACAAAGTTACAAAGTTAAATACAAATTTACCGAATATCTTGGTTTTTGCCAATATATGTATTGGCGTAACACCTCCGTTTGCCAGCATGGAGATTTTCATTAATTCTTAATTTCAGGTAAATATAATCATATCCAGAATATGAAAAAAATAAGAGTCATAATCATCCTATAAGAAACAGAAGCTAAGAGACAAACATGGTTATGCTATGTGCTGAGAGGAAGGAAGGAAAGGAGATAATTTTCCTTGTTCAGTCTGTACTGCTGCTGGCTTTCCCATTGAGCTCACTTACATGAGCTGCAATGTCCTGTTGTCGTTTTCATTTTCAACCTCACAGTTCTGTAGTTGTTGATGGACTTGGCTGTTTTTGTTCGGAGCCTCACATATAGTAGCTACTGTATCCTTCTGTAGTGGCTTTAGGAACACCTTACAAACACATGAAACAGTATTACTCTCCCCCTCTTTCAATATTGAATACATGTCTGATGTAGAGCTTGATAAGACAGTTGCTTTTGGCAACACTTGAAAGAGGAAGTGTTAATTGCCAACAGGAAAGCATCTGTATAATCATAGATAACAATATCAACCAAGTACACTTGGATGGATTAGCAGAGGACCCTTTATCCCACCCAGTGAGAATTGACCAAACCACCTGCCATTCGTTTACAAATGATTTTTTTGTTGAGATAACTTGGCAGTACTTGAATCTGAACTCAGGTCACAGACTAGAATTTCATCCAGTTTGGACTTTAATCAGGTGTCATTAAGCAGTTACACTGGGCATGCATGATAAGATTCCTTAGAAATTTGAACTCAATGCAGCATGGTTTAGGAAAACAGTAGAAATTGGTTTTCCATTTCCCAGACTCAAATGTTTCTTTTAGCTCACTCCCACATCCTCGACTCCAACCATATCCCCTGTCACATGCAGGCCCTCAACCTTCTGAGCAGTATGGCACCAGGGCCGTCTTTGGCCTGTCTGCCAACATCAACACCTCCCGCTGGAGTGCTGCTGTCACCAGTCCCCCCGGGGACATGGTGGCCCTGTCCATCTGCTCTGCCCCTGATGCCCCCATAGGCCGCTACACCCTGACCCTGGGACGATCTGCACGGATTGAGTTTATCCTGCTTTTTAACCCCTGGTGTGCAGGTGGGTAAACAGTCCGTAAATCAAGCTGTCAGGCAGTGGATCCTGTGTAGGAATCCTAGATTTAAAAATGCTTTAAGGATTGTGTTTCATGCCAGAGTGCGCTAACAACAGTTTTTAAGGGTGGAGTTTGCTTATACAGCGATCATCTTTCTGATAAATCTAAGGCTTAACAGACGGCTGGTTAGTTCAGCTTAGCATGAAGACCGGAAACAGAGGGTAATAGTTAGCTTGATTAGCCAGCATAAAGCTCTTTCTTAATCAGATTTTGTAAACAAATATTTGTCAGACTCATTCTCTGCCAAGACAAGCCCCTTCTGAAGTCTTCCTTCACGTCCTTGAAATGGAGTGAGTAAACTCCATCACCTGCAGGGTGACGATATGTGCTTTCTACTTTTTAAATAATGACGACCAATACATGACAGCGTATTGGTCTAATGATGTATTAAAGCAGTCATTGTATTGAATGTTGTGTTTCTTGGCTACAGCTGATGCAGTATACATGGACAACGAGCAGAGTTTGGCAGAATATGTCTTGTCTCAGGATGGCATTATCTTTAGAGGAACCCACAAATATCCCATAAAAAGCCCCTGGAACTTTGGCCAGGTACCAAGACCAACATTGATGCTGTCAGCTTCACTTAATCATTCATGCATAGTCAAGACCTGCTTATCAAGTGATTAATGATGTGTTACGTAACTTCAGACTTACCATAATTTTTGGACATTTACCGCTGAAATGAACAGAGATGCTTTATTGAGCGAATGACCCGGCTCCCCACTGAAAAATGAGAGGATTGTTATCTGTTTTAGTCTTCTGTTCAAGACCTGATACAATTTGATTATGTTGGCACTAGCAATGTGCAATTTGTGAAGAATGTGAAAATTAAGCAGATGATTTGTTTTATGTTTTTATGACAAGGTTTTCAAAAAAGATATATAAATACATTAATACTTTGTGTTTTATCAGTTTGAACATGGAATTCTTGATATCTGTCTGAGGATTCTGGATATGAATCCTAAATATATGAAAAATCCTGGAAAGGACTGCTCAGGGAGAAGAAATCCCATCTATGTGGCCAGACTGCTGAGTGCTATGGTAAGCCAAATTCATTTTGGATTTCAGGCATTTCTCTGTTTGCAGTTTAGAGATGCTCTTATTACTGTCTGTTGTTGCACATTTGTGTTTACAGATATGTTTCTAAACATACCTTTACACTTAACATGAAACAAGCTTCTATATTACTTTTCTTTTCTACTCCTCTTCATTGCCTTTCAGGTAAATTGTAATGATGATCAAGGGGTGCTGCTGGGAAACTGGTCAGGTAATTATGGAGGAGGAGTGAGCCCCCTGTTCTGGAAGGGGAGTCAGGACATCTTGCGCAACTGGGACGCACAAACCTGTCAGCCTGTGCGCTATGGACAGTGCTGGGTGTTCGCTGCGGTGGCCTGCACTGGTAAGATATGATGGAGTTGGAGCCTCTGGACTATTACTGTCTTGGTCAGTCACAACCTAACACCATATGTGTGTCTGAGTGTGTGTAAATGATAAAGATTTTGTCCTCAGAGTTTGACAACACATATGTAAATTAATTTTACATAACCAGTTTTCAGAGCTCTTGGTATTCCCTGCCGAGTTGTCACCAACTACCTGTCAGCACATGACAACAATGGCAACCTGGTGATTGAACGCTACGTTGATGAAAATGGCAAAGAAATTGCAAAAGAAATGATCTGGTATGTACTCATATGTTTTTTGTATATAATGCCACACTAGAATATAGCTCTGTGTAGCACCAATGTACTTGGAATTAAGTGCCTTTACATATTGTGAAGAATAGGCCTGACAATCCAAAGGGAAGATATCTGTAAAAAAAGGAGGGGCCATATTATTTATATCCTGACAATCTCAAAAGTGACAGTGAGAAACTTTGATATTTGTTTAATTTGTATTTTAATTTATGCGCCTCAAATATGACAATGTCATCTCAAATTAAATTGATTGACTGAATGATTTTTTTTTTCACAATAAACATAACACAATTTAATTATATTTAATTCCCATGAGTTTGTAAGACATGAGTTTGATTATTAATGTAATGGAAAGTATGTTATTATAAATATAAGCCCAGAGTATTTTGCTCTTACCTAACTGCAGTCAGCCAGAAAGTGTCATGCTGATGGTGTAATTTGTATCTGTAGGAATTATCACTGCTGGGTGGAGAGCTGGATGACCAGGCCTGACCTAAAACCAGAGTTCAATGGCTGGCAGGCCAGCGACCCTACACCTCAGGAGAAAAGTGAAGGTAATCACAACACCAGTGCACTCATGAAGATGTCCAAGGGAAATCCTCTCCAAGGTGAATCTATAATATCTGGTTTTGACATTTTCCATTAGGAGTATACTGCTGCGGCCCCATCCCTCTCAAGGCCATCAAGGAAGGCGAGCTCACGCTCAAGTACGACGCCCCATTTGTCTTTGCTGAGGTCAATGCTGATTTCATCACCTTCGAGAAGAAAAAGGATGGCAGCACATCAAAGGTCATTCATGATATACATATAGGCCAAATGATCAGCACAAAGAGTGTGGGCAGTGATGCCAGAGAGGACATCACTCATCTCTACAAGTATCCTGAAGGTAGAGGAACCCATGATGTAGTTTACTGCCTTTTTTTACGGACAGGCAAACCTCACATAACAGAATATTTATAAGAGGTCAAACTGTATCATTAACAAAAATATCCAAACTCCACATACTGTCAGATCACACCAAGGGGTCACTTGCTGTTTCAACTCCTACAATCCTTACTAATATCTTTGGTAATATGAATTTACTATAATCTTAAAGTCTGAACGGACAAAAAAACTGTGCTTCTTTACTCAAACAGACTGTTTTGTTATGAAGTCCGCTGTTCTGAATGACAAAACTTAAATTTGCTTCTCATTACGTATGCTGTTTTGTTTCTCCGACATTGCTAGGTTCTGCTGAAGAGCGGGAGGCTTTCAAGAAGGCCAACCACCAAACCAAGCTGCTCAAGCAGCGGCAGAATCAGGGTCTACACCTTACCATCAAGGTATCATCAGAAATGAGGAAGGGCTGTGACTTCGATGTGTTTGCTGTGGTTTCTAATGCCACGCAAAGCAACAAGAAATGCCGCCTGTACTTTGGATCCTGTGGTGTATCCTACAATGGGACTGTGGGAGAGAACTGTGGCTTTAAAGATCTGCTGAATGTCGAACTCTCACCAGGACAAGGTAACACACGCCACTGGGGGGCAGTCACATGTGGTTGCTTTGTAGGTCTTACCTTTAAAAATATTGTGTGTCTTCCTTTAGAGAGGAAGGTACCACTGAGGTTGAACTACTCAAAGTACTGTGGCGTAGTCACTGCGGAAAACATAATCCGCCTGAGAGCTTTGCTGTTGGACTACACCACCAATGAGACCATACTGTCCATGAGGCATATTGTGCTGGACAATCCTGAAATCAAAATCAGAGTGAGTACTGGAAAGTAGCCTCCAATGACAGTTATGGACATTAAAACTAGTCTGGACTGCGTATATTTGGGTGCTTCCTTGGGTAAAAGAATTAGAATCCACTGTTAAATTTCACTTAAGGTGACCAGTGTTCAAATTAAAATAAAAACCAGTCTTGAAAATGGATTCAGAAAGAGAACTTGGCCCAAGCGAAACTGTAGTATATCTACGTCAAGACTGTCATTACCTAATACCTCTCACTGGCTCCGCTCTGTAGGTCCTGGGTGAGCCAAAGGAGAACCGTAAACTAGCTGCAGAGATCACCCTTCAAAATCCGCTGCCAGAGCCGCTGGAAAACTGCTGCTTCTCCATAGAGGGGGCCAACCTCACTGGGGGATGCGTGATCTCTGAGAGGTATGGTTGTCATTTTGATCTGGTTTGATCCAGTATGAGTTCACTGTTATTCTGTCACACAATGGACCAGGCATAAACCAGAACACTCTTTTTTTCCATTAAGACAAAGAAACAGCATACCAGCAAAATATAATTTGATGGAAATTTTGACCTTCATCATTTCTGTTTGATTTGAATGCCTGACTCTGAGTTATGTGTTATTTGTTTTTATCATATCTTGCCCTGGTCCCAGTCTCATTTCGCTGTCTTGCTGGATGAGACTCTGTTTATTCAGAACAGGAGCCAGTTGACTATAAAATTCATTGCAGGGGTTCAGTGAATCAGCAGTAGATTTAGCTGGAGGACAAGTTAACTTCAGTCAACAATGGTGTATAAAGAAATTTGCTTACATTAGCTTTGGATGTTCGACACTATGAACAGGTTTTAATTTCATGGGCAGAGCTCTAGTTGATCAAAAAAAAAAAAAAAAAGAAAAAAAAAGAAAATCCACCATCCCAGCACCATCTCCATAAATAGTCATAAATATCAGTCTAATCAATTGTCCAAATATTTATATGACTAGAGAATAGTGATAAAGCCTGTACCACGCGTATCACAAATGTAATGTTTAAATATTTATTCCACAGGCTGGCCTCCTCGGTGGGACCAGGACAGGAGGCCAAGGTGAAAATATATTTCACTCCTACACGTTGTGGGCTCAGAAAGCTGGTGGTTGACTTTGACAGCAGCAAGCTGTGTCACGTCAAGGGCTACAGAAATGTCATCATTGGAAAATAGACCTTCCTTGCATTTACTGTCTATCAGACTGCACTATTTTTACTCCTTTTATTAGAACTGTTTCTTTTGCAGACATTTACTAAGGCACTTTTAGCTCTAGGTAAAATACCTTTCTGTCAATATTATTTAGAATATCACTTTATACGTCTGATTGCTACATCTAAAACTGTTTTATTAAGAGCTAAAGATATTTAAGATGACGTGACCTGAGAACATTTTTGTACTTTAGGCTGATTAAAAATATGCTTGCTTTCTGAAATGTGAATCAATATCTTAACTGCCATGTCCTGGTTTTACACCTTCTAAGTGCCACAGTTAAGGAAGAAGTTACTCATGTCTAATGATTTTATAAGAATATTCCAATCCAAGACATTGGCTCCAGGCAGTCTTAGATCCTGGTTGACAAATGTATCCAATGTGGAATTGTTTTTTTTATTTTTTTTGCATTTCTACATTAAGATTAATGATGTCTGTATGTAATATTCCAGGTATTTTCATTCATTCTGCCAAATAGATCAATAAATCTGTTCTCATAAGCTTTTTTCATTGTGTTTTTTTGCCTTTGCTCCTTACACAAGTGTCATAATGCTCTTCTTACTCTCCAATTTCCCCTGAGTAAAACAATAGCAGAATGAATTAATAAAAATCAAACAAACAAACAATGAAAAAAAAAACAAAAAACACCAGAAAAAAATATCATCTATCTTGTTGTACCACCTCTTGCACCCACCAGTCTTTCCTGGACAGAGCCAGCGAATCTGCTGCAGGGATGAGTCTGAACGATGGAAAGAGTAATGTCACAGCTGCTTATGTGTGATCTCACGTGTACTTCACATGAGATTGAGGAATTAAGCGCTTGAAGCACCAGAAATTGAGTGTGGCAATTTTTTTCACTAATTAAGATTTAGTGATAGAGGTTTTAAAAATGATTCCTTTATTGCTGAACTTACCTGAGTGATAGTGGAGGAAAAATATTTTCCTGTCCATGGCGAGCTGTGATTCTTAAAAACTGCACTGGTCCTATTGCTGAAAACAAATGACTTACTAAACTACATTACTATAGGTAACTACTGTATGTGTAACTATAATTATTTGTGCGTGTGTGTGACTTTAAAGTTAGGGGAAATGCTGCGCTCTGCTGGCCAGAAACAAAGTCTCCATGTGCTAAACAGGAAGTCACAAGCCTCTGCAGCATGTTTTGTTATACAATTTGGCAGCAAACACAACTCTTGATATTGTTTTTAAACAGGATGTATGTAAAACACAAAAGATTGAAATCCAAAAAGCATTACTGCCATCCAATAATGGGTAAAAGGAAATATTTGCCTTTGCTTTTGGCAGCAGTATTCCTGTAAACAGTCATTTTGCTGTATATTTTAACTGATGGACACAAAAAACATCTGCAAGCAAATAAGCTTGACTCACAAGAGTTTGTCACTGGGCACTTGTGCCAAAGGTTTTATGAGTGTTTTTGGCTTGCTTCAAGCTGAACCGTTTTGATTATGTAATCTTGCCCTTCATACTAACCCCGTCTTTCCACAAGAGAAATCAACTCTTCAATCTTCAAAATGTTATATGCCCAATCATAAAAAAATAATTATGATGTTTCAGGAGCCCTCATCTTCTTCCTGGCACTCTCTTTTAATCAGCAATCAGCTGGCACACATTTAATTTGATGCAATAGGAAAAGAGCAGAATGGTGGGGAAAAAACACACAGCAAACTCTTTTGAAATGAATCTATTTAACAGAACAAATACCAAACAGCAGCACTTAGAACAAACACAGCCAACAGGAAAACACATTAAGAGGGAACATGACAAAAAATGTATAGTGGTTGAGAAAATGACAGAAAGAGTGGAGTGTCTAACAATGCAATAGTTGTGTCTTGAGTCATTTGGTTAAGTAGCACAGAATAAACTTTATTTTAGCAACAACAGTAAAAGTCTACAGTGCCAAGTGTGAATATACACAAGGATTTATATATAATACCTTGTTGTGATGAAGGCATACATTTGTGTTTTAACAAACATTCTAGTTGTGGTTAAGAAAGCTAAATACATTTAAAGTGTTTAAACAAAGATTAGAGAAATGCACTTTGAAAAGATTTATCGATGATTGATAATTAAAAAATGAACTTTTTTTCATTCCTTGAAAAGCATTTACAGTGAAATACTACATCTTAGCATTTTCATGAAAGAAAATCAAAAAGAGAAATGGCACAGAGTTTCTATTCTGTGTCTGCATCTGTGAACCCCAACATTGCTTTATTTATTATTTATGTAAGCTATAATAACTCTGCTGTTGTTTACTTTAAGTTTGTGAGAAAAAGTTCTGCTTGTGCAGCCACCGAGGGAGGCAAACAAAAATAACCAAAATGAGTGCGTTTCTTTGCTATTATAGCCTTGCTGTCATATTAACATAACTAGATGCAAATGGCAAAAGCACAGAGAACTCAACAAAGCAAACAAAGAAGATAATTTTATATACTTTCAGTAAAACTGTACCTCTTATTGGCATTCAACAGCATTGGCATCCAAACGACACTATTGAAGATAGACAAATGAAACACAAAGGGCCCATTTAAGATTGACACCTTGGCTCTGCGGTGATGTGTGTTGATGACTTTCCCTTGTTAGAGGTAAGTCATGACCATGCAGACAGACAGACAGACAGATAGGCAGGCAGTCAGACTGCTCCCTCTAAAGCACACAGCTCTCATTACAGTCAGTGGCGCTGCCGGCTGATCTCCTCTTTAATTCCCTGCCCTCTGTCTGGCGTTGGGGGTTTGGGTGGTGCCCCTGCGACCGGTTTCCTGGCTCCTGCACCCGGACATTAAGCAGCCCCTGACTCCTCTCAGGCTCCACATGGAGGTAGGCAGAAACCCGGTGGTGCTGAGCCACGGTGCCACTGAAGTCGATGACGCGACACTCATACATGCCTTCGTCTGACGGCTTGACACTAGAGAGACGCAGCTTATGAGAGATGTTGCTGCCGACCACTTTTACCACCTACAATGAGGAAAATGGACAGCTTGTAAAAGGTCAATATACAAGAAGTGAACGCATCTTAAATAAGTATCCATGATAAAAAATGAACTTGAGTCAGTTCTTTGATACGACTTTGCCTTGTTCTTACTGACAGATGATGCCAGATCAAACTCACGCTAATTTTTGTGGCATCTTTAGATGTCTCCTCCAGGGGTACAACCTGCACAGAAATAGAGGTCAAACAATATCAACAACATAGCTACCAGCATCTTACAGCAGCCACATGTTTTTTTTTTTTTTATGCTTGCAGCAGTTGTAAGAAAAAACTTTCTTAGATTGCTGATCTTTCATTTTCTGTGGTCGTTCAGCTTTATCTATGTTTGTGTGTACATATGTATTCATGTATACATGTGACGGTGCTTAAGTATGAGCACACACTCCATAGCTCCAAGCATGTAGGCCTGGGAGCAGGAGTGCGCCTGTGAATGCATATGTAGAAGCACAGAAGTATTCTTTTGGGCATAGGTATGAATTATGCATGGAACAGACAGAATTTGAAAATCTATTTCTTTCTCAGTGCCAATTATAGTGTCTAGAGGCACAACATGGGAGTCTGAGTTCCCCCATGATGGGAGTAAGTCAACCTGTTCCCCGGTGCTGGCAAATGCTAATCAGCAATTATCCCTTCATTTACGATGCTAGAGGATTTCTGCCCTGGTTAATATTGCATTTCCCTCTGCCTCCTATACAATGATCTTAAGATTCACTCCAACAGTTGTGTCCAGATAAACTGAGATGCAAAATCGTGACGATGAGAAATGTAAGTCTGCTCGGCAGTTCCAAAGTTTCCAGCTTGAAAAAGAAATGTGTCTTACTGCACGACATCAAAAAATACCCTCAGTGTCACATATACATTATTTACATGTTATCTCTGTCCCAGATAATATTATGATGGGATGTATAAAAAAAGTATTTTTTTCATTTTATGTTCACTAGGAATGACTAATTATATTTTATTTTTAAAACATGGCCAAAGTACAACGACTTTTCCGTTTTAACTTCATACTATGAATACTATGAATACTATACTACGAATGAACCCAATAAGGATATTTTGATGTCTGATAAATTGCTGCGTAATCCCGGTGGACAGGACTAAATGCTTGACACAGAAATAAAAGTACTGCTGTCAAATTGTAGGTAATAAAATGGCTCTTGACTGTTTTTTGTCTAACTAAGGGGTCGGCAACCTTCAACATTAAAAGAGCCATTTGGACGTGGTTCCCACCAAATAAAACCTACCTTAGCTCACCAGGGGTCAGGAGCTCAAAATAAGTCACCAGCCTGTTGGCAACAGGTGATGTGAAGAAGTTGTGACGCATTTTTGGATCAAGAAAATATTTTAAAAAACATGTTATTTCTATGTTACAAGATTATCTAAATCTTTAGAATCATAACTATTACATTGAAAAAAAAAAAAAAAAACCCCAAATAGCTATTATTCATTCACATAATTTTCTCAAAGCCACAGGGACCAGGGTTGTCTGGTCTGACTGCACTCCCTAGAAATGAGATCAGCATTCAATAAATCATTAAACATCTATGAACAGAATGTGCGTTGATCAATCTATCAATTATTATTTGCACAAAGTAAGGTTTTCATGGTTTGTTCAGGTTGTTTTGGTTTGTTTGCATTAATCCTTACAGTGTCAGTAGGTCTACTTTGAGCTAACTCAATAAATCAAATATCCGTTTCTACTTTTATCGTTAATCACCGGAGCTGTTCCTCAGCAACTACATCTCTGCATTAGGATATTGAACAACAAAAGCAGCCTGTCCTCTCCTGTATCTTACATAGTTGGTGATCTGGGGTGACTTCTGTTGCCAGTTCCTGTGGTCCTTGATGTACCACCACTGGATCTCCAGCGAGTAGGAGGGAGAGCCTACCCCGCGGAAAGAACAAGCCATCTCTACATCCTCACCGCTCTGTGTTGTGATGTCGTGTGGAACCTCTGTGAAAAGAGCTATAAGAGAAAAAGAAAAGGGAAAGTTGAGGGAAAAGTTGAGCCTAAGATAACCCCGAAAATTACAGAAATAGAAATTGTCAGGTTTTGTGTATGCCAGAGTGTGCTCAGACACAATATTTCAGTGATGACAACACTGCATCACACTTCAGCTAGGGAAAAACCACACGAAAGCCTGACATACAAGTGCAGCGTGTTCTTAGCTAAATGAATTTAGCAAGGTGTAATCCAGGGAGATGATGTGTCAACTCAACAAACCAGTAATTAACATTTCATTAGTTTTAAATGGACACGCTGTCCATGTTATTTAATATCAAGGTTTTCTGCCTGATTCCTTCAAAAAGCAATTGAAGCAAGCACTTGTGCAGGTTGAATGGCTTTTTGTTTTGTTTGCAAGATAGCATAAAGAAAATAAAAAAATAAATAAGAGGGGGTTAATAACATTTTATAATCCCTCTGTTGAGCAGCCAGAGCTGAACATTGTACAGATGTAGGTATTTGAAAGCTTAACCACACTTCAAACCCGTGTACCTAAGACCGACCACCTACAGCAAGAACAGAAAGTGTAGTGGACACTAAGTCATTACACACCACATTTTCATTTCACTGCACATCATCTGAGGCAGACACAGTGGAGACAACAACTGACCCAAATAGATCCTAATTCATAGCAAACTTCTACTAAGCAATGCAGGAAAAATAGTGCCTGCATTGTGAACCACGAAAGTGAAACAAAACACCGAGTTCAACAGAAATCATATATGAATTCACAATGAATTGACGTGTGTTCTGTGTCCCAAACCTTTTTTGTCCCATGTAAATCCCATCTTTTTAGTCAGACTACACATAAAGATTTATTAAAGCAGTCTTTTTATTTTATTTTATTTAACAATATCACGTCATAATTTGAGTGTGATCACAGACTAAACTGTTCAATCTGTGGGTAATATTCCACCTTTCGCATCAACACAGTAACCCTTCAGAGAAACCTTCCAAAACCCGGATTGGTGAAGACTCCTTAGTCTAGCAGAGCAAAGAGGGGAGTGAGTGATTGTATCTGTAATTGATGTTTGCTTGGCCTTGGGTAACACTTATCCTGGGGACTGAGGAAGATGGAGGGACAGAAGCAGAGAATAAAGAAACCTGTGGAGATGATTTTGGTATGGTTTGACTGACTCGGCCCTGGGGAGTTATGCCCTTGATGCACCGCTGCTGGCGGCCAGGCACTGGCCTCATTTGTCAGGATAAGATGTACTGTAGGGAAGGGGCCTTACAGAAGCCTAAAAGGACAGAAGAGGAGGAAAGACGGGGAAAGAGAGAAAAGAAGGAAGAGGGCAGAGGTGAACTGAGGTGAGTCAAGAGGACAAAGCGCTGAGAAAGAGATGGACAAGTGGGGAAAGCGAAAAGGCTGGATGATATATTCTCCTGCAATGAAACAACTTTTCTTAATTTACATAAGTGTTGCATACACACCTTACATACTGCATCATTTTTACTCAGTTTTAGAATGAAAATACCGAACAATGCTTTGAATATCAGTATTTGTCAGTGAAAAAAAGAAAAATGGATTTGTGCACAGTATGTACTTCCATTAAAGCCCTCTCAGTGATGGTTCTGCCGAACACTGCAAATGTATTCAGACTGAAATTAAAACACAACCCTCATCCCCGACAAACTACTGAGTCATCTATTGAAAGCCGCAACCAAAGCATTTAAAGAGCTCTGCATTATTTTAATTTCTTTAGCTGAAAAAAAAAAAAAAACTAAACAAAACAACCCAACAAATAATCTGAATAAAGTACAGACAAGATGTCTCCATATTTAAAACCTTGAAATGCTTCTCTGTATATATGTAGTGTTATATTTGTGTTTATGTGTTTGTCATGGCAACCTGAAGGTCTGTCAGTTACGAGCAGGCATGATATGTTGATGACAGAAAACAGAACGCTCAGCATGTGACATTAAGCCCTTCGAATTTTCTGTCTAGCTACCATTTATTATGCAAATGATCCTGAGATTGCAAATTCACAAGTCAAAAATAGGAAACATGAATGCTACACCTCCACTTTTGTACCTTCTTCATCTCCAGTTGGAATTTTAAAGTGAAAAGGTTGATGTATCCAAAGTCTGTCTTTCTGGTTTCTCATTCTGGGAGGCAGATCTCAGACCTGTCAGCTTCAAGTGAGAGATGTGCCATATGATGCGCCGCCTGAAGCGAAATTACATTATGTAAGAGTACGGAGCGAAGCACTGTGATGAAAGTCACGATTAACATAAAACCACAAGTACCAGATGAGGTTAATCATTTATTTTTGACCTTAAAGGCTGCAGTCCTCTTGCAAGGTTTTCTGGTGCTTTCATGCACATCTTGTCGTCCTCATTAATAGACAAACAGCATCCAACTCCTTTTACTCATGGCTAGAGGTTATGATATGCAGTTAACGCTCCAGACAAAGCAGAACTTTATGCTAAGGTGGTTTCATTAAACACATTTCAGATGACAATGATTTAGTTGTTAATGATACAGAGTGAAGAATCACAGTTGAAATTGTTAGTATTTAGTATGAAAAGACAAAGAAGGTATGTACGTCTCTTGTAGTTTTACAATGTTGAGATCATTTATGTACAACATTTAGACGCAAAAATAAAATGTATTTGTTAATAATTTCATCGTTCCACCTTTTATATGCCATTTAAGGGTGACTAGGAAGGTCACATTATTTCTACATATTACATACAATATGCCATTACATATTCCATGTAATTTTTTATTAATTCAAGTTTTGTGATTTACCAAAACGGCAGAGGAATGTTACTAATATGTCTTCCTTGGATTTCTGGGTTTAATTTGTTCACTGTGGTGTGAAGTAAACACTAATTTTACAAAATGTTTAAGAAATTTCACAGCAAACAGCAAAATGGGAACACACAAAGATGCTTCAACCACGCATTGAAGCAGACCTTTTTTTCCTGCCACTGATTGTTGAGTTCTGTGTGGCGCTGTGAATAGCAAAAGGAGACAAAAAACACGACATGCTCCTGTGTAGATTTCCTGTGATTTTTGTCGAACGGTGGGATTCATTTTCTGGGACGATTTCCTGTGGCGCAGACTCTTCCTTCAAATGTAGACTGTAATCACAGCTGGCATAATGATTTAGTTTCATCTGATGATGTGCGGTTTTCCTGATGGCAGGAAAATCAGTATGTTACGACAGCAAAGCAATCAAATCTATTCTCAGAAAGTCCAATAGTGAAAAACAGCAGCGTTCATTATAAAGTTAAAATATTCCGACATTTCTTTATAATGTAAAAGGCCCTATAAGCTTTGTATAAAATGATATTAAATCATTCTTAAGCACTGTCACTCTCAAATGTAAGAACATATGGTAGAGTGAGTATGTGGATTTTATGGCATGGTGTCTAACATTTCATATACTGTATAACTTTGTTTGTTCCAAGGATTCATGTTCTGATTATAGTGTTTAGAAAATCTCATAGCATGTTTTGAAAAGGTGGTGCACAGATAAACGACTTTTCTTTCACTTTTTATATTCCCCTTTACGTCTTGTTGTGCAAGAGTGGCACTTCTTTTCTAACTTTAGAATGAAGAGCACAGAAGGTGTGATTAAATTTCTCATTGTCTTAAAATAATGTGTTCTGAACATATGGGGACAGAAATGGAGCCTGGCAAGGGGTGGCATTTCACTCATATTTTCTTAGATTTTCTTAGTATTTGATGCACGTGTTGGTACTTTTTTCTATCAACAGCCAGTCACAGAACACTGATGGTGGCATATGCCGCTTTGAGGAGACTTTTCCTGCAGACAAAAAATATGTTTATGACGCACACAGTGAAAGATACACAAAACACAATTGATTGAGAGCAGCACAGCAGTATAGTGGTTAGCACTGTGGTTAGCACTGCACCACAAATCAAAGGTTGTCAGTTGAGTTCCTGGGCCAGGTACTCCAAAGACAACATGTTCAGGGTTAACTGGTGACTCCAAATCATCTGAATGTGAGTGTGAGTGTGAGTGGTTGTCTGTGTGTTGGCCCTCTGATGGACTGCTGACCTGTCCAGGGTGGCCCCGCCCTCACCCAGTGTGAGCTGGGATTGGCTCCAGCACCCTCATGAAAAGGATAAGCGGTTGAAGATGAATGAATGAATGAACAGTTATTGGTGTTCATCGGCTGTTCACTGAAATCTATCACTGTCTGGCAGCCACTGTGCAAACATAGTTCCATACTAGGCCACGCAGGCCAAATTGAAAGGAAATAGGAATCTAAAAACAAACAAACAAAAAATGTGATTAAACTAATGAAATAAATAATGAGCAAAATTTCTGTCGTATTCATGACATAGTAAGTAAAGAGTAAAGATTAGAACATACAGTGGCGTAGTAAAGCATATACTGAAAATGGCACTTGTGAGTGGGATATTTGGCAGCGGGTGAACATTTTATCCTTGACTTTGATTACTTGGAAGCAGGGGGAAGGAAAAGGATATGAATGACTTCAACAAGGGCAAAACTGTAACGGCTAACTGACTGGGCCAGAGCATCTACAACTGCAGCTTTTAAGGGTGGTGGTCAGTATCTACCAAAAGGGTCAAGTCTTGGGTGGTCAAGGCTCATTGAAGCTTGTTGCTGGCCTGTGCAGTCTAAGCCTCCAAAGGACCTATAGCCACTCATAATGCTAGCAGAGTTCATTCTGGATCTGAGGAGGTTGTCAGAACACAGAATGCATCACAATTTGTTGTGTCTGAGGCTGTTTTCTTTTCCATAATGGCCTGTGCATCTCTTATCTGTGAGACCAGGACGGACTATGGGAGGAATGCAGGACGGTGAAGGCACTGGGATGCTTTGTGCAATTTGTTGCTGGGAAATCTTTGGTCCTGACATTCACGTGGATGCCACTTGTACGTGTTATCGACACGTACTATCTAACTAAACATTGTTGTCACCTCTTCAAAGAAACAGTATTCCCTAATGTCAGGGCCCCTTCAGCAGGCTAACGCTCCCCGCCAAAGTGCAACAGTGGTTCAGGTACAGTTTGAGGAACACAACAACTTCGAGATGTTGACCTGGCCTCCAAATTCCCCAGATCTTGATCCAATCACATCTGTGGGATGTGCTGGACAAACAAGTCTGACCCTACCCTGCAAATAAGAGAAGGTCTTAAAGGCTCTGATGTTAACGTCTGACTGCCAGATACCACAGTTGACCTTTAGAGGTCCAGTGGAGTCCAGGCCTTGATGAGTCAGAGTTGCTTTGGTAGCAATAGAGTGGCCTATATAGGCAGGTGTTTGACTGGTACTGTAAATGATAGAAACAAGAAGCATAACATACTTATTTATCTTCTCTAAGTATTTATTGCTAAATGGTTGGAATTAGTAACAAAATTTAAAAACTCTTGAATTGAAATGAACAAGATGGAGACTATTTTCAGCCACTCAAGCGCGTTCTGGCTTAATGAGCTAATTAGCTATCTAATAAAATCTGCAAGCTGTCATTGGACAGATGCCAGTTAGAAATAAGAAGCTGGGCTTTGTCTGTATGAAGCTAACAGTCTTTGTCAATTTGTGAATTTTATTACCACTGGTGCATCTATAGCTATCACTGCAAACGTCATGTGCTCCAGAAGACAGGTGACTCAAGGTCACAGAGCTTTGCAAACTGTCTGCTATTCTTTGTAAATAGTGATTTAGAAGATTTTGGTGCTTGTTCTTAGTTTGTATCTTGAAACAACCTATTTGTCATATTTGTCTCTATTTGTCACCATTAGTGTTTTGTTTTGTAGATTTTATGGCTGATTTTTCATTCACTCAGCTTCAGCCAAAGCCCTTTCCGGGTCATGGGGTTGCTGGATCCAATCCCAGCTCACACTGGGTGAGGGCGGGGTCACCCTGGACAGGTCACCAGCCCATCACAGGGCCAACACCCAGAGACAGACAGAGACCAACAACCACTCACACAATTTAGTCACCAGTTAACCCAAACATGATGTCATGGAGGAAACATGCAAACTCCCCACAGAAAGGACCCAGGCTCTCTTTATGTCTTTGTATATATACTTATATGTATACCAACTGAAAAAATATACCAAACATTCCTTTTATGCAGCTAACAACCAAAGAATGGTTTGAAGGAGAATTGAATTAATGAGGTAAGTAGTGCATCCATAGCCATGTGAGACCACTGCATGTGCGAAGTCAAAGTCAAATCAAGGAGGAAGCTGCATAGGGAGCCCTGAAATACACTTGAGAGTCCACAGCTACAGCAGGACTGGCTTATAGCTGCAAGGTAATTCCTGCTCTTTCCCATGTCCCCTGGCAGCCAAAATTCTGCAAACACAAGATTTCTCTTTCTTTCCCTTGTTTAAATCCTTTTGTCGCTTTTTCTCTCTCCTGCTTGCCAACTCAGTAACATCTCCCACAAATCTCAATCTCTTATAGAAACAGTGCATTTCACTACTCTCCCTCGCTTTTCTGGCGATGCTACATTCTTACTGTCTGCCTTTTAGTTCTTACCTTATACCTCACAGTTTCACTCAAGCCTCTCCCTGCGTTCATTCAGTGCCCCTCCCTCCGTTCGTCCTCACTGAGTGGGCAGTCTGTGTCTGTTGGCTCCCTGGTGTCTGGTAAAAAGAGATGCTTCCAGCACTCGGAGTAGCTCACCACAGCTCTTGGAGGCTTGCCCACAGGTGCTGGCAGGTGTTCAGCATCCCAACCCTGCATGTCCCACACTATGTGTGGTGCTATGTGGTTTGTGACCAGAACTGTGTATAGTTTGTGTGGATATGAATGCATGTTAAAACGTGTGTACTATTTTTCAGAAATACACACACTAGGTGTCCCTCAGCATATGGGAGAGAAAAAAGCACTCCCAATTAGCATTCAGCAACGCTCAAACAAAGGCATGTACTCTCTGTGACGCACGCAGACACATATGTCTGCTAACCACAAAAGCTCAGCACAAAGAATCACACAATTCAAAAAGGATTAAAAATATTCTCCCCAACGGAGGGAGGGGAAGGATCCAAAAATGTATATGCATTCATGGAAAACTCTCCACACAATGCTGGAAGCATGATAAAAAAGTAATTTGTCTGCAGTTTTAGAAACTCATTTTTATTTTTCCACCACACAGATGAAATATAATTGTTGTTGTTGGGTTCTTTGAGCCCATCATGTGGAAATTTTATGTAGACACAGCGAAGAGAGATAAAAGATGTTTATGATATTACTTTCTGCATCTTAAATTAAAGCCACACTGCAGTTCACATCAGGACTCATGTATGAAGTAAAGGACTTGAGGGAATTTTCCTCAGTGTGGCGTATCAAGTGTATTTTATCAGAGTTATGGTATGCACTCTTGGACTATGTTTGCAAAATTTTTACTTGCTTTTGGTATTCACGTACTAAACATGCTCACCATACACATCAAAGAAATCTCAGGATAAATAAAGGCTAGGGCACCAAATCTAGGAAGCAGTGGAGCACTCCTGTTTTGTCAGCCTCTCCACAAACTGTTTATATGTTCCTGTTATTGGGGGTGTGTATAAAAGGCACAAAGATCTCTGTCTGTCCAAAATTAGTAGCCATTTACAAAGCAGTTACAAACTGACCTTCCTTTAGTTTCTGATTGTCTGGTCAACAAAAAACAAACCACCAAATACTCTGACAGTTGTTTGAGCCATTTTGAAGCACTTTGATGCTTGCTATGTTCTGTGATTGTGAACTGAATATCCTGTTTTTAGGCCAGTGGTTGTAGAAATCAAGATATATGAAGACATCACCTCTTCATCTTGAAAGAAACCTTTTAATCATGTTCAATGACTAGGTATCTTTGTCTGATCACGTTGCTTTCTTGAGAAAGATGTGGCCTTACATGACTCAGTACACCTGTCATGTCCAGCCTGTGGTTATTTCTTGCCTCTAGCAATTCAATACTCCTCTGACAAACTTCCTTTCATGTTCGGAGAAACTGTTAATGGTTCCTTTTCTCTGAATGTTCTCTGTTTGTATGCTCTATGTAAATAAACTTGTGTTGACTTGCCAATTGAAGATGGTCCAGAATGCAACAGCCCATATGGTCATTGATAAGTGTGAAAAGGTCATGTGACACTTCAATCCACATTGACCTACAATCAAATTCAAGTCATTAATGCTCGCCTTCAGAGTGACTGAATGTGCAGTGATGTGATATGAATTCAATCACACAGCCCTGTGCTCCCTCTCAGCCACTGTGTTCCTCTAAGATATGGTCTGGCATTGCTATCCCAACACACAGGGCCAGACTGTTGTCATCGGTGGTTCCCTGATGGTGGAGTGGGCGACTGAATGCTACCAGAAAAGGGAAGTTTTTCTCTATTGTGAGGAATTTCTTGAAGCCTGAGCGCCCCATCTCAAAAGGTGTTAACCTTCTACCACAGTAACCATAGCATCCTAGCTCACTGGACACGTTTGCAAAGGCAAATGTTTTAAATACACTTAAAAGATGATGTCAGTCATCTCCGTGCTTCGTCTTGGCCAGTAATAACAGTATTTGCACTTGTCCACTGAGTTCTAATATGCTTCAGTCATTTTCACTAATAGTTTCTTCTCTTTCTCCAAGAGTTTTCATGTGAATTTAACAATCTTCAAAAAACTTTCTTTTGGCTTGCTGTTTCACAGTTGCATCAGCATTTTTGACGCGTTCAAAACTTGAATGAAGAACTTTTCATTATATTGTTCATGCTGCAGGCCTTGAGATACCGAGAATAAAGAGAAAGTGTAGGTGCTATGTTATTCAGTCAAACTTTTTTTCCACAGATCTCTTTCAATTCAGTCTAAAACCTTTTGTCATGTGTTAATGTAGATTTCTTGTAAAAAATATTATCTCTCATTTGTTTATACTGACTATTAGAGGTCACTTCCACTTGATCTACTTTTATCTATTACTTTGTCGTTTTTATTATGTCAAATACATCTGAGGATATCTTTCTGTGCATTGACTGGCATCTTTTAATGTCATGAAATTGAACTTTTGGGTTTGTGGGGACATAAATACTAATTATTAGCATTAGCAATTGTTATTAGTAACCCTTACCCTCTATAATGCCAAAATTGCTGAAGAAGCAGAGGGAAGATCCCAGATGACATAGACATGGTGTAGGACAGACTTGGCTAATGCTGGCTGTAAACTCTACAGAGAACTGGAGGTTAGCACAATATAGAGAAAATATGAGGTGACCTGAATGCCTGTGCATAAATAATAGCAATAATAATAATGAATAAGTTTCCTTTGGGCCTTATTTAAACCTGGGGAACAAAGCTGTTTTTATATTCAGCCAACTGGGTACTATCTATCAACACTCAGGCTGAAGAAGAAACAAGTATTCATGTGAATAATGTGAAAAGACATCGAGATCATTTGCTGTTACCAAGTAATAATAACAATGAAAATATTAACAATAACAATAAGAAGAAGAAGACAAAGAAGCAAAAGAAAGGAGAGGCGAATAGTAATATGTTAATTCATATTCTTAGAAAGACATTACGCTGATGATGCATATGCTTCACAATAATACAAAAGTATTTGTACAATATTCTATGTATCACAATAAGTACATTCTATAGAAAATCCTGATAAAACTGGCCAATCCTACTGTAATCTGTTAACTAGACATCCTAAAGATGCTGTTTGTTTATCTGTAATGATACATAGGGCTAGGGTTATGTAATAACTGCAGGTAGCAATGATTGCAGGATGTCACATAATGATGCTCCAAATATTGTAACAGATGCACTCAGAGAGCTTTATGCATACATCCCAAATTATTAGCACCTCCAAATGATGTTGTGCTCAATCAAACGCCCCACTTTCCTGTCTGTCCTTCTCCCTTTATCGCTTTATTGATCTGGTTGCTGTAAAATTGAAATGCACCTTCTTCAACCTGCCGGTGAAACACGACTTGTTGACACACCGCATCAGGCCATGACAAGCCTGCTCAGCAGACATCCAACTGTTTCCTGACTTTAATTACTGTAGCTTCACCAGAAATCAATCCCACAGCTTTGGTAGAACATTAAATCAACACAAAAACGGACTCAGTTGGTGTGTTTTCACAGTAAACAGGCAGAGAATGGAGTGTAAACCTTATACTGCTGAAGTGAGCGCTGACTTCCGGGGAAATCTTAAGCACCCTGATTTACAATGTTATATAGCTGGCATAGAATGAGTTTGCTTTGGTTGGCCTTTTCTAAGTATAGATTTTCATAAAAGCAGCACTGTCAGACCCGTCTTCCACTTGCAGCAGGGGACCATTGTTTGGAGATGCAAGTACAGTACATGCATTTTTAAAACAGCCTTCCTTGGCATTTTTCACTATATTGCTAAGGGAGCGATGATAGAAGCCAGGCCATGAGAAGACAGAGGCGGCTGCTCCCTATCCAAAGACTCATTAAAAATGAAAAGGGGAGAAAATAATACCATGGAGGACATGAATATATAAACAAATGCACATACACAGCTCAAGCCCAAGAGAGACTGCACTTAAGTATTTTTTCATGTCTCAGGCAAAATGAGAGGGATATATCCAGCCTAAGTACCAGTGTGAGGTGGATCCTTTCTTTCCCTCTCACTCCCCCTTCCTGTTACGGTTGGAGCTTGAGCTGTTTGAGGATGACTAAATTACAGAGCGCTTATTAGCATGGACGAAAAGCAAGTGTGACATCCATATCTTTCCTTGTCCATGTGTGTGTGGTAGTGTGTGAGCAAGAGAGAGAGAGAGAGAGAGAGAGTGTGCCAGAGAGGCATACAGGATAAGCTTGTCACAGCCCTCCAAGCTTTTTTCTCTTTTGTCAAACAATTAAAGAATGAGGCTTGTATTTGCATGCAGTTTTTACAGTCAACATATCACAGGAAACCAAACCCAACAGCAAGTCAGTCCATTTCCTGACACCTTCCTCACACCAAAAATGTTCCTACTGAAGATACATCATACATATATGGAGCGGTAGTAGTTCCAACCTTGGAAGAGACTAAATGGTTATCTAAAGAATCTAGGCACTATAGTTTTGGTAAGTGAGAGTCACACAGGGGTACATAGTGTATATGCAGGGGGCAACTTTTACTTTTGGCAGTTCAATTTTTAATATCACAAGGGCAATGGATGTGAGTTTTAAACTGCAGGGAAAAGTCAAGTCACCCAGTGCAACAGTGTGTGACTCCTGAAGCAAAAAAAAAGAAAAAAACAAAACAAAACCAACAGCAAAAAAAACAAAACAAAAGAAAAAATAATAAAAATAATAATTGTGTTTTGCCCTGAACAATTATATTCAACACATGCTATTACAAAGCATAAAAACACAGACAGGTGAATCCTGGGATTACACTACAGTACACTATATAAATATATATATAGGTGTTGAAAAAGCACAACACAGAGAGGCATTGAAAATGATACCCTGGTAGCTGGAAGAAATGTGGATATCCTCCCCTAAGTTAAGTGCAAACATTTTTCATCTGAAAAGGTGCCACCTTACAGAGACAGCTCAGGTTCATTAACTCAATACCTCTATTTGAGTCAGATCCGTAGGGCACAGAGCAAAAAGAAATGATTCATTGAGAGCAGGAAAAAAAAAAAAGACAGTAAATACCAAGACATAAAAAATCCAGCTTAACATCCAAACTCCCACCTAGGTGCGTGTAAATAGCCCGTGAACAAATCCCCTGTGGAGAGAAGTATTTCACTAATTTACTGAATGGCTTTAATAATCAGGGAAACCCCAAGGGAATTGTGAATGAAACAACAGGAAGTTTGTGTAATAAAAAGACAGATACTGCTACAGATATTTATCTTGATCTTAAAAAGCTTTATTCCAACATGTTCCGCTTGTTTTGTGTATATTGGAAAAAGCTAGCTCCAGCACTTGGTTCCGATTTAGAAACATGTTTGCGTAGTGATATTATTTAGCAAGCAGATGAAGCCGGTGTTATTAAGTTATTATATTCTGATTAATAGTGGGATGTTAATAGCATTCCTACATCTCTTACAGCCATGAAGAAGTGAAATGTTGTGCAGTGGTGAATATTAATATCACTACTGTGTCAAGGGATTTCTGTACAGCACGGATGCAGCACAAGAGAAAGCATATAAACAAATGTGGACTGGAAATAAAAACACAGCAACAGTAAACAATATGAGCAGTTTCGGTTTTTGCCAGAGTCAATAATGCTGTATTTGATTCAGAATCAGCGGTGGGCAAACACTCAGGAGCCTCCTTTGGGAAATATTCACTTGCTAAGAGACCTTCAACCTTCATTCAAGGTGGAAGGTAAAATAATGAAATAAGAAAGGAGCCGGTAATCAAGCCAGCAGCTGTCTGCCTGTTGCCATCGATACTCTGGGCCTATGGAGTGAATTTTTCATAGCCCTTGGGACATGGGACTCGGAGACTATTTCTGTGTTTGCCCCCCAGAGTGCAGCAACACAAAGTAGCACATGTTGTTGACAACACATGCCCGCGCAGAGAGGCGGCTTCAGAGGATGCCCACTGTACTCCATCTGGACTCCCCTGGGATGAGTGACAACATTATGCCCTGTTCTTGCATTTTGCCCTTGAGAGTCTTTAAGTGATGTGTGTTTCCATGGGATGGGGCAGTCAAAGCAGATTTGTCTTTATTGATCTGTTCTTGGATTGTAATGTTAAATATTATGCTCAGATATTTAAATTCAACTGAGTCTCAGTGAGCTTAAACAACCAGCGCCTCATCACAGACACACTGTACAGTATAACCAAGATGTTGTCCTCCACGCACGCACAACAAATTCATAGAGCTGGTTCTGCTGTCAAAAATATCCAGTTTGCAGTTTGCTAAATTAATTTTTATTGTTAAATGAATTATATGATATTCTGAATTATATTCCAATCAGTGTAAATAATGTTGGGTTTTGGATACTTGAAAAAATGACCTTGGTCTACGTAATGGCCAACTCCTTAATTTAGCAGTTAATAACTAATAATAAAAAAATCTCTTGTGGAGTTGTTTGGATGCTGTATCTGCAATGCTCTCATGCTGCCAAAAATACAGATTATCTGTGACTGTGTGAGTCGCTGGTCTTGTGCTGTGGTGAAGAATAAATTCTTGAATAATATCATGTTAGCTGTTAGCAAAATGTTATCAACTTGGCACTACATTACTCTGGAAATACTCACAGGCAGAGAGGCAATGTGGATGCAGGGCAGTCATTCTGAGGAGAGGCACTAGCATTGCCAATTTCAACACCAGCAATCTTATGTGGCATTTGAAAACACATCAGACAAAAATAGCGACATGAGATCTCCGATGCTGAGGTGAAGAAACAGGATGAACTGCAGCAGCAGGAAACCACTTTCAAAAGAGAGGATGAATTCCACAAAGAGACTGACCCACTTATTGTTGGACTGCTGTTTTTATATTGTTATTGCATCTCTAAATCTAAGTGTTGTATTTGCCTCACTGTAGCAACAATTTAATATATATAAATATATATATATATATTGGTTTTATGACTAGATGTTTTTTATGACTGACAGTCAAATTACATAATAAAAGAAAGATTCAATGGGATTCATGTCTCTGTTCTAGTTTTACAATAGGTTTGATCTGAACCACAAAACAACAGGTATTAGAGCCATACTGGGTTTGTGGTACAGGTGGTGTTCATCGTTTCTTCTCTTTTTTTCAATGCAACAGTGACACATTAGTAATTGCACCAGCTGATACTCAGGACAGGCATTTGATCGGTACTATGAAGGAAACCTGGACCCTTGCCTCTTTTTTACAGCAGAGACAAAACATATTCAGATCTTTTGTAATTGAGCAAGGCAGCATGGTGGCATAGTGGTTAGCACTGTTGCCCCACAATGAAAAGGTTGTGGGTTAGGTTCGGTGTGGAGTTTGCATGTTCTCCCGTTGCCTGCATAAGTTTCCTCCCACCGTCCAAAGACATCATGTTTGGGTTAACTGGTGACTCTAAAGTGTCTGTTGGTCTGAGTGTGAGTGGTTGTTGGTCTCTGTCTGTCGCTGTGTGTTGGCCCTGTGATGGACTGGCAACCTGTCCAGGGTGACCCCGCCCTCAGCCAGAGTGAATTCAAATTCCTCCCTCAAAGATTATTTCATTACTCACTTCACAAAATAGAATCAGTGCAACAAACAAAGTGTATGTTGTAGGTCATGACAAACCTGCCAGAGATCACTGTGTCATCAGCAGAAGCAGCTGTCTCTTCAAGTCTCGATACGTTAAAATCTACCCCTGTCGTGTCAACCATCCGTTTACTTTCCTGCTCTCTCCCACTGAGCCTATGCCAGCACTGTCCACTGTGACAGCGTGACTACAATCTGTTGCCCCCCCTACCCCCTTCTCACGCAGTCAGAGCTCCATTAAATTGAAAGCCAATGCAAACTGCCTGGGCTGGCCATCCTCATTAAGAGGACACCAAGGAGAGGACTGGCAGAGGATCCCAGACACTTTGGAAGCCTAATGAATTGGTACACGCCCCCACACTGTGAAAGTGGTACGCTCACGATGGATAACAGGATGAACGCTGCCAAGGAGCACTAACACTGTAAGGGCCTGCATCAGAAATGAAAGGTTGAGGATTTATGATGACGCCACATGTGACTCCACCATCACTTTGTAATAATGCCATCTACATGGACAAAAATTTGCCTCGAAACCACATACTCACTCACACAAACCGATCAGTTTTCTTTGTCGTCCCTGCCAGGACTCGACCCACAAGAGCAGCACGAGTATCACACTCGACTCAACACAATGCGATAAATGTGATCCCCGTAACTTGGTTGCTTGCGTTCATGCGGAAGATAGAATATTGCATTCGTCTTGATCTACACTTTAGCTTAAGAGGCATGGACCAAATAAGCACTCCCCCAGCCTCTTTGCTCTGCATGAAGGCTCAGCTCTCCAATGTTTGGGCAATTTATCAAAGAGCCAGATTAAAAATAAAAAATAAAAATCTTCAGAGGGATGATTTAACCACAAAGGATAGGGAAACTTTATTTTGTGGAATGGAGCTGTTGTTGTTTAAAAGTGAAAATAGAAAGCTCCACACCCTCAGGCATTTCTTCCTCATGACCAGTCTGAGTCACAGTGTAGGGAAGAGAACACAACGATTACAGCCAACTCTAATTAATTCCCTGTGGGAAAAGTGCTGCTAATTGATTTTCTAACCTGCCCAAGACAGTCAATCTATTTGGAAGTGCTGCGCTCATCTGTAGTGATCAAGCTAAAGCTAACATGCTAAACAGAGAGGGCTCAGGGGATGGTCAGTGAGGGGCCGTGATGAAGCGATTATGGAATCTAATTAGATACCAGTAGATCCATTGTTTGGTGCTGCCAGGAGGGTAAAGTTATTAATAGGTAAAAAAAAACCGAATAAACAAAAAAAACTATTTCCTTTAAAAACATTAAACCATATCTATTTTGAGATTTTTTTTTTTCTTTTGATCATTAAGTTCTCGTTTCTGTAAATTGTCACTGTTGGACCTTAATTTGAACTCAAAATACCTGATTGCCTGACTTCTGACTGTCAAACTAAAACTAAAACTAAAACATATCTGAGGATGAGGATGACTCAGAACATGTAACTGTCATTGTCTACTAGGGCTGAATGATTTTGAAAAATAATTTAATTGAGATTTTTTTTCTCCAATATTGCAATTACGATTTTTTTAAATGATCGTTTAATCCTCTTTTTTTTTTCAACAAAACGTCATGAATTATTTTAATATGGCCAACAAAATATTAGATACATTTAGTATGGAATGTTCTTTCCCTTAGGCCAGGTGTCTTTGATAGAATTAAAAGATCACACGTCAAAGGTCACAATAAGATGCAAGAGTTAAAATTAATAACGTTTATCTAACTGCTCATTACAGAAAGACAAGAGCAACTAATCTTTGGCCTCTATGTATTTGAAAGAAAAACAAGGTACTGTTTAATAGTATGCACCTTGTGTACACTCTGCAAAATAAAGATATTTTTAAATGACATCTATCTTACCGCTCCCAAGTCAGTAACATTTCACACAAACTGAAACACACAATTTGCCTCTACTAATTTGCAAGTATTTTGGAAAACCAAAAAAAAATGAAGTTAGAAATAAAAAGATGGATAAATACACATACTGTACTATTTAACAATGCAGTGAACCCAGGCTTGGTCACCGTGCTGAGAGGCACCATATCTTCAGCAGTGAACTCAGTTATTGCCTGAGTGACATCCCCGTGCCATTTAGGACTGTGCTCATACAGAGCGACTCTTTCAAACATGTCGGGCAATGATGCCTGTGTTGGGTTTTGCGTGTGTGGCGCTCTGGTGCTCGGCTGTCGTAAATGGCTTTGTGGTGTTTTTTATAAGTGCTGGAAGTGGTTTGTTGTGTTGCCCCGTGAAGTAGCAACAGTAGCACAGCATGTTCTGCGCAACACCTGATGCGGCACAGCGTCTTTCTTTTTAAAGCTGAAATAATTCCACACCGCTGATGTGCTGTTCCTCGTCGAGACTAAAGTCTCTGCTGATCCAGTTTCTGACGGTTCCATCGAACCAGAGGCCATTGCGCAACAGGCTAAGGTGCGGCATAAAAAGTTGATGCAGTCGAGTGGTCCACTCTCGCGCTCTCTCTCCCTCTCTTGCGTGCGCGTCACATGACCACTTTTTTTTTTTTTTTTTTAATGTGGCTACATTGTAATCACACACGTTGCGATTAGAAAATCGCATTTTATCATATTGCGATATTATCGCAAATGCAATTAATCGTTAAGCTCTATTGTCTACCTCAACAATCATCGGTGACTGTAATGTATGGCATAGCACTCATATTAACTATCCATCTGAAAATCTGAGTCTAAATAGCAGAATTATGTGTGATCATTTCATTCAGTTCAACACCATGCTTCACAGACAATACTAGTTTGTTAAAGGCAAGTTGACATCATAGATCAATCATTAATATACCTGCCAAAGCCTCAACAAAACAACAGCAGAAGGTACTGGAGTACAGTCAAGCACCAACCCCAGAGTTTTGTTTCCATAGCCAGCTGTAAATATGAATTATGAGTACAGTACCAGGACATCCAACACCTTCACCCACCTCCATAAAAAGCACATAGTGCAGCACAGAGCTCCTCTCCCATTAGCTTACAGGAGGTGTGATTTGTCTCGAGGACACTGAAGGAACATGCCCTTGCGCCTTTTCTTGTTTTTATGGTTCACCTTGGCTTGTCTTACTGTACAAGTTGCTATTTTGTGTGCACCACACAAGAACCACTGCCAAACCCAAGATTCACGCTTCGTATTACAAATGAATATAGTAACTGTATTCGTTTCAAAAATTCACACACTGCACTGTTTGTCTTTAATGAGTCTATGGTTCATGTTGACCTCTGCACATCTCTCAAAATAATTTGTTGTCAAACCTGCCTCTAAAACCTGTCTCTAATTTATGTGTATCTTCCTTTGCAATGCTCCAAGAGAACATTCATTTACAAAATGAATAAAACATGCTTTGCATAGTAGGTTATATTCCTCTTCCTATAGTCAACTGATGTGAGGGAACATACCGTGAAATTGCAATATTAGTGGTTAGATTTTAACAGTTGAGTCTGTCCTCTGTGATGTCAACTCAGACTTAAAGATAAAATTGACTTAAATTTCCCAGTTTATCAAAACATCATGACATGTAAATAGCAATCTTATATTTCTAACCTTGTGGCACTTATACAGCAGTTTTATTGTGTGTAGGCCACTGCGTTGTTTAGTTTGCAGTGATGTTGTTGCAACCCATTCAAGGACTGTGTCACAAATTAGCTCAGCTTCTTTTCATAAAAAAATTTTTATTCAGAGATATTTTTGAACACTTTGGTCAGCCACAAGTGCATTGTACACTGCATGGTTTTTCATTCTAACATTTAGATCACTCTCTGTGATTCTGCCAACTAAAGAGTTGATTTCGAAATGGCTTTCTAATCTGTTGAATGTGTGTTATTAATGCACCTTAAAAGGCCCTGCTTGATAAGTTATTAAAGGTGACATGTCAATATCAGGCAGATCGCACCAACTTGCACCATACTCATATGGAAACATTAAAACATGATAAAAGTGTACATTCAGCAGTTTAAACCTAATACTATGACTGAAAATATGCTATGCATACAGATTTCTATCCTCATAAAAAAATTAATAAATAAAACCTAAAAAAAAAATAAATCCTTAAATAGCCAAGAAAGAATATCTGGCCAATCTTCCCTGAACCCCACCCAACCACTCCTAAAGAGTGCAAATCGTTATATAATCAGCTCACCTTTCCATTCAGCAAAAACAAAACACAAGCACAAAGCAACTCACCGTTTCCAGAGACGTGGTTGTCCAGCTCTCCGTGGCCGACGGTCAGAGCCGCGGTAAGTTGAACGTAAAGTCCCGCGTACTGTAAAATCCCCAGCAACACTCCAAAAGCTCCCATTGCTTCAGCCGGTCTGGTCTTAGTGTGTCGATGCGATGGTCACATTTAGGTGGAGAGCATCGATGAAATATCCCCCACCGGGCAGCCGGGCAGCCCCCGCAGACATGCAGCTGGAGCCGGAGAGGTGGAGGAGGAGGTGGTGGAGGAGGAGGAGGAGAGACGCTGCTGCTGCTGCTGCTGCTGCTCCGCTCGGCTCTGCAGGAGGAGATGAGGCGGAGGGAGAAGGACCGTGGAGGCAGGTGCAGCGGCTCACACCGAGAGGCAATTAGGCGCGGAGGGATCTCACATGCACGCTGTTAGAGTCCGTTTAAGTCTCATTTCCGTACTGGATGATGATGATGGTCGATGATGGTGGTAACACTTTTACCGCTGATTTCTGGGTTGGATGCCACAAGTTGGGGCACAAACTGTCTCATACATAATCATAAAGGAATTCATGTGTATCCTGGAATGAATTATATTAAATTTGCAAGAAAAAAAAAAAAGTCTCCCCTCGGGATCAGCAAAGTTAATGTTGGAGCTGGAGGAAGAGGCCTTGTGTTGCATTATCCACTCAGAGTTTAAAGGTCAAAGCCACTCTCATGCCTGCGTGCTAACTATGAACCTGAAGACGACGGCTGGTGTTAGTTCAGCATATAGAGAAACACAAAGAGCTGCCCTGAATGTGCAGAGAGAACAAAATCTATACATGCTAATGTTTTTACAGCGCTCTAATAGGCATTTCACATGTCACGTGTTTAACAGGAGAGAAAACAAGAAATTAAGTGTCAGGACAAAAATAATTCACCATGTACAGGCTGGGAGCAGTTGCTAGGTAACCAGCAAATACTTCAAGAAGTTACTGGTCTTCGCCATGAAATAAGCTGTGTCCCACTTCAGGGGCTGCATCCTTGGGAGACACAGCATATGAAGGTGGGGTTTTTCATATCTGTTGTAGACCACAAAGGATGAAATATGATGCGCCCGTCCAGTTCGTAGGGGATTTTCCCCCTTTGAGTATATCGCTGTGTCCACATTCACTGTTTCTCCACAACGCACGGATCTTATTACGGACAGTATCAACGATGACCAAACAATACTTTTATACCAAAACATGAGATTTTTAAAGCACTTGTTTCTTATAATGGTTGTACGTGTTAAACTCATCTGAAGCCCAATACTTTGATTTAAAACTAATTACCTCAAGCTCTCTGACTGGGTTTTTTGTTGCCATATTATTTTTATCACTGTCACATCATGATCTCTCATGATTTTTCCACAGAGGATCCGCCTGTTGAATCCGAAGGATTTATTTGTCAGCCACGTGAAGGAGCCTTCAAAATGAAGAGAGCATTTGAAATTTGGTCTTCACATGCAGACTCAGTATTATGACACAGAAGTAGCCTCGTCCTAAAAACACAATATTTTTATACTTTGACTTCAGGATCAATGAAAATTTACAATTCATGCTATTACTGAGGCTTTTAATTATAATCTCACGTGCATACTATCAATATTAATAAACTATAGGACTAAGGAAGGCTAGCTTCTTCCTAAACCTTTTCCAGTTGTGCGCTTTGCAAAGCTATACTCAAGTATAACTAGCTTCCAACTCCAACTGTGTGTATTTAGCAAGAAAGCAAATAAGGGTGTTTCCTAAAATGTCAAACTACAAATTTGTGTAATACATCATGCAGCATTGTGCAGAATAAGAGAAATTAGGGCTACATGGATTAATCTGGAAAAATCTGCTATATGAGAATAAAGCCACAATGTCCTTGACAATAAACTACTGTGTCCTGCTGTAATTAAAGTATGCATGTACATAACAGGATTGTTAACCCTGGTGAGAGTGTCCCAGATGTTTCCTCGTGTGTTTTTTTTAGTGATGGTGTTAAAAATGATCACTTTGCATTTTGATGGGTGCTGTCATAAAAGCTTACAGAATTCGTGCTGCAGTCACATACCGTAAGGAATCATTAAATAGGTGAAGAAGAGCTTAGATCAGGGAAATCCAAGCCCAGTATCTATGTTTCTGAACAGGAGTGTATTTTTAGAAAACAGCTTCACGTGATCCAGTGGTGGGTAGCTGTAAGTCTGTATTGAGCTGTCCAGGACTGACAGTGCAAACATGATCTTGGCTCAGTGAAGAGACAAGTGGCCTTTAGCCTGTGTTCTTTCTTTCCCAGTCTGACAGCCCAAAGAAACCTATTATACCTGAGGGACGACCTTCTCAGATGGGAGAATATGCCTTGCCGTCTCCTTGTTTCTCAGTTTCTCACATTCAGCAAACATACATTTTACATACATTTTTCAACGCTGAAAAATGACCAGAAATTGCACCAGTTTCCAATTTCAATCCAGATTTATTTGTATAGTCCCTAATCTAATGGCATTTACAGAGTAAGGGTTAATACCTTTGGCAGTCCTTGGAATTGTCTTACTTGTATTTAAAGGCTGTTGTTTTTACTGTATTTACATTTACTCTCATGGGTCCAAGTTTTCAAATTGAAAGTCATTTCTTCCATTTGAAAAAGTCACGTATCACATTGTCTTTTGAGATTTACATAAAATACACGGAGAGAGAATGATAATTTGATGTAGAAAGGTCAAAGTATGTCACTTTGTATGAGTTTCACTTAGTGGTATAATGCAAGCATACACTTTTGATTTTGCTTGAGTGCATACATTAATTTTGAGATGTGTGGCATTGACCCTACTAACTGGGAATCCTCTGAGCAGAAACCAGCAGGCGTGAGTCTTTCTGCTGGAAGAAAAGATACAGTTATCATTTATTTTAAGTAAGATTGAAGGAGGAGGGGTCAATTTGTTTTTTGTTTTTGTTGTTGTTGTTGTTTTTTTTTTTTTATTTGCTTTTTTGAGGTCTTTAATTCCAATGTCCTGCCTGTCTTTTGTTGTTTTCAGCACTATTGGAAAATAATTTTTTGGGGGTTTAGACATTTGGGGCATTTACAACCGAGGGCCTTTTCCATTGACATATGAGTGTGAACTGAGAAATCACCTCAGAACTACAAAAGAAAACCAGTTAAAATTAGAGGACTTTGAGAAACCGGACAATTTTCACTGCATGCCCAGTGCAAAAGAGCCTCATGCAGCTGTTTATTTTCTCTCATGGCTGAAGCGGCTGTCTGCTCCATTCCTCTGAATGCCAACTGGATTTGTGAGCCCAGAGAACTGTGGGTAAAATTGAAGCTGACATATGCCCCTGAGACGGACACAACACCTGCCTGGTAGCTCTGAGCTCAGCACCTCCCCACCACTAACTGCCTCAGACAGCCCCAACCCCATGAGGTGTGTGTGTGTGTGTGTGTGTGTGTGTGTGTGTGTGTGTGTGTGTGTGTGTCTGCCCGAGATGATGGTTATACAGCACAAGACCCGTTAAATGTAAAATGAAAGAAGTGAACTGGGAGTGTGACTCAATCAGGGAGTGGATTTCAAAGCCGACAGCTTCCACTGAAGCTTCATGACATCCATTATTTATTGAGTTCTCTTTGACACATTCAGACACTTCTTTTACCTGCTGCAGAACAGAGGCGTATGCTCCAACGTCTGAGCAAACTGATGCAATCAGCAGAGAATGTACCACACAATAGTCACGCTCAAAATGACCATAAATTAATGCTAGTTTTCCTATTCATTGTATTTAAATTTGTGTTTTGTGTTTTTGTGTTATTGTATTGTCATTATAATATGGTTGTATGGCCCATTTAGAGCAACTATTGTCCCCCTGAGAGCCTTATCATTATGTTTCCAAGAACAATATCAGTAAAATGGACACAACAGATTCAAAGATACTGCAGCAAGTTCTGAAGTAAATTATTTAAATATTCATCAATCTTTTAATATCCTTCCGGGACAACCCTGGACTGTCATCATAAGAGCGACTCTGTTTGGGGTAAAAAGGGACTGGTTTCTGCAAACAACCCTAATTAATTTAGACAGGATTATCCTATCTCAAAGCTAACATATCTTGTGTTTTGATTTCAGCAAAATTTAAATATGCTGGCCATTTGCACTGTTATTGCCATTTCAAAGTCAGGCCAGCGGCACTTTAATATTGTATAGTAACTGACTGATAAATGGTATATGTCTATGCTAAGTGGCTAAGAGTCGCTGAAGAATAATCTTCAGCCCTAATCAGTGTGCCAGCAAAATAACAGCATGCGACATTGTAAAATTCAGCAGCGACTACATTCATGAAAAATAGCAACAGGTGTGAATATTACTGACATATTTGTACAAACTCTATTAGTCCATGTGCGGAACATTGCAGCTTTGACTCAATATAGCGCTCTTGTTATTTCCCCGTGAACTGCTTCAGCAGCTTCTGTGTCACATAAACGTGATCATGTTAGGGCCGATACAATACTCAATTTGGGAACAACGAAATATTTCCCAACCAAATTAGCGTCAATGCTGGGCTGAATGGATGAGGTAAAATTATGCCAATATATCTAATTATATGATGCGTAAAAAAACAGCTCTTGCTAACTATACTTCCTTTTACTTGTTAGAGAATCACACGTTTCTTATTTCCCTCAACCTTTAAGATTATATCACTTATCTCTGGCCTTAACCCGAAGCTCTTTGAACTAAAATGCATGTAATACTAGCATTATATACAAGTACTGTGGAATTGACTCTGTCTCTCTCTATTTGCTATATCAAATAACAATATCTCTTTTGGCTCTTGAGGATGCAGAGACCCCAGGCTTTTCAGGACTTCATGAATATTAAACCGGGCTCCAGTATTTGGACGCCATTTAACTGCTGTATTAATGCACAAGGTATATACTTCAAACGTAGCTGCAGCTGCTGGCACATTCAGTATTTTTTTATTTTTTTTACATTCTACCATATATTTTTAATACTTTCCATAGTTCTTAGTGATATAACTTCATGGTGTTTAAGGCCCCCAAAGCATCTCTTCTTATCTGACTCTCTTTGCACTGGCCAGTCTTTTCAGCATGCAGCTGGGGGAGATATTGCCACCAAAAGCATGGTTGTTTTGTGAGTCAAATGTTGGAAAATATTGCACACTGGAGTGAGGATGAGCCGGCCTTGCACAGTGTGAAAAGTGTCCCTCTTTGGAGTCAATTGGAGGAGAAAGCTGAGTGAGCTGAGCAGAGCGAGACCAAATGTTCTTCATAAGGCTGAATCTCTCTTTAGCCTCAGGAATCGCATCAAAACTCCATCACAAATATCAGCAGGGATGAAGATCCACATTTAACTTCAATATTCTGGTGTTAATCCTTCCCCTGATGCACTCCTTCATATTACTGCCAAGGTTAAACACCACTGGAAGTTCAGCAGTGACAGAGATTCACACAATGATGAAAATTCAACACAGAGCTTGATGTATGGTTGAAAAATGATCCCTCATTTACAGCTGTTAAATCACGGGACCAGAAACATTTGAACCCGTCTTTTGTACCACCAGCTGATGCTGTGTCGTTTGCTGAAACAAAGCCACCCGTGAACATTACACCATGACTCTCTCTCTCAGCAGGAGGAAAGTGTTTTCACACTCCACAGAATTCATCACTTTCCAGTCAGGCAGATCGTTGGCCAGCCTCTCTCCTCTGTCTCTACCTGTCATCTCACTGACCCTCCAGGAAAAATTATATGACGCCAAGAACGTTGCCACCATTTCCTGGTTCACTGGGTAGAGCTTCGCGCTCCAGTAAACCTTTGCTGTTCATTTCTGGTACGATTTTAACTGGCTGCCGCTGAGAGGCGAAGATGTCAACTAGCGTCCTGGCAGCAGCAGCAGGTGCGGCACATTAACCACCTCTCCGTTTACCGCCTTCAGTCTGAGGGTAATGTGGCCTGATGGAAACATGCAATGAATAAAGATAGCGCAGGGTGTGGTGAAGAGTGTGTTGTGCATCTCACATGAATAAGAGAGTGCTGAATATTTTGGCAAACTAGTCATAGTCATTTTTTATTATGTGAAGCAATCAAATGACATGATGTGTAATTGTCAATAACCCTTGCACCATTCCACATATATGGACACAATATAAAGTTTCCAGCACTCAGTAGGTTTGTGATGATGTCAGAGCCACTGCTCTGGACTTGGCTGGTTTAAATAGAGCTGGACAAGTACAATCTATTGTGGCTGTTTAATAGTGAAGTGTTAATACACCCTCATTAGTGTGAGCTTTAGGCTCAGGAGGTGATGCAATTTTCTGGACACACACTCTCAGCAGCCTTTGGCATTTCAACACAGTGGGAAAAGATCGCTCTCAACTGCTCTTTAATCTTCTACCAATTTTTGTCTGTGCGGTTGAATCCACTTCAGTTTCCCAAATGGCCAACTCTGCGACCAGCCATTTGATCAGACAAGCAAAAGTAATGCATGATATCCCATATCCCATATTTCATGTGCTTATCATGTAGATTCATTTACTCATGACCTTTAATCAATTCATTTACTCCTTTTATTGACAAACTTTCTATGATGTGCAGTGACAAAAAAAAAAAAAACAAAAAAAAAAACCAGACCTAAAAAGTTAAATGGTTATACAAATTAATCTTTGCTATGAGGTCAATATAGATGATATGCCTGGTGGCTCATAGCTAGCCACCAATATGAAATCTGAAAACAAAGTCTAACTTGCTTCTTACAATGGTATCTTTTTTACACGTGAGATAAAAACCTCAGTTTCTTTCAACATAAATTTTTGATCTCAACCTGATTTTAATTGCCACCGTTGGAAGGATCCCGGTGAACTGTTTTCCTCCTGTTACCTTTGTATTAAGTCAAACAAGCCAACAGGTGGCTGCAGCTTCATACAGACACGAGAGATAATTTCAAAATCAAACTATAAAGATACGATTAAAAATGTTTGACAGTAACAGTTGATATTTGGAAACCGTAGAGGACAAAATAATACCTAATACCTTTGTTGGTATTGTCACATTAGGTGTTTTCTTTACATGTAATACACACTGAAGAATTTAGAAACCCTTTACACAAAGCAGCACAATAATTTCCTACTGTTTCTTGTTGAACTGTGTTTAGATAAAACCAAATAAAGCCAGTTAAGTGAAGGAATGAAATTTCTTCTACGACAGTATTTGTTTTGGTTACAGCGATCTGCTGGTTATAAGATTGTCTGACTTTGTTAATTTTGATGGATAGTGTCTACATTTGAAACAATCCAAGGCGCTCTGTTTTCATTTGTACTCATTGTGTCCCTTTATGTGTGAGGAAAAAAATTAAACAATGGATTTCTAAATCTTAGCTTGCACTTGAAAATCTCCCCTGGGGATGATGTCTCTTGTCCTACTCAGCTCGCCACAGAAAAGCAAAACCTTTCAGCAGCAGCTCTCGGAAACGTGAGCATTTTGACAACACTTTACCACAATGGCACGTTGAACTGCACAACTATTTCTATGTCTTTACCGTGTACAGGCTTCATGACCACACTTCAACCCCGCAGATTTAAATCATGCAAATAGATTATACTGAGAATAACCTCTCGCTCGGTCTCCCTCTTTTTAAACATAACCAGGCTTGCTGCAGATTATTAAGGGGAATCAGTGCTGGTGCCGTGGCAACACCTTTTGTTGCAATCGCACATGATCAAAATGGGCAAAGTGCATTAAATCTCAAATTTCAAAAGATCTCACTATCCCAGAAAAGACAGTTCGAAGTCCAACTGCCCCTGACAGGCAGAAAAAAAGCCGTAAGATGATGGGATTTCATGGGGGTGTAAGATCCTGCAGTATGTTTGTTCTCTGATGAGACACCTCCCGTGCTCATCAGCATTCCCAAAGAGAGAGCGAGCGAGGGCGCATTATGCAGAGTCAATCAATTTTGCGTTTGCTTGTGTGCGCAGCTACTTAATTCCATCACTATACCCTGTTGTCATGACAACACTATTATACATTGCCAAAAGGAAATGAGAGGTTCAACACTGAGCGTTCACAGTTGCTCAAATGCATTGGGGACGCAGCTCAACAGCATGTGAGGACAGTGTGGATCATGTCGGTGTGCTCAGGGGCTTGTGTTTTCCTTCTTACATCAAATCTTCAGGAAAACATCCCCGTTGTATTTTTGGTAGTTGCGTGTGTATGTCTATCAAATGAATTAGAGTGTGTCTGTTTTTAGAAAAACATCTGAAAACCACAATCTCAGCCCAACCCAGAGGAGAGGACTCTTTGATACTGTCAGCCAGATCCTCAAGTGTGCACACTCATGTACACGTGCCGTGCACATCCACACAAAAACACACATTCACTGGCTGCGTGTCAGCCTTTTAACAGATGGGTTTTTATTACAGTTTCAAGCACAGCATTGCCAAACTCACCCCATAAACTGGCATGTGCCCCTCTGGCAATTTCATGTGTCTTAGGAACAACAAGGGCTGTTGTGCTGTGTGTCAAGCTGTAAAAAAAAACAAACAACAAAACAGCAGAAGCAGAGAGGTGATCGGTACGCTTCCAACTTTATAGCGATGATAAAACACAGACAAAGGCACGAGGATTGTTGACAGCCGAGGTGTTTTGTTCCAAGTCTGAAATTTGATGGTTTTGTAATTTCTCTCTGAGCCTCTCCTGGCTGAGCTGCTTTGTTGGCGACAATAATTACTTTGGCCACTTCATGATAATTTCCTGACCAAAAAAGGGTCTGATGATTTTATGCACCAGACCTCTTTCTTTTTATTAATTTATTCTTTCCATAGACAATGTTGTTTGACTCACAGTTTAAGTTATTCCACAGCTAGAATTTGCATGTATAAACTGTCCCAGTGAAACCAGCAATAAAAAAGATTAAGAGCTGTAATGTGCAAGCTGTAAAAGCTTTACTTGTGATGTGCATCGCAAAAACAGTGTGCAACAGTCTGAAGCTGCACGATTCAGTCGTAAGTGTACTTAGTCTCGGGTGCAGAGGGAAAAGATTCAGGTAAAGACACGAAGATGCAAAATGTGCAATTGTTATACTTTTAACAGTACAAGAGAAAAGGGACAAGGACTAAGTGATATGTTTGCAAGAGGATAGCTTTGAATCCAACGCCTGTCTCAGCTCTACGTCTCAACCTTTTATTTTCAAGTGACTCCCTTGTTAGCGTTCTCTGGAAACAGTTCTGTTCTTTTATGTTTTATTTAGGTTGCAGTGCCAAGATACTTTGAGCTTGTAAACTGAACATGCTATCTAGCGGCAAATAATTGAGCTGATAAATTCTTACCTATGGCCTTGATTTCTTTTGTCAATTGTGTGCACTACCACTGCATGCGAAAAACACACAATTACAGCGTATTATTGCAGTTTCCCAATTCTCCAGAACTGCACCTCTCACATTTACAAGCTCCAAAGCTCATTCATTTACGCAGTTAGGTGTGATGGACAAATGGTCCAAGTCAATCTGCAGTTTTGCATAATATATTGTCCCACTGAGATGTATAAAGCACTCACTCGTCTGCTGTGATACTAGAACAATGATATTTTGCAGAAATGGTCCATAGATTTCTAACTCAGCTGCTGTCAGTGAACTTCTCTTTTAGTCCTGGGAGGGTGATGCATCGATGGGTGAAATGCTGTTTTCATGTAAAAAAAAATCATAAATCAGAGAACGAACATTTTTATGCTTCACACATAATATTTGCAGGTTACTGATCTGAGCAGCTCTTATTTTCATTGACCTACTGTGACCGTTTCCTCCTAAACTGGGATTGGATGATGACTGTAGTGAGCGTTAAGTGTTAATTCCTTTCCTCAGATCAGGGAACCCATTTGACTACAGTGGGATGTGGGTGTGTTGTAACATATCCGAGGCTTGTGTTGGTGGTGAATGTGCTATTCGTGCTCTTAATTGCTGTCAGGCTGGCAGTTAGTTCACACTGAGTCTGACTGGAGCATGATAGCTGGCTTTTCTATTGTCCTGTAAACACTGCCTCAGAAGTCCTGTGGGTTTTGACTCTGGACAACAGGTAAAAAGCTGCAAATCACTGAATACATTAGCTGAAAACGTAAGTTTCATTCATACTGAGCAAGGAATCATACTCATGCAGGATTACATGCATGCCTTAGGGAAATATGAATTATTCATTGTGAGATGCAAGATTTGTTGGGAGCGTAGCTCATTTCATGCATACCCTGATCATAAAAGACCAAATGCATAAACTTTGAAGTGACGTGCGGTAGAAAAACATTTTTAAGAGACAAAGACTATATTGTTCTTCACTTATCTCTGTAGTGGCAGGTGTTAAAACCCATCTTAAAACTAATAAAGCTGTGTGTAATTACAGCTTTAATACTGTCATTCCAAATGACAAATATGATTTTTAAACTTATTTCATCTTAATATGAAATAAAAAGCCATGCTCTTAATTTCAAAATGAATGCTCAAAAATTAAATGTCACGGAGCAAAAAATAATTTTGAGACTCCGTGGAAGGTTTTGTGACTTATAAAGGACCAAAACAAAGACAGCATTAAGATGATAAGCGGCTGGTTTTAGGCTGTAGCCACAGTGTCAGAGTATAATGAAAATAAATGGTCCAATATGTGCAAAGTGGAACCGCTGGGACTCACCAGAAGGAGAGCAGTGATCAGGAAGTAAAACTTCATCATAATGCATACAAGAAAAATGTTTTGTTGTGATTTTGGTGGGATTGTCATAACCTAAGACCAGAGGGAATTTGTTTTGTTCTCATTTGCAGGTATAGAAGTTGCCCATGGAGTGACCTCAAAAGATAAATAATGCATCAGGACTTGAAAGTATTAAATTCATTAGGAGAACTTTCAAAAGACTCTCTAGATCTCAGTATAAAGTAAACGTTGCCCAGGGGAACCTATTAAGCATATACTGAAAGAATAATTCTTACTGAGTCTGGCCTGAGCCCAGTTTTTCTACTCACACTCCATCATGAAACTGAACAGACCAAAAACGCGTTTTATTTCTCCCCAAAAGCAGCCTCTGTATAAACCAGCATGGGTAAAGAAAGTCTGGCTGTGAACCCACTGGACTCAACTGATTAAAAAGCAAAACATTAAATATTATGCTGCTTCTGTGAAATGTGGCCGCTTCATGTCGAGGTCAAACATTTAATTTATTTCATTTTGGCTGGGAACCAACGGCCATTGTGAAATAGCATACGAGCACATTTATATTGGACACTATTTTTGTACTCCAGTTGTCCCTGTGCACTCTTTGAGCCTGCGTTTGTACAAACCAGATGAAAAGAAGAAATTCTCTGCTTTCCCTAAAAGAAGATAACAGAAGATTTGACACATTTCCAGAGATTTTATCTTTACAGTAAACAGGAATGATCAGAACCATGTCAGAACAACAGACACTAGTTAGATGGCAAAGCTTCTTAACAAAAAGAATTTTGAGATAATCAAGCAGAAATCGGCATGTATTAATGTAGAAAACTGACTGCGGGGGGAAAAAAATCAAAGGCTAAAAAGTTATTACATCAGAATGCACACACTGGTGGTCTATATGGCTATATGACTGGAAGTGAAAGTATAAAAATAAAAATGGGAATAATGTACCAGAATGAATTTGAGGAATGTCATCTACAAAAATGGTAGTAGCTCATGGTGTAGTTGTCGTCGTACATCAGCAATTCAATAAAAACTCTTGATTTCTTTTTACACAATATGCAAATGATGGTGCTGCAAAAATACCCTGTTATTGACATTTGATGTTCAGACTTAGATGAGCACTTGGAGAGCAGCTTTACAGCATGCCAAGGAGCATTAAATGCTGTACATTATAATCCCATCATCATGTTACATGGCTCAGCAATGCACCTTTCGGTTATCCTGCTAAAGAAAAATCCCCTGCTTGAAAGATTTTGCTCTCCCTTTCCCTGTGTTCATGTGGTATTTTATAGCATTTATTATGCAAAAATCTTACAACAGCTGAGTTATGGACACCTTGTTACAGTGCTGTGACAAGACCATTAGTACGGAAGGCGGTTGGAAACCAACTCAGAGGCAATCATTTCAGATGGCCTGTAGCTCCGCAGACACTCTGATTAGGCTCAGCTTCCAGGTGTATAATGACCTGCCACTTCTACTAATCCATCGCATACCCTCCTCCGCCTCCTCCTCCTTCTCCCTGACCCAAACAGGACCTCTGTTTAGATTAAACACAGGATCATTCAACAGGACTGATGTGGAGGTCAGCAGTAAATTCATGGGTAACAAATGGTCCCCAACACGAAATCACATATGTTTGGTTTTTCAAATGTTTTCATGGTAAGGTGCTGCGATGGGTATGTAATGTGAACGCTTTAGGGACCTCAAAAAGCTAATCTTTCAAATGTGGAACAAGCAGCAAAACATCATTGGTTGAATTCACTCTTTCTTTTCAGTATTTTCAAATGTTTATTGTTTCATAAACACTGTAGTTCACTTCTCATAAAATACAAAAATTTTAAAAATGAATTATTATTGTCAAATGAACTATTTAGTTTATGTTTGTTGAACTGTGTAATAGCCTGTTGATGAAATAAATATGTGTATATGTGTAAGCTGATCTGCTGTGTTATGTAAATAAATAACCCTAATGTAACTATTGAAGTAATTGGAATGATATCTTTTAGGTCACTATTTTTTAGCTGGGCTAATTTTGCTTACCAACCTTCACCTAACCTTAAGATGAAGCAGTTTTCCATCTGTCTTATTTCTAAATAAGGAAAAGCAACACAAGCTGGAATAGTCTTTGCTTTTCAGATATATTTGTTATGAATCCAGTGGCTTGCGAGAAACAATGCATTTTGTGTTTAGTATAACATTTAGAATAATTTTAAACGTATGATGAAAAAATATCACCTCGCAAACATATATCATGGATTTTTAAAAGGAATGACTGTCAATAGGCAAGACCTTTGTTGGGGCCATTGTGCCTGCTGTACGTTGTAATAAACCATCACTTCAAGTGGTTTCCTAAAAGGGAAGACCAGAGGGCTGCGGTGAAAGTGGGGGGAGAGGCCGGAGGAGGAGAGGGAAAGCACTGGAGCAGATTCAGAGATAGTCCTGCAGAATAGAGATTGATGAGGCGCTGGGTGGGGGGTTGGGGGGGGTGACTTCGAGAGAGGAAAGCAGCTGCAGTGTGGTAATGGTAACAAATGGTGCAGGAGCGCAAACATTGACAAACACATGAGATAGTGTAGAAACTGATCAAGCTGTGAGGCTCATTGAAAGATGCATCTCAACTGAGGAACGTAAACCTTTAAATTGCTCCTTTAAGGCAAAGAGTAACTGGTGTATGGAAAAATACTGGCAGTAATGCCATCAGTCCAATTTTGCTAAAACAACAATGTCCACAAAATGTAATGCTAGTGTATTGATCGAAATTTGTGGAACTGATGTGGAGCTATAGTATATTGTAGAAAGAAAAACACATACAGAGAAACTCCCTCTGTCTGATATAGATATTATTATCAGTGGATTATAAATCTAATATTTACAAGAGCTTCTTATTTCCTTCAAATCATCAAGTATATTTTTTTTATAAAGTTGCATTCAATTATTAAGCTGTGAATGAATTCAGCTAAAGTTTGTAATACGTGCACATGACAAAAACAATCTAGTACATCCTTCTTAGACTATGCATCACAATAAATTTATTTTTAAAATTTAATACCAGTTTCATGTCTACAGTGATTGTGATTTTATAATAATGAGAACTGACTCCTTTAACCACACTTTGAAAGTCTACTTATGAAATTAAATTGAAATGCAAAATGAATAGATAAACCAGAGAAAACACACATAGAGACATGTACACATATGTGTGTGTTTGTGTGTGTGTGCACGTGTATATGTATATATACTTCACTGACCCTTGTGTAAAAGCTTGCTTTTTCTGCTCGACTTCTGCTGGTAAGCTCAGTTCCACATATTGATCCCAAACAGAAAAAGCCATCTATTCAGAGGAGGATTTACAAAATGGAATCTTATGGTTCCCTCCTGACAAAACCCAAGTTTCTGACCCCAGAGACCTCCTCAGGTCACTGAGGACCAACTTCCTAGCCTGACGACTGAAGCATTTATGAATGAGTGTTGCTGTGATGTTGTATTTTTGATAATAAGCCAGTGTTAATTGTTGGATTTCAAAATACCTTGAAATTCTTTGAAATTCTGAAATTGTGCGTGAAGAATTAACCATTGCCCCTTTTGATATTATAGCTTCTTCGTGTTTATATCATGCGAGTACATTTGAAGATTAGCATTATTCTATATATCTTATAACAGTGCATACCTCCTCAGAATTTGAAATACTTAGTCATGGATGCCCTAAATCCCAGCTCTCATATGATTCCCATGATTCTCTTGAATCACCCTGGAAGGTTTCCTGTCCTGTACGTTTCCCCTATTGTGTGGGCACAAGGAAACACAACACAATGAATCCTCTGAGAAGTAAAGCCCCGATCTGATCTGAGCTCATGAACACAGTATAAAGTTCCACAAATCCCAGGGGGCTGCACTCCATTGGGGTCAGACAGGGTTGAGCTTCAGCAGCCTTCTGCCGATGTGACACTTCACAGGTTTTGCTCATAAAAGCGTAAGGGCTCTACATTTCCCAGTTAACACAAACCTCCTGTGCCTGAGCCTCCAGCCTCACACTGATAGTTTACAGCTTTTAAAATGAAACTCAGATTACGATCATTGTGGAAAAAAAAAAAAAAAAAGACTGATTATGAAAGTCCCTGACATTATAGAGGAAAGAAAAGCAATTATATGACCAAAATAGAAGCTGAGAAACCAGAGAGGAGGACTTCCTGTTTGTATCGGTCACCTGAACTGAGCTAGTCCTTTGTGCATGGAGACAACTGCATGTCATTTAGTTTCATGTTTAGAAAAGACACCAATGACTCATTTATAGCATCATTTATGTCTTGTTTCCGGGCTGCTCCCGTTTGCTCCCAACCCCAAGAGCTTACTGTAACTGGGAAGTCTCGCTGCATCTCAATGTGAATGTTCATCACTTTCGAGGTTTTGCAGACAATAAACAGACGGTTTACAGAGAGATACACACAGTCTCCCGCAAGGACACAGAGCATCTGTTTGCAATCCCTTTACTAAATAGATTTGCACAGTTTTGGCCTTGCTGCCACTAAAGGAACAACAGCTTTCAGAGGACTTAACAGAAAAATAATGCACAGATAAGCAGAGAATAAAAGGGACACGGAGACATCAGAGGTAGCAGTGTCAAGACAGCAATAGCAGACCACAATTTGACAAGTGAGAGAGAAAGGAAAGAGGCGGAGTGTAAGTAAAATGGAGAGTCTGTCTGGCTGTGACACAGAATACAATTGTGGGATTTTTATTTTTTTTTCCCAAGCCTTAATCACTCAGTTGCTATGAGGATCACATTCCTGTGCAGACGTGACCATGAACAACACGGATTAGGGGCTGAGGATCACAGTGTGATGCCTAAATTGGAATACAGTTTGTCTGTCTGCATACAAAACACCTCATTCTGTGTCTGGGGCTCCGGTGAATTCTCTCGTAAAAACCTCAATCACACACTGACCTGCAGTCATTGTAGCAGCTGCTAATATGGGAGTGTGACAGTCGGGAAATGATGACACCTTTCCAGCAACACAGAGTTTACAGAGCGGAGATCTGTCCTGATAGGACACAATCTTTCACTGTGTGTTATCTAATAATAATAAAAAAAAAAATTCTTTGTTGTTTGTCTCTCAATTATTCAGATCTGCTATTCGGCTGGCTTTACATAGATCATCCTCCTCTGAGCTTTCGACCAGTGTTTCACTGGAAGCAGAAAAACACTGAGCAATGCCAAGTAACCAATTACATGATATTATTATAATTAATTACATCACCTGGTTTCTCCGTTAAATGTTTGTTGAATATTAGCAAAAATGTGTGGCAATAAAGATAATTAGCAGTGGTTATTATTTCCTTCTTGGAAAAGCAGATGCACCTGCACAGACTGCTGTTGCCATCAATAAACAGCTAAAATGCTTCCTCTTCTTTGAATAGAATTTTTCAAATATTGAATGCAGCGTTCGGATTTCCGAGTCCACAAAATGTTTGTTCAATGTAAATTCTGGTTAAGTCTTTGAAAGAGCTACGATTTGAACATGCAGGACCTATTTGTATATGCAAGGGCAAATCCACAACCTGGGTTATCCAGTGTACACCAAGCAGACCCAGAAATCTCTCTCACACACACACACACACACACACACACACACACACACACACTCAGCAATCCATCAGTAGTCCTCTGATCTGCTCATTTGAGATAAAAGAAGTCAGGCCAGCTCTCCAGGGCATTAAGGAACGCTAACACCTTCCACCGCTCAATTCCTGCACCATGTAATTCATGTTAGTGCAACTCGGAAAACACCACAGGAAAGAGAGAAATGTATTAAAGCAGACCCAAATTAACATATCTTGTGCAACTTGGTCTGCAAAATGCAAACACTGAATATGAAATTATTTGAATTTGCCATACCTTTAAAAAATCATAGCATTATGTGAGGGAAACTACAGCTGAGGAAAAATCAAGAGCTCCTTCATTATTCCTAAGGTGAGGAACAGAACGGGTTCTGCATTTTATGCACACTGATATTTCTCCCTGAAAATGCCGACTGAGGACTCTGCATTGGTGTGGGCCGCAGTAAGGAGCGGCAGACGAGCACTTTTAAAGGAAGGCGTTGAAGATGGTTATTAAGAATGCCAAATTGCATCAGTCCACATTATGTGGTCCCAGAGAATCACCAACAGGAGAAGTTGGCATGTTGTTGCAACTGCTAGTACGAAAGACTACATATGGTTTGAAAACATTTTCAAGAGGGAATCATTTTCACATTAGTTTTCAAAGTTTGGTATCAAATTGTTATGAAATATTTTGTGATACGACTCTGTTTCTGTAAAATGTTTCCACCTATATTTTGGTACCTTGTTCATTCAAATTGCAAAATTGAGTCTTATTACACTTCGTCATCATAGTTATTGTGTGGTAATGAATTTTTCAAGCAACACTTGCTGCAGGCTCACCCCACTTCTTTTCGAACACAAAGCCTTCAATCTGCTTTCACTGACTTATTTTAACTGGGCAGCATGGTGATGGCTTTTTTTTTTTTCATTTGCAGGTGCAGAGAACAAATCTGCTGTCAGCGAGGCAAATCATCTCTTTTGCCAGGCATGTCTAATGTTTATGAGTCTGGGCCGACCGTACCTGCTGTGGTTGTCACTCACCATCAGTCGAGCAAGAATCCTGGTGAGCTTCACCTTGAAGGGTAACTGAGACACTGAAGAAAGGTAACGAATATGAAAAGGAAGCTGCTGCGATGTGATGATGGCAAGGCCATGATTTCTTTAGTTTTAGTGATAAGAAGTTGCACATTTTAGTGCCAGTAGAGTTCCTTCTATTTAAGAAACGAACATCTGTCAGTGGTCGTGAAATAATGAATGGGCATCAAATTATTGGTCAACTGCCATCTGACCTTTGCTCATTATTGCCACTATCCTCTTCATTCATCTGATTCCTCCATGTGTCGATGATAACATTCCTTGATTGAATTTGTTCCACAGCTGGCAAAATTATGAAGTAGCAAAAATCTTGTGTAACCTATCTGCAAAACTGCCATTACTCTCTAATACTTTGTTTTTAATTTATTCTCCCTACAAAATCCTAATCTACTTCTCTTATGATTCAAGGTTCAGTAGAGATGTTGCAAATGGGCTTTCTTGTAATCCTGCTCTCTTGCCCATCCCATTTCCTAACCACATAAAATCCTAGTGGGATCTCACTTCCAGTATTGTTTGATTCAATTACTTTACTGGCCCTCTTTCATTGTATTTCTTCAACTTGCAGAACAAAGAAATCCAAAGATCATATTTAATGTTTATGATTATTATGATCATTGTAATGGTGTCGATGATGATGATGATGATGATGATGATGATTATTATTATTATTATTATTATTATTATTATTGTTACTATTATTACTATAATTAGTGGCTACTCAAATAGAATTTAATAGACAATATCCCCATATCTGAAATCCTTCAATGTTAAAAGGTCAGGGATTCCCTCACTGTTCGTCTAAATAATGGCTGTGACTGTTATAAAACCTTTTGTCTGGTTCAGCCTTATCAATTTGAACAGGCTTTGACCAAGAGGATGACAGACCTGATCTACTTTTGGAAGCAGGAAACAAGCATGCCAGGTGGTGGAATAGAGGGAAACAAAGGAAATGTGGAGAAATACTGCTGGTATACTGGAATATTTATGATCTGGAATTCTTTTATGAACATTCCTGTGGATTTTATTTGTTTTTTTTATCTGTGGACATTTAAGGACAAATGGAATATATGTGTTTAATGTTCAGAAGTTGGTTTTGGCTAGAGAGTTTTCCTCTGTTTGGATTGTACATGAATCTTTGTGGCTTTGCAGATTTGTCCACATCCATGAAAACATGTATGGCACATTTTAGAAAAGGGAAAGCTAAGCAAAGCATGCTCTTCAAAGTATAGCTATAGGGTTAGGGTTGGATTGAGGCTGCTTAGTGGTTTTCATGTGTAGCACAATCATATAGCGCTGGCATTGTTATGCCATCATATGAATGATGTGGCGTGGTGGAGCACATTCAGCACTTTAGTCAGGTTTGTTTTCATCAGAGCATTTCCCTAAGTACAATCTATAAACCAATCACCACAGCAGCCTTCACGATAAGGACATAGTAGGTTTCATTATTTGTGTGCCTGTCATTCAATCATGTCAAACGTGAAAATGCCATGTGTTGCACTGACATTTTTGGCTAAAGTAGCCATGCTGTCAGCCAGTCTGTCAGTTTAGTCCACCACAGTGGTCCAGACATATCTGGAAAGATACAGCCTAAAGGATACATCGAGCACCAGAGCTGTTGCTTTTCTTGAGCACTCTTATGAATGGCATTCTTGAGTTTGCAATCAAACAAAAAATTTCCAGAGAGCTACATGAGAAAGGAAGACTAAGCTGAAGATTTAATTTAATATCAATTTTAATTATGTCATATCAAGTTGCCATCAAAGCAACAATTTCCCTTTGCCCACAGCACAAGGACTCCACTCTGTGTTTCGAAAATGAACTTCTGCCTCCTTCTAACTGCAAAGGCAGTGAATCTGCACCATCCAAACTATATCTAATTGTCAGGCTGGTCAATGCCTAGGTGAAAATCCAATACCAAATCTCATTCACCTCCTTTCTTGTAGATCTTCGGTTCAATCAGCAAATGAAGTAGTCTCAATAAGACGTGATAAGCCTCATACATTTTAACAAGTCCTCTCCGGATACCTTTGTCTCCTCAACTGGCTGGTTCTCACACCCTTCGTCGGTCTAGCCACATCAAACAGTGAACAGCCAGATACCATGGGGTTAATCAGTGTCACTAATAGAGGCAGCATTGCCTGGAGACATAGCCATTACTAGACCATTGGAAGAAGGGATCATGGGAATGGAATAATTTAAATCCGGTATCCTTCACGGTTCAAAGAAGTGGGAACACTAAAAGAATTAAAATTATACACTGAATAACTTTCACTGGAGATGTTGAGATAGTTATTTTAAAATATCTGCCTCATGTGACAGTGATGGGAATTTTATATTGATTGTGGATAAAGGAAATTACTTTTCATACTGTGAAATGTATGTTCTTGTACATATTTCTGTGTGAATGAAATATTTTGGTTTAGTGAATCTAACAGCATGGGTGGAGAAAACACACAGGCCTTTTCTATGCTGTCTTGCAATATATGTGAAAAGAGTTCGGTGCTTAGTGCATTTAGTCTGTTGCCTCTGTTGCCCTCATCACTCCTCGGTGAGCCCGATTCCTCAGATACACTGGTCAGCTTATCTGGAGACTCTTCAATTGTCTATGCTGTACATGTTGTTGTCTACCACGTCTTCCACAGCAGGGCACAGTGGATGTATTTACATGGAACCATTTATTACGCCAATGACAAATATAATAGCTTAATCAGAACAAATCACAACACCTTGTCAATAATCATAATGACTCGAATTGCTTTGTGAGTGTCAGACCATTCCTGGAAGTCTGTTTTTAAATGGGCATACAGAAACTCATCTCCCTTTCAACAGATCCAGTAATAACTGTGGCATCTGTAAAAAGCTTTAGCACAACATCACAGCAGTAAGACCATGACACTGCTCAGCACTACAGCGCATTAGCATGCTGGAACAGGCCTGTACAGGAACTAAGGACACGCATCCTCCAGCAATTAAAATATTGTCTTTTTCAGTTAAAGGTTATTCATAAGACATACTGTATGCCTTGGGCACTCTGTGTGGCCCCTGCTAATAAGCCACAGAGATGAGTTCCCATGAGCTGCAGCACTCAGGCTGCCATTTGTTGAATAGTGAGTGAACTCCCTGGTTGTCATTGAGATGCAAAGTGGAAGGGAGTGGAACCAGTACAGCAGCGGTTCTCTGCGTGCAGCTGTTCTGCTGAATATGCAGCATTAATCCAAATCAGTCGAGGCCAAATCACCCTTTCTCTGGCTCGCTGGGCTGATTCTGGTTGAGAGTGGACACGGATTTGTGACTGGAGTGTGCGCAGCATTATATTGAAGTTTGCTAACATTGGATCTTTGGCTCATCTCAGTCAACATAGACCTCAGGCGTTAAAGAATGGCATTGTTAATATTAATTAAATTGATACTAAATGTGTACATGCTTCATATTTTGTCACCTCAAACACAATCTGAGCTTTGAGTCTATTCAAACACATTAGAATTGTTATCTTATTAATTGGAATTCCTCTAACCTGTCAGATGCAACTTCTCCTGCCAGTGATATTGGCATGTCGGCTAATTAAAATGAATTGACCCATGAAATTGACGTGTCCTTCAGCAGATTGTGGGAAGACATATTATGTGGAGAGGGAGCTGATGAGATTGCTTTACTAGCAAGGTTACACACTGGGGATAAAATCCTTTGTGGTTATTTGTCAATACATGTCAGCATATAGCAAAGGAACCGATAACTACACAACTTGCTTCTTGCTTTTTGTGCGTATGTGTGTGTGTGTGTGTGTGTGTGTGTGTGTGTGTGTGTGTGTGTGTTATAAGTGTTGAAGGCACCTTACACCTAAACAACCACATAGGTCATTTTCAGCCGTCTAATCCTCACCACAGGAGTGTCTCCTAAAATAGGCCCCTACTGGGACTGGACATTAGTTGTCATGGTTACAATAATAAACATGCCAACTGTATTGAGAACACCTACCATCATTGCCATGGTAACTGTAATGAAAGCCATGGCGTGGTTAGGTTTAGAAAAAGATTGTGAAGTGGAATAAAAGTACTTCTTCTAGATTTGACTTGTGTTATTATCATAATGGCACAGTTCTAGTTTTCATCATCACAAATGGTTTGGTCACTCCAGGGAATTAAACCAAAATGATGCCAACCAAAATGATTTGTGGATGGTTTGTTTTGATATGTGGAACAGCTCTGGACATTATAATGAGGCACTAGGTCAGCTATTTTAAGTGTTTTAATGGCTTTTGGAAATCAGAGTGCCATCGTTGGAAGGTTTAATGGAAAAGAAAACCGAGCTGCTCCTACTCAGCTGAGGTTAATTTTGTCATTGAACATCAATTTATGTTTTCAATTTTCTTACACAGTCAAAGTACCAGTGGGCAGATTGTGCAATAATTTTTGCAGCTTTCGTGAAGCAGAGACTTCCATGAAAGGGGCAGTGGACTCCCAGTGGACTGACATTGTCTGTGTGACTGATGTTATGTGGTTGGAACAAATGAAATCTCTATATTTGTAGCTGATCACAAAGCAGCATTCGGTCCCTGTAGGAACAACAGTTCAATGCAGCTCAGCGGATCTGGGCAGACTGTGTGGAGAACAATGTGCTGACAGAAAGGCTGTCCAGCTAAATGACCTTTAAGGCTGTCACATTTTCTCTTATTGTAAATGTTTTATACTACATGAGTGGCTAGCAATAGGGTTGTAATGAGAAGTAAATCGACTTGCTTATGTGATGAGTTTGTTATAGAGTTTGAATGACGCAGCTTGAATTGTGTCCTTATTGTTTGAACATTACACCACATTATCTCTGCAGACAGAGCTGCTAAAGCCCTCTGATGGATACTGCTCTGCAGCCATGACGAAGGAAGGGAAACATATCTGACATTACTGTTTGCTCAGGTTTTATCCTCTTCTTCAAAACTATTAAGTGAAATGTAGAGAGTCAACAAACAAGACAAGCAAAAATTAATTACAATAAAGTTAATTGTGGTATTTTTAAGTGCAGTTTAATTGAGCTTATGCATTTTCCTCTTGGTATACAATAGTAGACTGTGTTTTTTGTGATGACAGTATTTTGTGCATGCGGATTCAGGTTGTTCATATCCACTTGTTTGCACCTTACCTGTCCACTAGGTGTCCTTGGTGATTTTCCAAACTGTCAATCACCTGACTGTCCTTGTGGTCCTTCTGCCTCACAGCTGCTGCTCATGCTGCTTCTGAGCATTATTACTGTGTGAGTGCTACTTTCTCCCTTGCTCATGCCATTCAGCTGCCATTTCACTGTTCATGATGATCTTCCGTCCCCCTGATTTTGTCCATGCCCTGTATTGACCGCCTTTAATCTACCGTGTGTGCATCACAGGATTATTTTTTATGGAAGTAGCGGGAATGTTTTGATTTATTCCATATATTTTTATCACAAGAAAATGGTCCAGCGTGAATAGTCTGGTTTTAAGCTACATATGTCAATCTCCTACTCCTCTGCCGTACCTCCCTCTCTCTTCGCTGTTTTCTCCTAACTGAAGTAATCATTTCTCCCTGATGGGTGCCAACACGCCAGTCTGTCGCAGACTCTTTATAGTCCCTTCCGCTGCTGGCACCTCCCTGCCTGTGACACACTATCATTTTCCCCTCCAGCAGTTTTCAATTTAGATTGTTAAAACCAGCATGTTCTTTATAGACAGCAAGACAGTAAATCTTAAAAGCTGCTGTGAAAGCACAGTCAGTGTTTCCTGTAAAGCTTCTTGTTTTGACCCAGGGTCATAAGCCAGGCTGATCTGATCAAAACTGACATCCTATTAGTGTTGCATAACCTCACTAACACCACCCAATGTGATTTAGTTTCCCCTGGCGAGATATGCCCTCTGCTGTAACATAAGCTTTTTCAAATACATCAATTCAGCGGTAGCCTACATTTTATTTTAGGCACAGTTAAGTGGTTGAAAAAGTTGTAAAGGTTTTCACTGACTCAATACACTCCAAAGCAGAATCTTTTTGGGTTTCAGAAAGGGAATCTAATGGAGATCGGGAGGGAGCAGAGTTTATTTGAGAAGCTTATTCACCAGCTAGTGATGCTGCACATATAATGTAGAGGGCACAAATGTGTCAGCTTCAAATGAAAAAGAAGCCCAGTGAAATTCCCTCTCTGTGTGTCAGTGGGGTTGGCCTGTATGAAGCAATGACCAGAGGAGCTTTTTCCCTTCGGTTGCCACAAAAAAAAAAAAAAAAAAGAAAAGAAAAGAAAGAAAGCAAGAAAAAGGAAAACGCTTGGCAAGAATGAGGGGAAAATGAAAACCTTGAACAATTACACATCCCTCCACTATGGTATCTATTACCTGATAACTTTAGAGCTCATTCATCTCCCTTAAACACCCCATCAGCTGGTGGCGAGCAGGCGAACATGGAGGTTGTGCTGTGATGATCAGACACACGGAGGAACTGGGCATAGTACAATCACCGGGGCGCTCTAATGAACAGTGGGACTGTTTTTATCAGCGCACGCCAGGAGAAATCCTCCATCACCATGACAGAATGCACTCACCAGGGGCTTGATTGTGAAGCAGCGTCTTCCAATTGAGCTTGCAAGTGCACAGGGCAGATCCTTCACGAGCTGTCGTTCAATAGTTTTCTTGTCATTATACCTGGTGGGAGAATTCATTATTTGAATATGGGCCAAGGCTTTGAAATGTATCTTTTCTGACAAATTTTTCAGGAAAAGTATCAGGAGAGTACAACTTTGAGACTGTGTCTGGCTTACATGTTACTAGAAAGACAGATTTTGCAGAATGATCCTACTTGATCCCACTTGGATGGCTTGGGAACAAAAATCAGTGTGTATTTCCTATTCATAAGATTTAAAAATGTTAGTGTTGTCTACTGTCATAGTTATTCTCAAGCCGTCGGTGGCTCCAGAGCTGATTTTTTTGGGGGGGATTTTTACAAAGGCCTTAATCTCGTAATGAGGAGCATGTGACTTGTCCCACTTTGGCCATTTCAATACATTTCAAGACATATGAATTGCGACACAAAAAACTAAATGCTGAATGAAAATAAAAGCGAGAAGAAAAATAAATAAAAAGAAGTCCTCAGTTAACAATGTTGAGTTTACTTTGCTAATGCTTTCAACTCACTCGGATTCTCATGCATGGTCCGTTACCACTGTTGCTCCAGGTGTCGATAGAGTTGATAGATTTTCATGCAATAGATTGGAAAGTCAAAGACCCCAATCAACATCAGCAAGCCCATTGATTTGTCTGATAATGAGTCTAGATAGCCACTTTACACAGAGTCCCAAGGCATATCACATCAATACACACTGCACTTAAAAACTTTTCCTCACACGAGTTTGTGTTCGAGAAATCCATGGTGGTTGTCAAATCTAATGCTGGTAGTAATAGGTTGCAGATGGCCAAACTTTAAAAGTTCTAAAAAAAAGTGCCCAAATTGTGTAGCTTTGAGTTTACGATTTTATTATGTTCAGGTTAACATCGTTAAATATGGGCTGATATTCATTCATTCGTCTTCTACGGCTTATCCCATTCCAGGTGCTGGAGCCAATCCCAGCTCACTCTGGGTGAGGGCGGGGTCACCCTGGACAGGTCAGCAGTCCATCACAGGGCCAACACACAGTGACAGACAGAGACCAACAACCACTCACACAATTTAACCCAAACATGATGTCTTTGGACGGTGGAAGGTGTGGAGTTTCCATGTTCTCACCCACACAGGCACGGGTGAGAACATGGAAACTCCACACAGAAAGGCCCCAGGCCTGGAACCAAATCCACCCCACTGTGAGGCAACAGCCTTAACCACTATGCTATACCACTATATCATTTTCCCTCATTCACTGTTATTTGAAAGCAGTGGTGGTCTTGAGATGACTGGCAAACTAGTGTTGCTAGCTGTAGTGATGCTGTTGGAGGTGCACACTGAAAAGTAATAAAAATTGAAGTTTAAAATGAACAATTATAGTTTTCCCCCAATAAAATCCCTCTTTGATTAAAAAAAACTCTCCAACCTGACAGCATGTAAATTATTATAACAATAAAAAAAAGAAAAAAGAAGACGTGTTTTTACAAGTGCTATAAAAATACACTTGACTTAACTTGACAAATAATGAAGTTAGGTTCACTATTTACTACAAGTAAAAGTTCTATTGGGCCCGTGGGATGACTGATGCTTTGCAGCATCATTAGTTAGGAGATAAGGTCCAGGAAATGGCCAAAATACAGTGTCAGCACAACACAATGTCTTTGACTGATGTCCACTACAGGGGTGGCAACAACAAGGCAGTTTTATCCCTTCCGACATAAGCAAATTAGCCTGGAGACCTTGAGAACACAGTGTGCAGAGGTAGAGTCTCTGTGCATGGTGCAGAGAGTAAAGGGTAAATACTAGACTGTAGCAGCAAGACTCATTTCACACACTGTGCTAGACTCATTTTCTGTGGCTTTAAATCTGCATTACTCAGCTTTTTTTTTTTTTCCTTTTTGCTGTTAACATTGAATCACCTCATCAGCTGATGAAAGAGTTGGAGCCTATGGATATGTTTTGTTTGCCCACACTTCAGTTCTGTGCCTCACCACTGATAGAAAATGAAGAGCTACACTGTCGCATATGGAAAATAAAATCTATCTGTTGTGTCACTTAGATGCTGAAACCTGAAAGGTAGCATACTCTGCTGTGGAAGACACTTTCTACACATTCTCCGCCTTTTTGAAAGTCTGCAGCCAGACTCTACTGATCCAGAGGTATGCCTTGAACTAAACCCAAATGTCAGCATGCCAACATGTTAGTAAAATTGTTCTGTCCGGCAGTTGGCCGTGACATCTGGCAAACCTCAGTGATATTTGGACCACCACCCATCTGCAACATCACACGCACCTATACCCCCAACTCTTCACTCAGCTTGATCAATCATTAACACCCCATCATTATTTAACACTTTGTAGTGTATGGCAGTTGAAAGGGCATGGAAGGCGTAGAGACACAGGTGGGTGCAGGTCTTATCTAGACCCTCCAGCTGTGTCCCAGTTACCCATCACTGCCTCCAGTAACAGGGATTTAGTTCACAGGGTTTAAAATTAGCCCGGGCATCTATCATTTCCCACCGGCTGAATAGGGTGGTGTCGGGACCCTGGCATCGGCAATTTGTCTCCTCCCGTCTGTCTGTCCTGCCTCAAAGCACCATCACTCAAACACGCCGACTTGTCACCAAAGACAGAGTCAGCACCCGCAGAGCAGAAAATATTGCTATAAGACACATAGGCAAACACTCAAACGTGGTAGTGCATGCTCAGTGGTGAATCAACAATGCCAAAGAAGGCTCTCACTCTGCATACAACAATGCTGAATCGGAAGGACAAGCATTGTCAGTTTGTTCAATATGTCTGTTTGGGAGAAACTCAATTACCTACTACATGTTTTAGTATGTTCAAATCCCATTTCATTCCACCAGACCTGGAAGAGGATGGAGAAGCACCTTTAGAACAACATCTAAAACAAAGAGCTTGTTACAAATGTCTGTCCGAATGGCCAAAGCTGCAGGAACACATTAGACATTGCGATAAATCTCACCATGTTTAAGAGTGGAAGTGCCTGAACACTGGAAAAGAGCTACAACACATCAGCTGGAGGGCACATGACTGCAGCACACAGCGCCAGGCAGCCCATCACTCAGCCTCTGTCCACAGTGTGCTTTAATATACTGTGACATTACACACAAACCTCATTTAGCAGCGCCGACACCAATGACGCACCTGAGGTCCAAGATTTGCAAATGATGCCAAAAAGCTATTTCCTTTGACTATTTTGTAAAATTAGGACTTAACTCAATTTTAAATGTGAAAATGTTAGGGTTTCCTTTTGTGGCTATAATAATGTTAGATATATTTGGTTCCTTTGACAAACACACATTTATTTGCTTCTGGATGGAGACGGCTATGCACATTCACAGCTACTCATATTCTTATTCTCTCTGTTATTGTTTATGGAACTCATAATTGACATTTTTGCATCCTTTACACACTCTAAGGTCAAAACAATCAGGCCCTTCCTCATAATTTAGCACTGAGCAAATGCACTGACAGAGCAATGATGCAAATCACTAAAATTTCATAACATTTGCATCATTAGCATTTGCATTTTGAAGGTCGCAACTGTCCATCATTGCTGAATTCATTCATTCCTTCATCTTCTACCACTTATCTGTTTCAGGGTCGTCGGGGCTGCTGGAGCCAATCCCAGCTCACACTGGGTGAGGGCGGGGTCACCCTGGACAGGTCAGCAGTCCATCACAGGGCCAACACACAGAGACAGACAGAGACCAACAACCACTCACACTCAGACCTACAGACAATTTAGAGTCACCAGTTAACCCAAACATGATGTCTTTGGACGGTGGGAGGAAACCGGAGGAAACCCACACAGGCACGGGGAGAACATGCAGACTCCACACAGAAAGGCTCCAGGTTGGGAACCCAACCCACAACCTTATTGTGTGGCATTTAGAAAAATATAACAATTATAAAAGCTTACTGAAGATGGTGGCAGCTTTGCAGAAAAAAATTACCTGACCAAATCTCTGTGCACCCACAACAATGTAACAGCTCAGTCAAACCAACATTTACAACACCAGATTTTAGGCTTAAATCAATTTATTTCAAAAGAACCACAGTGCAACAGTGCACAGTGTTCAGCACAGTGGAGGTGGTGCATTGTGCTCACACTTACATTTCTTTGTGGTGCTGCCTCATGTGTCTTTATCATTTATCAGTGGCTTTTATATTTTTTTTGACCAATTGATAATCAGTTGGAATAAACAGGCTCATTCAGGAAAAGATTTCATTACAATGGTAAGCTTGTATATCATCAAATGATTAATTCAAAAGCATGAAAACTGATGTCCAGCAAGTTTCTATTATCACATAAGAGGTCCATCAACTTTATGGACATCCATGAAGGAATAAGGGATAATGCTATACTAGTTAGTTTTATTGACAACACCCATGTCCATGCAGCTCATTACCATCTGACAAAGACACCAGGTGATTAGACCCTTACACGCTCCACATGCAGCACACTGCTCATCAGTGCTCCCAGTTGGGAGGGCTAATATTCCCCACTATTGATTGAGCAGTTAGAGTTTGTGGAAGGTGCAATGTTCATTGATTGTGGTGCTGGACTCAGGTTAAGGCGAAGGTCAATCTTTTCCATCACTCCAGAGGATTTCTTCCAGTCCTGTGGAAGAGCCCCCCTCAGTCAATAAGACATTATTGTGCCTGTTCACGTAGCAGTTAAGGACAAAGACAACAAAGGTCATTTTATATGGAAAGCTCAGCCTCCTAATGAACTTTGCCCTGCTGTGCAGTGATTGAGATCACATGCTCTGTCTGTTTTCTGAACTGTTTTCCTCGAAGATGACAAAAGCTCTGTAACCTGACTGATCACTCTCTGATTTGTGGTATAAACATAATGTATTTATCATCACCTAAGAATACTCTCCATCTCCAGCCTGAAGCAACGATAGTCAATTTCAGTTCCCAGATGTGAAAAGCACAGAATTGAAACCAGTTAAATAGTCAATTTTTGATTTCTATAGTTAACCCTTAGTTGTTTTTTTTTTTTAATTGTAACATTAAGTTATTATGATGAGCTCAAAGTTGTTATTATTGTGTTCATGTTATTTTACCTCTACTTTTATGTTGATTACGTGTCCTGGGGTTATGCGCTCAATAACAATTTGTCTGAACACTAACATGACAAATTACTATCTCTGAATAAAGGAGAGAGAAATTAGCAATTAAAATGCTTTTTGTGAGCTTTACTATTATTATATAGCCAAAGTTAACATTCACAGCTGTTTACTTACCAGTGTTCACTCTTATTTGTACCAGTTCTTTTCCTCCACTGAAGCCAGCAGCCGCTAACATCTCAATCCAGTCTGATACTAAATCACTGTAACCTTCAATCTAACGTGAACACGCAGCACTCCTCTGAGGGCACATAATAACGTCTTGACTCATAAACACAGTGATGGCCGTGGGGTTTTGTCGAGCAACAATCTGCACAACCTTACAAATAGCCCCTTTAAATGTAATAAGAGCGCAACAGATTACCAAAAAAGTAATGTAAACAATAGTGAGCAGTAGCTTTTATGACAAATGGAAATGAAATACTGTATCATGACATGCTGTTGTTGTTCTCTGAGCAAGGTCAATATTATACTACTGCTGAGGAATGGCCCCTGTTGCTAACCAGCTTTAATGGTTTATCTGCTGTGTACTTGACCTGTATAGCAAAGCATTGTTTATGGTGGGCTAATACAGTAAAATGTGATATGTGTGATTGTCTCCCTATGGCATTGTAGATACTTTCCACAGATCATTTCCTTCCTCTCCGCTTTGTCTTTCATATTGCGCTCTAAATCACAGTCTGCAGGTTTATGTCCTTCTGCAGTGTTCTGCGATTACAGGACAGCAGACACCCAACTGCCGGTATTGTAGCCAGGCTTTCTTGTTGTTTTTCTTCTTCCTTCATTTAAAAAAAAAAAAAAGAAAAGAAAAGAAATTTGATGATCCGCACGAGATTGCTTAACAGAAACAGAAAAATCCAGTCTGTTAACACAAGTCTAAACTCAGGTTTTAAATGTCTGTCATTTCTTTGTCCCTTTCAAAGGCTCTGGCTCTATTCAAAAGGGGAACTTGACCTGCTCTCTGAGATATATACTTAATTGTACGCTGGTGCTGGCAGAGAAAGGGTTAAGCGCAGCACAATAAGACCAGTGATCCTCTAAAAGGACAAAATGCTTATGGGCCATTCTGTATCAGCTCCTCTGAGGTAATGGCCTGTGCTTTTCTATTCTTCTGCTCCCTCGACTCTGTGCTGTCAAGCGCAACATTACAGATGTAACCTTAGCCAATTACAGATACATGTTCATTACTGCCTTTTATTCTGCATTAGGGTTGTTTAAATTACTCACATCATCAGGAACACTGACAGCTAATGATAGCTACACCGGTGCAAAGCAGGGAACAGCAGTATCACTCGGGATATGAAGAGCACAAGTGATACATGCGATGATATGTTCATTTGAGCTGAGACTGCTTGTTTGTTTGCAGGGTAAACACAAGATTTGTCACAGCAGCAGAATAGCTTTTTTCATGTCTTTCTCAGGGAAAAAAGAAGCATCACCTGTAATTGTTTTTTGCTGCAGGTGTAACTGGTTCAGTGGAGGAAAAAAAGAAGAAAAAAGTGAGCTCCAGTTTTAACATTTGACAGTTATAATGAGTATGAGTCAGCCTCACCAATAATTCCTTTGGGACCAAATTCAAATAAAAGAGCTGCGTGATCAGCGCCAGCACTTATGCCTCTCAGGGGAAGTTACTGAAACTAAATTCCTGGTCAACCTGCCAATACTGTCGAGACCGTAAGAGCTTCAGGCGCATTTAAAATGCACCATTGTCTGATGTTTTTTTTACTCCACAGTATGACTGGCAGTGTGTGTGGGTGGTGGTGCTAAAGCTGCACGTCTTCCACGTTTTGTTTGCTCTCCTCTGAGTTGTATTCAACACGCACAATTGGCAAGAACATTTGGAGAGATTGCTTCTCACTGTCACAGTGGTGTGATAAATGTTTTCTGACGAGGTAGGTCCAAGGAGGCACGTCAGTTTGGTTGCATTAAATAAGACAACCAAGACTGGGGAGCATCAGCTACCACAGAAGACTCCTATCAGTGGACACAGGCTCACCAAGGGCAAAAATCATTTGACCAAACCTTCTTTGTATCAACAGTTCAGGCTGCTGGTGGTGTAATGTATCTGAGTCATGTGAAGTCTTTCAGAGTGTTAACATGGTGCTCATTGTAAAGTGCTCAGTGACAATGCATGCATTTCAAAGGTGGTTGCAAAACCAAGTAGGGAGAGTATGTGGCACAGCACTGCCACCATGTGAAATCTCACAGAGGATGTATCATCTTGCTACTGCTGTGCAAACCTCTCACTTGAAGCCCGCTGTGTTTTACTTCATACTGATGTCAACAACAATAAGACGCAGAGAGAGAAGCTGTACATGTGGTCCTCAGATTTATTTTATTCAGATTGCTTTTGATGACATTCATCAGTCAGTTGCTGATGAGGTTTTTACAAAATAAATCTGGTTTCAACTTTGTTTTGGCTTGAAGGCAAGGACAGGCAAAAGTAAGCAAGGAAACATTTGACACATAGTAAAAAGGAACAAGCCAGAAACCAGTCAGTTCATAGTTCAACTGTAAACATGTAATGTTACATACATTTATATTTTTTGAACTCTCTTGTGATCAGATGTGGTTAAGAACTTGTTCTTTTTACCAATGTTATGGAGTACAGGCTTTCAAATATTTGCCTTGCTTAGTTTTAACAGTCCATTAAACCCTGTGTGGGGGTTTTATTTTGTTTTTTTTTTTTGTTTTGGTTTTTTTCGGCCTCTTTTATTTCTTGGATGGAAATACAGAAAGAAAAAAAATTTTGGCCCTTCAGTGTTTAAGGCCACGTTCACCTTCAGAAACTCTTGTTAAATGATGCTGAGGTAAGTAAAGTAAAAAAAGCAGCCAGTGATCCTTGAGAGACAAATAATGGCAGTGTAACACAATCCAATGCATTTCTTTCAATTATGGAATCACTGATCTTGTCTTATTCAATGTTACAGTATTGTGTACCACCATGAAAAGGCACAGATATAGGCGAGTTTCAAAAGTTTCTGAAGGGGAATAGGGACAGCTCTCCTATCTTAATACACTCTCCTGGAACTGGTTGTTGTGACTGAGGACTTGGTGACGGTACCACCCAGGCCACCATAACCACCAGACAAGCTGCTGCCGCCATAACCACCAGACAAGCTGCTGCCGCTGCCAAAGCCAAACCCGCTGCTGGCGTTGGAGAAACCTGGAGTAAGAATGAATACAAGAGGTGTTATCATTAGTTCAGTCAATGTGTGGTCTGTTCATTTGAGTGTTACTTATGACAACAATGTAATGTCTTACCTCCAGAGGTCTGCTGGACATGGATGGTTGCATTTGCGCCTCCGCTGGCCAGTCTAATGGGTAAATTACGCATAGTCAGTGCCTAATTCAGATGTTTCAGCCATGAACCAACATTAAATGTTCAGGTTTATCCCACCTGGTCTCCTCTCCTTCCAGCAGTTTTCTGTAGGTGGCGATTTCGATGTCCAGGGCGAGCTTGACATTCATCAGTTCCTGGTATTCGCGCACCTGGCGGGCCATGTCCTGCTTGGCTCTCTGCAGAGCGTCCTCCAGATCCTTGATGCGGAGCTTGGCGTCCTTCACTGCCAGCTCACCACGCTCCTCAGCCTCTGCAATCTGGGCCTCAAGGCTTGCCCTCTGTAGAAAATTATGTCACAAATCATTTAAAAACGGCAAATCCTCCTTAGAGTGTATTAATAATGAGGTGTCATCATTGAGAAAGTCCTGAAATATACCTGTCCCTTGACAGCCTCAATCTCATTCTGGAGACGGGCAATCATGCGGTTCAGCTCAGAAATCTCAGCCTTGGTTGTGCGCAAGTCATCACCATACTGTCCGGCGGAAGTCTGCATCTCCTCATACTGTTATGAAAAATTCACTAGTATCATCAACATGACTCAGCAGTTTTTTGGAGAAGTGTTGCTATAAAAGAGGCAAGTAATATAGTTTGGCTTTGCTTTTCACTCACCTTCTGTTTGTACCAGGTCTCTGCCTCAGCCTTGCTGCGGTTGGCGATGTCCTCATACTGAGCACGCACTTCAGCCACAATGGCGTCCATGTCAAGGTTGCGGCTGTTGTCCATCTCCACAATGACGGAGGTGTCCTTGATCTGGCCCTGCAGCTCACGGAGCTCCTACAGAACCAAACGTTGATGCTCATCAGCTTTGAATCAAATACTTGTTATGCTAATAAGAAATAAGTTTGGCTGCATTGGAAGTTGTAGGCAGCACATACAGCCTCATAGACAGCCCTGAGGAAGTTGATCTCATCCTGAAGAGCATCAGCCTTGGCTTCCAGCTCCACCTTGTTCATGTAGGCAGCATCAACATCCTGGAAAGATTATGCAAACAGGAAGTGTTATAACAAGCCTGCTTAGACATCCTGGATAATAAAAAAAACAAACTTAAAGAGCTAGCTTGGTGCATTCCCACCTTCTTCAGGAGCACAAACTCATTCTCTGCAGCTGCACGTTTGTTGATTTCATCCTCATACCTGGTAGAACACGAAGCAACATATGATGAGTCCATTCTATCTATTCATATCATCTTTCATCATATCAGGCATGTGTTGCAGTATTGTGACTACTCACTTCCTCTTGAAGTCCTCAACCAGGCCCTGCATGTTCTTCAGTTCTCCCTCCAGCTTGACCTTCTCGTTGCCCAGTCCATCGAGCTGCCTGCGCAGATTGGCAATGTAGGCCTCGAACATGCTGTCAATGTTGGAGCGGGTGGTGGTCTGGTCCTGCAGGAGGCTCCATTTTGTCTCCAGCATCTTGTTCTGCTGTTCCAAGAAACGGACCTGTGCAAAAACATAACCAGAACAGATGTCTTATATATATTCTTTCAATAATTGAATGCGTTTTCTGTAGTAAATTGTATTCAAATAGGGATTGCTGTTTGATACTAGCGCCTTGAATGTCATTGACTGTTTTCAGCCTTAGATGACTAAAAAAAAAAATAAGCTCCTATCTTTGTTAAAGGTCTGGCCAAACAAAAAGTATTTGCAAGGTGTGTCATTTGCGGTATCAAGTTTTGAAATGCCTCACCCTTATCTGCAAGAATGAAAAGATACCAGCATATCTTTATTGCCACACCCTCGTCACAACAATTGTGACTCACGAAGGAATATCTTTGTGTGCACTCAAACAGGTTTACTTATAAAATGTGCAAAAAAGGACCTTTACGTTTTAGTGGGAATAGAATACATATTTTTAGTATGTTGTACTGACATATGGCTTTAACATGTGGTTTGAAAAGTTTGTATAGTATCTTTGTTTGCCTATGACTCATCCTACATGGTTGGTTGAGCCCCAGAAGCCTCATAGTGTTGCAGGCTGTAAAAAAAAATCTAGGTGTGGCAGATGAACTGCACAAGACAAAGCAGCTTGATATCATCAAAGGAGGGTTTTTGTCTGAATGCAAATTCCTGGAGTCAATCTGCATAAAGATAAACAGCATTTAGCTCAATGCAGCAAAGACTGTGAGACAGCTGCATTAACAACAACTGAACATTGAGTTACAGCTCTGTTCTGTATTTAGAAGTTGCGTTGCCTATGACAACCAGGTGATAGGTGAAATGTGCAAATAATTGACTTTGGACTCTGTGGACATAGTGAAGTTTGGTCCCTTCTCTTCCTACCAGCTGGCCATGTAAAACATGGGCGAGTCACTGTAATTGTACAATACCCACCCTTGTTTGGTTAATGGGCAGAGAGGCTCAGTTGGAGCAACAGGCCGTACCTTTATGCAGATTTCAAAGGGAGTAGCCTCGATCTGACAGAGTCACGATCCCCAACAGACTTTGAGATTTTTATAAGCTTTCCTAATCCTACGGGCTGTAACTTATTGATGGACACAACAGCACAAAGATAAAGCTCTCAGCTCTCTTGCTGTGTTAGCTGTGACAGTGAAAGATAACGTTTCATCAAGCGAACAATGCTCAGCATTTTCATCAAAAAAGCAAGGCTCTGTTGCTGTAGTTGGTTTGAAAAGTTTTCACATTTTTTCCAAAGAGATCCAAGAGGATAAATAAGACATCTACAAAGAAACAAATGTAGCCTGGGTAAGATGCAGGTTCCCAGCACTAAGATAATGAGGCCTAGTGGAAATTGGATAGCAAATATAAGGAAGTCAAACAAAGCTCATAAAAAACCAACCTTATCAATGAAGGAGGCGAAGCGGTTGTTGAGGGACTTGATCTGCTCCTTCTCCTGGGTGCGAACAGCCTGGATGGTGGGGTCGATCTCCAGGTTCAGCGGGGCCAGCAGGCTCTGGTTGACTTGGACAGCTGTGATCGGTGGTGGAATGAAACAGCCGGCTGCCTGGCCGCTAGAAAAGCCACCAGAAAAGCCAGTAGAAATGGCGCTAGAAAGGCCCAAGCCACCAGAGCTGGTCATACCAAAGCCAGGACTACTGCCAACAGAACTATAGCTGGTTCTTTTGATGTAGCTGCCAGAACCAGGTGTTGCATAGGACCTCCTGGAGCTGGTGGTGGAGCCTGCAATTGACATTGACTTCCTCATCTTTGCTGTGGTTTAGATTGGCAGCACTAGAGCAGGAGAAAACTGAAGATGTGCAGGCTTCAAAAGGAGAGTCAAGTCCCTCTGAGTGTCTAGCTGCAGACCCTGCCTGCTTTTATGGCTGCACTGAGTCAGGGGGAGGATCCTACTCAGCCACTTCAACCTGTACTCTCACTTTTTCTGTCCAGCCTCCCCCTCCACCTCAGCATACACGCCTCTGGCTCTGAATGACAGGAGTGGCCGAGCCTGTAGAACAGGTAGGGAAAGACTTCCAAAAGATAAGCAGTGACACACCCTGCACCGGGACAGGCTGAGAGGAGGATGGCGAAAGGGGCTTCAGGGGTGGTATGAAAAATGTTATTATGTAAGGAAAATGAGCCTCATTTGGTGGTCTGAAGTGAATATTCATTAATTTTACTACATTTCAAATCTAATGCAGTAAGAGACATTAATGAAATATATAGGAATGTACCACATCATTTGTATAATGTACAAAACACACACACACACACACAAAACTTTCACACATACTCACACGGGGAGAGAGAGTGACAGAAAGAGGCTTACTTACGCCCCTGCACCAAATCAACTGATCTCTCATGTAAAGCATGGAAACCTTTGTCAGAATAACCAGAGCATTAATTATTTTTGTTTGTAATTTTAGTCAGATTACATCTGAGCTATACAACTCATCTTGCACAAACACAGAGAACAGTGAAACCAGTGGTAACAACCAGGGTTCAGATTTATTTACTTTAATTGTTTAGTTTAATTTATTTACTTTAACATTAAACTTCTGGTGGCTTCTGGTTGCTTTGGCAAAGGCTTCAAAAAGTAAAACCTGAGAAATAGTTAGTTTTATTTCTGTATATCATGATCTCTTGTCCTAGTCCTGGTGGTAGAGCACATTCTATAAAACAATAGCTGCAGACATTGCAAGTTACTTACTTCTTTCACCCTGACCTCCTCTCTCATTCATTTTATTACGAAGATGTTTGCTAGAAGGGAGACAATTCATTCTTATAACTCAATTATATATAACATATAAATCAATTTTCAAACAACAAAACACACTGGTGGTCAATGCAGAGCACTCACAGGTTTTGTTATTGTCTTTTAGTGATCTTATTGAGATTTGGATAAATCTTTCTAAAACTGAGTTAACTGACTTCATGGCTTTTCCTCACTTCCACCGCTGTTGCAATAGTTTTTGATCTAATCTAAAAGCTAAATAGTGGTCCTTTGCAACTGCAGTATCCACTGCTCAGCTAAAGATAAAACTAGTTGATTAAACCAACTACAAGGGCAGCTGTTTTTCAGGGTCTCTTCTTTCTAAAACCAAAGTAGTTTGCTTCTCTCCGAACAAGTTCATCCTGACTCAGTGACAACATCTTAACAACCAGAAATTATTCCCATTCTCCCATTGGACCGTTGGTGGTGTGGTGTGGCTCCAAGCCAGGAACATCACGCTGCCAAGTGGGGTTGCTCACTGGTCAGCCAACCCCAAAGACAACTAAATGTATGCACAGACCTGAAAGTCTGCCCCACACAGTTCTCTGTTAGGCTGAGCCAAAGACCACACATTTGTGATGAAATACCACCAAAAGGACTCACCAGAGTTCCTTTGTGCTGAAAAAAAAAAAAGATTTTTTGTGACCAACGTCAAAAAAAATTAAATAAAAAGATGATCCTCCATGTAAGTGAATGAAACAGAATTTGACTAACTGGATTATTTATTTTGTTTTCGTCTGCAACAACATCCTTGTTCAAGTAAAAAATAGCTTTTCCAGTGAATCACTGATTTACTTCATAGATTTCATTTTAAGATCTAGATCTTTCAGTGTTTATTTAGCTGCAGCCAGCTGTCTCATAATCAAACACTATCCCTCTTGTTCCTTTTCTCTGCACCTCCGACGTGTGTGAGGCCTGCATTCTTTTTCGTTCTTCCCCAACTTTTCACATGCTCATGCCTTCAATTTCTACCATGGTGTGGAACTTTACTCTAAAGCTCAAATCTCTGCTGTCCAGCAGCCATTTGAAAATTTATGTGCTAGTTTTGCTTCTTACTTAGATTTAAACGGATGCACACAAGTGAGAATGTGAGGATTATGCAACCTTTACTTATCAATAACTACTCAGACACATATGCAGACACCTATATATCTTTCTCAGTTTGCTCATGCCGCAGTTACTCCATGCACACAATAAAGTGCCACAGGATAATAAATCAAAACCATACAATAGAGCAGTGGGAGGTGTCCACAACAAGATTTAATAGTTGCATTACTCAAGATCTTGATAAACACAGCTTAAGAGTGAGGAGGCTGAATATATGATAGGAAAAAAAGGTTTTGGAAGAAAAAATGGACACAAATAACAATCGTGGGCTTGTCTGTGCTTGTTTAAAATGCAATCGGTCACGGCTGTCATAAGTGAAAAGCTCAAGTCCAGTCAAGTCTGGATCAGATGAGTTCAGCCCTATACATGAAGTAAAAGTTCATGCAACCAGATGGGTCCAATGAAGGTATACAAGTTTTTGCATCGGCCCATTATTACTTGAGTCACATTGTGGCCATGTGTGTCAGTAGGTGGGGCAGGGCGAGGGTGTAACAATGCTGCAACTGTCTGTTAATGTGTTTGCATTATTTCTTATGGGACTGCGAATTCTCTTAATGCAGTTGTCCAGCATGTAAAAATACTCTGCAAGGGAAGGTATCTGCGTCATCATGACTTTATTTGTTGCAATACTCGTGAATAAATATAAATGGGTCTAACCAAATGCAGAAATACTCATATGTGAACAAATGTGCACAAGTGCCACTGTCACACTCATAACTAAACAAACTCGTAAAAATCTGAACTCTGAACTCTGAACTCTGAAATCTGAAATCTGAACACATCCTGCCTTCCCTTTTCTACCTCATTTTGTCATTTTGTTCTACTTTGGTTTCGCTGATACTTAATCAGGCTTTTTGATATTTTCTGTCAATTGAAGTTGTGCGTGCAAAAGCAAACAATGTGCAGCAAATTGCATAATATTTCTCCTTCAAGACTGCCTTCAGACAGAGTGCCATTGAACGGGTCCCCCTTTTGTGACGTGACATACCCCAGTCCATGCAGTCTGACTCATGCTGGTAGTGCATCCACACAGATAGGCTTTGGCTTTCCCGCACCTGATTTACGAATAATGTGAAGTATGAAGTTGCACTAGATCATAGATTCAAATACCAATAGATTATGTGCAAACTGGGTGTGGGCCATTTGTCATTTGTCAGTGTCTTTATTCTAAATATTTCTACAGAGGAGCCATTCAGACAACTGGCAGCGCAGAGTTTACAGTGTGAATGAAAGCTTCTTTCAGTGTGTAAATACCTCAGGAATTTGTGCACCCCCAAGACTGTCATACAGACATTACAAATCCACAAACCCAAATCCTGTCAAATAAGAAATACCTTACAAATATATTGTATCTGCAAGCTCGCTTTGTAATTAGAGGAACACATTATATTTAGATTAAAATTAATCCGCACAAATAGCTGCTGCTCTCATATACTTAATAATCCAGTGAAAGACAGACTTGTAGACATCGATATTAACTGAAAGTTTTATGATTGTCAGGGGTTAATAAAGGTTTGTGCTCCTGGCATTAGATGCTGCGCTTTTTATTTTTACGTTTGAACAGCTTTGCCTCTGGGTACTTAAACCTGACGAACAGCTCAAGCTTTCTATGTCTCAGGGTACTTTACTTCTTTTTCCTGTTTGTTGAAATAGATTTTTTTTTTTTTAGCTAACAGAACAAAACATCTTCGGTATTTGTCAATGCATCAGGAGTGGCCAGTGATCGTTATCCAGCTATTAGTATCTAATCTAATGAAAAGAAGCCCACTGCTACAAGTATTTTTTTCCACTGCAGCAAACTGCAAGTGGAATTTTCCTTGAACTGTAGTTGTTGCAAATCCTTCTATGCTGTTGTTCAGTCACCCCCATATCTAATGGGCATCGCCTTTGGGTGGAGCACATTTTTGTCAAAGCAAGTAGGACTCATCTTTGCAGACATTACAAGACAGTGACTCTCAACCATTCTACTGATTACATAAAAAAAAGTCATAAACTTGTAGAGCCAATCAAAATAATAACACGAGCCAAACCTTTGACATTAAGCTGATAGATCAAAACTAAGGTCTTTACAAGTGATTGAAATCCATTGGTCTTTTAGTTGATGTGTTATCCAGTCATCACTCCAATCTAGATCGCATTACGTTTTTTTGTGATTTTGTGCCATCTAGAAATTACGCATAGCCTTTAAATGGCTGAGTGAATAAATATTACTTTGCTTTCACGCCTATAAGTAAAAAAGTTAAGTATCAGAGAATGGCAAGAGTTAAAGTAATCTCGCAGTAGCTATAGTGACCAGAGACTGTTCTTGAGGGTTTTTATTTTGGACAGATCTCTTTTAAAACTCTTCTGTTCATCTTTTATTAAGTCAATTTTAACCTTCTCAGTGGTATGTTTGCTTGGCAACCTCAGCAAAGCCACCAAAAACAGACTAGAAAATATTGCAAGGCTTTGTCAAAAGCCTTGCAATATTTCCCTTACCCTTACAGACCCCCTACAACTATTTCAGACATAGTCCTTCCCTCCGTTGGTATACTTTTGCTCAAAGGACCAGATTAAATATGTATCTGAGCTCCTTTGTTCATTCAGCTGTGGGGTTTTTAAACTCATTATGAGCTACATGCCTATGTATTTATTTATTATTATTTCAACTTTCTAACTCAGTGCACTAATAATCATATAATGGTATGGTGAACGTTCTAATTTCCTTGCTTGCGTATTTATTGTGTGATTTATAGTGTGTTTATTACTGCTGCCACACAAATTGCCCCACAGGGACGCTAAAGATTGTCCAATCCATTCCAACATCTTACAATCGCAAGAACATCTTGTCTTTATAATTGCCAGAAGGTAAAATATTCAGTCGATCAACAAGTGTGACTGGTAAAGTGTTATCAATCTGGTGCTGAGCTTTGCCAGTGAGAAAATATTTACTGCAGAGCTGCTGTAAAGAAGTCACTCTATGCACACGTATCTATCAGAACCTTTATCGTCCCAGTGACTGCGTTACTTTATTCTGTGTCCCTCAAGCACAAGCAAACCATCGTTGTTACCAAAACTCAGCAGCAACACCTCTGAGTCAAGTTTCTGCATGTCTTTGTTGAACTTCCTAGCATTGTATTTCAGTCCAGAGTATGTTGCATGCACACATTTTTCCATGGTGCAGTATCGCGTAGAATTCACCGTCTGCCTTGCAGTGTTTGTCTTCGTTTTCACTGCAACATCACAGAAGTGTGTTTTAATACTGTGCTCGCTGGAGCTTCATTACAGAAAAGATCAGAAGAACGAAAATGGCAAAGGTCTCCTTATAGCTCAACTAACCTACTCACTCATGACATGAAGAGTATAACAAAGAAAAGGGAGAAAATGCAAAGCCTTTGCATACACAAACACACCCCTTCGTGCTTGCTTTGGCATCCCATCAGCTTGTGGGTGTGTTCATCATGAGGTGTTGCTGGATTGGATTTGAATCTGGGCCACATAGTAACACCACCTGCAAGATGGACACACCTTCACAATAAAGTGGCATCAAGTCATGTACAGAAATACCTTGTGGAGGCCAAGTGAAGAGAACTTGGCTCACAAGCAATGGATTTGTAAAAATAATTTAGTCGGTTCACTCAACAACAATAAGCACTTCGAGGGACGCTCTGTTTCAAAATCAAACACATCTCAGAGTTGGCTGTATTTATTGATCTTACAACATTTCCACTATGTTGTCATGTAAACACAAATCCAAACTCATCCACACTGTTTTCATAAGAGTCATCAGGATATATCACTTTACAAGTTGGACTTGAGCACCTTGCTAATAGCCCATACACTACACACATAGACTCACACACACAGCCTCATTATAGAAGTGTGGGAACGCTGGCACAAACTGGATGACTCACTGTGCCTCAGACAAGGAAGATCATGATCAAATGAAAATAAAAACCTAGCAACCGAGTTGTTTGTTTGTGTGAACATGGGTTTAAAAGCAGCAATTTTTATATGATGTCATATACAGTGTCTGTGACAGCAGAGTTTTCCTAATTAGGTGTGCTTCATTGACTGTGCTGACAAAGGATTACAAAATAGTTACAGTCGTTTTCCCTGACAATGAAAAGATGCTTACTCTGCTTGTTGTGATGAAGGCAGCAGATTAGTGCTGCTAACGCCTCATGGCAGTGCTGGTTTGTTAGACCGTTCTCGTAGATAAAGAGCAACTTACCTACTACATTACAACTCCGGCAAATCCTTTACTTTTCACCGAACACAGTTTAATTAGTATACTTTGGTTGATCAAATACCCAAACTAAAACCATTATGAGCAACATTAATAATGTATTGTGTATAGTGCTAGTTTGCAAATTTTAGCCAGGCTAAACTAGGGTGGTAAACCTGCCGGACTTGACACACACGAGCATTTTGCTAATATACATGATAAAGCACCCATGTGTGATAAAGCGTTCTCTTTTATTTGAAAAAGACAAAACTAACAGTTGACAGTGTTGAGCTACACAGATCCTTTCAGGTCAGGTCAATAAAATTGCTTTACAACAGCTGAAAGGATCTGTCTGGCAATTTCTGGCAATCTGTCCATTACAGAAATTGCACTTGCTAGTTTGGCCATAAGTCGTTGTCCATTCTCTGGGTAAACCAAAGAAATAACCTATATCTTAGTCATACCATTTCTGACACTAGTAGTAGAAAGTGTTCCGCCTGAAGTCAACACATTCCTGGGACTCCACCCAACCAATCAGTCAGAGTCTCACCACTATAACAGTGACAACAATGTGGTAAACCATAAAAGTCATGCACTTGTTTCACCCTTTTCATTCACCAATTGTCCCCTTGGAAATTTGTCAAATGTATACCTATGCACCCTTTACAGACATCTGGATCTCAAGAATCTGTCAGTGAATAAAGTCATAATGGGTGTGGTTGTTCAGTAGCTGCTCAGCTATCAGGGTGAAAGGCCCTTATACAAGGTGAAAAAGGTTTGCTGGTACAACTGGGCCTCCCACACATACTTTACTTCTTTTACTTCTTTTACTTCATCTTTTACTTCACAATTTGGTTTAATACAAGAGTAACAAAAATATTCAACACTGACAAAAATAAGTGGTGAATCCATTTCCTGGTTTCAGGGGGATTAGGTTGTGTTCACACAGTTCACACCTGCTGCTGGGTGTACGCCTTCTGTTTTTTTTCCTGCACTGTCTACCAACCACGGTCTTTTCATTATATAGTCCTCACTTCCATAAGTCCCTTTTTGTGTATGTTTTGTGTATGATGGTTAAATGAATGGAGGCTTAGCTTGAGTAATTACATATAATTGCTAAGTATTGCTATGTGAAAAATCTGTGAGGAGTTGCACAATAAAGATTTGCAAATATGATCTTATTGTCATTAATACAATAGCCCATAAAAACAAAAAACTGTAGAAATTGTAACCTCTAAGCAGAATTCTGGGTGCACAGTGCATGCTTGCATGTTTGAACAGGTACAAGAATAATGAGAACATGACATCAAACCACTCCACCCTTTTACACCTCCACATTTGATAGTAGGAAATAATTAACTTGCGCTCGTAAACTGCGTTTATACCAACAGGAGGCCAGAACTTAACAACTTATCAGCTCTCATGACACTCGACTGCAGCACTTTATTCATGCAATCAAATAGAGTAAAGTGAGATAGGACAAAGTTTGATATATAAAGTTCTATAACATGAGTGAGCATGAACCATGAAGAGTAAGGTTCATCTAATAGCCCAATGAAGACTACTTTAATGTCTCTGTCCCAAAAAAAAGAGAATTAACTCGTGATATCTGCATGAAGAAATTTTTGTTTTCAGGTAGTTAGTTTGAATATGTTGTTTTTTAAAGGTTTTGCAATTCCCCTTCAGGATAAGAACGTTAAAGTAGGAACAACAAGAAAGTATAAAAAATTCACATTCCAATTTACAGAGACACCATTTTAAAAGAGATGCAATAAACATCTAGGTTTGGATTAAATATTTCTTTCAAAGTGTATTTGTGCTTAGTGGAATGTTTATATAAACCATGCTCTGCTATTAATCATATTATTTATACCTTGATATTAACCTTAAAACACTTTAAGTAAATCATGTGAAGAAATTCAATATTTCACTAGTTTAGGTTTGTTTTTTTCCAGTAAAGTGAGAATTTAGTGTGATCCACCCCGGTCTGGATTCTTTCAAGTGAAAGTAACATGTGAAACACTGATACTAATAAACCTTTGTTTGCACACACCCACATGCATTTCTATAAGACTTGTAGAGAGCAGCGATTGTACATCAGTGATAAAGTCAGCAGGAGGTGAGTGATTTACAGATAGCCCGGAAACAAAGGCTGAGCAATGTAGCTCTGCCCAAGAGTCAGGTCCTTTTTAAAGCGATTATAATAAGCAACTGTAACAAAGTAAGAACAAATTCTTTGAATGCCACCATTTGTCATTTTTACCAGCCTTTTTTAAGGGCTTTTGTTTTGGGCATGTTTTCATTTGAGACAAAACTGAAACTGAAAAATCTGAGAAAAAATTTTAACGATCCTCGTACAGAAATTCTTACTAAGTCATTAACCATCAGCAAAAAACATACCAATCAAGCATTATCAGTGAAATTCAGAAAAAAAAAAACAAATGTGTATCAGTATTAGATTACTTGATAGTTTTTTTTTTTTTTGTGAAAAAGAGCTTTACGTCTTTACATAGAACATAGAACAGAACAAAGAAAGTTACGTAACATCACCACAATGTTATCATGAGGAAAAAAATGGCTGTTGGTCTAAGCATTTGTGACTGACATGTTGTTAAATTTTGATTGTAACTCGGGTACTGTTTCATGATGTTGAATGCCTTCCACTGCACCGCCCTAAGAGGAGACCAGTTTAGTTACCCATGTGGAACCAAACTGGTCCAGCTGACAGGTTTGTCCAGCTGTTAAGTGCAGTGTTTTAACCAAAAGTGTCTTTTCACTCTCATCATTAAGTGACACCCTGTGGGACCGAATGATTTGTCTATAGGTGTCAGGAGCAAAAGACGGATGAATGGCTTGTTAAAAGAAAAAGCTTCTCTGACAAGTGAGATAATCACCTATGACATGTTTAGTATGGTTGATGGAGGTGCAGCAGTAAAGGCCTGAAAAACAAGATAGAAAGGTTTGAACTCTGTTTGTCTGAATAATTTCTTTTCATAATGAGCCATGGCCGAACATTTGCCTAAAGGCCTAAAGTTTTCAGCTTGTTAGCAAGTTTATGGTAATGTGCCTGATGCCTGAGGTGAATTTTGAAGGCAAGTTGCAGCAGATAGTGAGTTGCACTGCTGCATTAACATGTAGGAAGCCTTTGAGAATACCATGCATATTTGCAACTTAAACTTTTAAAAATGCCTCGGCATAGTGCCATTGTGTGATTGCTCTGCAGATACCGCCGCAAGAATGACTGTTCTTGCTGCATCAGGTAAAGAAATTAAGCGTTAACAGTGCTTTTACTTTTTTTGTAATAAAAATCCTTACATACGTAAAGTACGGGCTCCCCTTTCAGATCAACACACATGAGGTACTTCATTAGTGCTGATGAATATTTACAGTGGCTCAGTGGCTCATACACATTCATACACCGGTGTCTGTGTGTCAAGAAATTGAATTAAAAGCACTGTATCATGACCACAGCCATTTAAATGTCTGATGTTTGTTTTTTCCCACAGTTTGGAGTGCATTCAAGGGGTGCAGCTAGAAAGCATTTGGTAATTAGTGTGGACCCCCCCACGCACTTCCAATTCTTTTATTAATCAGCAGGCTTTTACCATTTTTGAAATAAACTGTACTTGGTCTTTTATCTGCCTCTGCATCTGGTTTTTGGCGCAATTTGGTTTCTGACTGGTCCAGTTTTAAGAACTATCTTATTACATATCTAATTGGTGTGTTGTGATGTATATACATATATAGTGTATTCAGCATTTCAGCTTTTACTTTATAACAAATATACAGACTCCTAATATTCTCTTTACATATGATATGACATAAAGTTAAAAAGTTTGAAAGTTGTAGTCCACTTAAATATAACTAATACGACCATATTAGTCCAGTGCTCAGGCCTCTGCACTGGCTTCCTGTCGCTCAGAGAATAGAGTTTAAAACAGCTCTGCAGTCTCTTCATAGTCTAGCACCAAAGTACATCTCTGACATGACACCAGAGACACGAATAAACATGGTGAGGCTGCGTTCCAGTTTTATGCTGCTAAAATCTGGAACAGTGTTTCAGGAGATGTGAGACAGGCCTCAACTCTGACAATGTTTAAATCCAGGCTGTTCTATTTATGTTATGTTCTACGTAATGATTTATGTTCCTTCTTGTAATTTTTTGTAAATCACCTTGAATTACCCTGGGTACGAATTGTGCTCTATAAATAAACTTCCCTCGTGAAAGAACAAGTGGATGAGCTGCAAAATGCTAGTGCATGATCAAAACAAAACAAACACGGTTTTCGTTGGGACAAATCTGAGTGGAAGTCAACTCTCAAGCTCTCTACGACATATTTTAGACTTCGGATTTCCCCTCAGCTCTCGACTGCATAAACTTGTCCAGTTCAGACAGTGTTGCATGATGTAGGGATTAAAAGCAGAGCTCTGCTAGGAACTGGGGATTATCTTTCACAGCAAGTGCACACAACCGGTGTCAGCAGAACTATGTCTGTTTAGATTCCACTATAATTGCACCAAGACCCCTTAGGTTTGAGTTTCCCCTTCAATGTACCTCTGAACTTGTGACAACCCTGATTAACCTCGGACAAATATTATGATCAAATGGCTCCAGTTGGTTTTCCTCTTAAACCTGTCAGATAGATCCATACAAAGATTTGTTGATCTCTGCTGACAAACAGCCACCTGTGATGATAATCCTCACCAGAAAAACCTGTTGAATTTGTTAATTTGGATGCACACTCAGTGAGTTATGGGGCAACACATGCATATGGACAACTTGCGTTTTTGGTTTTTTGGTTTGCAAAGGCATTTTTGGAAGTTGCAGCCTACTTTGTATAGATAGTTTTTCTGCATTGCTTATTGGATTTGTTCTTAATGATTGTCTGCTGTCAACTTGATGTTACATGTTCGCTTTGATGACAAGTAAATGGGCACACCTCTACCACTTATTTAGAATGCTTGATACATTTCCTTTCTGCTGAATGAAACTTTCCACCTGACCCCTGTTCCTTCAAAGTCAGCCAAAGAATCCCGACCTGTTTGTCAAACAAACAGTGTAAATACACTTGACAGACTTGTAAGTTTTACGTAGAGATATGTATGAACACGTCGTGGAAGATTGAAATGAATATGTTACTGCCGCTGGTGTAATTTTTATGTTGGCCAATTAAATCTGACAGTTTACACTACTAAATCATGTAGTCAACTTGGAAACACATCAGAGCCTTAAAAGAAAGTTGTAGTATTTCCTTTGCGCATATAGTCTGGGTGATGTATTCTTTACCTCACCATAAATGTCTCTTCCTGAGCACAAGAATAAAAGTTAAACTGTGCCAAAGTTTGTGTCAGACATTCGAATGTGTCTCATCGAGACGAAAAGTTTCGTTTTGATGAGCTCATAGGCTGAGTCCACGCCAAAACAGGTGTTCAGCATGTCCCTGTTCGGTGTATCTGTGATCCAACCATTGCACTGGGGTGTTGTTGGCTCTCTCCTCGATACTACAATGAAACCTTAAAAAGGCATTACCATGATAATAACTGGTATGGAAGAAAGGTTAGTGCTCTTGCATTTCCTCACCAGTGAAATTATCCAACATTTATCTGCAAGCGGTTTCCTGCAGCACAGTGAGAAACACATCCATTTGATTTTTGTTTCTCACTGAGGTGAGGACATATTTACACTGCAGGCAGCCTTGCGGCATTCAGACATACTGTATCAGACAGAGGCATACTGTACAGATTGCTTAACATCAGGGTGAAAATGGCTCCTGTGACTACATGTACATGACATGCTGTTCATGTTGGGTCTGGAGACGGAATGGGAGAATATGCGAGCTCTACATCAATCACAGTAATGCAGCTGAGCCTCTTGTCATCATGGCATCACTCCATCTTGTGCATGTAATTACCTGGATTTTTTTTTTTCCTTTGGAAGTGTTTTTTGTGGGTGTGTGACTTCATTTTGATTCAGATTCTTGTTAATCGAAGAAGAGTTTTATTTATAGATATACTTTAGCAAGGGTGCAGCATCATTTACCACATCAATTTGGACCCATGTCAGATCAGACTTCCTTGAGCATGTTAAGCTTGTAACAACAACCGGCAGCACAGCTCTCCAATGTGTCACAGTAAATCTGAGTAGCAGCATCTGCCCATCTGATAAATTATTGTTCTGGATCATAATAAAATGCTTTAACATTTTTTCAGGGCCAACTGCAATTAATATGTTGTTTGTTTTTTTTTTAACTTACCAAAACGTAACTAGAATAAATTTATGTGGGCACCAATTGCTGCTTCACACTTGAAGAAAGCTATATTAAATGAAAGTGTCTGGACTGACAGTGAGCTGCTGACAGAGTGAAGTAGGCTGCAGTCTAAATAAGACTGTGCAAATGTATCCTTTTACACGAAAGGATCCTGAATTGTCATGACAACCAGAGTTATAGAGTAGGCTTTGCTTGAGTCGCCCGTGCTTCTGTTGCATGTTATGGTACCCTTATATTTCGATTAGCATTTCTAATTTGACTTTATCTAAAGAGAATAAATCTGCTAGTTTCAGTATTTTTACAGACATAGGATTATAAAACATGACGCAGTGTAAATGTGCCATCCATAGGTGACAAAACAAACCAAAAATATTGACGCTACAGCATTAAAACATTAGAATCACATTCATTTCACAAGTAACACTGCAGAGTTGGCTTTGTTTTGTTTTATTTGAACTTTCATTTCAACCAGATTCTGAAATGTATCTAAACTAAAGGTCAGGGAACTCAGAGTCATAAATGATTAAAATGATAGTTTGTGTTGTTTGATGAAGAGATTTATATTATTAGTTCTTGCTGATTGTTGTGTCCACAGTGGCACATCCTTCACCTTCAGAGTAAGAGAGCTTGCAGCTACTGCTCCTTTTCACAACTGGCAGCGCAATGATGCAAATATACTGCAGGTGACACACTGACTGTAGATAAGTACCTCACTTGACGAGACAGCACCTGTTTCCGCCTTTCGGCTAAGCTAAGTTAACTGTGTTCTAGCTGCAGTCTGACAGATAGTATAGTGCGCACAAAAGCTATAGTTTGGGTTGCCATTGTCATTTCAGTTCACCCGTGACAAACATTACCATCAAAGTATTTGTGGTCTGACTGTATGCTGTTCAGTTGAATATTACATTTCATCATCAAGCAATCCGATTTTTTAGAAGATCTTCTCTGGTTTGGATGTCATTAGCCCCAGATCAGTCCACAACATTGAACACTGGGTGGGATTGTGGGGCCTGTACAGTTATCTGTCTTTGTCTTCATGAGAGCTTGTGTATAGCCTTGGGTGTGGCACCACCACCCATAATTCAAGTTCAGACCTGTTCCTCTGGGGTGGGAAAAGCTTCTTAAGCCACTATTTACTGGAAGAGAAAAATACCTTTTTGCCACTGAGTCACACATTCAGCTTTTTTATGTGTGTTGCTTCTTGCTACAGTTCCTGTCACTTTTGATTTTGATTATATTTTGGATGAGTTTGCTTGTGATTTTTGTGTGTGACCTTTGAATAAATGCTGTGACTCAAGGTTTTGGATATATGACATTTCCCAATGGAATGCATGAGCCTGAATTGTTATTTAAGAGAAACTCCTGGAGCAGCGTAACTGGACTAAGGCAGGCTGAGACTTGTGGGGTGTTCCAGAAATAAGGTTGACTGAGTGGACCATCACTTCACACATTGCAAGTTTTCTCTGCTGTGTGCATCTACAGGCACACCTTTTTTCTGTGTATCTGGGTGTTGACATAATAGAGTTTTGCAAATCCCTTGAAGCAGATTAGAGATGTGTTGCTGTTGTCTCCCATTTTATTCCAAAACATTTTCTTTAGTATTTTTCACTAGACATAAAGTATTATTGTGAACTTTCCCAATGAAATGTAAAACATCATTGAATTGTAAAGTTTTTCACTTGAGAGAAGTGAATGTCTATGGAAAATCAGAGTTCAACACCTCACAAAACAATGCAACGCATGAATTACTGTTTGAGGACGCTTTATTGTTGAGAAAACAGGTTTGCAGGTGTTGACATTTGTAGCAAGCTGAAAACAAAAGGTTATTCTAAGTACAAGTCGCAAGGACTATTGTGAGTCCTTTACATTGTAATGTTTAGCTGCATCACAGAGTGTTTGGCTTTGTCTGTTTTCATTCATCAATCATTACATTATGTTGGTCCAAGGACAAGATGGAAACACACATACAACACTACCACCTGCTGGCTAAACAACTGGGGTGCAGTGATCACCGAACCAGTGGCAGTGACTCACAGAGTTGTCAGGATCAATCAACACTTTTTCATTAAGGCTCTCTGACAGAGCGGGGAGTGTTTCCACCTCATACCCATTATTTGGTGAAGGCACTTGGGGAATGAATCACGAACAAACTGATTGGTAAGCTAGAGTCGATATGTTCCAAGACCAACAATTACGAATCTGTAAACTATTATTCTGTGGCCACAGCTTCAGCTTCAGCCTCCACCTGCTCCTGCTCCCGCTCCTTCTTCTCCTCAGCAATTGGCTCCTCGACTGCCACCTGCTCCTCCTCCTTCTTATCCTTCTTCTCCTCCGCATCTTTCTCCTCCTTCTTCTCCTCGGTGTCGACCACCGCAGTTTCTGTCTTGGTGACTGTGGTGCTCTTCACTGTTGCACCCTCGATGGCTGTGACTGAACCGCTGCCTGCCTTGACTCCACCAAAAGAGCAGCTGACGTAGGCCGGAGTGCGGGAGCTCTCCAGGCCGTAGGCGTAGTTCACAGCTGCACATTCAGAAATAAAAGGCAGCGTTCATATTTGCATGTAAAATAGACACAAAAAGATGGCGAGCATCTCTTTTCTCCATGGGCTTATACTGCCATGTGGAAAATATCAACCACAGCATGACTGACTTATAATATTTGCAATGAGATAGAGCGCAGACTTACTGGTCTGCTTGGATATATTGGTCTTGATTCCAGTTGCTAGCCTGTAGAGACAAAAGGGAAAAATACAAAAATAAACATTCGATACAGTACACCATTAGATATACAGACTAATATGATTGTAAATGATCAAGTTCTCGTCACTTCACATCACATGGTAACATCATACCTGTCCTCCTCTCCCTCTAGCAGTTTCCTGTAGGTGGCGATCTCAATGTCCAGGGCCAGCTTTACGTTCATCAGCTCCTGGTACTGGCGGACTTGCAAGGCCATGTCCTGCTTGGCTCTCTGGAGAGCCTCCTCCAGATCTTTGACGCGGAGTTTAGCATCCTTCACTGCCAGCTCACCACGCTCCTCTGCCTCCGCAATCTGAGTTTCCAAACTGTTTCTCTAAAAGTGAGAAGTACAAGTGAAGTAAATACAGCAAACTCTTGATGCGTGCCCCACCGCAGTGCATTCAGAAAAATATCTATAACAATAAAATATGCCTTTGTGTTCTGAAAGCTCACCTGTGCTTTAACCATATCAATTTCAGACTGGAGCCTCATTATCCTTCGGTTCATGTCAGCTATCTCAGCCTTGGTTGACTTCAGGTCATCCCCATATCTGCCTGCGCACTGCTGCATCTCTTCATACTGTCATAGACGGGGTCAAGTCAGGCTTACACATCAACAGGCAATATGACAGTCTAGGTCAAAGTCATCTTGAAAGTCTGGTGTCAATCCAGGTGTGTGTTTTAGCATCACATTAGGTGCAGTAACATACCTTAGTCTGGTACCATGACTCAGCTTCTGCTCTGCTGCGGTTGGCGATGTCCTCGTACTGGGCACGCACTTCAGCAACAATGGCGTCCATGTCAAGGTTACGGCTGTTGTCCATCTCCACCACAACAGATGTGTCCTTGATCTGGGCCTGGAGCTCACTGATTTCCTATGTGGGAAACACATTGGCATTGACAGTTGACAACTGGACAAATGACTTTTGGATTAATTTTTTTTTAACACGCTGCACAGCTAAAATGAACCATTGGCAAGTGGGCAACTCTGTGTGTAAATAAAGTTTTTGAGTATTACGGCATCATAGAGCTGCCTCAAGAATTCAATCTCATCGGAGAGTCCGTCCAGTTTGGCCTCCAGCTCCACTTTCATCATATAGGCAGCATCTGTGTCCTGCAACGCAAAAGGCAGCGCTGTGAGAAAATGTTTGTTGCGTATAGGCCTGACCCCAAGGGACATGAGGCCAGTTTGTTGGCTCATCGAGCACAGACGCTAATTATAGTTTCATGATCAACAACATGTGAGAAAAGCCAAACTGACCTTCTTAATGAGGACAAAGTTGTTCTCACACTCATTCCGTTTGTTGATTTCATCTTCATATCTTGAAAAGAGAACATTTAAATTTGGTTTTAATCCTTAAGCCTGTCTTTTGAACTCCATCTGACCATGATGCTAAATATTATTACAATGATCAACTACTTTGATAAAACAGATTAACAAAACATGTGATGTGTATGTTTCGACTATTAAATTGCAGAACAGAAAGCTAAACTGGGACTGTGCTCATTCAGAAACAGTGTCATAGTTTGTCCACCAGAGAGCACTTATGTGTTAGCTTTTACACGGAAAAACATCCCGCTGAGCGTGTAACTTCATCACATTTCCAGACAAATCATTGGGATTTGTATTAGTACTGTACAATGGACCAACACTGCACACACAACGACCTCCTCACTATTAAAAATTAGCTCAGACAACACTTGTTCTGAAAAAATGAACGACTAACAGGCATCTCAGGTCAAAGTTGAAAACTCACTTGGTTTTGAAGTCTTCAACAAGGCCCGCCATGTGATGCAGGTCAGATTCTAGTTTGACTTTTTCGTGACCCAAGTTGTCGAGCTGCTTGCGCAGGTTGGCAATGTAGGCTTCAAACATGGTATCTATGTTGGAGTGGGATGTGGTCTGTTCCTGCAGGAGTTTCCACTTCGTCTCGAGCATTTTGTTCTGCTGTTCTAGGAAGCGAACCTGTAGTGAGAAAATAAATGATCACTACATAAAGGGGGGAACTCATTTACTTCATTTTTAGATAGCCAGGTGGCTGCAAGTGTCAAATTTGTAGAATGAATATAGGAGTCTGAGGGATAAAATTTGGGATGCCTGATAAATGGTGAAACAAAACACATAGCTGCATCAGGCGGATAGGAGATGGTCGGTGGCACATATGACAGGTTGACTGAGTGAGCCTGCATGTAAACAGAGGGTGGGAATCATTCAGAAAGCATGAGTGGCTTCACTTTGTGCGTTGATGGATGTGGACAAAGAAAGACTGGAACATCAACCAAGAGAAAAATGAGTGACCTGAACATTGTCCTCCGCAGCAACCTCTAAATGTCACATCAGTTACTGGATGCTCAATTCTAATCCATACTGCCACGTTTCAACACAAAGTGACACTGTTTCCCAATTGTGACACAATTCGCCCCTTTACAACTTCTCCATTCATCACCCTGACCCTGGGTAGGGTCCCGCTACCACTCAGCAAACATGACGACAGACACACAGCTCCCTGTGTGTGTGTGTGCGTGTGTGTGTGTGTGTGTGTGTGTGACATAGAGTGCTTTGTTTTGCAAATTGAAGAATCTGCCTCAGTGTGATTTATTAACAGGTTAACTATGACCCATCATTTTCCCTGGTGTCCCTTTAAACAACGGAGTACATCTGTGAGTTACAGTGACGGATAACGTAAGAATCCGATCAATCTCAGGCAGAGAACAGTGCAAGCCCCTTCCTGTTGATTGATGCCATGGCTCTTTCTGTTACTTTTTTATTTGGTAATTACTGCGAGACACAACTACTCTGAAGAAATCGTTTTGGGGTTGTTGTTTTTTTTTCTTTTGTTTTTCTTTTGTTTTTTAAAGGCAAATGAGATGCCATTTTTCAAAACTTGAGTTTAAAGAATAGCTCTATGAAATGACTGTTAGAGTGCAGGAATACACCTTTTATTCGTCCACTTTCAGAAGTGCTTTTTTCGCGGGGTATTGCTCTCGATGGGATGCACCCCTTCAGGGTAAATTCTTCAGCTCCACAACTCACTCGTGTATGCACTCTGTATCCATGCTGATCCTGTTATCTGAGATCTATGATCTCAGTGTTTGAAGAAGCAAAGCCATCACCCAAAACAGCCAGTATCCTTCACAGAATTACTGAGCCTGGATTTTAGCAGATAGCATATTGTTTTCTACACAGTTTGTACAGGTAGAATAATCTCCACTATGAAACCTTTCACTTTGAATTTCCTTGGCTTGCAATTCGTTCATTTCCTCTGAGGCTTCTTGGTGATTTCATATTTTGGGTGGGCTTTACTGGATTTATCCCACCAGCCAACAAACATTACTTGCTGTTTACTGTTATTGACAGAGTTTTCTCCCTCTTGCCATAATATCATGACAGCAATTTTCCTACTGGCACAACGACTTGTACTTTTAATATCTCAAAACAACCTCCAGCTGACTGACCTTATCAATGAAGGAGGCAAAACGGTTGTTCAGGGTCTTGATCTGCTCCTTCTCCTCGGTGCGGATTGCCTGGATGGTGGGGTCGATCTCAAGGTTCAGGGGGGCCAGCAGGCTCTTGTTCACAGTCACAGCAGTGATGGGGGCCACTGCTTCATTGGCCATGCCACCTCCTACACCTCCACCAAAGCCTACATAGCCAAACTCTACTCCACCTGCCCTTTGTCCAGATCCCCCAGCAACATACCCACCAACCACCTTAAACCCCCCAGCACCCACAGCAGCACCGGTGCTGCCAACTCCCCCATAGGAGCTGCGGACAGCGTAGCTCTGCCTGGCACCGCCCACACCTTGGCCTCCATAGCCAGAGAAGGAGCGACTGCTGAAGGCCTGGGGTGGGCACCTGGAGGATGACACAGTGGAGTAGGTGGTGGTCTTCACGGCTCTAACAGACATGGTCACAGGTCTGTATCACTGAGGTGGTGTGACAGGAGACACTCTGCTGAGGGAAGGAGAGTCAGGCAGATAGGACCCTCCCTGGTCCTTGTTGCTATTTATCAGAGCAGGGGAGGGACCCTGCTGAGGTGTGATTGGCTGGTCTCCTCAGCAGAGGAGTGAAGGATGAGGGGGGAGACAAGGAGAGGGGGAGAGATGAGGGAATGTCAGGCAAGAAAATCGCATCATGTTACACATTTACAATACACAAAGTGTGTTGGAGAGAGAACAAGAATTACATAATAGCCCATGTGCCAGTTTCAATAAAACTACTGCAGAAACTCTGGAAAACTGTTTAGAGTTTTGCCCCCCTTTTGAAATGTCACTTTCCACATTTGAATCATTAAATTGCTTTCAATCACAATGCTCTATCCTCCAAACCATAAAAATACACTGCAACAAAGTCTCCATTGTTGAATTCTGTGTAAACAAACAGACATGCATTCACACCACCAGAACATGAAGTCAAACATTGGATATAATGAATAAGTAGATCATTTTATCACATTGGCTTCTCCTTTACAACAATTATCATAGAAGTGACATATTGCAAAGTAAATTGTGGTTTCCCAGTGTGATGGACTTTACGTGTTTGTGGCCAGCCACTGTATCTGTCATAATTGTGTTGGCTTTTTTGTTTTTTTTTTTTTAGAAATGTTGCAACAAATCATGATATCGAACACGTTATGACAAATGTTATAGAAAGCTGATCGAGCTTATCAGACATTTAAGGGTAGAACAGGTAGAAGTTACAAATTGCTGGATGTTGCTACTATGGCCAATGCACACACACACACACACACACACACACACACACACACACACACACACACACACACACACACACACACACACACACACACACACACACACACACACACAAGCAGTTATTGATGAACATTCCTTCCATATCAGCCAAGTGGAGAGCAAACAGAGTTTGTCTTTTTATTTTATAGGACCCCACCTTGGATTTTAACTGCTTTTTCCACCCATCGAAGTAGTGGACTGATAAATACCCATAAAACACTGTTTATAAGTTCAGAGACTGTAAAAGATAGATACATATATATATAAAGATTTAATAATAATTTAAAACATGTACCTCAATGACCGTCTGAATTTGTTGAAAGCAGGATTCTTTTGTTGCTGGGCAGATTCAGATTTTATGACTCACGATCTTTTCTAAGCAGTTTAGCTTGATACCTAATTTGTACCAGGATAACCCCCTCCTTACTCCCACCAACACCACACCCCTAATCCTTTGTTTTCCCCATTTTATATATTTCTGGAAAAAAAGAACTTCATGTGTTTACCAACTAATGAAAAGAAGCAAATCCCAAGGCACAGAAACTAAATGGGATTAGACAGAGAGAGGGGTGTGTGCGATGTGGAAAGTACATCTTAACAAATTGAGACTTTCAGGTTTAGCACCAAAAAAAAAAAAAAAATGCAAAAGTGTTTCACTTGGCTTGCCTGGAACAGTGACGTGACTCCTCACAATGGGCCTGCTATGCTAAACTTGGAGGCAACCATATAAGTATAAATCAGCCAGTTTTTGTTGTTAACTCAGCCTCTCTAGCAAATTTATCATCATAACTGATGAACACAACTTCGTTTATTTTATGTTTTCATGGTTTAAGCTTAGGATTAAGAATTCTTTATGCTGTTTCATCGTTCTTTGTGTGTGAAGACAGTAAGAGCAGAATTGACTAAGCTAACCCTCTGAACTCAGCTCCTTTAGGAGGCCAATGATGTTTTGTTTTGTATGAAGCTGCTATATGACACATCACGTCAGGAATGTGCCAAGAGAGACACATACATGCTAAAGTCGGAGAGCAGGGGTGGAGAAAAGATGAACTGGTGGGGGATATGAGAAGACAATTAGCAAAGATAAGAAACAAACCTCTTTCACTATCTCTGGAATACTGAGACATTCATTGAGGACAGGGTGGGACATATGATTCTAAAGTAGTGTCTCGAAACATTAAAATGTAGTCCACTGAAGTTTCTACTAAAGATTGAGTTCATCAATTGGCTTGCATGTTTAAATAATGTTTATACAAACGTTGATGATTATAGTGCTTTATGATCTGTTTAGGCAATATAAAAATTCAGCTGACGTTATTGGCAACAACATGACTCAAACTTGACAGCACAATATGAAAGGCTCAGCAGCTTATCTGTAAGCACAGGCTATTGTTTCAGAAATGGTTAGTTTCAGCATCGGCTGTGACGTTGTTAAAGTCTATTCCTGCAGGTCGCCATGATGTCTGTTCCAGTTCCTTCTCAACCAACCTATCCCACCCAAGACCAAGACATGGAGCATAGATGGTTTTTCTCAGTGTGCTTTGAGTGCAGATGCATTCAATTTAGACATGGAGATACATTGAAAAGTCAAAGGAGTGGCCACTAGACTTCAGTAGGCTTCCTCCCACTGCCTGCAAGGTTTTTTTGCTTTGTGACAGGCACCCTCTGGTGACTGGATGCTGGTAGTGGATGGACACTGCACAGGAAGACGGGGGAGTGGTATAATAAATTCAGTCTCATTTACACCCACTTGAGTCACACGAGGGGTTTTTAGTCATGAGCAGCATGACTTTAGGGGAAATTCGATTATATTCCTCTTCCTATGGCTTTTCCTTTGGCACTTCCATGTAATTTAAATATTGTAAAAGAGATCAGTTTGACATATTTACCATACAGAGATATAATAAAAATCTATTGTGACTGGAGGACTGAACGGTTAAAATAAGATCTGCTCAACCTCCTTCATTTAATCATTTTATCTTCACTTTATTAGTTCAACCACTGCTCCTTTTATAGCTTCCTGTGAAATGTTGTTGTGCTGAAAATGGACATGACATCCCACAGAGAAAATATCTCTTAGTCGACACATTTCACTAACCTCTGATGAGTCGCCTATGCACTTTGCCGACTGTCCTCGCCATAAAGCTGTCACATAGTGTCACATAAAATATAAGCCAACACCCTCACTGGGAGACTTTAAAAGATCTTAGCTGGGTCAATGTGTGGAAGAGTGATCGAAAGAGGAACGAAGGATCGAAGAAATTTGTGTCAATGAGTGCATCACAGTCACGCTCCCTCTTGTATCCATCAGGATGTGCACAGTCATATGCATAAACACAAATATGCCTCTACACAAACAGATATTTTTGGCTTTGTGTATGAATGCATGAGAGCATGCAGGGAAATGAAAAGGAACTAAAGAGAACAGGGGAGGGAAGTGAAGTTCAGTCAAGGCCATGACAGGCTGGGCACAGACAAACACTGACAGAAATCCAAGATTTTTGGAGCACATAAAGTCCATTATTAGTTTCCAGATTTCTGCCATGCGTTCCTATGAGTCAGAGATTCCAGCTTCTCCTCCTCTCTTCTCTGTCCTATCCGAGGGAAAGGTGTGTAATTCAGATCCAGAAGAGTTTTCATTCATGAAAAAGAAAATGAGTGGAGGAGGTATTTTAAAAATCTCATTTAAAAGAGATTATATTGAATATGCAACATGTGCTAATGAAGTTTATTTCTAGGTTCTATTTGTAAATTTTGTTATTTTTGGACATGTGTTGCCAACACACATTAAAACAAGATGGTGGAGAAACAGTCATGAGATATGACTCAAGCTGATTTAATTCGCTGTTCCTCTTAGTGTGACCAGAATTTTTGATATTTCCTTAACTCTTCTCTTTGCTTTTTTTTGCAGACTTCTAGATGCTGTTTACCTTTTTACTGAGTAGAATGAAACCAATTCTGTAAAGATCTGTAAAGAAACTGTAAGAAATGCATGAGGGGCTGGTGTGAATAGTGAGAAAAAGTGAAACTCGGTCAACCGTGACAGCAAAGCAAGCTCAGGAGAGAAAAGAGCCAGATTCTATTGTGTGAAAATCCTTTCTGACCACAACCTCAGCCTCAGTTAAAATGCCTCAGGGTCTTTTCAGAATAATGTACATCGCTACCGAAGAAAACTTCTTCTTTCTTTTTTTTTTTCATGTGTCTCATTCAGTTTGTGTAATCGTCGAACAGTTGGCTAATTACCAAACAGAAGAAATAAGTAATTACTCCTGATTATGTTGTGCTGGTTCACAAAGGCTTCATGTCAAAAACAGAAATTTTTAATAGGGAGATTAGCTCTGCTAATGTGCTGCTCATATCAGATCGCTAAAACTTCAAAGATATCATTGACAATCCTTAAAAGGTGGTCAGATTCAGTTGGTGAATGAGGACAGCTTATCTTTCCTTTCAATTGTATTCTGTCTGTCTTGTGTTCTGTCTTCCGTATCAGCTAGCCATCTAAACTTCATCTGAAGGCAGGGTGTTTCTTTTAAAACAGCAGGTTTAACTGTTAGTACACCCTATTGACTGTGGTGAAATTTGATTCCAAATCCTTTCATAAAAAGCTTAGTTTCCGTGCTTACAGATAGTGTTTTTCTAAATAATTTTGCACTTTAAAATATAAAACATGACTTACTTATATGGCTAAAAGCAACTGTGCCGTAGCTGCTGTATCAGTTCAGTTCAGATAGGAAGGTTGGACAAATCTATTTATTTTGGAGCCGGGCTGACCATAAACTATGCAGCAAATGGTAGGCATTATGCTGTTTAAGGGCAAACCAAAGGAATTTGGTTGCATTCTTACAAAATAATGCATTCTTGTAAAATAAACCTAATTTTGTGAAGAATATTTTACTTTTACTGTTACTTTTTGCTTTAACCTTTTTCCAGATTCCCTTTTTGTTGAAGCATGTACTTAATTTTGGACAGCATGCCTGCTGCTTTTTTTCATTTGTTGTGAATTGCAGTTCTTGTTATTTCCGTAGTTCATTTGCTTGAACTGATTCACTCTGTTTACCCAAATGCGTGCCATACCTTTCCATGGAGACAGAAAACACACTGTATGTTAGAAAAGGGAACATGTGGGAGTACATTTGAGCATAAGAGAGAAGGGAGGGGGAAGAGGACAGAAAGACTTGAGCGATGTTGAAGGGGGCAGGGTCTGAACTGAATGCAGCTGTGATTGAGAGAGAAGCAGGAGTATAAAGTTCCGTACTTCCCACTGCCAGCGTCACTTTCTTTGCCGGCCAGCAGTGAGCTTCCACGTCCCATTTTTCAATTCATTCTCTGACGTGTTTGACCATCTTCAAAATGAGCTACAGAAGATCTGTCCAGCAGATGCCCTCTACCCACATCTCCATGACCCGTTCTGCACCCCAGTGGCGAGCTGCCAGCATTTACGGTGGTGCTGGTGGACAAGGTGCTCGCATCTCCTCTGTCTCCTCATCTTCCCTGCGTTCTAGTGCCCCAATAACCTCCTCTTCAACTGCTTTCAAGCTGAGCAGTGGAATGGCTGGAGGCTTCAGTGGTGCTAGTGCATCCATGGCAGCTGGTGGTGGTGCCAGTACTGGGATCATGGGCAATGAGAAGGGAGCCATGCAAAATCTCAACGATCGCCTGGCCAACTACCTTGATACAGTGAGGACCCTGGAACAGGCCAACAGGGAACTGGAGATGAAGATCAGGGATGCCCTGGAGAAGGGTGGACCAGAAATGAGAGACTACAACAAGTATGAGCCCATCATTGAAGACCTGCGCAAACAGGTGAGCATGAAAATATGTATTGATCATTGAAATGAACAGGCTGGAATTAAGTGGTTGCTATTGGCAGAAATTGATGCAGTAACAGTGGAGAAAGTTAGGAAGTAGAGTGTTCAATTGCTTAGAAAAGGCTTGATGGAGAGGGTATATGAGGATGAAAGAGAACATTTCTTAGTGCTCATCATCACAGACAAATTTGTATCAGTCATTTCATGATTAATGTAATGCCTACAGTTGAAAACTCATTGTCACTGAAAAGTATACACTGAGACTGGCAGTATTGCTTTTAAAGGTTATCAAATGTCTTGCAGGACAATGAAGGGTGTGGTTGCTAAGCTCTCCCCCTCCCCCCATAAAACTAATTCATGCCACAAGCTGGCCAGAACTTCCTGTGATGAATCACCACCACGAGGGTATCGCTGAGCTCTCACACAGCCTTCAGCAGACAAAAGCCTTTCCAAATGCTCTTACTTGTAAAACGCAATTCAGTTAGCCCCCTCTAGTATAGAGGGGCCTCAATGTGAAACAGATGTGTGGTAATGACACACACACAAGTAATCTCGGTCTGCCAGCTGGAATGTGTGTGTGTGTGTGTGCATGTGCCAATTCACATAAATGCATTTGTGAGTGCACTGATTGTATAACAGTCCTCTCCAGCCAGCAGAGTCGAATGTCACATTCTTCTCTTTTCTTCTTCAACGCCACATAATCATACAGTGATGGTGCCCCTTTGTTTTATTCAGCACATAAAGGGACATGTATATTCCCTTTCCTCTGAGTCAGCAGACCGTGGGCACATAACTACAGCTATAAAACACACTCATGCAGAAAGAATTTTGCAATTGCTGCACACATAAACATATACGGGGGTATATACAAAGGAAAGACAGACAGATGGAAACCGTGCAGCTGCATGAAAATCAGAGAGAAGAAAAATTCTCAGTATGTCAGACAGGAAACCCATTTTTCCACAATGTTAAAACAAACCAGATTCAGTTATGGCACAGGAACATCATCTCTTCCTGTTCTTCAGTTTGTTGTTCCTCTTTTTTGGCTGAACGTTGCTGTGGATTCAATCTTGTTGTGGCCCTTGTGCAATCTGGATCTGGATTCAATATTGCTACATAACCAAAATACTGATTTAAATCATATGTTTAAATCTGTAGCTGTGTGAAACACTGTTATCCCAGATCACATAATGGCTTGAGCAGACCCTCAAGTTTTGCAAGGCTTCTGGTTCGCCACTGCTGTTCTTTCTAACCGGTACAATTTTGCTAGAAGAGAAAACTTTGGTTTGTTATTTTGTTTTCACACACACTGATCATTAATTTTGCTTTTTCTGCCTAGATCTTCGATAAGATGCTGGATAACGCTCGTTTTGTGCTCCAAATTGACAATGCCCGTCTTGCTGCTGATGACTTCAAAGTGAAGTAGGTTGTTTTATATTTGTCTCAGTGTAATTTTGGCATTTTTTCAGCAATATGCATGACAAACATCCAAACACAGCACAACTATGTTTTGTTGTCATAAGTCCATACAGTGATTGGACAGTTCATATTATATCTCTAATTTGTGATAGAATAAGATTTCTGCTGTACCAAGACTGTAGCTTCATTTGGTTTCCCATTTTGTAACTTAACTATGGAACAGAGTATGAGCATGAGTTGGCCATGTCTCTAAGACAGTTTGTGTCTGCTCACTCCGACAGGTTTGACAATGAGATGGCAATCCGTCAGTCAGTGGAGGCTGACATTGCTGGCCTGAAGAAAGTCATCGATGACACCAACATGAGCAGGATGAACATCGAGAGCGAGATCGAAGCCGTTAGGGAGGAGCTCGCCTTCCTGAAGAAAAACCATGAGAATGTAAGTTAACACTATGTCTTCACACTTGACTATTATTTTGTATCATGGATGAATGAGCAAAAACTGAAGTCTGTAAATATTTTTCCTAATTTCTCTCTCTCTCGCTCTTTAGGAGGTGATGGAGCTGAGGAGTCAGATCTCCCAGTCTGGTGTGCAAGTGGACGTGGATGCCCCTAAAGGTCAGGACCTGGCCCAGATCATGCAGGATGTGAGGTCCAACTATGAGAAGATTGCAGTGAAAAATGCTGAGGACCTCAAAAGATGGCACGAAAATCAGGTAATGCAGTGCTAGTAGGGCATTTGCCAAGAAATTGTGAATTATCTTGGTTGTTGACACACATCTGTTTCCTTTCTCAGATTGCAGATGTGCAGGTGCAGGTATCACAGAACACAGAAGCTCTCCAGACAGCCCAAATGGAGAGCAGTGACTTATCCAGACAGATACAGACGCTGGAAATTGAACTTGCATCACAACAGAGCTTAGTAAGCATGGGACTATCCTCACATCATGTATCTTTTTTTAAAATACCCTGACCATTATATAAACAATACTCAGACATATTTTATAATTTTTTGTGTGGAAGAAAATATTTTCCAAATAAAAGGTTGGAACTTTCCCATGTTGCTCCCAAATTAGCCTTCTCCCTCATTCCTTCTTTTGAATCCTTTTACAGAAAGCCTCCCTAGAAGATACACTGCACAACACAGAGCTACGAAACAACATGGAAATGGAGAAGTACAACAATGTTATTATTCGTCTAGAGGAGGAGTTGTCCAACTTGCGTGCAAACATCCAGCAGCAGACCCACGAGTATGAGGCACTGCTAAACATGAAGATGAAACTGGAGGCAGAGATTGCCACTTACAAGACTCTCTTGGATGGTGGAGACTTCAAGTAAGAGTTATAAAGTGGTGCAGGAGAAAAAAAACAGGTCGGGGCAAGGTGATGATGGTGGTGGAGGTGAATACATAAGTTACTTGTTTTGTGTAGTCAAGTATAACTACAGTATAATATGAAACGTTACTTACAATTGTTCAAGTATTACTATGATTAATTTAACATGAATATTTTATGAGCTAAAATGCCCTTATATGTGTTTTTTCCAGGCTCCAGGATGCACTAGATGACCTGGCAGGCACACTCTAATTTGGAACAAAGGATCTGGGAACATCCCAACGATGAGAGCAAAGTAACTCACAACTACCAACTTTGGAAACAAAAATGTCCTGTTCACTCCAATCAATGAGATATTTTTGCACCAAAACCACATGCAGTACTATGCAAACCCATAAATGATTTGAGAATTTCTGAATAAAGGCATTCTTCTACCACACTGTGAAACTGTGGGTTGTTTCAGAAGCGCCCACTGCCTCGACTGCCAGCAAATTAAAAAGGAATAAAACTGCTTGTCAAACCAAAGTCATGACTCTTGTGCATTGTTACATAAAATAAGAATGTCTTCTTGCTTGACAAGTTGCTGTCACATTTATTGCACTGTGTTGCCCTCTCTGACTGAATAACAGAGTTTGAGGAAGGACATGATGCAGACAGGTGTGTCATTAATTTCTGCTGACAGGAATCACAAGAAGGAACAGCTGGCAATTAACATTTTGAAAAATTACTTTTTGACTGCTCCATACAAAATTTAAGTTCCTTACAGCTGCTTTATTGATGGCTGCAAAGGCTGTTGATCGTCCAAGCCATGAGGGAGTGCAAGGTGACATGTGACTTGTAATATGAGTCCTGTTAGTCATTAGGGAAACTGAGGAGGAAAATAATGAATGTGGAACTTGTTTCACCGGTCACAAACATCCTAAACAGTAATCTAGAGTTCTGGGCTGGGAACGTCCATGCTATAGTTTTTCACTCTTATCAATCAGGTTAGCCTACTTGCTCAAGTTTCCCACTGTCCCACAGCCTCTGCCCCCTTCAGAGCTACACTGTAGGGTGGTGAAACATGCACAGGAGGGCGCCAACATCTTTCCACTGCACTCTCCCTGACAGAGCTGCCTGCAAACACGTCTGCAGATGTTTGCGACAAAATTATCTCCAAATCTCAAATCAGCTGAGATCAGCTACGGCTCCTTCAGCTGAATTTTTCCATTTTATGTTATTTCATACTTACATTTCACAGGGATTATGCTGTATATTTTTTCTCTGGTAGAATAGCAGTTAATGCTTTTGCCCCACAATAAGAAGGTCAGGATCAAGGTTCAGTTCCCGGCCTGGGGCCTTTCTGTGCGGAGTTGACGTGTTCTCACCGTGCCTGCATGGATTTCCTCCAGGTACTCCGGTTTCCTCCCACAATCCAAACACATGTTTGGGTTAACAGATCAAAATTGCCCGTAGGTCTGAATGTGAATGTGAGTGGTTGTTGGTCGATGTCTGTCTCTGTGTGTTGGCCCTGTGATGGACTGGTGACCTATCCAGGGTGTACCCCGCCCTCAGCCAGTGTGAACTGGGATTGGCTCCATCAACCCTGCGACCCCGAAACAGATAAGTGGCAGAAGATACTAGACTGTATGATTAAAAAAACATATGATTCTTTCTTATAAATAAAATATACAGCACTGCTATTATGAGAGATAATACTGTCTTTAACGACTACACATCACAATTTTAGTTAACAAGATAATGTTTCTGTCCAATTATGAAACTTACATCCAGGATTTCAAATAAAAAAAAAAACCAACAACAAAAAAAGGGCAAATGTCATAGTATTTGTAAAAACCAATACATTACATTCAATAGTTTTGATTAAATTTGCAGCCACAAATATTTTGATTGTTCCTTGATGTGGGATAGGGATGTGTCCACGGAGCCGTGTGCGGTTTTCTGTCCAAGCATTTGGAGAAATGAAGCACAGAGAGGACGCAGTGAGGGGACATCGGTGCTCAGCAGATGTGGCTGTAAGCAAACAAGGGAGGAGACAGGCGGGCCCGTGGACGGCGATGCGCGCTCCCGATAATAAACCTCTGACGCCTTCATCCGGGAACTTTTACGAACTCGCTCTCCAACATGGCGGCGTCAGGTGAGGTTTATGTGGGTGAACGATCTTGGTCGGTTGTGGGGAATTTCAGAGATTTAGATATCGATACAATCAAACACATGACGTTTTGGTTTCGTTTATGTGTCGCCGTAGCAATCGGCGTCGGTGTCCCGCGCGTGTGAAGCGGTTTGTCGGTTGTTTTGGCCTCCTAAAGACGTAACTGCTGGAGGGAGGCGAATGAACGAAGCGACTAGCACAGTCGGCGCATTTCAATCTACAGATTAGCTTCGGTCTCTTCCTGAGAAACTGTTGCCTGTCGTGATAATGGGGTCCGCTTTTTACTTTATGTTGTGTTGAGCGGACTGGTTAGTTTGTGACACGTCGTGAGAGCCTTCAAACTGCGTGCGGAGCTGCCACATTGTGTCCGTAGAGGAGCTTGCCGTGGCGCTCAGAGTGGCTAAGCACCGGGCGCAAGCGCGTTTGGTGGAGGAGGGGTTGGGCCGAGGAGTCCGGGCAGCCCGGGGAGTCTCCCCACGTGTGTTGCCTGGCTCCTCGGCGACGGTGTTTGACTGAAATCGGGCGGCTGGGCCTGTTAAGTCGCGTCCTAAACACTTCCCCGGCAGCGTCACAACTTTGAGCCGGCCCGTCCGGCCGACCCAGTCCTTTTCTGATGATGGCGCACTTGGGTCCTGGCGCTGCGATGTGCACTAGGCCCTAAAACATAGCCAGCTAAGCAGGGAGACCCCCCCTCCGTCAGCTGTCCTTTGCTGACAAAGCCAGAATAAAGACAATAGCGACCTACGTTGATAGCGAGTAAACAACCTGTGTGTCCTCACGGCTAAGTGTTGGTCCAGCAGCTGTTATCTGAACATTACGCAGCTCCCAACGTGCTAATGTTACACACGAGCGGAGCGGCAAGGAAGCTGCTGCACACTGACACACTTGGCTGAGGTAAGACCACAAGCAGCCGGGGCCAGGTAGTTTGGCCTGTAAATTTTGACACGATGACTTAGCATTGTGTATTTGGAGGGGCTTCTGACCGTCCGTGGCGCTCTCAGTTTGGCGTAAGGTCCGTTAGCAACGATTTCTGTAAAGAATGTACTGACGCCTGGGATTTTCACAATAAAGCTCACAGCCAGCGTTGTTGCTCCTCTTATTTTGCCTCTGACCAAAACAAACCGGTTCTGCTGTATGGGCTGCGTGTCAAACCTCTCTCTCCCCTCCCCCCTCAAGGCCATCTCCCCCACCTCCATGGTTCGCTGACATGCTCGAGATTCAAAGAGAAACTGAGAAATGTTCTGCTGTGGATACAGGAAACGTTTATTTAGCCTTCATTTAAGCCTGCTCCTTTCAGCCTTGTGCATATTGCATCTGACACTTGGAGCCAAACAATTAAAGTGCAGCCTTTTCTGGCCTCCTGTGACAGTTGGGCCAGCAGACCACTCCCTGTGTTTTTACTTTCTAATAGAAAATAACTCACACGTTGTAGACTCCTTATCTGGTTAGGCTGGATAACATGTCACCACTCACCCTTACACATTGTTTGTCTATGCAAAGAAATGGCTCTCACAAGTTTGAGAGAGGCACATAACAGTCTTTTGAAACTCAAACTCTCACTTTGCGCTCGTTGTTGGGTTTCATCAATGGTGGATCTAACGTTTTTGTGGGTTTTTTTGTTTGTTTGTTTGTTTTTTGTTTTTTTTTTTTCCTCTCCCCCTCAGCGATTTGCTTCAAATCACATGCAGACGTCTTTGTGGGTCACCGAAGACCCAGCATGTTTCTTCTCTGGCTTACTATGAACTGTGTATATTTTCTCTAGGTAAGAAGAAGAATAAGAAGGGAAAGACCCTCACTCTGACTGACTTCTTGGCAGAGGACAGCGGAGGAAGCGGCATAGCCCCCAGTTACCCAACTAAGTCCACAAGTTGGGCAGATGAGACAGATGACCTGGATGGAGATGGTACAAAAAGTGAAATATATAAATAATAATAATAATAAAAATATTAGCTACTCATATATATATATATATATATATATATTAATGTTTCTTTTTCACATATGCACCGACCTTAAATCACAAGTTTTGTGATTTTTGCTAATTCTGTCTTCAATTGATCTTACCACATCACTGCTATGAGAAGAATTCAAGTTTGTGTAGACTTAATGTAAGCTGTAAACTGTAATGTTTGTTGTGTGAGTAACCAGTGGTGGTTAGATAGTGTAGATTTGGGCTTAGATAATTTAATCATTATAACGTCATACTGTCAACTACGAAGTTTCTCACATGCCTCAGTTGCATCAGTCAGTGGTGTTTTTTTTTTTTTTTTTTTTTTTTTTTTTTGTTTTTTTTTAACCCTTCCTGGCTTTATTTTATTTTTTTACTTTAATATTTTTTTTTTGCTGTTTGCAGAATCTCATCATCAGCACATTACCACAGAACAATAAGACACAATACGTGTGTGTGTATATATGTATGTATGTATGTATGTATATATATATATATATATATATATATATATATATAAATTTTTTTTTTTTTTTAGATCACTTGAAACATCTGGTGAACACAATGACATTTAAGTTTTAGACATTGACTTTTCTAATATGTGACTGGATGTGAGTTCATTGTGTCAATCATTGTTGCCAATTGCTATTATTTAAGCCACAGAATACAAGAATGCCAGTAACTATGAGTGAGTACTATGTATAAAAATAAGTGAGAAATGAGAAAAATAACTGGTTATTTAAACAGATAATTTTTTAGTTGTTAAAAAACTGCTTTGGTCTTGTCACAAATGATATTATCTTTATAATTTTGGGCTATATTGACAAAATATTTGAACTTTGTCACCTTAGGATATTGCATGTAATTATTCACTTTCTTCAGACAATTTATAGACTTACAAACTTTGATCTGCTCATAAAAATGAAGGTAACTTGTACTCTGTTTGATGTAACTCTGCTCATATTTCTAGTCTCAACTTCGTGGCACACGGAGGAGGATACGTACCGAGCGCCGCCCATTGACCGCTCCATCCTACCAACTGCACCTCGCTCAGCCCGTGAACCCAATATTGATCGGTCCCGACTGCCCCGCAGCCCGCCATACACGGCCTTCCTGGGGAACTTACCCTATGAAGTCACTGAAGAATCAATCAAAGACTTCTTCCGCGGCTTGGCAGTATGTGTAGCAAGCATATGCAATATGGGATATATAAGACGTAGTACTATGTGTTTGCAATAACTACAGCTCTTTGTTTTGCAAAGCAGCACAGCCAGTGATAGTCATTTGACAGTTTCACTTGCAGTCTTCATTCTCTTTATAGGTCTGGTCCACACAACAATCAGTTTTTGTAACCTTGTAACTATGGACAGATCATCACATAACTTTCAGTATTCCTCTACCTAAAAGAGCCTTAAAAACCAAGCTGCTTACATTGTGGTGATAAAACATAAAATTTTCAGTTAACATACCGCTTGATTACCTTCGTGTCGTGTGGTAATGTTTGCCTCTGAGACAATTTGTCTCCATCGAACTGTTTACTGTGCCTGTGAGTCTTGTTGAAGTTTTTTGTTTAAGGTTAGGGCTGAAATTATTGTCATCAAACCAGTATTGACCCATTTCTTCCATACGTTTCATTTGCACAACGTTATTCATATTTTTCTTCCTGGCTTAAATTAGGTGAGCAGAACAGTGCAGAGTCCAGCTCAGTAAACTTTGTGATTCTTATGTTATTCTGTCATTATCTTTACCTTAAGATCAGTGCAGTGCGTCTGCCTCGAGAGCCCAGTAACCCAGAGAGGCTGAAGGGCTTTGGATATGCTGAATTTGATGATGTGGACTCACTCCTGAGGGCCCTCAGTCTCAATGAAGAGGTAAAAGAAAGCAGAAAGTATTAACATTTGATATTTCAAAATCTTTACCTGGAATTGAAACAAATCACTTTGTATTGCATAATAAATTTTAGATCACTAATTATTGTTTAATTACATAAATTATGTTGATAATTTTAGCAGTTTTCCTCTCATGCCAACGTGTGCATGAGAATCACCAACCCCCCTTCTGTTCATGTCTCTAGAACTTGGGTAACCGAAGGATCCGTGTGGATATTGCTGACCAGTCTAATGATAAAGGTACAGAGCTAACTATTTCTGACTTTAGTGGCATGTAGAGAAAATGAACCAAAGGAGGTACACCCCCTCCTCCATCACAGTTTAATGATTGAACGTAATATTTTGTCCTCTTTGCACCTCAGAGAGAGACAGTGGGCCTATGGGAGGAAGAGATAGGGGTGGACGAATGGCAGATATGGGCCCTGACAAGACAGATAGTGACTGGAGAGCTCGGCCAAGTGCAGACAACGATGATGGACCTCCCAGGAGAGATGATGCCTTTGGAGAGAGTGAGTTGCAAATTGTTTTGTTTGTGCTTGAACTTCTGCACAAACCTCATTGTATTAATAGTCCTGGATACTATTTCTTAGTAACACTGGTGTCAGTCACAGTCAAACTTCTTCTTAAAGTCCATTTTATGGCAACTGTTTGTTAAACAATAATTTAAATATAAAGCAGTCATATTTTCTTAAAAAAAAAAAAAAAAAAAAAAGAAAGAAAAGTAAAGGGGGAGAGAGAACTTAAATCGATCATAATAGAAAAATGCATCTATGGGTGAACATAGGCACTGCCCTTGTGTGGCTAACATAAACAGCATTAGCACCAGCAGCCCTCTTCCTGTGCAACTCAATTCCCATTTTCTTCCTGCTGAAAGTGGCTACACCGTGGTGCTGTGAATTGATTATACACTTGATTATTTTGTCGCAGCCTACATGTCTTTTTTCGTTTTAGCTGCAATTACTGCCAAAGTAACACAATTATTTTTAGCTCTTAATCCAGTCAGTGAAAAATAACTCTGGCACTAAGTGGGTTCTCTCTTTTTGCGATCAGTGCACTCTACACATTCAGCAATTTATTTAGAGTGAGTTAACAAATTCCAAGTTACCTTTGGGGTCTATCTATGTTGCATTTGCCACAGTCTCGTAGTAAAAATATAATCGAGAGGCAGTTTGATATCTGTGTAATTATTTTGCAGAAGTCTTCATTACTCATCCAGGCTGCAATACCACCACAGAAGTTCTCAGCAACATTTCTAAAAGTTGCCTAAAAGCAAGTCTGGGGTAGTGAGGATTCTAGACAAAAAAGTGACAAAAGTGATTTTGCTCCTGATGCAACTAGCATGTAATTCTGTGGACATAAATTATTAATGATTACTTATACTATTTAGTATATGTGCTCATGATTAGTGAGTGAAGCAAAATTGAATTATTCACTCAACCAATCGCAAAAATCTCAAATTCTGTCATATTCCTTTCAGGATCACGGGACCGTTATGAGTCTGATCGTTACAGAGAGGGATCTCGCCGCGACAATGATCGTTACGATGGTGGAAGAGATCGCTACCGGGAACGCTATGATGAGAGGGACCGCAGAGACTATGACAGGGGAGGTGTGCAGTTTTTCTTGTTAAATTCCTATATGTCCCCATCCTAGAGAGGTTCTCATTTGTCAACCTAACTAACTCCCTTTCTCCTAGGTTATGACTCTCGTGGTGGAGGAGGTCGCCGTGCCTTTGGGAGTGGCTTCCGTCGTGATTATGATGATAGTCGGGGTAGCAATGATCGTTATGGCGACAGGGATCGTTACAGCGACCGTGATGACCGGTATGACAGACGGGATGACAGACGTGAGGAGAGAGGTGAGTTTGTCAGAATTACTTAGAAACTGAACACCCCCCTGAGCATTAGTCAGTCATTTTGCCGGCCTATGTTTTGTACCAGTCAAATCAGTTTATGAAAACAAATGTTAAAATTAGGAAACGTCTAACACATTTCCACACTTATCTTAACGTCTGTAACTCCTGTCAAGAGTGGGGTTTGACTGTGGTTACTGCTACTCACAGCCACTCTACCCTGTATTAATATTACTCTTTCATTTGCTCACTCCAGCTCCTCAGCAGAGACCCAAGCTCAACCTAAAACCTCGTAGTGTGCCCAAGGAGGATGAAGGTAGCAGTGGTGGTGGTGGTGGTGGTGGCGGCGGCGGCGGCGGCGGCGGTGGTGGTGGTACATCCCCTGCTGCAGCTCCAAGTGCCAGCAGTAGGGCCTCATCCATCTTTGGTGGGGCCAAGCCTGTTGACACAGCAGCCAAGGAAAGGGAAGTAGAGGAGAGGCTGAAGAAAGAAGAAGAGAGACTGCAAAGGCAGCTGGAGGAGGACAAAGGCAGAGGACCTGACAGAAAGATGCGAGACAGGTCAGGGATAGACATCGGCCATTAACTAATTTCGAATGAGTGCTGTCTGCTTATTTTAATCTTGATTATGAATGAAAGTTATTAAATGCTTAATATTTCACAAGAATTTCAAGTTAGTAATGTTTTTTTTTTTTTTTCTTCTTCTTCTCCAGGGATCCAAGCTGGCGCAATGAGGAATCTCATACTGAGCGATCTCGCACGGGAAGTGAGTCTTCACAGCAAGGAAGCACTTCTGGAAGGGGTGAGACGCTTTCATTTAATTTTTACATAGCTGTAGTTAAGAATGCAGTTGCTCCTTTTCTTTATTAAAATTATTATATAACATTGCGCCCCTCTTGTCCTCTACTAGGGTCCCGGTGTCGAGATAGCGAGCGCTCAGGGGAGAATGAGGTTTTCAGCGGGAGGGAAGGTGACCCTTCCTCCCCCGGGCCAGCCTCACGCCCCCCCTCTACCAGCTCCTCTAAGGAGCCACTGAAGGTGATGCCTGCACCTCCTCCGAAGGAGAATGCATGGGCCAAGAGAAGTGCAGTCAGCACAGGCTCTAGTGAGGGTGATGGAAGAGTTCCAGTCTCTCCGGTCTCCCCAAGTGGTTCAACTCCTCCCAAGTTCAGGTGAGAATAGACTTCAGGGCACATGTCAAAGCTTTTCCGCAATGTGTGTGCATGTTCACACCCAGCAATAGGTTGGACAGGCTTGCATGAAAGCTAAACTTATCAATTTTTCGTTCACCTCTCCCCGTCTTTTCTTACTTTCTCTTTAGCTCCTCAAGTTCTGCAGATGAAAGAGGATCTGGAAAGGGTAAGGCATTCTGATGAGTGCTAGACACAAACCCCACAATAGACCACGATTAAATTTGAACAACCAAGAAATGGTGTGACTTGCGTGCACACAACTGTAAAAGGACTCAACAAAAACAAAGGAAACTGAAGAAGGAAGACGCTTATATACACAAAAACACTTGCATACATCTGCAAAAATATGCGATAATGGAGACTTTGGATACGAACAAGACTCAAGTCGTCAGCCACATTAGCAATCCTGTGATATTGTAAAGATCAACACGTAACTTTGCTGTTCTTAGATCCTTACCACTAGTTAAGCAATAATGCAGAGTTTGGCACCAGTGGAAAGGCCATGTTGATTGTTTATCACAACCATTTATTCTCTGTACATTGACCATTCTAGGACATCTCAGACTTGCATTCAGGCTCTACTCTACACCCTGATCAGTCCTGGCTATTCTGTGGCTCATCTCTGCTTTGAGCTTAAAGTTAACGTGAGCATGTTAATATGCACGTCCACAGCTATTGGATGTTCTTTTCATGCTACCAATGTGTAGTACGGTGACACCGTAATGTGAGAATATGAAACCATAGCCTAAATCTCAAATTACAGACAGTGAGAATTCAGTCTTTAGTTTGAGGGGTGTCCTGTCATGAACTGAAGTCTTGGATGAGTGCAAATTTTGAGAAAGTGGAAAGGTCATTTGGGCTCACTCCCGGAAACCACAGAGTGTATTTCTTGGCAGCCCATCCAATAGTTTTAACTCTGGATCAAACTATTTTGACGCATGGACCAACTGGCACTGCGATTTCTAGTGCTACAATGCTGGCCTGTCTAAAGTTCTCTATTCAACCTTTGTAGACTGTATCTGAAAGTGTATTTTTTTTTTTAAACATATGACTGCCCATATAAAATTGCATTTGGGACTGTTGTCCACAATCTATGCAGTGTCCTTGTTTCTTTTTCTTGATGACTGTGGACTTGCTTGCCAGCTTCATTTAAGTGTGGCTGCACCTGCTTGAATTTGCTGTCTAAGGACATTTGCATTCTTTTTAAAATGTTCTCTTTTTTTGGGGGGGTGGGGGGGATTTTTGATTATCCATAATGTTGATATGAGGATGGTTTCAAATTTCCTGTCCTGCAAACAGGGAGTTGAATATTTAACAGCCTCATTCCTTATCATGCATTTATTACAGAAGGTATATCAGAATTCAAGTGTTTCTTCTTTGAGACCAGCTCAACCACACAATGAGGCGTAAGAGCAGATGTTGTGCTTACTTTCAACCTGTTCGGTAACTTTATCATAATAAACATTTTGAGTAAAAAGAACATGTCTGGAAAGAGTTGGTTTTGACCTCATCTTCCTAATAAGTGTATTCATTACAAGGGTGTTTGGGGGGGGGGGGGGCACAAACCAATATCGTGCATTAGTCTGTGGTAAACATAGTGAAAGTAAAGTACAATAGGGTCCAAAAATCTGAGACCACTTCCCCATTCAGTGAAATCCTTTGCTGTGTCAGAACTGGCATTATGTTTCTGATTGTTTTGGAAACATAACTTCCAAGCTCGTACTAAATTTAAAAGCAATGGGTGATGGTGCAGAGTCACTTTACATTTGACCACTTCTCGTTTGGCCCTACATCAGTGACTAACACTGTTTGAATCCAACCCAGTGGCTTTTGATGCTGCAGTGTGTTGTGAGTGTAGTCTACTGTGCAAAGTACGACGACCTCCCTTCACTCAACTGTCTGGCTTCTCCTTTAAGATGAGAACAAGGCTGACGGTGTGCGTCGGGACCGGGGGCCCCCACGTGCACGAGGGGGGCCTGCAGGGCCTGGAGCAGGGCGGGGCCGAGGAGAAGGGCCTAACAGAGACCGAAGAAAGGAGGGAGACAGGTCAGCCACCAAGCTAGCACCTCCAAAGTACTCAAGACAGGAAGGGACATTTACTGGGCATCTGTAAAGATTGGCCTGTGCTCAGTTATATAACTGATGATGCATACAGAGTTCTGCTGTCACGGACAGTAGGAATACAAGGATACCAGAACTTCTGGTATGCACATTTAATAGTTGAGCTAGAATCCCCAACAGTGCAGGGAACCTCAACAGTACAACAAAAATCTGAATGTTTGGGACAATTCAGATGCTCAGGTTTTTTTTTTTTTTTTTTTTTTTTTTTTTTTTAAGGGGGGGTCACAGTATGATTTAGGTGCCAAGTAGAAGGCAGATGAAAATGAACATAATTTGTGCTCCTTTAGTTTCTTTTTGTCTGTGTGGTTTAAGGTTTACGGCAAGGTACAACTTTCCAGTGCTCAGCCATCCACGAAATCTTAACCTCAGTATTCATTCTGATTCTAGAAAGGACAACAGAAGAGACCGAGACTATAGACCACCTCCAGAGCCAAAGAAATATGAAGAAACCCCAACCCCCGTGAGTTTTTAACTGGGTGACATAAAAATCTGTGGAAAAAAGCCCTGTATCTTGAGGTTACATTGTATTTTTCTTTCAAAAAAAAAAACAAAAAACCTCTGGTAAGCCATTGTTAGTACCATTGTTTCATATTTTTTCAGAAGCTTGGCTTGCATGCTTTATTTGATCAGCATTCAAAGCAGGTTTTTACTGATCAAGGTTTGCATTTTGTCTCTTTCAGAAATTCAGCTCAGCCAGTAAGTATGCCGCTTTGCTAATGGATGGAGACCAAGGAGACGATACCGAAGACATCGAATAGAGAGCAAAATAATGAGACAAAGCCAGGAAGCGCAAGAGAAATAAATGAATGCAGGAAAAAAAAGTAATCTCACATAGTTTATGAAAAATCTTCTCACACGGAAGAGGTTCCTGGTAGGAAACCATTCCCTCCCTCCTTTCCCCTACAACCCTGTCCTTTACGTTCAAACGTCCCTCCCACCTGTCCTCCCTTCCCACCTCCAGGACTTTTCCGGCTTGAAAGAATACTCACATACTGGACTTGTTTTAAATGGGGGAAAAAGGCGTAGTTGACACATGGAAAAATGATGGTAATGTTGAATTAATTGTAATAAATAAATGGAAAAATTGGGGAAAAATGAATTTGTATATTTTGTGGATCACAGATAGGTTAATGCCAGAATTTATAACAAAAGATTAAGCTCATAAGGTGTTGGTTTTATTTTCTTTCAATTTTTGACTTAGACTTGCATAACCCATAGATTAAATTCATATCGCCTTTTTATTGACTTCAGTAATTTGTCAGAATAAAATCGATATTTTAGCAATTTCTAATTTAAAAGGCATTTTAGTCAAGCAAATCTTGTCTTCCATTACTAACAGTCATGAGTATTGTGACAATTTTAAATCTTTTTTTCATCTTCTGAAATTCTGAAGGTAACTGGTTGACTGCATTTTAAATAGAGCACTATGTAATTCATAGACTGTAGTATTACGGGAATGATTTTTCTGTGGGGGCTAAAGGAAAGCAGCTGTATGATCCTCACTGAGAATCAAATCAAGTGCCATTACTATTATCCCCAATCAGTGTACAGATGTGTCAGTTTCTACACCGTCTGGTAAAATACTGGCCTTCATTAAAGGCTCATAATGGACTAATGTCCGGCCATCTTACCGATTCTTTGCAGCTGTCTTAAGTCATTCACCCTTCCTGATGTGAGGATTTTCATGAGATTATGTGAGCTTGTCATCCAGTTTGCAATAAATTGGGAGTCATTATGTACATTCAAATCGTATGTGGTCATTATACGTTTTGATCCAATGATTCAAAAATAAAATAATTCCCATACAGTCCAAAGAAGGTTTGGACTGTATGGGCTTCTCTTAGGAACCTGTGTTCCCCTGATAAGGCCCTACGTGGTGTTGCAACAGCGGGGTATCTGAAATTAACCATAAACCCCTGAGGGTCAAATGGTAAATTGTGTCATCAGATGCATCCAAGTTATCACTTTTATTGGCAACAATCAGAAGGTATTCCTCCTTTGCTGACTGTTCTCCTAGTGTGGTCATAGCAGCAGAGCATTTTCACAGTGTTTCTTCAGTCTAAGCCCCCTGCAGAGGGCCAGTCTCCTGGTGGCAGCTGGTTAGGCTCCTGCTGAGCCCTACATCCCACACACACACACAGAAGGCATACATGTTTTACTGTAGGATCAGTCTCCTGCAGACCCCACACAGCAGGCAACGCTACACACTGTCAGTAAGAATACAGATTGGGAGCATGTGTGTATTCAAGCCATACTTTAGTAAGAGTCACCAATTAGACTACTACTTGAGTAAATGAGTATCTGATATGTACAATACTTGAGTAGCAAGTCATATTCAAGGTACTTTAAATTTAATTAAAGTAATTAAGTCGTATTTTTAAGTAAACAAAATGCATTTTTTCAAAATATGTTCATTGACATTCACATTGCATAGATAGAAACAGCCCATACAGGCAGGTACAGTTCCAGGCAAAAAACAGAAGGCTACCATTTATTTTGGGCTCGTTGCCTGCAGGACTGAGTATGGGGGACTACTCAGTGCAGCACTGCTGAGGGGCAACCATTTTGCCCTCAGTTTGCACATACACACACACCCCCAGGCTGTATGAGTTAATTAATTTCAAAATGTTTATAAGACTCTTTAAAGGTCTTTTCAAAAATATTTTTAAGCTGTAATCACCAACACATTTTTAACTTGACAGTTCTAGTTTGCAAGTAAATCTTAAGAGCACAACCAACAAGAGAATTCAGATCAGCAGGGAACAAAGCTGAAAAGAATAAATTAAACCAAAGGCAAAGTTTATTAAAATATATACCACTGACTCTCAACTATTCCCAAGACAGCCTGGTGAATAATATAAAAACTGATGTAAACTCATGACATCTGTCTGGGTTGTTTGCATGTGGGCCCTGCCAGCCTTGGTGCCCATCGAGGCTCCGCTCATCTTCTTACAGTGTGTACATTAAGCCCACAGCCATGTTTAACCTCAGCCATCTCCAGCCAGGAGTCCACAGACTGAGGAGGAGGTCACATCAACTGACCTCTGTGCTACTGTAACGTTACTGCTTCCGGTGTAAAAAATTCACTGTCGCGACATTATGCGTAATGTCATCTGCATGCGGGACATCTTTGTTTTTTAAGATTATTCCCATAGGATCCTTGAGAACACGTTGGACTCAACATGATCAACAAATGACATTCCCCTGACCTTCAACCAGACCACCCGGATTGAACACACCTGCTTTTTCTTCTTCTGTTTTTTTTTTTGTTTTTTTTTTTTTGGGTGTGTGTGTGTGTTCATTTTTGGTTTTTTTTGTTTGTTTGTTTTTTTTTTTGCAATAACGAGTAACAAAGATGTTTATGGGAGATGTTGTAATGTAACAGTAGACGTTTTATTTAAAAGTCAAACTCAAGTAAGCCACAGATTCTCCCAAAAACTACTTAAGTGCTGTACTACGTTACAGTACACTGCACATATGTAAATGTCTGTTTAATTAAAACACCCAGTAATATGCATTCAAAGTGTGTAACATTTCATCTGATAATGTCCCTCATTAAGGAGTTTCTGCATGCTGGGACTGAAAAATAGAGAATAATTCCCATGTGTTTGTTCACAGTGGATTGAAGTATAAAGAATGAGACCACACATCACAATTAGATGACAAACTTCATTACTGGGACCAGAAATGGGAGTGTCAGGGACAAAATAAGACCTAGTAGTGGTGCCAGGTGAAAATTCATTCTGCGGGGGACAAAGGTCAACCACAGATGTCAGTCTGCTATCTACACGAGAGGAATGCGTCATCTGGTGGTCACAAATGCCTCAGAAGAACTAGTTGTTGTGATATTCAACCAAAAAGACGCAACTGAAATAAGCCACACAGCTCTTATGGATACTGGGAAATGTACTTATCATTTTAGGTCGAGTGTATAATGCAGTCCTATATTGCAGCAGATGTTCTGATGTTGGGAACATGACCGTTAAAAATGGACAGCCTTTTGGTAGCTTTATTGTATACATCACCACCCTGCCTCAGCTGCTCTACACAGGAGGGTCCTTCCTCAAATCACCACCTGACATGCCTCTACAATTACGTAAATGGTGAAATTAGCATTAACCATGGACTAATTTTATATGAAGTGGTCACTGAGACTAAACCCTTTACTGCAGGCATCTCTGAAACGGCTGTAAATCTTCACTCAAATCCGTGTTGATAGTTTGTCGCCTAATTTAGCTCGCAGCCACAGATTTGTCTCACTTTTTAGACCAAGGATTGCTTTGTGTAGTCTAACTGGGAGCTAAAAACATGGCTTCAGAAAGAGCTTATTGTAGGAGATTTTCCCTTCACAACCCTAAAACCACCCAGCTTAAAGCGGTGTTTTGTCTGGAGAACCAAGTTTGAGGAAATACAGTTATGTGTGTGTGTGTTACAGAAAGAGAGAGCTGTAGTCTGAAGGAATTGAACAAGGGCAGCACAGATCTAAGATTTAAGCACAGAGCCTATCATTGTTTTTATTCCGGTGGAGAGAGAGAGAGCAGTGTGCAGCCAAGGGAATAAAGAGGACGTTAATGTCGGTGTCATGTGTCATGTGTCAATCAGGGCTGTGGAGTTCATTATCGCCTTCGTTTTTAAAATGAAATCAGCTAGAGAGGGAGATAAATGCAGATCCTGACTGACAGAGGTTAGTCGACTCTCATCCTTAGGCCCATTTGTTGCAGCTGTTTACTCAAACCAAGGCAGGCAAAGTCTTCATTTCCTCACAACAAGCTGAAAGGAGGGAAAAGCTGGATCAGTGCTACGAAGCCTGCAGTGTGTTCTCATGTGCAAAGTTAGTCTAGAGGGATGACGTCTGTGAAAGAAGCTCTATCTGTTCACTCCCCCATGAGGGAGAAGACAGTTAGAGTCTGAAGTCAAGCCAAAGGAGAGGGGAAGGGCCTGACATCGGCAAGCCAAAACAGCTGCCCCCTTCTCCCCCCATGGGGAGATGGCAAGGAGAGCCTGATGGAGCAAATAAGAGAAGGGAAGAGTGGAGGGTCTGTAAGAGTGAAGTGGGAGAGAGAGGCGCGTGAGACATTTGAGGGTCTGTAGAGGCTGGAGAGGAGAGAAGGAGGTATTGGCAAGTGGATAGGAGGGGGAGGGAAGAGAGAGGTGCTGAGTGTATGCTTGCATGCTTTCAGAGTGAGGATAGCCAGAGAGCAAGGGACAGGGGAGAGTGTAAGGGGAGAGGAGAAGGGGAAGGGTTGAGGGTAAGGCTTTTGAGAGGGGAGAGGAAAGGGGGAAGTCATCTGGGGTGGATTTCAAGGCAGGACAAGCTGTCAGGGAGAAGGGCAGAGGTGTGAGGAGTCACTGGGAAACAAGGAACATGTGGGAGAGGAAGACTTTAAAAACATAAGGAGGCCACTTAAAACATGAAGCAGTGAGAAGGGGACAAGCAGAGGGACCTTCTGGAGTAAAGCTCCTGTCTGGAAAGAGTTGACAACAGTTAAGAGGATTTAAGATTCAAGGCAGAAGAGGCGCCTATCAGAAGTATGGGGTGCATTCACAGCACAGGCAGCGGCAGGATGACGAAACTTGGAGTTGGTACTGACGCAGGAGGAATCCCCATAAAGGCAGACCCTGAGGTCCATCCAGAAATCCTTCAACTCACCGAGGTAAGTGAATCGCAGCTCTTTGGGGAAGCACCAACGTGCAGACATATGATACTGGTGATAATATTCTGAGTCAGGTTTTGTGCTTTTATGCATGAAATACAGCATTTATGCTAAAGGACAGCGCCAAAACCACTGCTCATTAAAAACAGATCAGAACACCATTTCACTCAGCAGAAGTGGAAGCAGCTGGACTTTAATTTTTTGCACCAGAGTCATCACATATTTGTCAGGGATGTTATCCAAACGATTCCAAACTATTACCGAGGCATTTCAAAACAAGTGGAAGATTTCAGTCCAAAAGAGTTTTGTCTCAGTTATGAAATATCCGACCCCCTCGCGCTTTTTAACAGTAAATAGAACAGAAGCATCTCCTGCCACACATGCTCACACAGCCAAGCATACATTTTTTGCCTTTCACTGTTGCTTCATGAATCACATGTGCTGCTAATGTGCATATATGAGCCAATATCTGTCAATATCCAATTGTTATATTCAAGAAATATGTCATACCAAAGACTCCTCGCCACTGAGAGAGAAGTTTGTGTGTGTGTGTGTGTTTGTGTGTGTCTGAGGGGGGGGGGTCACACCCACACTAAATGATCACTGTTAATCATATCCCTCAGGAGTCAAGGTTCAAAAGGAAGTCGTATAAGTTACTGTCCAGTTCCAACTTGCCGTCGGCCTGTCTGCTGGCTCTATTTAGGAACATGTATGAATAAAACGTGTTAGTGTAGTACCAACACCAGAAAGTGCTGCTTCTCATATGTCAAAATAACATTCCGACACGCTAGATGTAAATTAGAAGAAAAAGATACAGAAAACGTATCTTAAGTAAACTCCACTCATGTTTTCTTTTGTACAGCGATGTATCTAAATATCACAACACGTGTGATATGTGTGTAGTTTCACTGTGAACTCTTGGCTCTTCATGGAGCAAAAACTTTTCTCAGATCAGATGTGGCCTCAAATCCCCTAAAGACATTTTTATTTTTCTGTGTGTGTGTGTGTGTGTGTGTGTGTGTGTGTGGCCAAGCCAAATCATGATACCATTGTCCCAGTTGCATGGGTGGACTGAAGAGGAATGAAATGTGTCATACATGCAAAGTGTCCACAAGTTCTTCTTTAGGCTGTATATCATGGCTGTTTCTTCCTCACTCTTTCTCTCAAACACACACTCTCACACAAACATACACACGCACTTTTACACTCATTCCCGCACCTATTTTCAGCGTTTTCATGGCCTTTTAGAGGTGACAGTCTCTTCTCATGTAGTCTATAAATACCCTGTCAGACTGGATACCCCTGATTTGCCACCTGCTCCCGTTCCTTTCTGACTTGACGTTGTGTGTGTGTTTTACCAAATGCTAGAGGTTGAAGTTTCTGCTTTCCAGCATGTCATCACTTGTTGTGAGGTGTCAATACACACACACAGCCATTTTGTGCGGTGGGGGTGTGACAGTTAGAGTGCGTGTGTGTGCGTGTACATGGAAGTGTTGCACAGGGTGTATAAATCATTAAATATATGTTATGAGCATTCTGAAACATTGTAAATCACTATTGCAATGACATATAAAGTCTTTTTTTTTAAATATTTCATACTATTTTTGTATTGTTCCAAATGTCTTAATCAAAAATGTAATGGGACACTTTTCCATCAGTGTCGTTAAATTGTTTTATCATCAAAAGCACAAGTACTGCGCTGTTGTTGTCAGTAATCAATCACACACACACACAGCCACAATCATTAAGAAATTCATTCTGCTTCTGTTGTTGCCTGACCTGCTCTTCATCTCCATGGTAGATGTGGCATTGCTTCTGCGGCGGTCAGAGATGCTTGCAGAATGACATAGACTTTGGCTGCAGAAATGTGAATGGGGTGGGGTTCTTTAATACTGCAATGCCAAACTGCAACGCTGCTGAGAGCCACGGGAGCCTCTGGTAACTGAATGGCTGCCCAGCCACAGTTCCTTCTAGCTGCTGTTGAAAGTGCGGTACCTTTACAGCACCTGCTCCGCTCAGATTCAAAACCCTACCTCTGAACGCTTAAACGGCATGATGATGGTAACATACAGCTCGTGTTCTTAGAGTTGTGTCCAGGCTTGCTTTTGTTTTCTTCCTCTGCAGAGAGACTTGGAAGAAAAAAACAACTTAGGAAAGGTGTGAAAGGATAGTGTGTTTAAAAAAGAGAGAGAGAGGGAGGTCTCCTATTAATTATGAGTCATTCCCTCTGTGTCAGGATTTTGAAAATGAAATAACATTTTTGGACTTTGGTGAGATGCAGATAGCATAAATAACTGTATGGTTTAAAAACTATTTGGTCATTTTCTAACATGAATGTGTTCTGTAAGTTGCATCAGTCATTTAGTTTAACTACACAACTATTATATTTCAGCACACTTTGTAGCTGAACTGCGCTGACTGTATTTTTGCATTTCACCACTGAGAGGTGCCGTTTATCCATCTTCTCATTTTTGAACATCAGTCTGACCATAATTGTAGTGAAGTTTCAGTACAACAGCAATTGCAGATATATATATATATATATATATATATACATATATATATATATACACACAAAAAAAGGATTGAAACAAAGAGTAGAAGTATTAGAAAATAATATTTCAAACAAAGTGGCAGTAATAATGATAAAGTGATAGTCAAGTACTGCAAAAAACAAAAAAAGTAATGTAAATGTAATTAGTCCAGAGTGCAGGTGTTATTGCAGTGACAGAGAGCTGATGGCTGCTGGAATGAATGACCTGCGGTGGCGCTGCGGGCTCAGCAGTCTGTAGCTGAAGGAGCCGCTTAGTTCTCCCACAGTGTCATGGAGGGGGTGGGGGTGGTTGTCCATGACGGATGTCAGCTTGGCCGACAACCACCTCTCACCCACCTCCTCCAGGACAGAGCCGGCTCTGCTGACCAGCTTATTGAGCCTTCTCATGTCCCTCTCTGAACTTCCGCTGCTCCAGCAAACCACTGCATAAAAGATGGCAGAGACCACCACAGAGTCAGAGAGCAGTGGCATCGTGGTTAGCGCTGTTGCCCCACAATAAGAAGGGCCTGGGTCCTTTCTGTGGGGAGTTTCCATGTTCTCCCTGTGCCTGTAGGTTTCCTCCCACCCTCCAAAGACATCATGTTTGGGTTAACTGGTGACTCTAAATTGTCTGTAGGTCTGAGTGGTTGTTGGTCTCTGTCTGTCCCCCCCCCCCCCCCCCCCCCACTAACAGAATCAGTTTCAACCAATCAAACTGAAATATAGTCTCTTTTTAGATCTATCTAGATGATTAAGATCAGATAAGATGGCCCTTTATTTAAAAAAAAAAAAACTGTATACTCACTCAATAGTGTGGTTAAAGGAATAGTCTGACGTTTTCGGGAACTATCTGTACTTGCTTTCCTGCAAAGTTAGATGATGAGACATTATACTGTGTGCATTAGGCCAGAAAGAATTTTTTTATATTTATGAAAATATGAGGATTGTGATAAACTCACACAATTAAAAACAAAAAATTGTACACTCCCTGCTCCACACCAAACATATAGATAATTCAAGCAGATAACTGTTGAACACATTGGTGCATTTAGCAGATAAAGAGTCCAATAACTGATGTAGCAAAGGGTCCAAAACAAAACATCTGGATTTAAACTTGCCAAGTGGCTCCAAAAAGTGCGTGCAATTTCTAGCTGCTAATCCCAAGTAGCCAAAATAAAAGCTGTTGGTCTGACTTTAGCAATTAACACGTTGAATCACATTTACATGTGCGACAACTGCTTTTTTGTTTTTTGATCCTATGCTCGGGTTAACCATTTCTCTCTGTAGCCTTTCTGCACATGCAAAAATTTGTGTATACCAAAAAATCTCAACTTGTATCACTTTATTTATTTTAGATTACGAAGCTTGATAAATCCTCTGGTATATTTTAGGGTTCATAAAACATGAAGAAATTCTTTTAATGAAGCACAGGAGGAGTTCTGTGGAGTTATTTCACTCCACAGAATCACTTTAAAGACTATAGTCGAAATTAATCAAGTCTATTGTGTTGATATTAACCTCACAAAGCTCAAGGTAGGGCTACATAAAACATTAATTATGCATTCCTCTTCATAAAGGATTTAGACTGCGTTCACTTCACTGGAGAGACACAGCTGTTGTATAATGCATTGCGGTTAAGTGTATGACTTTGCTTCCACTCACAATTCGAGATGGTGGGAGAAGTGAGAGTGGTCTGGCATGGTGAAAAAGTGTTGGTAAGAGTATCTCAAAGCCACTTCACATTCACTCAATATTGCTCCTATTCAGAAACACTCGGGCAAAAATTCCTGAGCTTCATAAGAGTTTTTTTGAGGATGCAGAAATGTGTTGGGCCACGGAACAGGAAAAGAAACACCAGTGTGTGGAGGTATGGTGTTTGTGGCCTCTGACTCTCCCACTGGCTCAAAGGCACACATGCCCAGCACGGGCACCATCTCCCTCTCTATGTTTCCAGTCACCTCCTCCCTGTCTGCTCAAGGAAAGACTGCTTCAGCATGCTTCACATGCTGTCAGAAGGTGTTACTGTGGAGGGAGGGTGGAACCATAACTTTATATAAAGATGGCCCCCTTTTTTTTTTCACTTGGACACAGTTGAGTTTTGGTTCATAAAAAGAGAAATCTGTGGATTATGACTCAGGGAAGCACATTTGTTTCCCCTTTGGCCACATAGCGTCACTGTGACTGTGTGTGTGTTTCTCTGCACATGTATCTGCAAACCAGATTCTTATTTTCAGAAGCTTTATGCTTTTATTAAATATCGCTATGTTCGAGCTAATCTATTATATAGAGAATACTCAGTATTATGTGAGCTACTATAAGCACTATCTATGTTGGGTATGTTCGTTCAGTCTGTATCACATTTTTGTTTTGTCTGTTTATTAGCTTTAGCCACAGCAGCTCATGTCTTCCATATCCACAGCTAGCATGGTGGCCCAACATGGTAACATCTTGCAGTCTTGAAAGAAAACTTATAATGAGGTTGTTGCCAAGGAGGAGAGACTCAGCTAGTTCAGCCACACATAGAAGGAGCCCAGACTGAGATCATAAACGAATCTTACATTGGGGAATTCACAGTTTCTATGTATTGGTTTGTTGAGTGTTCAGTCTCTATGGACGTAAGGTGCCATACTGTTGGTTTTAGAGGTTTTGGCCTCTTTCTTTTGTGTACCAAGACTAGAAAGTTTTTCCTATTATTCTGGCAAGTGTTGTTGTAATTGTGCTGATGAATGACTTTTGGCAATTATGAAACAGAACGACGCCAAATCTAGTGCGAGTCTGGACTGTGTGGTCAAATTGGGCTCGGTAGACTATGTACTATCTTTATACCTAGCGCTGGAAAAAGTCTTAAAAGCTGGAAACTTAGCTCCCAATAGACCCTGTTTGATTCAGAAACCATAACTGTATATTTGGCATTTTCTTTTTCATAAACCAGACAAAGAAAATGTTTGTTTTGTTTTGTTTTGTTTTATTTTGTTTTGTTTAATATGCTATTTGCGAACAGCATGGAAGAAAACTTTGACTCAAATCATTGTTAATAATCCAATATTTGTTGAGCTATTTTAGACTGGACAAAAAGGAACAACTAAAGGAAAGAACACCAAGCCCATTTATTCACATTATATTTACAGGTACATTTAGTTGATTTGTGACCAAACTATGTATTAGATGGGGCTGGCAGCACAGATAACAGTTTGTTTTTCATCATCTTGGCCACCTCACAGACTGAGACAGAATTGGGACAAGTTAAAAGACGAGACAACAGAAAGCCTTAAAACACAGTGTGATATGACAGGTTTTTTATTGGAGGAACCTGATTGTACAGCAGGCACTGCAGTGCTAAACCAGTGCTCATGCTGGTCTGTCACTGAACCACCACACATCTACACCGATAGCAGCCACGCAGGGGACACTGAACATCCAGTGCTTCAGTTGGAACAATGCTGAGACAAACTGGGATAAGAGCTGAGCCAAACCACACATTTGATTTGCAATTGCAATGTTCAAAGTTTCATTTCACCTTAATAACGTCATCTGACTTCCTAACAGTAGCATCCATTGCTTTCAGTAAAGGTCCACTTGTGAATAAATTATTTCAAGCTCTTGTTTGTATGCAGCTCGCCAAAGCTGGGAGCCACACCTTCGCAGAGAGGAGCTTCAAGAAGAGACGAGCGTGTGATGTTTGCAAGCAGAACATCGACAACCCTGGGGCTTACTGCAAGGGTGAGTCTGTGTCTCAGTGAGGTCACGCAAAGACCCAGAGACCAAAGTGGCGAGCAGTGACACTCACCTAGCCATCACGGAGATAAGCTCACCCTGACTGTCCTTTCTGTCTGTTTGTCAGCGTTGTTTTTCAGAGTAAAACGTGTTTCTCTGCCTTCTGTTTGCAGAGTGCAAGGTGGCTGTTCACAAAGCATGCGAAGCCAAGGTAAGCCTCACAATACTTCCCTTCTGTCTTGAGCAAACCGGCTCCTGTGTCAGAGTTTGTTGGGCAGCGATATTAATGTGATGTGAGTCCTGAGTGGAGTTAGCCATGTGCACTGACCTAGATGTGTGGTTAAAGAAGGCCTCTCATGGAGCTGCAACTAGCCAGGTTGCTATGAGTAACTCACTCATGTGGTAGCATAGTATGGCAGCAGCCCCTTAGAGTGCTCCAGCATCTAGGTAACGTCTGCCTAGTTCAAAGTGACTAGTTAATAAAGCTGGAATTGAAGCTCCGGCCTTATTAAAGTATAATATACTGTTCACTAGTTTATATTTTGCATCAGCATTCTTTGTGATGAGTGCTCTCAAGATAAGCAGGGGGCAGCAGTAAGCTGAGAGCTGTTCAGACGGTCTATATGTGAAGATAGGAGTCACAAGAGGAGAAAGCACGAGCACAAGAAGAAGTCAGGAGATACATATGTGGTATTTCAACAGTGGGGGGACCATGGGGACAAACTTTGACTCCAGCATATACACTTTTGTGTTGCCCATGCACATACAAACGCATCCATAGCTGAAAGGCTGCAGCATGCTTTGAAACAGCCTTTATGTTGTCAAATGATAATCGATGACAAATATGCCTTAGTGTTTTTAGCCCACAAAACAACCTCTTTTGACTGATGGGGAGCATTTTAGTCCCAGACAGCCCTGAGTAATTGTAACAATTACTAGCAAGGGCAATATATTTGTTTATGTGTGTTTGGGCTTAAAAGTTTGACATCTTGGGAAATTTGCCTTTTAGTTTTTGGTCAAGCCTTGGAGAAGAAGCTTGCCAACACTTGTAACTTTTCAACTTTTCCAACACAATATGTTGGAGTGGCATCAGTCTTCTCATCTCATGTCATTCTAGTAGGGTTAGGGTCACCAAATCATGAAATCCTACAGCCAAATGTCAGCTTTTTTATTTTTATTTTTTTGCTGTTGTTGTTGTTTTGTTTTGTTTTCATTCGATTAAAAGACTAGGTTGTATTAGAACAAGCAAAATTATCGTCATCTTCTGCATCATATTGGCATGTTTGTGTGCATCTACAAAGACGCTCCATGCTGTAACTTCTGAATGAGTCAGGTGACATTAATTGCTGTTGTCTCTGGAGCAGGACATGTTTGCACTGGTGACAGAGAGAAGCAGTCCTTCAGTCCAAAGCTCATGTCAGGCCATTGGCAGTAGTCATCTCTACTGTCATGTGACCCTGCTCACATTACCTCAGTATCACACAAAACTGATTGAGCTCATGACCTTGCTGCACAGTTGTGCCTCAGTGTTTGACATCTCACACACACACTGCTGTGCAGAGGGACCCATTGCCTTTATTCTGCAGCTCTTCAGGTCCGCTCAAATCCTTTGGGATTTACGTTTTTTTTGTTTTTTTTTTTGGAGGGGGGGCTTCCCATCCTTTTCTCCACCACTCACACACACACACACACACACACACACTGTAATAGTGCACATTTGGACTAACCCAGCTGTTGTGCCTTAGCAGCATGTATCAGAAGAGGATTATTATTTTGGTCATAGTTGTCCCTGTGGTCACCACGGTGATAGCCAAAAACAAATCCTGGTGGCTGCAGCCAAGGCAGACGCCTTGGACAAGAGTAGCCATCGTCACACAGGACGATGATCAATCTGGATATGAGAAGTCTGAGCGGGTAAATATAGAAAATAACAAGAGTGCCGTAGATGCCTTCCAGTGAGTGATCAGTGGGAGGACACAAATAAGTGAGGAGCAGCTGGGGAGGCAAACTGAGTGTGTGTGCGTGTGTGTGTGTATCCTGTCCCATTTTGGGGTATTCATAAATAAAGGGGAACACCGGACCAAGGCTCTAAACCAGTGTTTCATGTCACGCTGTCTCCATTTCTTTCTGTGCTTCCTCTAATATTACTACCTTCCTTACTTCTTTCATTTCTTGCATCGCACTGTCATCATCTTCTTTTAATTTTAATCTCTATTTATTTCTATCCTGTTTCTGATATTCTATACAGACACCTAAAGCTTCTGCCACTGCATCTGAGTTTGTTTTTTTTTTGTCCTTTTCAAATAGTTCTTTCATCAGCATATTACGCCATATTAGTATCATTTCCATAACAGTCACCGTGAAAGTTTCAGTTTTATTTTCTTGCATGCTTTGTGCATCATCTCTACTTGTCTGACTGTCAACATGAGCTCTCTCTATCTCCTCTTTGTCCTAATGCCACTTTTATTCTGTCTTGCATCATCTCTCTGTCAGCCTAAAGCAACTGAAAAGGTCACTGGACATCAGCACCCTGTGACTTTGCAGGGCCGCTGTGTGTACGCACATGGGGTTATTGATGTGTGTGTGTTGATGTGCTGTAACATCTCCGTGTATCTGACAGCCGTGGAGTGAGAGGGGAAAGTTATTTTGCATGTGCTGCTGGCTCAGTTGGAGAGGGAGTGTGTGTGTGTGAGTTATCGTGAGAGAGGGAGGGAGGTAAAGAGAGTTGCGAGTTGGAGCGAGGGGAGAGTTTGTAAGAAAGAGGGAGCGGGAGGTGATGTATGACACTCTACAGACAGGACTGCTGAGAGGCAGAGGGAAAGACTGAAGCTGCTTGTTGCGAGGTAAAAACATGCTCTGTGCTGTATTTACTGAGTAGAGCTTTGACTTCTGTTTATTTGTTCATGGTCAGAACATCAGTGTTGCCTAGTCCTGTTTTTTTTTATGTTTTACTGAGTAGCGTTCTGCCAACCATAAACCCTTTGCACAGTGTTTGCTCCGATAATGCAGCATGTGATTGTGCATATTATTCCATTAAAGCTGTAGCCAGGGTGCTCTTACTTTGCCCAGAAAGAGGATTTCATTCAGTGTGATTAAAGCAAGAGCAGAAAATGAACTAGAGACTCCTGCTGTGACTGACTGTGACCTACAAAAAAAAAAAAAACAACACATACACAGATTTTAATTTTTAATATCAGAGAGTGTATTCGTAAGATTTATTTTTTAATGAGATAGCTGTTACCAGGTTAGCAGATTATGAGGAGGGCACAAAAACATCATTTTTACATTTATTTACTATACATACCTGCAAATGTGAGAATTGTTGTCAATCTTCCACGTTTTTGCACTTGAGTTGTTTCTTTAAAAGAAGTCACAATGCAGTTTCTGCTTTATTTGTCTTTCTATTTCAACTCTGCGTATGCATGTCTGCTATATGGTGTGTATAGACAGTCATCATTGACCAAAGGGCACCTGACAGAAACAAATGACTGGACTGTACTGAGACCCAGTCAGCTGTCCTAACATCATCTCGTGGATGCTATTGTCGAGCAGTGAAATACAGATGGATTCGCTGTCTGCTCGTTCACCAGCTGTTCTGCTAATGTCTAATGTTGACTTGCAAATTGATGTAGTGATTGTGATGCAAAATGATGTGATGACGAGTGTTTCACATAATAATGTGATCAGTGAGCCCTAGTCAGCGCCACTGACTATAGATAAAGAAAGTTTCCTGAGAAGTTGCAAACCTCCTTTGCAATTTTACATTCAACAATTCCAAATGTTGTCCAGATGTTGTGAGGCTCTGTCTCCTCTCGGCTATCAGGGGGCATCCAGAATGAGACATGTTTTTCAACCTCTGTTGTTTGTGCCTCTCTTCCTGGGAGACCTAGTGAACATGGTCACCAGTGGAAGCTCCATGCAGATTAGATATTTTAATCTTTGCTTGCATTAAGGACTGTGTGCTGACTTTTACTACTTTACTTGCCTTATTAATTATATAATGCTTCAAGGACAGTACACAGATGCATGCGCATTGTGTCTGTGTTTACTTACTGCTTTTCATTTCCTCAGAGACTAAGGTGATAGGCATAGATGCACAGCAAACCTTGTTTAATATTCCAGGAATTATACAGTTCCTATGATTGGCCTGCTCGGGACAATGTCTTTTCTGAAGCTCAGAAGGTGTCATTAACAATCAGTAATTTCTGGATGTATTGGATGGATATAGACAGCAGGATATGATGTATGCATATGTTTGTTATTGGTTGATTGTTTGTGTGTTGTTGCCCTTCTGCTGGAAGAGCTAGCAGACCTGTGAGATGGGCAAATACACAAAAAGAGTCCTGAAGTGTTATGAGAGACATTTGGTCTAAAATAAGGAGCTCTATCAAAATAGCTCGGTGAAATCTCTCTGCTCTGTCGGTGGTCAGGAGGCATGTTCAGCTGTTGGCATCTCTCTTCCATCCAGCGCTCACTCTCAATCTCTGTCTCTATTTGACTCTCCTCTTCCCATCTTCCTGATGTCTTTTCATTTTTCTAAGCCCTCTGTCTTTTTCCTCCCCAGACAGTTTATTTGTTGCTTTGTGCCCTTGTTTGTGCTTCCTCTGGTTAACCTCTTCTCTGGGTCAGTTACATAGTCATTCGCCCTGGTTATAGGTGATGCTTATCGAGGTGCTCTTTGTCATCTGATTTTGTTTATTCAGGGGGACCACATGTTTCTATCTCACGGCAGGGATGATTATAGTTATCCTGTCTCCAGGCGCTGGATGTCGAGAGGGAGAGGGTGTGAGGTAGTAGAAGGGGGGTAGGGGGTAGGAAATGGCAAAATGAGGCATCAAAGGTCAGAAAAAAAGTAAGAGATTTAGTGTTAATGAGACAAGAAAGAGAGGGGATCCTTTCATGTGGGTCCCCCTAAATCCTGAGCCTTCCCTTCACTGCTCTGGGTAAAACGTCAATTCTGTCGGAAAACTAAAGAGCCCCAGAGCTTTATTAAGCTTTCCCTGGACATTTGTGTCTTTTTGTGAGACTGAACTTGGAATACGCTGTGGTTATTTTGCTTTCCCCATTCCAAATGGGAAAGCTTACTCACTTCTCCTTCTCCGCTGTGTGATGTCAGCAGCACTGCGTTAACTGTTAGAATCAGAGTCGCCCGTCCTGGACAGCGTCTCAAACACTCACATTTACCAAGCTCACATGTTTTTCTAACTGACTGTTGTATTTTCTCTCCCTGGGAGACATTTGGTGAGTCAAACGTTTTTCAGATCCACGCCACAGCCAGTGTGTTTTAGGAGGTGAATATCAGCCAAGCAATGTAATGAAAAAGCTTTGATTGATTGCTCTTTTTCAGTTGATCAGATTGTCAAGATTTACACCAATCGCAGCTTCTTAGGGCCTAGGATCACGTTTTCAGGATGTAGTTGCACATTTTAGGCTGTAAATATAGCCACACAGCCATCCAAGATGGCTATGTGCTGGCAGTAGCTTTATATTTATGCTACCATCAGACTGGTTTGTTCATTGGTTTGTATTGTTCATCATGAAACATTCTTATTTCTTAAGCAACAGCTGTGTCCAGATCCAAACACAAAGTGTTTCAGTCTTCTCCTTAACATCTCAGCAAGGCTGAATTTTACTTTTGGTCAATAACTAAGAATCCAAAAGCCAAAGCCATGAAAAAGGAGAGCATTCTCGTCTTCAACAGGAGGAATAAACTGGTTTTGCTTAAAAAAGGAATTTAATGTTTACTTTACGAACAAAGCTAACTGATGCAGGCATCTAGTCCAGCGACAGTCAGTAAGTCCCTGAGGGTGGGATTGAGTGTCGGTGGCACCTCAGTAAATGCTAGCTGATGAACAAGACAAACTGAACCAGATGGCTCTGGTCCCGGTGGCTTCAGTGTTCAGTCCACATGCATTAATGAAGACCCTGAGGCTGGCAGAGCTACCAAAGACACGTGCATACACTCTGCGTGTGTATGTGTGAACCTAGGTTGACCAGCACTGACATCCTGTTGCAAATTGCTTCCTGTTGACTCTGCTGTCTTCCTCCTCTGCCTTTCTGCAGCATGTGGGTGCCCTCGGCCTCTAGGTTCAACACAGCTCTTCTTTCTTTGTGCATGTTTGTGTTTGTACATGCTTATATGTGTACATTGTGTCCATCTCCTACTGTTACTTCCTGAAGCCGACCACTTTATCTACTTAAGCACTGTTATTAAATCAATTAAGAGAGGATTTATGCCTATGGCTGAATCTCCTTCATTTCCTATTGTAGGTTTACAGCATGTATGATCTCTCATCACACACTAACACTGGAGCGATCAGTGGGATGTGAAAGGGGCTAAATTGACTCATATTGTTCAGAGATCACTCAGAAGATCATTAATAATAACTAATAATAACAAATGGGGCCTGTTAATATTGTATACTGCCTGCCTGACTGTCTGCACAACAATAATAACATTACATCATCATGTTGTTTCAGCAGTAGCATTTCTCGCCATGCCCTTTTCCCCTTCACCCCTCCGTTTGCTAAGTCTTCTGTAGATCACATGCCTGTTGATGTCCTTTGTCTGTTACAACTCTGCAGTGTCTTTTATCATATCAACTTTTGTCTCAGAGTCTGTGAGTCCAATGAGATGAGAATGCCATCATTTGGAAAACACAGCTTCTGAACTCCTAAAAATAGAATCATGTATGATCAAATGTGACAGACCAGCTGTCATTGTGCCTGTTTTTAAGAAATACAGTACTAAAATAAATCTTGCAAATTAGCAAAAAAGAAAGAGGTTGTAATGCTAATTCCGAAACTTCCAAGCTGTTTTTACAGTCTGAGATAAAAAAAAAAAAAAATACAACACAGCAGACCACTAACTAGCACTAACATCTACTGTGTCTTTCTGCCTCCCTCTGAAAAGCTGAACATGGATCATGATACTGAAACTGCCTCAGTGCCTCACTGTGGTAAAATGAATCCATCAATGCTTGCCTCACTTTAGCTATAACATAACAATGTCACGTTGGTGTTGTTGAGCTGATGCAGTGATATGCCTGAGAGCTATGCAGCCATTCTGTGCCTGCTGAACGCAGACAGAAACAAATCAACCTCGACTGTCACTGGAAATCAAATAACCCTACAAGCTGGAACAAAAAAACACACACACACACACACCACACACATATATATATATATATATATATTTATTTTTTTTTTTATTTTATTTTATTTTTTTATTATTATTATTTTTTTTTTTAAATCAATGTTAGCACCGATAGAGTTTACAAATGAATTACGTAGATGGTTTCAGGGTTTATTTCAACAGCTTGGTCAGTTGTGACTCATTCTCATTGTCAGGCATCTGACCTGATCTCAACCTGTTGCCTGACACCCGTCAACACTGACCGGCGCTCAGCCACGGAGGGTAACTCAGCTGTCAGTCATCCTCCTGGGATCATTCACAGAACGAGGGTCAAAAGGTGACAGGGTGCCAAAGTGTACAGCGAGGGCCCATACGCTCAGCTGGGATCAGATACTGAAATATTTTATATATATATATATATATTTAATTTTGTTCTGTGGTGTAATTGATCTGACTGTTGTGTAGTAGTAATCATGAATGATTTTATCATGACATCATCAAATTAGCTGGGAAAGTAGTACATGCCCTGACATGCTAGTTTATATTAGCTCATCATTTGAGACTGGAAGAAGCTACAGGACTGGTCAGGCTTGTTTATATAGTAGCGGCTTTAGTCTGTTTGCATGACCTCTTCCTCCCTCTCTATAAACATGTGTTTGTGGTTTTGGCACATCAGCAGAGGACAAGGACTGCACACCACATGTAGACTCATCATCCAGTGAACGTCTGTCCTCCTTATGAGGAAAAGATGCAATCAATAATTTGTACTCAGTGTAGCAGTGTAGAGCCCTTCTGCTTATTCACGTGTTGTTGGCACAATAATTTTCTGCTCAGTCGATCTGCAGTGATACAGAATTCAAAAAAGTCAAAACAATGTCCTCAAGCTATTTGGATTTTTCAGATGTGCAGACTATCAGGTGCTTGTCAAGAGCTGTCTCGATGGGACAAACCTTGTGTGTGTCTCTGTGTGCTTGTGTGTGACATAATGCGTCACTAGTTCATCATGTGAAACAGCCAAATCTGCCCTGACAGCCTCTTCTTCAAACCAGCTGCTGCAGATGACAGGAGGATCGGGTGAGAATGAATCTTACTATCCTCTCCATCAGCTCTTCATCCTTCCTCCTTACCCCTCCCATCCTTCCCATCTCTTCATCTGCACGGCTGGAGCAGGACCAAGGGCATTAAACCAAACACATGACTTGGCATGTGCCGGTCCATTCCCAGTGTGCTTGTGTGCCAGTTTGTGCAACAAATTTTGAATGCCACAAAAACTAACCACGTGTTTTTTGTTTTTTGTTTCAGGTGACTCCCACATGCACCTCAACTTCAGATCTGGTAAGTTAGTGCACGTATTTGATTGAAGATAGTTTTATATTATGCAAGACAATCAGTAATTACTATAGTATTTCTTTTTTATGTTTTTGTATTGTTCTTGCAGACTGGTTCAATTAAATCTATATCACAGAAGAAAAGAGGCTCCCTACCAAGGTAAAAGACATCAAGGCAAAAGAAAATGATAAGTAAAATAAAAATAATGGACACATAAATAAAAAGCAAACAAAGAGCAGCATTTAGAACTTAAAGCTTGGCTATGTTAAGTGTTTTGACTCCACTCAAAAATGGATTGTCCCAATGTTCAGGGATAAAAGTCTGGAACAAGTGATGGAACATGTAATGGAGCATCACTACGACTTCGACCTCACCTACATCACGGAGAGGATCATCTCTGTCTTCTTCCTGCCAGACCTGGAGGAACAGCGGTACCGCAGAAACTTGCAGGAAGTGGCCTCCATGCTGAAATCAAAGCACCAAGACAAGTTTTTGGTAAGTAACAAAATCCACATTGTAACAAAGGCTAAAGTAATGTTGTTATTCATCCCTTTTAAATTAAAGAATAATTGTGAAATCATTAATGCTGTTAAAGCTATTTATTAGCAAGTGATTAACAACTAACAGATGAATAACAAATGGAAAAGGTTGTATATTTATAAGACTATCAAGAACGGTTATTGCTTTTAGTCCCTAGATGTGGTAGAGATAGGATTAGGGAATCATTCCTGAAAGTTTCTTTTTTTTTAATGTGCATATATACTCTTTTGGGTCAAAAGATTTGTGATTTTTTTTTATTTGTTTTTATTATATATTATATATTTATTATATTTCTTGTTTTTTCTGGTCTATCTTTTCCAGCTTCTAAATTTATCAGAAAAGAGACATGACATCACCAGACTTAATCAAAAGGTACATGTACTGACTCACAATGTATTTCAAACGCTGCTTCAGCTCTGAGACATCACTGAGATACATAAACTGGATGAGACCACTTCATATTTTCAATGTTGATGGAGGGTTGAATCAGCGTATCTTCCAATTTGTGGTTTAGGTGCAGGACTACGGCTGGCCTGACCTTCATGCCCCCCCCTTGGACAGAATCTGTGCCATCTGTAAGGCCATGGAGACCTGGCTGACCTCTGACCCAAGCAACGTAGTGGTCCTCCACTGCAAGGTTTGTGTAGCCTGAATTCACAACAGTTGGCTGTAAAAATGTCATGTGACGAAAGAAACGTTTTCATAGCCACCTTGATCTGTGTTCTGACAGGGAAACAAAGGGAAGACGGGGGTCATTGTGGCAGCCTACATGCACTACAGCAAGATATCGGCTGGGTAAACGGATTATCATTACTAGTGCTGCGTTATACCAACATGTGTAAAGATGACTTTTCATTACTCTTTTCTGTCACCATAGCTGTACTATCTTTGAATACCTTTGCTCAGTGTGATCATTGTAGGGCTGCAACTGACTTTTATTTTCATAATAATAACTTAATCTGCTTTTTTTTTTTTTTTTTTTTTGGGGGGGGGGGCACAGTTGTTTGGGCTGTATAAGTAATATATAATGTTTTCAAAAATGAAATATCTTGTTTTGTTCAAAAACTAGATCCAAAACCCAAAGATATTCAGTTACTCAATTAAGTTCAGAAACTTTATGTTTGCTCTCTCTCTGAAAATGTATAAAATGCCCTATAAAGCAGTCTTTGCAATATCGATTAGGCTGGTGAACAACAGCATCCTTGATTGATTGTTGGCATACAGCTCATTACCTCTGCAACCAGAGTACCTTACTTATAAATGGTTGCCTTTGTGAATCTTAGCTGTTAATCAATACTTCGTGGTGTTGCCCACAGAGCGGACCAGGCTCTCACCACTCTGGCCATGAGGAAGTTCTGTGAAGACAAAGTCTCCTCATCATTCCAGCCCTCTCAGAAAAGGTCTGACCTACTCATACACAGTTCCTGTTCCTCTCTTCTCCCATATATCAATTCACCCGTCAAAAGAAGAGTTCTGGCGTCTCCTCAGTTGGTGCTGTTGCATCACTTCCTGACCTCTCTTCTTCAGGTACATCTACTACTTTGGCGGTCTGCTGTCAGGTACCATCAAAATGAACAGCAGTCCACTGTTCCTCCACCAGATGCTCATTCCCTCTCTGCCAAATTTTCAGACAGGAGGAGGTCAGTTTGGCACAAACTCATGTTTCTTCCAGTGCTGTAATGGTAAACACTGAGTTTTGAAAAATGAACAGAAAATGTTTTACATATCAAAGGCAAAGGAAAGAAACAATGGAGCCTTTGTTATAGCTCTTATTCCTTTTCCTCTCTGAATTTTCAGGTTTCTATCCGTTCCTGAAAATCTATCAGTCTTTACAACTGGTCTACACTTCAGCTGTCTAGTAAGTACATGGTCAGTTATCGTGTTGCGCCGATGGGTTTCAGCTCACCTCCTGGGGGCAGTCGTCTTTCCCTCTCTACGTTCTTCTGACAGATTTGTCTATATAAGCCAGGGTGTCTGTGTTTAGGTGTAGTCTGGTCTGTGTTTACGTTAACGTTAACATTATGTACCAGAGTTTGACCCAACCGAGACATGTTTTTGACTCGATTTATGTATGGTTCTATGGCCATTCATTTCATCTTTTTTGTTGTATGTGTGTGTGTGTGTGTGTGTTTGCCCAGCAATCCCCAGAGCTCCAGAGCGAGGAAGCTGTGTGTGACTATGGAGCCAGCACTATTGTTAAAGGGGGACATTATGGTGAGGAGCAGTTTACAGTCATCTGTTACTGACTGGAAACCTTTATTACAATCCTCCAATGTAGCAGCTGCTGTTTTTCCGTTTTTAACTAGTCAGTTCCTTCTACTCCCGCTGACTTTGTAGCTTTCATAGCTTATTTTTTCTTTACTGACTATCATTAAGGTTTGTAACTTTTTTAAAAATAAAATCTGGATCTTTTAAACCCCTTAAGTTACAAATTCTGTTTAGACTAAAAACATATTTAATGTTGACTTTCACGTCGCTGAGAACATAACACATTCCACAGGAAATCACTTTCGTACTTGCGCCTTTTTCTGCAGGTGAAGTGCTACCACCGGCGGAGTCAGGCAGCAGAGAGGGAGGTGGTCTTCAGAGTCCAGTTTCACACCTGTACTGTTCATGGAGCCCAGCTGTGGTTTGGCAAGACGGAACTGGATCTGGCCTGTACAGGTACAAAAAACAGAGGCTCTGTTGTTTGTTTTTTAAATGCACAGCCGACCAAGTAAGAGCAATTTCCAGTTGTTGTTATTTCCAGGTATCACAGAGGGGATGAGAACGTAGTATTTAAAACCATAAATCTATCAGGACGGCACTACACTCAAATTTGAAGATGTAGTAAACGTATGGATCAACCAAGAGATGCCTTCTCCTGTATATTTTTATTACTTCTTGGAAATTGTTTACAAGGATGTATAATTTAAGACCCCACTTACTCTTCAGTCCATTGCGGTGTGTGTATTGAGACAAACAGCAAATGACAGTGTCAGTTTGGATGAAACAGAAACACTTGCACATGGCTCAGTAAGCAGCAATCCCATGACAGTTGCTCGTAGAGCAACATGCTGATGCATGCACACAATGTATAAATAATATTATCCGCTCAGGCACGAAAATAAAAACAAAGTTCATCTCAGATGGTACATTTCTTTCAAGTATTATTCTGTGTTTATATTCTCTCGTATCATTCTGTTTATTTCCATCTTGAAAGGTGAGGGCAGTATCTTGATTTATTAGTATTGTAGTTTCTTTATATTATTTTTTTCTATCACTCTCTGTGGTAGCTGTCTGGGTATTTTAGTTTCCCTTTGTGCTTGTCTTTCTCTAGATGACAGGTTCCCTCCTGATGCTACGGTTGAGTTTATTTTCTCCAACGGACCAGAAAAAATGAAAGGTATTCATTTTCGGGCTTCTGTCTCGCATTGCTTCCTGTGGTACATGTGCCCATAATCATTTTCCTCCTTACATTTTTGTGCGCTTCATATTAAAATGTCTGTGCATGCACCCCAAGGTCGAGAATACCGCAAGAATGATGCGTCTATCAAAGTGGACTTTGACACCTCAGACCCTGTGGTCAGATGGGACTCTTATGAGAACTTCAACCTGCACCACCAGGACAGCATGGAAAGTAAGAAACAAACACGCAGAAAAAATAAGTAACCTTAAAATTGTTATATCAAACATCACATCCCTCTCCTTTCTCCTTTCTGGCAGATATCTCTCATACGAGGGGCCCACTGGACGGCAGTCTGTATGCACAGGTGAGGAAGCGACGTGGCCCCGGCTCAACTGCCTCTGCAGCCTCTCCCAATGGGTGCCTCTCTGGCAGCCCGACAGTGAAGCCCCATACTCCCAGCCAGCCCCAGCCAACCACCTACACCAGCGATTCCAGTCGCTTTTCAGCACCCACTGAGCACCTGCAAGAAGCCCCTCAATCCGTAAACTGTCCTGAGAGAGAAAATACTGACGGCACATCAAGAAGAGGAGACAGGGAAGATAAAGCAAGAGAGAGAAGTAGAGGGAAAGAAAAGGATAGGGAGACAGCCATTTTAGATGACAGCGACCCCTCCACCCAAGGTGGTTTGAGGCGAGAGCACTCGTGTTGTGGTCGAGCAGGAGCGAAGTGCGGCGATGGGGGGTGGGAAAGAGGGCCCTGCCTTCCTAATGGGCAATGTCACGGACGGTGCAACAGCATCAAAAATCATCCAAAAAGTCAAACTCTTCCTGCTTTACCTTCCAAATCGGTGTCCCCTCCTCTGAACCCAGGCCATATGGAATTCTGCCATCGCCATAGTGCACATCCTTTACCAGAGTTACCATGGGAACGTCCACCCCCACCGCTTCCCTGTCTCCATAGGCCGTACTACCCTTTTTTCCCCCCTGAGCATGCACACCCACGCAGCCACACTCTCCCAGCTTCAAACCGGCTCTGCTCCGGGGACGAGTGTCACCTCTTCCATTATTCCAGCCACGGCCCATCCGTTCATCTCTCCAGCCCTTACAGGGAAATGTTCCTCAGCTGCCCGACGTCGTCCTCTGGTTGCCCCTGTTGGGACTGTTCCAGCAGACGAGAGCATCAACCAACATCAGTTCGACCATTCCTCCCGTTACACCCTGATCAGTCTGAGAGCACACACTGGTCCCCTGGAGCTGGGGCACAACGAGCAAGAGAGGCACCTCCACAATGGGAGAGTGAACATCAGTGGGAGGGGGCAAGAGAGGCAGAGTTCTGGCAGTGCAAACCAGCTCTGCCTGCATTTCGGGTCTGCCACTCCTCACTGGATCAGAGTCTGAACCCGGAGCAGTCCAGATTTACCCTTGCGCCTCACCAGAGCTATCATAGCCCACAGTCTCTGGTGGACGTGCGGGATGGAGCCAGCAGTGGGTACCACACACCCCCAAGGCCCCGCCTCTCCTGCCCCTGCTCTCCTTATCAGTCCTCTCCAGCCGAAAGCCACGAGAGTCGAGGTTATGCCTCAGGTTACCACTCTGGATCAGCCTCACCTCTGCCTGCTGGTAGCCCTTCTTCAGGAAAAAGTAGGCTGCCCGAAATGCCCTCTAGATGCAGAGAACAGCAGCATACTGAGGGTAAATGCTAAAAACAGTCAGAATGTATATATACATTATTTGAAATAACATGTTTGATACAACTTTTATCATTTACTTTGATGATCATTAAGTAATAAATACTTCTTGACTGATTTTATCTTTCTCTTCAAAGTGGATAAGGCCAAAACTGACGTAGTTGATGACGTATCCCAGGGCTCAGAGGGTAAATCCAACTCCAATGACCAGTCAAGCACCCCTGAACTTGACTCTGATCATGACTACACACTTATTGCTAGCAGTAGTCCAACACATACTGAGGACAGGTTGGTGTAACCTTCTTTTTGGATGTGTATTAATCTGGATGAATATTCATAAAATATGGATAATTGTGTTTTTCTTTTCATATTTTGTCCCCAGTGTTACTGCTGATTGTCCTTCCCAGAGCCAAGAAACCTCCAAACAGGAAGAATCCAACACAAATAGCAACAAACACATCACACCAGAACCAGCAGAAACACAAACCCAAACATCCAACACATTTATAAACAGTTTGAGTGTTGATGACAAAATCGCTGCAGCCAGGAACACAGGAAGTGCTGATGGACCTAAGAAATTGCATTCTTCAAATTATGCTGCTGTCGTCATCACCCCAGTCCAAGTGCAACTCAATGGTTCTGCTCTTCCCAGCGATGCCCCATCTGACAGCAACAGAAGTACAACCATGAGTCCTCCTGGTTGTCCCAGTTCCAGTCCCTCCACCATTTCACCAAATTCTCCTGTTGGCTTCCCAGAGCGGCAGGTTTCCCCCCAGTCCTCCCCATTGGCCCCAGACACATCGGAGCACAGACTGACTTCAGACGGAGACAATAAACCTCCGTCACCTGTGCCTGATGGCTATCACACACCCACATTTCCGTTAGCGTCCTATTACTACCCATTGCTAAATGTCCCACATGTCCCATACACGGGCTACACTGCAGTTACTATCCCTGCTGTCCAGCCACCACTCCCTGAGAAGAAACGCCTCTCCTCCACAGCAGGGTCCCTAAACGGGCACAACTCTCTTCTCAGAGTGTCCTCGGCTCCTTCTCCCACACACCACACCCCTGCTGTGGGAGATCAGAGACGGGGTTCGATACAGTCTAGCTGCAGGGAGGAGGCAGACATCAAGGTCAATGCCAAGTTTGTCCAGGATAGCTCCAAGTATTGGTACAAACCAGGCATCTCAAGAGACCAAGGTGAGGATAGTTTACCGCCTCAAGGTTTGTCTTTACCATCACCAAGCAGTCCAATGTTTATAATCACAGAGTGAGCGACTTTCCACCACTACACCATCCCTCTAACACATCCTCTCTATTGTAGCTATAGCAGTGTTAAAGGACAAGGAACCAGGAACTTTCCTCATCAGAGACAGTAACTCCTTTCAGGGGGCCTACGGTCTGGCCCTCAAGGTGGCCTCCCCACCTCCCAACAACGTCGCTGGAAGTAAAGGTATCCGTTATAAATGCTACAAAACTGGCTCCTAATAGGTCGAGCTTCAATATTAAAATGACTAATGGCTGAATTCCATTTGGCTGCTTCACTTTCAGGGTCATATTGTTTATGTTGACTAAGTGGTTAATGTGATTTGTAATGCTTTTGCTTTCCCTACAATGATAAGTTAGCGTGTGCTGTGAAGAGGGCCCACGTGAAGGTGTCCTACATGTGTCCTTCTTGGCATCGGTGAAATCATATCACACTCCTATTCAGAAAATTCTATTTAGAAATCTGACACCAAAACATCAGTGGTTGATTAGTTACATCATTTCATCAGAGTCTTTTCTACCATCTAAAATGACTGCAGATATGTTTGAGAAGAAGAAACCTGCCAGGAAATATCTGTATAAAATGTGCATATACATACGTTCATGAAACTGTTAGGGTAACAACAGAATAGAAGACAAACATATGAAAACTTCACCAACACTGGAGCAGCAAAAATACACAGATAGGGTAGCGTAATAATAATGTTAATAATAAACATTTGGGTACCTTTATGCGTGTTTGCGTGTCATTTCTTTCACATCCTTATGGAATATACTCTGCAGCAGAACAGTCAGTCTTATTTTTCATCAATGCTCCCCTTCTCACGCTCCTCCTCTCTCACCCAGGGGATCCTCTGGAACAGCTGGTGAGACACTTCCTCATCGAGACTGGGCCACGGGGAGTGAAGATCAAGGGCTGTCAGAACGAGTCCTACTTCGGTCAGTTATGTGTTAGACACAAATGTGATGTAACCTTTTATATATTTAAATCAAATCAGATTTATTTATATAGCGCCAAATCATGACAAAGGTACATTAAGGCACTTTACATATAGAGCAGGGCTACACCAAACTCTTTATAAACTCATTTAGAGACCCAACAGATCTAGATTTAGATTTAGATTTAGCCATGCATTAGTTTCAGGATATTGAAATTAGTGTTTTTAACTTGTGAAACCCAGAGAACATAATTATTTATTTTCCTGGCAGTTACTTCTCTTCTTTCTTTAATTCATTTTAATCACAGTCTGGTTTGCCCATTTCCCCTTCCTGTCTTTTTCCTCTGTCACAGGAAGTTTATCTGCTCTGGTGTACCAGCATTCAATTACTCCCATCTCACTACCCTGTCCCCTCCGCATCCCAGAAAAAGGTAAAACCAATAACTTCACCTTAAGTTGTTCAGGTTTTTAAGAGCTAAAATGAAATATCTGCCTTTTCAAATGAATTGTATTTCTTAATAGAGATCAAACTTATTACTGCTCATCAAACAAGCAGTCTGTTGCAACAGTTCCATTACGGATCTTCAATAATTCAGACGGTGCTGTTATGTAACTGACCATGAGGACCATGACCATGATGTTTCAGACCTTGTTGGAGAGCTTCAGGAGATGCAGAGTGCAACAAACACCAGCACAGCAGCTGACCTCCTCAAACAAGGAGCAGGTATTAAATTACACACGCTAGTTTGTTTATGGTGATGTACAAACTGTGATCTTGTACAAACTGACGCAGCGGATGTGTCAGTGCAATGCAATTCTTCTTTTGACCAGCAGAGGTCGATCAAGCCCCATACTTTCATTACCCTGACCAAAGGAACTCACATTTAATCCACATTTTCCTCATCTGTTCTATGAAACAGCCTGCAACGTGCTTTATCTGAACTCCGTGGAAACCGAATCACTGACGGGGCCGGAGGCTGTTTCCAAGGCAACCAAGTGCACTTTGGCTCTGAGTCCACGTCCAGTGGCAACAGTGGTCCACTTTAAAGTGTCCTCTCAGGGGATCACACTAACAGACAGCAAAAGAAGGTGCAGCAGCATCACCCTTTTTACTCAGTGTTTTATTTCTTGATGCGTCATAACTCAATTTGAATGAAATCTAATGCCAAAGAAAAATCAGCGATATATATATATATATATATATATATAAATACATATTTATTTTTTGTTTATGCAGGCTGTTTTTCAGGAGACACTACCCAATCAACAGCGTCACTTTCAGTAGTCTTGATCCCCAAGACCAGAGGTGGGTCACTGATATTAATCAATTATAATAGAACTGTATGTGCCTGAGTTACTCCTGATTATCTCAGTAAGTAATAAATGTTTGCCTGCTGCTTCTACACAAATGCCTCTTTAAGCGCCTTATATTTTATAAATATAAGTTGATTTGTTTGTCTGCTTTTTTACACTTATAGGTGAATGATTAGTGCCAGCGTTTGTCCAGTGTTATAAAACAGCAGCTATGTCCTTGTTATTCATGTCTTCCTGCATTTTGTCTGTCTCTATCGGTGCACCCATGCTTCAGGTGGACTAACTCTGATAGCACATCAAGCAGGTAAGTGCTTTTGTCTCTGTGTGTTTTTTTGGCAAGCGATGAAGCCGTATCACCAGCCTTGTGGTACCTTGTGTAACTTTGCATGGCAATTAATCAAAGCAATGACATGTACTACTCTGACCTCTGTAGAAAATAAAGTTGTCAAAGGCTATGTGCTTCCAAGTCTTTTATCCTCTCTTGTTTCGGCTGCAGGATATTTGGCTTTGTGGCCAGGCGGCCAGGCAGTGCAACAGAGAATGTATGTCACTTGTTTGTAGAGATGGACCCCGAACAGCCAGCTGTGGCCATCGTCAACTTCATCAACAAAGTCATGCTGGGGCCACAGCTACGCAGATGAAAGAGCAGGAGAATTTGAGACGTCTGGACTATGGGGGATGTGGCCGAAATTTTAACATATTTTTTTAAAGAGGTGTGTGTGTGTGTGTGAGAACCTAAGTTTTGTCTTGCACTTGTGCAGGTGCCATGGCTGTGCTCGGCTGTATGACTGTTTTTATAAGAGAATTCACTTTTAACAGACATTGTTTACATGGAAGTTTGCAGTTACAAAGGAATAATTTGATAAGCCAAAGACTGTCCTAACTTTGGTAAACTTTGCCGGATGAGATTCTAACGAATACCATTCTTTCCTTTTTTTTTTTTTTTGGAGGGGGGTCACATAATATACAACAAACTGCATGACAATCCATTTACCACAATATTATTTCTATTCAAGCTTCTCCACATTAATAGTTCAGGCTCAAGAGACGTTGGTGCTGAATGTTTTCAATACAAAATGTAGTAGAATGTCAGTTACGTTGGTGATAAGTGAGATAAGTGAAAGAGGAAAGGAAGTGATTCAGTGTAATAGGTTATGTATTTTGAATATAGAGACAAAGTGATTGAAGTGATAACCACAGATGTAGAAGCATATGATAATGAAACTACAGTTTCAAAGCAGACTGGGATAATGAATCTTTGTAAAAGTAAAAATGCCATGGTATCATAGGAACTCAGTCTCCACGTTGTATTTCATTTCATTATAAAAAGTAGGGAACAGTCTCTCCCTATCACAAGTTTAGCGTCAAGTTTGGCATAATTTTAGATGTGTTTCATTTACATTACCTATTTAACCAACCAATAGCCACATTGGGCTTAAGAAGCAAGCTGTGTTTAAGAGAAAAGATTCACTTTAAGCCAAAGACTTCATTATTGTGTTATTCTGATGGGTGATTTTTTTGTTTTCTTTTTTAAAAAATCTTGCTTTTTGTTATTTTGGTGTGTGTGTTTGTTTTGTTGTTGTTCCTTTGTTTTTGTTTTTCTACAAAGTAAACATTTAGACGACTTCAGCACAATTATTATTTTTCATGATGGATTTTTATGTAAAAGAAGTAATATATTTTAGGCCTCTGAGATGGATGAGAAAAAAATGGAGTATGTCATATTTGACAAAAACATTCAAGCAATAAACGGAACTGAAATATAAGTGTACGCCTCATCATTCAAATATCGTCTTACTGATTTGTTCATTTTTTTGTGACTTGCCAAGAGTAGTGATGAACGTTGTGATTAAAAGCACTTTTTCCCTCAGATGTCAGCAGCACACAAACATTTGTACTCCCTGCACTCACACGTCCACATGAGGTGGATCAAAAGGACGAGGTCCCACCGAGATTTGAACTCGGATCGCTGGATTCAAAGTCCAGAGTGCTAACCATTACACCATGGGACCATGCGTACCAGCGGAGGGGTGGGGCACCTATTTCTGAATATAACTGCTGCTGTTATCGTTATTATGTTTATTTTGTACGTGTCATCATTTGATCTGTCGTCAATAATCTCTTCCAGAAACAGATGCGACCTGACGGCACGCTGCAGGGCGGGTTCACTTAATCACACTCATCACACAATTTCGGCTACGCTAGTTAGCTAACTTGAGCTAGCCCAGCTAATTCACAAGGTTAGCAAACCGGAGACGGACAAGGAGCGGCCGGACATGTGTCCATCTGCAGGTGCAGATTACCCTGTTTGTCTAATCCACGTCGTCAAAATAGGTTAGTGTCAAATATTTGTGTGGTTTTCAGAGCCGCGAAAGTTTTATCCCTTTCGAGAATTACGTCAGTCACTTGCAATGACAAAATTGTTTTGGTTGGTAAAAACGAAACAATTTCACTGTACATGATACACACTTATGACGGAGTTTGGCACAAAGTAAAGCTGTGTGAATGGTTCTTAAAGAGAACAAGGTTAAATAACTGATCAGGTGACTATTTCAGGCTTTATGAAATTCCAATGAGAATAAATAACCACCACTTGTTCCTCGTGGTATATGAATGTCCTCCTTATTGTTTGATTTTGGGGCAGCACAGTGGGCAGCTTGTGCTGTTGGCTCACAATAAGAAAGTTGTGGGCTCGCATGTTCTCCCTGTGCCTGTGTGGGTTTCCTCCCTCCATCCAAAGACATCACCTTTGGGTTAACTGGTGACTCTAAATTGTTCGTAGGTCTGATTGTGATTGTGAGTGTGAGTGGTTGTTGGTCTCTGTCTGTCTCTGTGTGTTGACCCTGTGATGGACTGCTGACCTGTCCTGGGGGACCCCACCCTCACCCAGTACGAGCTGGGATTGACTCCAGCACCCCTTGTGACCTGGAAACAGGTAAGCAGTTGAAGATGAATGAATGTTTGATTCTGCAGCCTTGGTTGTCATCTGCAGTGGTGAAGAGTGATGGGACATGTACTGAAGTACTGTGTTTTCACATTCTCTGTCCACAATGTTCTGCAGTCACAAGGCACAACTAAATAAAATAACCTTCAGTATTTGTCCCCCTGGCCTGTGCTTTCATTTTACGTTTTCAGAGCCTTTTCAGATGAAAAAGCAGTTCCTTCAATGGAAGAAATTCTACAAGGTCATCCGAATGCTGTGACTTTTATCTGAAGGCTGCCTTTCTACTTACATATCAGAAGGCCACATTTTATCAGGAAGATTTCAAACACCATTTTGCAAAACCAAAAACAGGCCACTGCGACATACACAGTGGAGGTGTGACTTCAACCAATGTTCAGTACATCATAACACCCATATATCTTTGGAGAGAGATAATTTTTTGATTGTTTGATTATTTATCTGTGTAACAAAGCCAAAGATAGCCTAAAATAAAAATCCACAGTACAGAGTAGTAATTCCAATTCCAATTTTGCCTGGAATGTGACCTCGGTGGAAAATATTTGATGTATAACAATATTCATCGCTTCTCAGACTTAGACTTCAACTTTATTGTCATTCAAATGTACAAGTGTACACCGAACAAAAATTTCACTGCAAAAAGGCTCAGCACAGGATTAAAAATGTGTAGATGATATTTTATAACCACATAAATCAGCAGAATATATTATGGTATTTACACTATAAGCACAGCAGAGGATATGCTGCTCATAGTGTCTTCTCTTTGACTGATCCCTGTGCTTTTCCTCATGCTGCTCCTGCTTTTCTCCCTGCTGATTGTCCTACTGTCCTGCTTTCCTCTCTTGCCGATTCATCAGAGCAATAATTTATGTTTCATCCTTTCTACATTATAACTGGCTGCATGAATCTTTTTTGGCACTGAAGCCTGCTCCAAAGGGGGGCTTTGCATATGGCAGGACAGGTGACTCCCAAGAGGCTGTTCATTTCCTTATGTTGGCAGGGTTACTGGATTGATATGTCTTTCATCTTCAGGGCAATCCTTTGCATCGGCAGCATTGTATTAGATAAAAGACTGTAATGAACATGGGTGCTTAGAAGAAATATATATTTTTTTAAAAAACAGCCATTTATTTGCGCAGCTCCTAGAAAGGCCTCAAGAAGTGTAAAATGTTTGGGGCCCAACGATGCATACAACATGCTGGGCCTCCTTTGCCAGTTTACTCCGTTGATTCAGCCAAGAAAGCCCCAACCCTGATTCAACAGCAGAGAGCTTCTGCCAACAACTAAAGGTGGCCAAAGAAGGTGAGTATCAGTTTCTGATTAGATTACACTGGCACTGGGCAGAAAAGAGATGAGTCTGATATCAACAACAATAACAACACACAATAACAATTTGAGATAGTTGAAGCTCGCTTTTATAACTTTTTTTTTTTTTTATCTTGTTTGGCTTTCATTTTGAATCTGGACAGGAAAGGCAAGTAGAAACTGATTTGTTAATGCTTCGTTTTATGTAAAGACATAGGAGGTGTTACTGGGCAAACCACATACATAGCTACATAGTGTACACCACACTTATTTAATCATAGAATGTCACGTATTTAGCTGTTAAAATATCATTTCAACATAATTTTAACAACCAGCCCTGGATTATTGTTTACATCCATGTGAGCTGCTGTGAACCACTTTGGACAAAAAACTACTATGAGCTTTTGACCTCCTCCTGAAAATAACTTAGAGAGGCCTAAAATATAAACAGAGGAATAAAATGTAAACTCAAATATAATTTTTTTGCCTTGCTAACCATTATTTATTTTTTTAACTCAAAATTCAAATACATCTTTATCCATACAAGCTAACCAACCCTTATTTATTTTCTCTCCTCTTATCATGCTTATAACACCTGCACTTGCAGCAAACTGTTCCAATGGTGCACCTGTGTATGCATATAATATTACTGGTTCAGTAATTCCAGTTTCTCTCACCTACCATCATTTCTAATTCTGTTATCTTTCCCTCACAGATTGAGCTGCTGTTACTCACTTATTTCAATAAAACATTAGAAAGAAAGTGGCCTTGAACAGACGTTAATACAAACATAGAAAATAATGTTATTTCATTGATTCACTGCATATTGTCTGCTATTTGTCCAAATTCATGGACTCTAAACCCTTCTCACTTAGTCACGTTATTTGTTCTTTGTTTTTATGTTTATCTACTATTTTAGCTGCTGCGATTCAAGGTCAGTGAAAGCTTTTGACGTGGAAAGAAAATAAGTTGAACAGGCTATAAATACAATATAAAGTATAAATACAGTGAAAGGAAGCTTTCCCTGTTTAACTGTACTATGTAATATCATATATTTACATCTAATCTTTTTCTCACTAAACATTACATGTTCTTCCATTTTGTGTTGATCTTCTGGTTGAGCTGCTTCCAATCATCGTGGGACCAAAAGTGAGTACATGGCATGTAGGAAGAGTTTACATTATGATTGGTATATAGGTGATTATATTTCTATGGATTCATCCTAATCCTCTACACCTGAGCTGCTGCCAGTCATTGTTGACCAAAAGTAAATATTACATATAACAGGCTGTAATCTATACACAGAATAATTCTGGATGGATGTTTACTTAGAATTGATTAATAATATATTTTTAATCATTTATTTTTCTTTCTTTATCTTTAGCTCTCAACTGAGCTGCTAATGTGTGAAATAAGATGGTGATTCTATAATGCAAAAAATGTAAAAAAAAAAAAAGTATATTTGGATAAATTACTTGCCATGTAACTTTTAGTCTAAAGACAAAAATAGAATCATGCAGTGAAACGTGTATTTTTTAAACTTCTTCACCTATTACCATACTGCCAATTTAATGTCTTATATTTAATTATTCAAACATCATTTGTCTTAAAAAGCTCTCTATATCTTTTTCCACTCATCTGTCAATATGAGCTACAGCTTTTCACTGTAGTTGAAAACCGTGAGAAGGATACTGAGGTACCTAGCAGGATAATCGACTTCTGTTTACAGTTTATTATTCACCACATCTCTGTCTGCTCTTGCTACATCAGTTTTTCACTGGTAAAGTGATCTACAATAGGTCATGATATAAACACAGAGAAGGGGATGTATGTTACTGTGTGAACAAGCAAGGAAGACATTTGTCTATCTGTCTGTAATTTATTTGCCAAAAATTGAAGATTTTTATTTTTTCATCAGATTTTTTGATTTCTTCCAGAAAAATATTGAATAATTATGTAACCATATTATATAATTGCTTATCACATACAAGTACGTTTTTGGCAAAGCATTGAGTTTATGTGATAATGGCGTGTATTAGTATAGTTTGTGGCATTGCAGCCCTCTCATCATACTGTAGTTACTATCTGCACCATACCTCGAGTCACTGCCACAAGCTTGAGCCCCACCCAGAGGTGGGAAGGGACATCATGTGTATGGGTTTTCATCCCCAGAGACTTCATGGTGCCTCCCTGTGGCAATACATAACAGGGCATTACATATCAACTATGTGAGGAGGAGACAAGCAGACAAGTGCTGTGAGGAAAAACCCCGGCATCAATGAAGTCACTACCTATATGTGGGCCAAATGAACCTTTTTACTGCTCTATCATTCAGTCCAACCCCAGAGGAAGACATCCCAAATCCAAATAACTACCCCTCTACTATCTGCTGCAGCAAGAGTGATGAATGATCGATCCCAGACTCTGCAATTCACATGGTCTGCTGTAATACAGGCAACTCATTTCCCTCTGCCTGAGGGAATATCTGTATCATACCTAACTTCCGCCCCCTGGAAGTGACGAAATTAAAAGTAAAATCTACCGTTTTAGGGCCGATACTGCATCACCTGATGACTGACGACCCCTGACCTGATCAGAAATAACTGTACAGGACAAGCTGGAGTGCATACTGAGGTGTGGAACAGTATTGATATCACATCATTATAATTTATGCTACGGGTGGAACCGGAGGTAGAGTCATGTTGCTGCTTGACTGTGAAAGATTTGTCTCCTGTTGGATGCAATTAATTTCATGCTGTTACCAGACTTGGACTCAATTTGCAAACATTTAAAAAATGTTCAATCAATGTCTTTAAACACAAATAACATTTACAAGAGAAAAGAGGATATTCCAGGGCAAAGGAAGCTCTATGAACCAGTTTTATACTTGCTCAATCCTTGCCAGTTTGTACCATGTGGTAGTCTATACACATGATTCAGGTTTGTTTATATTTCCATATACTCAACATGATTTACCTCAGCAGGTTTGTCTTAGATCTAGATCTTAGATGTAGCTGATAAATGTGGTTTTGAAATGATCGGTGCTACACGTCTAATGTGAGCAGTACAGTCAGAATGCATGCAAACTTAAGTCTGTCTGTTAGTCTTGTATATGCTGTGGTTTCACATTTGCTGTGCTAGTTGGTTGATCATTTCAGTTTTATCATCTCAAACTCAGAGGATGAACTACATAATAAGGAATCTCAGTTTAAGAGCATTAGGTTATTGATGATGCAGAAAAATCTGGAATATTTGCACATTTGTCGTCTCCCTGTGGTTGTTTCCAGAGAAATCTCATAAATACTAGTTACAGCATGTGCCTTTGCAATGCAAGAGATTACTAGATTTATAATAACAGGCTTAAAACAGAAGACTGTAAAAAAAAAAAAAAAAAAGAAGCTCCATAAAAAACAGCAGACTGCAGATGAAGTAAATGTTATATTTATCTGTACATTCTTACCAAAGGAAGTACATGTTTAATATGATTTGCCAGAGAAGAACATTTACTGATTTGTGATTCAGTTAATAAATTAGAATGTTCGCTACACGTTTTTTTTTTTTGTTTGTTTTTTTGTTTTTTTTTTTTTTCATTTTTCAAGACAGCCGCATTCCCCACGCTTTCCTCCCAATACAGCTGGATTTTGGGTTGCCAGATAGAATTTGATATGTAGTCACTCATGTAATATACTATGATTCTGTAAAACCATTTTGTTTGTTGCTCCAATAACAGCAACAGTAATAACAATACCAGGCACACAGCAACTGCAATATCATAAAACTTAGCACTGTGGTAAATACTGTTATAGCACAGCCCACGTGTGCTATAACAGTAATGGCTGCCGAATGGCTGTGTTGTCCCTTATCCTCCCAGAAGAGGGAAGTAGAGGAACTGCAATATATTTCGCAAGTCGTCTTATGTAGTCCGGTCTCCATATTGCAACTCTCAGGGAGCTCTAAATGAAAACAGTCGAGCTGTGGTGTGAGGTTAAATATTTCTGTCTGTGAATGAAAGATCAGAGCAAGCCCCACTGCATCAATAGATATGAGAACTAGTCATGTAACATATGGACTACCTGTTTTGAATAAGTCTTGCTATTTTTGTGCTTTACAAAGTCTAAGAACAGCAGGATCCCAGGATCAGGGTCCACCCCCGTCTTGGCTATCTTTCTTCCAAGGAATTATAAAAAGAAAAATAACCTTTGGTCTCTTGGGTAAATAGTAGAAGGAGGAAAAAGAATTTGAACAATGCTCAATGTTTTATGCACCCACTTTGAAGACATGGGTTTGTTTTACCTATATATATATATATATATATATCATTATTGACTGTATACTATATGTTTTACAGTAAGAAAAAATTAACACTGACATTTATGAAGTAATTGTGTTTAACTTGGATATCTAATTTTTGGGAGGCTTAACAGTTGCATTCAAATATATTTGAAATGATAATAATTACTGAATGTAGATTTGTGCCAGTTAATTTAGCTGCATATTTTGTGCATGGACACACTTCAGCATTAAAATAAATGTATGTTTGCAGTAAAACATTATTTGCAATAATAATGGTTTGTAATAATGAGGAAAAAGAAATGTTCAGAACTTTTAAATATCCATACAGGGAAGAAAAAAAAAAAAGATTTGTTATAAATGTTACAAAATCGTAAAATGAAGGAAGGATGTGAGCAAGTGTTATTTGAGTACTCATGGTTTTGAGGAGGCTATACTGTCCTGAACGCTCCTCTGGAAATTAACTCTAATGGATTTAATGTTTTCCAGGGGGTTAAAAGACAGCACAGTTTGTGGTTGGGATACGGATTAGAGTGTGGTCCTCCATGATTTTGTGGGCCTTCCTCCAACGTCCCCTGTGGTAAATGTCCTGGAGGGCTGTCCGTGTATTGCCTGTGAGAAACTATGCTGTTTACATCACCTGCTGTACAGCTTTACAGTCCAGGCCGGCGTGGCTTGGACGCCACACAGTGATGCAGCTGCTAGATACACTCTCAGTGCAGCACATGTGGACAGTGCAGAGGATCTGTAGAGCCACGCTGAATTTCTGTGTTAACATTAATCCCTGTTGCTGACCCAAAGGAACATGAAACTGCTGACACTCTCCACTTAAGGCATATTGATGAGGTGGACGGTGTTCCTCCCTGTCTTTGCTGCTTCCTGAGGTCCGCAATCATCTCCTTTACCTAACTGTTCCACTGCCATATTAAAGGATCTCCTCTCTGCATCGTACTGCACCTGTCACTGGCAGTGCAAGTGTATTTGTGTGCAAACTAAATCTTGATACTAGTTTACATGAATTAAAAAATCCTGTTTGCTAGTAGAAAGTTTAATATACAAACAACAACAGTCTTGTTGCTTATCGAAGTTGTAGGAACAACAATTAATAACTTGACTTCTAATTGATCAGTTGGAATCAGAAATTGCTTATATGAAAGTTAAAGGCCTCTAGATTATTCTTATTATACCAAAATTAATTTGTGGATCATTCATTGAGTTTTCTGATTTAATTAGGATATAAAGGTCAGATTTTGCTTGGACAAAAATTTTAACCAATCACATATTAGAGCTCCACCTGTGAAATACTGGAATGAACACATTCCCAGGTGTTTATGAAAAGAGCCCCAGGACACCAGACCTACATGTGAAATGCAACCTGACCTCTGTCAACATGCCAAAGGTTCAACCACAGACCAAAGTGCTGATCATCAAGAGCTTGAACACCAAGCTGCTGTTGAGGTGGAAGACATCCTCAATGTAGCCAAAGTTCAAGTGGAGAGGATTAAAAAAAATAAAAAATAAAATAAAAGATTTGAAGAAACTGGTGACGTTCATGACAAGCCCAGGTTAGGCAGATCCTGTAAGAAAACAGTTTGAGAGGACCGTTTGTTGCTTCAGCAGTCCAGGGCCAGCTGTTTTTCAACTGCAGCAGAGCTACATGAGAGAGTCACCAGAAACCCCTGTATCTACAAGAACAGTTTGTTGAATTCTCTCACACAGTGGTCTCCATGGGTGAATAGTACTCACAAACCAGACCAAACAAATTGTGTTGCATTTGCCAAGGCCCAAAGCTTGCAGAAAGGATGGCCAGTGGAAAAGTGGCAGAAGGTTGATCTTTCTGATGAATCATCCATTGAACTGCATCGCAATCACTGCAAGTACTGCAGAAGACCTGTTGGAGCCCTCATGAACCCAAGATTCACCCAGAAAACAGTCAAGTTTGGTGAAGGAAAAATCATGGTTTGGGGTTACATCCATTATGGGGTTGTCTGAGGGATCTGCAGTGGATGGCAACATCAACAGAATGAAGTAAGAAGAAATTCTTGCTGCCCATTACATTCCAAACCACAAATGAGGACAAATTCTTCAGTAGGATGGCACTCCTTCTCATAGTTCAGGTCCACAGCATCAAAGTTCCTGAAAGCGAAGAAGGTCAAGGTGTTCCAGGATTGGCCATACAGTCACCAGACATGAACATTATTGAGCATGTCTGGGGTAAGATTAGGTTGAGGCTTGGAAGATGAAACCAAAGAATCTAGATGAACTCTGTGAGTCCTGCAAGACTGCTCTCTTTGCCATTCCAGACTGACTTCCTCAATAGGTTATTTGAGTCACTTCCAAAATGTATGGATGCAGTCCACCAAGCTCATGGGTGTCATATGTGTTATTAATTCTTTCTCCCAAGGCACCGTGACTTTATGTTCTTATGTTATTGTACCGTGTTTGTGTATTCAAAATAAAGTACATTAATTTTGTATGCAACAAGACTTTTGTCAAAGCAAAATCTGAACTTTCTGTCCTAATCAAATGATAAAACTCAATAAGTGGTACACAACTTTATTTTGGTATAATAAGCCTACAATAATCCAGAGGCCTTTGCCTTTAATATAAGCAATTTCTGATTTCAACTGATCAACTACAAGTCATTATTTGTTGTTCTTACAACTTGGATAAATAACAAGACTTTTGTCGGGGACTGTATTACCAAGACTGGTACATTTTAAAAGCAATGAAAATGTGTTATAACAAACAAATGTGTTATTATTATGCATTTAATATTATGCAGATATATATATATATATATATATATATATTACTGTTCTGTCGATTATATTTCAGAATCCTGATACTGCAAGAGTCTGGGAGGAAAATCTAATTTTCTTGTGTTGTCCATAAACATTCACTGAATGGTTGTGGTAATAGCTGTGGTGTCATTCCTGAACAGATGAAAGTGGGGTTGAGCCGTGCCACACAGTAATGTTACCAGGGAGTAGTGGTATGAGCTTAGCATGCAGTCTTGAGTGTCTGCATTACCGAAGAGAGAAAAGAGAGGCGGAAATGCCCATCTTCATCAGCAGTGGTCTGCCTGTCACCAAGTACAGGATTCAGTTGCACATTAAGGTCCCGAAGGATGAGGTCTATTACAATTAATGCCGTGCTATAATCAACAGTATTCACACATGTGTGATCCTGATCCAAATGACAGTGACAAGCCAGTGTGTGGTTAAGGTGATGGCATCGTAACGTATCCCTTTTACACTGCAGTGTCCTTTGCTCAGGGGAAGTCACTCTTTTGACCAGCAGCCCAAGGCATCTCATGACAACAAACGTGATAGTGGCCCCACAGTGCAGGATATCCTGGGTTCCCTACAACAACGGGAAAGCGACAGTGCACTACACAACTGCACTACACTACAGCTGGAGCAGGCAGTTTTTGAGCGAGTGCCTTAGGACATCTGCCAGCAAATCAGCACACGCTTTAAGAATCTGTCCAGAGATGGCTTCAGGTGCTTTAAGTGAGTTGGTGCACCTGGGGGCTCTGCTCACTGTAGCTCTTGACACAGTTGTTGCTCCGACATAATAGCTGGCTCTAACTGTAATTCTTGCAAGGATATGTTGACAGAAGGATGCAAATACAATGTGATGCATGTGGCACATTTTATCTTCTTCTTTGTTTTAATGGTCATAACCGCTGAGAGTTCTCCATGTCCTCGAAATCTGCAGCCACATTACTGTTTGGATGTGCATGCCAATATGTGTTTAGCTAATGTATGTGGCCTGTATTTCAACTATAGAATAGCCCAAAGTCAAATCCGTCTGTAAGGCATGTGTCGGCATGAGCTGTGTTATTCAAGTTATTTATGTCTCCGCACCAGTGCCACGAATACTAATTCCCATAGTTTTAGTGAGTCAAGTGTTTTCCACTCTCCTTCTTTCCAAAAAGCAGGCCAGCTAACTGTGAAGGGCCGGAGCATCTGAGGACACAAAATGGCTGGGCTGGGATACATGTCTGACATGGGTGTTGTGGAGCCAAATAAATCCCTGTTAGCAAAGCGGCTTGATCCAGTGCTGGTGCCAGACTTGGAGACCACCCAAGCCACAGGACAAGGATCAGCTCTCCATGAGCATGAACCTAACACCCACACATTTTACTACCAGTTATGGTGCATGAATCAATAGTTAATAAGATTATGACATGTCTAAGTTGCTGAAGGGCTAAGGGCATGGTAATTCTGAGTACAAACCTGCACATAAAGTTGCTGTTTAACATTCGTGCTTGGGTTTTATGGTGTGACCTTAATCGTTGAATGGCCTGTAATCTTTAGCCACACAATGGGAACAAAATGTATAACTGTCTAATGTGGAGTGGACTGGAATATTCAAGGAATGTTTGTTGTGAAAATTCTTGTTGTTTTGGAAGCAAAGCTTTGCCGGCAAAGAATTTAGAAAGCAGAACAGCAATGTACAGCATACAGTACCTCCAGCATTGTGCTGATTTCTAGATCGATGCAGGGGATAAATAACTTGTCAGGACAGTAAGATTCCTGTTACACATTTGAACAGAAAAGAAGTGACTGTTTTGCTTTCTCATTTATTGTGTAAGTGTGGTGGGCACAGTGTGTCCTTTCAGGTCTCTGTGCTTAACATTGAATCATCCTCTGTTCAAGCACATGGGTGCATTGCAGTAATATATTTTTTAAATATAAATATTGAAGCTTTTGAAGACAATTTCCAGAGTGCATGAATGGATAAAATAGGGTGGAAAGAAAAATCGTGAACATCAGTGAACTTTCTATCCTAAAATGTAGCATATATTTATAAAAGCTAAAAAAAAAAAAACTAAAAAATAAAAATAAAATAATGGACATTTTTCTTTTTGCTCTCTCTTTCTCAATACAATCTGCTCCTCTTGTTTTCAGCACGTAGCAGGACTAAAGAATTGGTAGTTGGAAGAGGATACATGGGACCGGACGGCGCCCTCCTCGCTCCCCTTCGTATCTGTAGCTTTTACTGTGTTTACATTACAGACACACCCCTGACCTTCACCCAGGCCCCCTTCGCTGGCCCTAACACACCACCGTGTCCACCACATACCCCTAAGTGCCGTGAATGTACATGTGGCACCTAAATAAATATGCGAATGTTGGAAGAAAAAAACGATTTTTGCGAAGGGCGAGAGCAATAAACATCAGCTCGGTTTAAAGGTGCCATGGGTTTGTTTAATCGCTTATTTTTAGCACATGCCGCCGTCTCTCATGCATTGCAAATGTACGGCAACATCGCCGTGCAGCGGCATCGCCTCCCAGCCTACCACCGTGCTGCAGAGTAGACACACCCCTCAGATACGCCCGCCTCATTGCACACATTTGCAAAGTGTCAAAGAAATAATGAAGCAGAGGACATTAAATGAACAATCTCGGGCCCCGCAAAGACTCTTGTGCTGATTCAGCTGCGTGCCATCGACGGAGCTCGTGTTGTGCTTACAATTCAGTCACAAATTGCGGGTCTACAAGCCCGCGACTGCAAAACAAAGGCGCTAAGGGGTGTGAAAACAAAAAAAAACAAAAAAAAAAAACACGGCGTGAAAACGGGACGATTTCCGCCTCTGAAACGCCCCGTCGGGTCTAATGTTAGCGCGGTAATCCCCGGTGCAAGCTGCCCGTAGATTCGGAGATCGGGGGTAAAACGGTGTCGCTTTAAACCTCACGCGGTCAAAGTTGTTTACCTCTTCGTTACCTCTGACGTCACGACACACCCCTGTTTGACGGGGGCGGAGCCGCGCGTTACGGGCACCGCGGAGGCCCAAACGGAGCCGGGCTGAACGGAAATGTCACCAACCACCACACGAGAAGGCCGCCGAGCGCCCCCGTGATTGGCTACCGGAGGGGCCGGGGGGGAAATCCCTCTTTCCCGTAGAGGTCCTCAGAAGGGGGCGGTGCATAACAAAAAAGTAATGGCCATCTATTTGGGTCCTGAAGAAGGAGGGATGATTCTCGTCGGACTACCGTAGGTGTGATTGACTTTAATTCACGCTATCGTGCGCGTCTGCCCCCCCGGTGGAAGCTGGTTTTGTCTCCGCTGCCCCCCCACCAAACACACACACACACACACCGCCCCGCTGGATGTACGCTGACCGCGGTCGCACGACGGTTAATAAGCTGAACTTGGAGCCGCGTTTTAGGGTTAAAGCTGCCAGCCAGCCACGCTAACGTTAGCCACTACCAGCGCTGCTGCCAGAGCCAGCGTAAAAAAAAAGGGCGTACGAGTTTGGCGTTTTCTCCCCACAAGTCTCCCCACATTTTCTGAGTTTTGTAACAACGTCGTCCTCTCTCCTCAAAGCTTACCTGGCCCAGTCAACATGGAGGGGATACACTTTGCAAGAGCATGAAGACGACGACCGCCACCCACGGCAACTAAAGCGGATTAGATCCAACTCGGTCTTGATGGGGAAAAGTTGAACTGAGGTATGAAACTCGCATGCACAGGAGGAATGTCGAATAAAAGTCGAGACCCGACTAATCGTAATGTGAATAGTTTGAGGGTACAGAAGAAAACAGATTTAGCTGAACGTGTCTTTTTTTTTTTTTTTTTTTTTTTTTTTTTTAAACCGAAGTGTCTGCATTTCGTATTTGCACGTCTACTTAGTTTCACCACTTGTGTTTGCCACCAAGTGTGTATTATGCTGTTGAAAATAGTTGTGCGTTATATAAACAGAGCTCCAGCAGGTCAGGTACTGGGGTAAAGGCCCACTCACTGACTTGCGACATGCCATTTTGCTTTTGTGTTGAACAGGATAAACAACTTGGGATAAATTGAAGAGCAGTTTCAAGTCTTTACCTATTTTTCAAGGGCATGGTAAAACCTCAGGTGAGACACTTTTTTTCCCCTTTGACTTCTCGGCCATGTCTGCTGTTGCGCATTACATGTATTGATATTTAATTGCTGAGAAATTTCCTCTTCACGCCGTGAAAAGGAAATTCCAATTAGCGTTCTCTAATTAATAAGTTTTGTACAATGCTCGTACTGTCCCAACTGCGGTTCAATGTGTTATTTATGATGCTAAATAATTTTACGGCCACCATATGTGGGAGAGGAAACCTCTGAGAAGTAAATCGGTACGTAATGTATGAGCAATTTTAAAGTTATATTTTAAATTAATACATTGTCAGGGATGTGTCTACAATACGGAAATGCCTCTACTTTTCATAACTGAAAATGAATTTGTCAAAACAATTAGTCTAGCGTATGCAAATAGTTTTTCTTCTTTTTCTCCATATAGGGCCCAGGTCGTGCAGTTCATAAAATTTGTATAAATTAGTTCATACCGTTTTAACCATATATATATATATGTTTTGTTTTTTGTTTTTTTTTTTTTTACAACATCTGTTGATTAAGACATAGCATAAAACTGATTGAATGCAGTGACTTCAACTGCTATGTAACTTAACAGTTGTTACAGTTAGTGGGTTAAGTAATTTGTATCCATATATTCTTGCACCTTACAAAAGTGAGCAGCTGACAGATAATGATCTTATTAATTGCTATGAGCCTACTGCCTTTCTAGCCTGCAGCTCCTCTCACACTGCTGCTGCTCATTGCTTAAAAGAAAACGTGAAGGCACCAAATGCAGATAACAGCAAGGGGCACATTTTCCTACATAACTATCTTTCCAGTGAGCCTGGAGCTACATTTCTCATACCTATCAATTTCTGTTTATGAAACAGATTGACACTTTGAAAGTAGCAGGTAGTATGTTCAATTTCTTGGTTTAGAATATGGTTTCCCTCCTCGATGGCTTAGGTAATTTACGATCAACGTCAACATACATTCTGAAATGGAATAATGTGGAAATGGACAAGAGAACCTGAATTATTCGGGACAGGGCCACAGACTATGTCCAAATGTATGCTAGTTATTCTTTTGAATCCATTTCCAGTGTTTTTGTGTGTTAAATTATACGCAGGTCTGTAATGGGCATCCATGAAATGAGCTTACTTTGTGTCTTTTATTGACTACAACCATAGCCGATTGTTTATGGAGCAGTGTGCTGTGCTGATGGTATAGTCCACTAGACTGTCTTTACAGTGAATTGCCCCGCCCCTTACCCCCTTTCGTGACTCTTGTAATTGGTCGCTTCCTCTCACATGTAACCCTATAGAAAGAAAGACGCTGCTGTACTTCACTGTAAAGGCCCACTTGTATGTTCCTCTGTGCATGTGTGGTGTTTGCTACATGGGTTCAGTAGCCTTTGAGACTAATGAAGTGTTAAGTTCCCCTAATGTCTTTGTGTCCACAATTGCCTCCTGCGGTCGATGGTTTCAAGGTTAAACACATCACACAGGTAATGTTTGTTGAATAAGGATTTCAAATAACGCAGAAAAAAAGCTCTTTGAAAGTAAAATGTCTCACTGCTTGTTATGCAGGCCAGTGGATCATTTAGCCTGATTTTCCTTTTCAATTAATATCAGCGTGTACATATATAACTTTTAAATATTTTTTGAAAACGGACATTTTTCCACCTGTCACAAGTTAATTTTTTTTATTTGTTTTTTTTTTTTTGTTTTTTTTTTCCTTAAGAGAAGTATTTCCTGGAAGACAGCATTTTATGGAAATTATATAACTTTGACTTGTGGGCTAAGTGTATTTGCTCCCACCTCACCCACATGTCTATTGTGTGACTAGTATTGTCCAGTTGGCTTTCTACATGCACAACTTGGTGTGCTTGGGAACGTGCATTCTCTGTCAAATTCAGCATAGACATAAACAGGACTTTTGGTGCGTGCATGTGTGTGTTTGAGTGGGCCTCTCCCTGCCTCGTCTCTTTCCCCTCTCCAGAGTCCAGCAAGGGGCCCAGCATAAGGGGGCAGGCTGCCGTCACTGCTTCTCTCTCCCCTTGCAGGCCAGCAGTGGGGCCTGTGGGGCGGGGGGGCGCACAGACCATAGGGTTGGACACGGGACATGGGACCCCCCACCCCTTCCACCCCAGTTTAGTCCATCCTGTGTAGGGCACAGGTCACCTTGTCATGTGCTATTACTGCTGCTGTAACATGCTCCCTGTGATCGTAGAAAAGGAGCATGAGATAGACCCGTGGAAGCTGCAGGAGGAAAACGAAGGGACAGGACTGGACTAGTCTGCTCTGCTAGTTGTTTAGCTGTGTTACCGTTTCAGTTTGTCTGCTTTGCTGTTTTTGGGTCCACATTGTCTGTTTTTGTCCATTGTTCTGTTTCCACTACCTGTTCTCCTGGTGTATTGTTGTGTGTGTTGTTTTTTTTTTCTCCTAAAGAAATGTCCTAACATCAAGATTATTTGAATTAAATGTCTCTTGTCACAAATCCCTGATCATTTTTTCTTCTTTTTATATGGTACTTTTTTCCCTTTTCCCTCAATCTCATTGCCTTTAAATTTCCCTCTTTGTCCTTTTCTCTGCTTTTTTTGTGGGCTTAGCTATGCTTAGCTATGTGCTGCTATGGGTGAATCACAAGCCCATGTAATTCCATTGTAGCCCAGTTCTCTTTGCAGCACGGGTCATTCCAGATCTGATTTGTTTTATGTCTCTTCTGTACTCGTAGTGACCCAGCCCGAGGTATGCAGTAAAACACAGCGCCTTATGTTTTCTCCGCTCTCCCTCCACCTCTCTCTGCAACTTTTCCTTTTTCTTTTCTCCCTCTCACTCTCATTCTCTCTTTCACTCACGCTTTCCTCTTTTATGTCTTTCTAGCGCTCTCCCTCTTTTTTCCCTTTAAGAGAAACTTTTGGCAGCATGGAACAATTTCAGAACCATTTGTGGGATTGCGTCATGTGATGTGGATGGAGGATGCTCATTGGACTGTCAGCTAGGGCCTCCTCTCACTCAGGCGTTCCATAGCGATCCCTCTCTTTCTTCCCGTGCTGTTATAGGTCTGGATGTGATTCCGTCTCTGACTCTTATGTGTTGGGATGTGGTCTGTAAGCCCATTGCTGACATTCTTGGGACGTGATGCCAGAGGTTTTTTATTTCCCACTTTCCCGTCTCTCTTCTGCACGTCTGTGTGCAGTTAAAATGATCCCTCCTTCAAGTGCTGACTGGATCCTCCTATTTACCCACTTTGTCATATCTTTCCTCATCCTCAATTACATTTAATTTCAAAGCCCAAGCACTAATGGCTCCACTTAATTTGGTTTGTTAGATGGTGTGTCTTTGTGGAGGGGTGGGTTTGTATAATCACTTGATATTGACTTTGATGAAACTTAATCTAGCATCTGGGCTGCTCTCCAAATCTCTTTCACGGCTGAGGTCTCATTTATGTCTCCTCATCTTTAAGTAACAGGCCACCTGACAAAGAAAACCCATGGCCACTTTCCTATTTGATAATAACATACTTCACAACGGTGCAGCTGGAAATGAAATGGTCAGGAAGAGCAGAGAGAAATAAGCTACCTTATGGGTGGTATTGGACTCCTGCCACGCACCACCTTGGCACTTATTCCTGTATGAACATCTCACTGAACTGCAAACTCCCTCTAAATGCAGTAACTGTAGTAGGAACTCATGAATTACTATATGCAAAGGACTATGTTCGACTTTGGTAGCATACCCGGCATCAATTGTTACTATCACTCATATTAGCACTTTGCAAGTGTCTTCAGGTTCACACCATCTGTAACGCAGACTTAGTATCAAATTGATTGACATCTAATGCCAACTAATTAGAAGGTGCAAGTTAGAGGTATTTGTTTGGGAGCCTGGGATACAGATGGTGCGACAATTTACACTGATAGTGTGGCACAGGTTGTGTCATAGACTGAATCCATTATGCAGACTTTGGTGGGATCTTTTTTTCAACTGTAATGATTTAAAACCCTGCCAGGTGTTCATTACTAAATATTTAATCGCTGGACTTTTTCATGTGGTGTAGGTTAAACTAATGGTATTAACGAGATTCTGTTTTATGACAAGAGCAGTGGACACGTCAATCTTAATTTAGCCCAGGCCACCAACAGCAATGCACACATTTGTCTTCAGAATTGATGATCTATTAACTGTTGAGCATAGGCACTTCTGTCAGCAGTGTCATGTGTTTAAATCTAGCCTAAGGCTAGCTCTAACGTCAGTTTTTGGATTATGAGACACGTGTGTCGTTCCAGCCATGATGTGAATAAATCAAAGAGGAAAAGATGAGTCACTGCACCACTGCATGCTAAGTAGCACTTCTTCTTCCTCGTCTAGTTTGTTGGGTTAAAAGAAAGGGAAACTCCCTAGCCTCTCCTCCAACTACGCCACCAAAATTGGGATAATGTCTTTATTTTGCAGCTTTCACCACCCAGTTAAAATGACAAGCTACAGTCAGTTTGCGGTACTGTACATAATTACAGCAGACCTCATCTCTTGCTCATCGGCCACTGTTGCCGGGTTTCTCAGACTCAACCTCAGTCTTGCTTTTTCATCTCTTTATCACTAGATTTCACAGATGTAAGCCATCTGTTTTCTTTCTTATGGTTGGAAAAAACTATCACTGTCGATAGTGTTTGTTTTACACTATGTGATAATCTCAATTTAAATTTGTACAATGGAAAATCAAAAATGCCAAACATGCCCTGTGTTTAGTCTCTCTCTTATGAGACCTTTTTTGAATATCTTTCTGTTTTGAACTTGCTTGGACATTTAGAGATGCCATCTTGTGCCTCTGGAAATTGCGATGGCAGTTTTCATTCATCTTCTACTGCTTATCTGTTTCCGGGTCGCGGGGGTGCTGGAGCCAGACCCAGCTTGGATGGGGGCAGGGTACACCCTAGAGAGGTCAAGAGTCCATCGCAGGGCGAATACACAGAGACAGACAAACACTCACACTCAGACCTACGGACAATTTAGAGAAACCGGAGTACTTTGAGGAAACCCACGTAGGCACGGGGAGAACATGCAAACGCCACAGAAAGGCTTCAGGCCTGGGAACCGTGCGCACGGCCTTCATATTGTGGGGCAACAGTGCTAACCACTATTCCTGCATGTTGCCTGGTGATGGCTGTTTTGACTTAAATATTAAATAAAAATTGTCATGCTGTGCAGGTGAAAGATTGTTAGTTGCAAGCCTAGTTATTAAATTAATGTATTTTGTTTAGCCAGACAAACCTTAAAAAAATTTTCCAGAAAAATTATTCAAGTCTTCAGCGTTATTCCTCAGTGGGTGACCAGCAGGGTATGGCGGTTTGGAGCCCATGTTTATTATCTCAAAGACATGCAAAGCCTTAAATGTAAAGGTTTCCAACCTAAATGACTGAGATTAAATATACTCATACCTGTTTGTGCATAATTTAGGTGCCCAACTAACAGATGTTTTGTAGTGATAATGATAAGTGGTCACACACATAAACAGCACACAATTCAGAAACAGGCTCCTTAATTTCAAAAAAGGAGCGAAGCAGGAGCAGCAGAAATAAGTCATACTATAAATGTAATTCTAACATGAATAGCTAATTGCTTTTTCCCCTGACACTTTTCAAGATGAGGTTTGTCAAAGATGAGACGTGTATTTATATTTAGCCAGTGATTGAAGTGGCTTATGGGTGTGTATTTTTAGCCAACTTTTAAAATAACAAAAACAGACTGTTTGTGTGGATGGCCTCTCTCTGGGCGGCTGTTGTGTACCCTCTCCTCATACTATTTCTCTGTCATATCCGTGACAGCCGGCAGGGCACAGTTGCTCTTTGTGACACAGAAAGTCACTGTGACAAAGAGGTCACCCCTCCCCTTCTTGTTGTATCTATGTATATATCTCTTTCTGCTACATTGCTCCAGCATCTCCTTCCCCACTTTGGTTGGATTTTCCAGTGCATCCTTCTCTCCTCCTACATTAATCTCACTGCGCTCTTCTGTGGGCTGGCATTTCCTCCCCCTGACTGCAAACAGCAAATGGCCATTCACATGGCAATAGATGAAAATTTGACCAAACTATATAGTTCAGTTTGTCTGTGTGGAGGGAAATGTAGTGCACACATAAATAGTCTACTGCCTGAAACTCAATAGCAACATGGTGAAAAGATTATAGGAGCCAGAGGATACTGTATGGTGGCAAAATCCTTACAGAAGTCATAATAGGAATAATATAGTTAACTTTACTTAAAAAAAAAGAAAAGAAAAGTATTTAAGTATTGGTATAAAGCAATTCACATAAAAGTTACTATATTATGTGAATTGCAGAAACAAACAAACTTGTATGTACGCAAATACATGAATATGAAAAAAAAAAAAAAATTGTGTCCTCAGTCATCTTCAGAAGCAAGTTAAAGCTAGTATATATTTAGCTTTGGTACATTTATCACAGTGTTAGAACTTGTTTCTTTTCTGGGATCCAGTATGTGGTGGAGTCAGCAAAGCACAAAACAATGAAATCACTCATGTACAACTGTTTTAAGACAGAAACCAAATTCAATAAACTGCTTAAGCTATGTAAGAGTTTCAAAACATTTTACATAAACCAATGTAACAGCCATAACAACCTGGTAGAAATTGTTCTTTTTCAAGAGATTTTTCTCCTTCAGCTGGTATAAGCTTATTTCAACTCAAACTAGTCATGTGGTTGAGATGAGCTACCTTAATTACCCTCAGTGGTCCTGTGCTTCACAGGGATATGTGTTCTCAGTGTTAGCTATAATTGTCTGTGTTTTATCCTTCTTGCAATTAAATGCTCCTTAAGATTACAGTTGTTTTTGCCACATTTGTACTTGTATGCTAATATCATTTCATTAATGATGCAAGTAGCAAGATGAAACTACATATGTCCTTTGACTTAATGTCTACACGATTGGTTAACTGTTAAAACGCCAGTTTAAAGTAAATTACCTCTTAGTACATTTTTTTCTACTAACAGCTGCCAAGGATAGAAGCAGTCCAGAAATGCAGGTAACATCTACCTCTAAATTCAGACGTCTGTCCTGAATTTAGAGGCAGGCTTTTGACATCCAATGACAATCTTGCATGAACTTCTGCCTGCACCATTTATTTGACTGTAGTGCAGCCCCTCCATGTTTGATTAGATGTTGGAAGGAAAGTGTGTGGCAACATTCTCATTTGTATTTTGTACTATATTTTCTGTTTTTAGTGTATAATCACATTGAAATAACTAGCAAATAGAGTTAAGTTTTGTTTCTTTACCCCCACTCCCTCTCACTTTATCGCTGTCTTTTATTGAGTAGTTGGAAAATTGGAAATATTGCCTAAACATGAATAACATTCCAAGAAATTTCCATCCCAAATCCTAATATTGTTAGCAGTAAAAATAAGTACTTGTTTGTAGAAGAAATGCAATATACATCACTGCAGCCTGGGGGCCCATGTTTGACCACTCAGTAATGTTTAGTGCCACAAACAACACCACAGTAGTTCTCAGACCTCTGGAAAGTATAACTTTGGGAGCAAGGACCCCTATAAAAAGAAAACAAAATAAAGATCAAAACCAGTATATAAAATATTGTTAAGTGAAAGTAAACTTCCCTTTCACTGAACTAAAAATAGGCAAATTCCTTTTATTAACCTTATAGTAGGATTTTAAAAAATAGACCCGCTCATCAGTCACAGAGCAATTTGTGTCTTTAATGTCATATGACACAAAAAGTGACTTAAGCCTTGTTTCTCTAGCCTCACATGGTTTATTATTAATTAGGTTCATTATTTTCCATTGAACAGTCCCAGTCTAGCATCCTGTTTTATGTCGAACCACGGGTTACAAACTAGACTCTAAAGCCATTATATAGCCAGGACCTTTAAAAAGGATGCCTCTTATTTTCAGCAGTCTTGTGTTTCTCATGGTGTCATCGGGTTGTGAAATACCAGCAGCCTTTCTCTTGTTACCATGATCACACTAAGTCACATGTTGGAAAGTTTAAGAGGAGCTCCAGAAGTGAATACAGTCAGTGGTAATGTATGATATAATCTCCCTTCTGGTGCATGAGCAGTGAGTAAAGTTTTACAATTGTCCAGTTGTGCAGTCTGTAAGCACACCAGTTTCAGCTACTTCTTTTCAAAGGGTGCAGTCATGAATTGCAACCTTTTAACCAGCTGTCAGGTAAGAGATGCATAGTGGGTCTGTTTGTGATAAAGCTGGACTCATCCCTTTAAACTAATCAGAAATCAGTGTTACTGTTTTATCGTCAGGCTTCATGGCACTGTAACACCCACTGTGAGTGAAAAAACATTTAGCATTTTTACAGCGAGGACACATGATTGATGCATCTAAAGGCAATACACACAACTTGTCTATCTAAGAACATGACATTCATTGGAAGCCCAAAGCTCAAAACCAGTTCGCTGGCTGTGCGTGCGCAAGACTGCAATGAGTACAGATCTAGTCTAATAACCTGCTGCATTATTTAGAGCTCTCTCAATACTACTGTGCATTTAGTGTAATGGCCTGTCAAGGCTGAATGCAATCACGCAGTCCTGACTTCACCGATCAGTTGATGATATAGTTAAGGTGAATGCGTGTTTTCCCTCTTGGTTCACAGTGAGTGATGAGTGTGAAAGCCCGCTGGGTTTAGTCTGCCAGCCTACTCTGCAGGGAACAGATTGTATGCTTCATAATTGTGCTGAATAATTATATTGGTCGTCATTATGTAACATTTCATTATACATGGGTGATTTAAAATCTTTTAATTTCAACATACTTTATAGGTTGGATCACAGCTCACTATTGATCTTAAGCAGGGCCAAGTTTTACATTGTATATGAGAATAGCAACAACCAGACTTTTTTTGTTTTGTTTTGTTTTGCTTTAATTTGAGCATCTCTTATTACTCAGCCAGGATTTTAATTGTTTGACTACTACTCACAACTAGAAAGCCACAAAGCAGATAAGGTTAGGAGCACAAGTTTACCCTGGACAAGGGTATTTTCACCCATGAAATCAGTTTAATCTCAGAACCCTGACATTCAACAAGTGGCAACCAGAGAAATTTAGATTACAGAGAAAAGATTTGGTTTGCCTTGGCAAGGTCCTGTGAAAGTGTGTCTTGGTTAAGCTGCATAGAGTGTGCATGTTTGCAATGCAAAACCTGTGCCCATTCATATTACATCACCTTGATGGCAAGTGTTACTATGTAGTAAACAGCCTTGGAATAGTAAGTCTTGTAACGCTAAAAGCAAGTAATTTTAAAGGACCCTTGTCTCAACATGTGTATTTTATGCCTGCTATCAGAAAGGATAGTTGCGTGAAAGCATAGGTGGGCGTAAGAAATGTTGTCAAATCTGTCAAGTGGGGAAAACGGCAGAGCGTAGATACACAACTTTACCACTTGACCCCAACTGACAATCGAAACAAAACCCTGCATTTAGAAAGTTGGACCTGATCTCTCCAGTGCAGCAGCAGCTGTCAATGTTCTATGAAGATAGTTAAAATGTGAGGCTTTACAGTGTAGATGTAACCGCTCATCTGTTATGCTTCACATAAACTTGCTATAGCTCGCTGCTTCAGGAGCCCGGTGCTGAAGCCAAACAATCTAAGGTGTCTTCCTGTGAACCTATGAATTTCTCTACGTTCTGTTGTTTATCAAAAGCCTGTCTGACCCATCTGCCGAATTCTCTCCACAAATATTTGCTGTCAGTTGCTGCTACTTCCAGTTATGCACATACATTCTGTTACGGCATACCACAAGGGTTGTTGTATCAGATGTTCCTTGTTAGGGTCTGCGGTGTCATGATACAAAACGCCAACTAACCAAAAATGCTCCAGCCTCTCGTCCATGATGCTGCTAACGCTGGGGCAATGACTAGATCCTCTGTTTCCTTTCTTCTTATGACCTTTTGTTTTAATAAGGACTGTGTGTCATGTTAATAGAATTGGCCAGGAACAGTATTTGGCTCAAAATAAATAGTTTGCATAATATTCACAACTGTACTTGGCAGCAAAACAACATCAACAAAAAACAAAGCCTCGGCTGTTGAATTTACAGGAGTATATGTAAGACTTTTAGGTAGAACAGTGTTTTATTAATTAGTTATGAATTATGGAGAGCTCCGTCAAATCATTTTAAATTATTCAGCTGGGCCCTCACCTCATTGGCTGCTGATTTGTGACTTTGTTGAGGTTTTTATCGGTTTAGTTTCCCTCGCCTGCATTCTCTTAGCCCTCCATCTCCTTCCATCATTTGCTTCACTTTCCCTCTGCAGTGCAAGAAAAGAAAAGAATAAGAAAGGAGCTTTGTGAAAAGGACAGTGATTGTTTGTTTATGAGGATGCTAGCCTTGCGGTGACATGCCTTTTTTCTCCCTCTTATGAGGCTGTTAAGTGAAATAGATACTCAGAGCGCTATGTAATCAAATGTAACCCAGATCCAGCATTTTGGAGTGGAACAAGGGTTTTTCCACTTGATTCATATGGCTCCAGTTCCTCGCTCCAGGACAAAAACTCTGGAGTTGGGTTCACCTCCAAAGGGTAGACTGGGACTGTTTGGATCCCTCCTGGTGGAAGGGACAGTGTTTGGTTGGCATGGAGATTGTTGAAAAGAGACGTGTCTGACTTGTGTTTAGGGCTTTACTGCAACCAGTGTATGATTATCTTAGTTTAAATATAATTTAAAAACCTCATGTACAATGAACATTTATGACTTTTATTATTTTTGTCCTCAGTTATCTTGTGAACTACAATACAAAACAGACTATAATTTTCGAAAATATTCAGAAATTTGCTTCAGATGTTAGAAATTGGCTCCCTAATTCAGATTTTTATTTTTTGTGCTGATTGGAGGCAAAGTAAGTGAACAATTTCTATAAAGAGGAGCTGATTTCATTTGTTTTTTTTTTGTTTTGTTTTGTTTTGGGTTTCCCCCCCCCCCACCCCTCTCTCTCTCTCTCTCTCTGTTTAATTCCCATCTGTCTGTTCAGTGATGGAGCCCACGGTTGTGAGTACATCCACTCTGGCCCCAGATGAGTTTGATAGGAACGTGCCGCGGATCTGCGGTGTGTGTGGGGACAAAGCCACCGGTTTCCACTTTAACGCCATGACCTGTGAGGGCTGCAAAGGCTTTTTCAGGTACACAAATGCATATTTGAGCTCACAGATACCATCTGAAGCAGACATTAATTAATTATGTTTGCGCACACACACACACACAGAGTATTATTATATATTGTATGTTTAGCAATTTATTGAGACATGTTCACATTGCCATACAAACATGGTTCTGAAACCACCCACACACTCACATGCACATTAAATGTAATTGGCACCCGCAGTTACATAAGAGAACACACACAACCACTGACAGCATTCCTGTTCACGCTAATGCTCAGCAGGAGGCAGAGAATACAAATGAGCTCGGCCCTACAGTGCCTTGGCTTCAGCCTGTTCATTGACACACACCAGTTTCCAATTTAACCAAAGACAAAACTAGAGCAATTTAAGATTTTTTTGATGCTTTGTGTGTGTTTCATGTATCTGCCCATTTTTGTCTGTTTCTCTCAGTCTAGATATTTAAAGTGAGTGGATGAAAAAGACGGATGTTTAATAATCTCCTTCCTCATCTTTCAGCTGGCCTTTGTTTGAACTCTCACCAAGCATGCGTGTGTGTGTTTGCTCACATCTGTGTATAAATGTTCATACATAACAGTGATGTCTAAAAGTATGAGAGAAAATTCCCATTGGCTTGACTGGGGAAACTGGTCCATCACTAACTAAGTCATTATGCTTTGCGTCATCGTTTGGCAAGATTCATTCTTTACCCCTGGATTCCTTGGCACTTGGCCATACATACGCTGTTCCACTCAGCCCCAGACTTGAAGGGCAAAATATTCATTCTCTTCTACTACAATTATTATTTGAGCAAAAGACTGTCAACTGTGCTACTTTGCTACATTTTTCAAATTCTCTCTTTACACACAGAACTCTTTTATCAACACAGCTACAAACCTAATTACATTTCTAACGATTTCAGTCAATTATTATTATTATTATATTACTTTTGTGTATTTATACACCAGTATATCCTTGTATTTTAACAGACTGTAATATGTATACAACTTATTTAGGCGCAGCATGAAGCGTAAGGCCACCTTTACGTGTCCCTTTAACGGCAGTTGCACCATCACCAAGGACAACCGGCGCCACTGCCAGGCATGCCGTCTCAAACGCTGTGTGGACATTGGCATGATGAAAGAGTGTAAGTATCATAGGTGACCCATATGTCTTCAGGTCAATACTCTATAACCTTGTATAACCTGATTTACTGAATGTATTGAAAGAGTTGATTATTTAGGTTAAAGGTTAAACAATTTGATCTTAGTTTGGCTATGTTGGGTTGTTGGTCAGTGCATGGTTCATCATCATGGATTACTTGATTCATTAGATTTTTTGTGATCGAGAATGGTGTCAGTGATTTTATGTTTTTAATGAATCAACAGTAAATTCTGACTTTGGCATTTTATCCATTAATTCTGTTTACTGGTAATTACATTGAATTTGCTTTTCTTTTTGAAAAACTATAATTGTTCGTAACAATTGATAGTAAATTTTAAACAATCTCTGTTTGCAATATTTTGCGGCCTCTTGTAAATATTATGTAATATTTGGACTGTGGTCAAGTGTCCCAGGGTCTTTACCCCCATTAGAGTGTTTACACATTCTATTTGAACTACCAGAGCCTCCCCACATTGTGTACAATAAGTATACTCCATCTGAAGTTTCAACACCTGCTGTTATGTACAATCCAGCAAGGCCTCTTCTTTCCACACAGGCGTGTTTATTTTCATTTTCTGTAAATAGCAGGTACATCTTTTCTAGTTTTCTCCTGATATCCGGATATTGTCCACAGGCCAGTTTTAAAGCAAAGGCTTCCCACTTCCGGTTTTTACCCACGGTGTTTCTGGGAATACCACAAAAGCTGTGGCACCAACACTGAAATTTACTGTACGTGAACAGCATTGCTGTTGCAAAAACAGGAGCATGTTGTTTGGACCTACTTCTCTCTCTCTCCCTCTCTCTCTGTGACTCTGTGAGCTAATTCACTGGCTTGAACAACAAGGAGTGAACAGAACAAAGACAATGCATTCACTTGTTCATTGCAGCAGGGGTCTCCATATGGAACTGTCCCCTCCCATTCTCTTCCTCCAGAGAATAACAACCCCCCCCCCCCAGCCACCCAGCACCCATTGACATAGTTGTCATCACAGTGTAAAAAAACAAATACAAACTGAAAAGCTTTTGAGTTGTGTTTCTACCTGTATACTGTCATCAGCTTTTTTAAAAATAATTTTTCTATTAAATTTTGTAGTGGTTTCTTTGCTTCTCCTATTTTATTGACTGCAGTCATCTATGTGTGCATTGTAATTCTAACAGTCCCTCTTTTACCACCTGCCCCCCAGTCATTTTGACAGATGAGGAAGTGCAGAGGAAGAAGGACCTGATTCAACGAAGGAAAGAGGAGGAGGCCCAGCGCGAAGCGGAGAGAGAGGCACGGCGGCCCCGGCTCACTGAAGAGCAAAGTCAGGTCATCGCCACGCTGGTGGAGGCACACCACAAAACATATGACGACTCCTACTCTGACTTCTGCCGCTTCAGGGTTTGTGCCTAAATATGGTTATTCTTGTCACTATATCACGTAGGAGTTCAAACAACATAAGAACCAAAATGATGTTATAAATGTTAAATAAAATTAAGGGCAGGGACACCTCGTGTCCAGAAACATTGACAAGGGTTTGGGGTGTGTTTCTTCCATAGTTCCATAAAATTATACAATTAAAATTAATAAAAAAATTTTACAGGGATTCTTTTGATATTCTTCATTCTGTACCCCAAATAATTTCCCCTCTGAAAAGTAATTTTCATTTTAATCCCCACAAATTGCACACAAATCCACACACTGCCCCAGAAATTAAATACTTTTTTTTTTTTTTTCATGTGCTGCATTTTTGAATGAGTGTCAGAACAATGAACTGAACGTAGTAATCATCAGTAAGCCTTAGGTATCTTTTGGTTTTAAATTTTGGATTTATCCTCTGGAGTCTTAAACGTGCCGTTTCCACACATCTAGCCTCCTGTGCGCGAGGGCCCAGTGACCCGCAGTGCAAGCAGAGCTGCCTCTCTCCACTCTCTGTCTGATGCCTCCTCTGACTCATTCAGTCACTCTCCAGGTAAGGGACTCATAGAATGAGGACTTCACTTAAAATTATTAATAGTAATAATAATTAATACTTAAGCAGTTATTTTGCCAGTTCCATTTTTTTATATATTGGCTTACATAATTTGTTTTGCTGCTTTACTGAGAAATCCACTGAATAACTCGAACCCTGCAGATACCTGGCTTGTTCTAGTAAACATCAGTTCATTACTGCATCCGTCACTAATGGAGTGAACACAGCAAGGGACATGGTCACGTGTCCCACTGCCAACACTCAGCACACACAAAAGATTCAAAACAACTCAGCTGGCTTTTCCTAGTTCACATATTGCCAGAGCTGTCATCTAAACTCAGTTCTACTGACCTGACACTCATCTAATTTCAGATACTCCTTTCTGCTTTCACGCCCCATCTATTTTTCTGTGTATGCGTTTGTAGTTGAATGAAGGGGACTTTTTTTTTTTTTTTTTTTAGAAAAATGTTCACACCTTTCTCTTCTTTTTCTGCCCCCTTGTCTCCTCCCTGTTCTGGTCGCTGTATCCTACTCACTGCAGAGTCAGTAGACACCAAAATGAACTTAAACAACCTGTTGATGATGTACCAGGAGCAGGGCAGCAGCCCTGATTCGAGTGAGGAGGAGGGTTCCAGCTTCTCCATGCTGCCTCACCTAGCTGATTTGGTCTCCTATAGCATCCAGAAGGTCATCGGATTTGCCAAGATGATCCCCGGGTTCAGGTGTGCATCCAGTCTTGCTTTTGCTCCTTTTCAGTTTAAATATTTATACTGGTGTTTATGTGCCTTTGTTGTTTCCTGTTTGTCACTCACCATCTGCCACTTGTTGCACTCTGTGTGCAAAAAGCATCTATGTGTCCATCTGTCAGTGTTTTCAATTTGTCACTCTGCATTCAATTTAATTGTTATTAGTTCCTAAGTGTTGTGTGGAGATTTGACTTGTCTGCATGTAGGCTCAATGACATAAGGTGGAAAGAAAAACAAGTTAGTTTGTATAAAACGGTTACTACAAGAGGCTGGATCTATTTTCAGTCATGGTCTGGACTGGTTTGCATTAAAAACTAGCATACTACTGACATAATGCTGGTTTACAGAGAGAGAGCGAGAGAGGGAGGGTGACTTTTTCTCTGTACTTCAGTTTTGCAGAGAACGTCCTGTTTATCTGATTTTCTTTGTTATCTTTGTTGTTGACGTTCAGGATAGTCCTGCTTATGTAACCAAAAGGTATGGTCTAAAAAAATAAAATTGTTTTCTAAATGCAGACTGTACTAACAGAACTTTCAGACCTCATGACCTGAAATGTGTGTTGAAGACTTTGTACATCTACTTGTTTTTCTGCCTGATGAGTCGATACTGTGCCACAGTGATGGCTGTGGTCTAAAGGCCAGAGATTACTGGTAAACTGTTACTGTATATTACACGCAGCTGACATTGTATAAAATCTTTGATGTCATGCTGTTCCTTCACTGGATGTAGTTATACATTTTCCATGGCTGTGATGTCTATGTGAAATTTTCCCCTTTAAGCATGTTAATAGGTTATTTCTTAACCTTTGAGAACAGTACGCCCACTAGCAGAATTACATGTGATCATGAGAACACGCAACAATCTGTGAAAGCATGTGGTGGACCTAGTACGCACAAGACTGTCTATACTAGGAGGAAAAGAAAAAGGAGATTACAGTACCTTTCGTCCTGAAATTTATTTGAGTGGGTAGAACATTATTACCTGTAGAACGTACATACCATCACATTATGTATGACAATAAATGCAATAGAAGTGGCCAGGGCTTTTTCATTGTTGTCTCTGTATCTGCCCCCCTCTATATGGCAACTGTTGCCTTCCAACACATTTGTTTCTCGCTCTGTTGACAGGGAGAAAAACTCTGCGTCTCAAGGGTTACCCCAAAGTTGTGGCTAAAACATGTCACAGCCTGTATTTCCTGAAAGTTGTCATTCCCACTGGCAGCGGGTGATAGACGTGGTCGGATTACCATTGGAATGTTTGTTCACTTATGATCTGCTCCCTAAGCCCTGAAAAACAGCCCAGACCTCCACTAAAGAGTTGCATGTTTCAGCTCATGTCTCCTGCCAGTTCAGTAGTTTCGTGTCATAAACATTTGAAGATTCTTGAAAATATTAGTGGATGCTTTTCACTGTGACAGTGATGATACTTATAGTGGTATCAGTTTGGCTAATGTTCATCAAATAAGACAGCAGGACATGTTACAACAGGATAAAGCAAACAAAGTAATTTTGTATGTTTTTCTTCTTCGTGCACACCATATCTGATAAAGACTATGAGTGACCTTGAACCCATGGTCAGTAAAACACTGGGCAGGTACTCTGGGGAGCTTGACTTGTATCATTCATTGTTGTTTACCTGCTGCTTTATCATTTTTCTAGTGTTGACATGATCAAAGACTGTTACACTGACATAAAGAGGATTTTTTTCCCTACAGAGAGTTGACTGCAGAAGACCAGATTGCCTTGCTCAAGTCCAGTGCCATTGAGGTGATCATGCTGCGCTCAAATCAGAGCTTCAACCTGGAAGACATGTCCTGGAGCTGCGGTGCACCTGACTTTAAATACCAGATCAGTGATGTCACCAAAGGTCAGTTTGAAAGCTGCCACGTCTACACTTTGCTGTGAAGACAGTCCAGTGTTTAAGACAGCGCATATACGTGCTTGGCAACTTGTTTTGCTCTACTGATAGTTGGAGGGAAGGCGCGCATGTTACACATTAACACTTCTTCCCACAGCTGAAAGAAGCAGAGCAGCGTTAAGGAGGTGGATCATTGCTGTGTGAGCACAGATAAGGTTCCTGGCATTGACCTGTATACATGTCAATAGCCAAAAGATGCTTTTTTTTTTTTTTTTTGTTGTTTTGTACTTCCAATGTTGCATTTCTACAGAAGGCCCTTTGGGCATGCCTTTTTGTTTGCCTTTCAAACAAGACCCTCTCTTTCTGGGATCAACCAAAGAATGTCACTCCTGACCTGCTCACCACACAAAACAGCCACTGTGTGGACAAGGAGAAGTAGTGCTATTGTGCTTGTCTTAAACTATATTATAGACATAAACAAGGAAAACTGACATTTCTTAATGTCATAACAAAAACTTTACAATGTGATACTATATTGACCTTATTAAGACAATATTGAAATCATTGGTATCAATGGAAAGTGTTCAATGCTAGTGTCACTACAACATAAATAGCTCAGCAGCTCAGTAACTGCCATCCCAGCCCTGAAATGAGAAAATGGAGGCACATTCATGGCAATCAAGGGAAACTTTTGATCAGTACTACTTGAAACGACATGGGAACTGACTTTAAATTTCACAAATTCCCACCCAGTAGTTCCTAGTGAAAACCTTAGTGACAACACATGCATGCACACATGCAAGAAAAAAAATGCACACCAGAGATGATTCAAAGAGTCAAAATAAAATATTAAAGAGTAAGAGGCATGGAATTTCATTCCACGTAAGGCTTTTCTTCTGGGATACAGTATGGAGCCGGTTGTACGGGCTGCACGATAGCCATGCGCTTTTTCTTCTGTAGCTGGCCACACTTTGGAGCTGTTGGAGCCACTGGTGAAGTTCCAGGTCGGCCTGAAGAAGCTCAACCTGCACGAGGAGGAACATGTGCTGCTGATGGCCATCTGCCTGCTTTCTCCAGGTACTGTTCATCTGAATGTGGAGGGGGAAACAGTGACTATAATCTCTTATCAGTTTGTTTGTTTGTTTTTTATGTAATAATATATTTGGGGTTTTTGTGGTGGCGAAGGATCAATATGAGATGAGATTTAATATTTTTTGTCAGAGTTAATGACTCTGATGTGATAGGCTACATCGAGGGTTTCCTGTCGCTTGTCGTTCCTGGCCTTTCTTTGAACATAATTGACACATTTGTGTCCGATATGCTTTTTGGGAAAACACAGTACATATGTTATAGATGTAGAGTTATGCAAGCAAGCATGTGTAACTAAGTGGATATTTGCATTTCTTTGTCTATATGAGGCAGCTCATTAACAATACATGGGTGTGCTCTACCTGATCTAAAATTAGCAAGCATCCTTGCCAGAATGGCTGGATTACAAACACAAAGATCATGCAATTTTGTTTAATTTAGCCGACTTCTTGATTGTTTTGTGATATAAATATTGCAGACCGCCCAGGTGTGCAGGATCATGCACGGATTGAAGCCCTGCAAGACCGCCTTTCAGAGACCCTGCAGGCCTACATCCAGCTTCACCACCCAGGAGGAAGGCTGCTGTATGCCAAGATGATCCAGAAACTGGCCGACCTGCGCAGCCTCAACGAGGAGCACTCCAAACAGTACCGCTCACTCTCCTTCCAGCCAGAGCACAGCATGCAGCTCACCCCGCTTGTGTTGGAGGTGTTTGGCAGTGAAGTCTCCTAGAGTCTCCCCTCTGAACCTCTAGAGGTACAGCAGGAGCTGGAGACGAGACCCCAGGTGGTGAAAATGGAGGAAGAGCTGAGAACGTGCTGGATGAGCTAAATGGAGGTGTGAAGTACTATAATAGTAGAGGAGAGAAAGGGGTGTGCGTGTGTGTGTATGTGTATGTTTTGAGTGTGTGTATGTGTGTTGGCTATGTGGATTAATGTGTGTCTCGTCAAAAGAAGTCTTTCTTGGTGTAAAGGCCGAGGTTGTATGGAGAGAAAGCTGATGTTAAAAGACACAGTAAACAAGGGAACTTCATAATTTCAACTTTAACTATACATACAACGTCTGTCTATATACAGTGTTTTGTCTGTATTTAAATCAACAAACAGCTGCTTCAGATGCCGGGACATTTTGTGTGTGCACATGACGTGCACACATCAACACAACAAACATACTCAGTTATTCATCTAGCCATTCAGTTGAGCTACCTCTTGGTTTTACTGGGGTTGTTTTATATTTGCATCACCTATGTGAAACAGTAACTTTTACACACAACAATTTAGATACAGTACAGTTTTCAGTTTACTGTTGCAAAAGCAGTGCCTGCACATTACTTTGACGTTTTTGGATGTTTCATAAATCCTGTATTTTATTTTTCATCTGCTTCTCTCAAGGCAGCATATGTATGACTGTATACAATTCAAATACATGCCTTTCACCTTTCACCAAAGGTATGGTCAACTACTTTCTGAAAAAGCTTCCAGTACCTAAAAATAATAACCTTGCTGCTTCATGGGTCTTTCATGCATGCAGTCTTTTGACATGCTAGCAAGTTGTCTGACTAGCCTCACAGCCTATGAAGGAAAATGTCATAATATAGGTTTATGCTGCAGAGTAGAGAGCATAGTGTAATTTAGTTAGGTTTTGATAGGAATTTGGGGTGCTTGGTTTTGAGGTGAGATTTAGCCACTAAATGTGTTAGCTACTCTTAGACTGCTAACTGTCAATCAAACGAAGCCTGCGTTACGGCTTCTTATTCTTTTGAAATTGTTTTTCATTATTCCTCTCTTTTGTTAAATTGTTTATTTTCCTGTAAATAATTAATTGCTACCACATGTATCCTAAGCACTGTTAAACCACCTTTTACTCAAGCCTATGTATTGTTATACAGCACGTATATTATCACAGATTTTAAAGGGCTAAAATGCCAAATCTAACTGGAATAGGAAATTGAGGCCAAAGCCAAAGGCCTCTCTTGTTAATATATATAGCTGCATACCTTACTTGGAATTGGCATAGATACGGATGTAATTGCAATGGTCTCTTTTGTGTTTTATGTTACTTCACCTTTAAAAACAATTCCATGAATTGTTCCTCCTCAGTACACAGTGAGCTCGGTGGGTGGAGAGCTTGAGAAGCTGCTTCAGACCTCCACAGATATCACACCCCTTTCATTTCTGACTGGGAAGTGGATTTTCTAGAATGTCTGAGGACCTGGTTGTCGTAGTGGTGCGCACCTCTACACCCAGGCCCTCCTGTTTGATGATGTATGCTGCGCAGCCCTCTAGTGGCTGCATTTTGTAAATACCAGGTGTGTGTGTGTGTGTGTGTGTGTTTGTATGTGTGACTGTGACTGAATGTGTATGTAAATACACATAAGAGTGTGAGTGTCGCTGTACATAGGGCTACATATTTCTCAAGGCTAATTTTTCAAAAAATATATATGCAAATATAATATTGACCCTTTTTTTTGTTTTGTTTTGTTTTGATTCATTATCATAATGTGCTGAGACACTATGCTCTTTGTTTTGACTTTGATAATGTTTTTAGGTAAGAATGAGTTAAGAATGGCTTCACAGGGATTGCTTGTGTATTTGACTCAGTCAGATTATTATTTGTGTAGCAGTTTGATGTATTTGAAAAATTTCCGAGGTTCAATTTCAGAAAGAGGACAAGCTAAACACATCGTGCTGCTCTCTAATATAAGCCATATAGATTGCCAAGCTAGTTATACACCTGATGCATTACAGTACATTGAGATGATGACTCCACAGCCTTGGATATTCTCATCATATAATCTACTAAACCCATGCTATCAGTATATCTATGGCTTTTGGAAGATAAGCTTGTGTATGATAGGAACTTATATGCCTTCTCTCTGCTGTCAATCATCTTTGGCTTATGCTTCATCAGACAGCATCTAATGGCTTATGAATCGAACTGCCAAGAAAATTTATATGCTTTAGACATAGAGGCCAGTAATGTATGGCTTGCCGCATGTGGGATAATGATAAAAGTATACGCAACAACATGCCGTTTATATCAAGGCAATTCCCCAAAGAAGTAATGAGTCCAATCCCTGCCAAGTGCAGATAGTTTCACAAGAAGCAACTTCGCTTAAAGGAAATCATTTGCAGAGATGACACTTAAGTCTCAAACTTTTACTTTAGTCTTCTATTTGCTGTGTGACAGAAGACATCTGTTAAAATTGTGCCTGTGATTGGCTATACAGGCTTCCTTTGTCAGACCTAGAGCTTCCTTCATCTCAGTGGACCAGGGTTACTCTGTGATCTTAGAGGAAGATAAAGAGAGGGCGAGAGAGAGTGCATATGTTTGTTGTTGAACTCAACGTGTTGTCACAACTTCTTATGGAAAATATGTGACAGTTGTTGCTTTAATAGCCCAAATGGGTAGAGGAAAAAAAAAGAAAGAAAAAAAAAAGTATGTTCTTCGTCACTGTGGCTTTATTCCAACTTTTTTTTCACTTTTTCAGTCACTGTGACCTTCAGAAAACTGACAGTCAGGGTTGGACAGATAGATGATCTGCATAGTGCAGATATTTAACAGTGGATGGTTGTTTCTGTATTCACAAAAATTAGCTTCCTGGAAAAACAAATAAAAGAATTCACATGTCCCACAAATTTCCCTACTGTGATTGAACTTAAAGGAGTCGAGGCTCGAGTGTCTTTAGGCAGTACCACTCATATGTATAGTATGTTAGTTTGATGAGGGGTATGATGTGCTTGGTTACTGAACACTGACTTTTGAAGTTTAGAAAAGTCTCCATGTTGATTTTTCTCTGAATACATACTTCTGTATGTAGCTATTGGTTTGATTTTGTTCTATTTTCTTTTTGAGATAGAAATGCAGTGTTGATTTGTGTATGTTTAATACAGTGGGAGGTTTGGTGAACATGTAAGTGCCACGGGGAGAGGTCCCTCCACATAAGAACAGGGTAAAAAGAGGAGTTCTCTTGGGGATTTGAAAACTGAACAGGAAGCGTCTTGAGGATGCATCATACAGCTGCTAATTGAACAAGTAGATTTTGGTCAGTAACACACAGCGTCTTGGGAATTTTGCCTTCGGCCTCTGGCAGTAGAAGGGAATCCCCTGTTTCCCCTTTATGACTGAAAACGTGATTAAATGTTTGTGGACCCGTTTCCTCATTTAATACCCACCAACACCAACATACTGTTCACAACATGAAAATGCAGTTAAATCTAAATCTGGTGCGTCCCCAGAGCTTCCTGCTTGGTTTTACCATGGAAGGCTGCTCAGAATCCGTAAGTTTAAACTCTGCATCGTGGTTGTTATAATACTGGAACTAGAAAAACCATACATCAGCGAAAGTCTACACAATGAAATTAAACAGATCCATCTTTGGTGAGATTTCCTCAAGATTGACAACATAACACAGTAACAATGCCTGCAATATACAACTCATGGTACACTATCACCAGCAAGCTTTACAGTTTATCATATTCTTAGACATTTTAGAAGTTTTTGTATAACTGTTGCCATTACAAATCCTGTCTGTAAAACATGTATGGTATCATTCATAGAAATCAGTTGGCCATCTCCAGCGCAAAAAGGCTTTCAAGTCTTTTCATCATTACTTTTTTTTAATTCAATTTTTGTTCCTCCTATTAGGACAGGGATTGTAATGGAATCAACTTAATGTAGTTCTTACAAAAAGGAGTGTCCACAATGGATGTACACCATAATCTACCTAAAAAACCTACCTCTCTTAGCTCAGATTTTTTTCAGCATTAAGCATTTGCCTCTGTTTTTACTTTTGTAATATTTGTATTCATGTTGGTATTTATTGCTGTCTAATGAGTCATACTTCAATGATTACCTCAGAGATATCTCACAGATTTGGGAGAGTCCAGCTAATGAAGTCATTCATAGAATTTTTTTTTTTTTTTTTTTTTTCCTTTCTCAGATTTAGCTTTTTCTTTTCTTCTTTTCTTTCTTCTTATTCTTACTTTCTTTTTTTTTTTTTACGCACAAAATACCAGGAGTGTGTTTTTCTTTTGTTTTTGTTTTTTTTTTATATAGTGCCTGCACTCTGACCAACGGGGCTCAGACTGGCTAGGATGAGGTTGCATTTACTCCAGAAGTGATGTCCTTCTCTTCCTTTTTGTCCTTTTTGCTCTGTCCCTGGGATATTGATGCAGTTTTCAGCAACAGGCGTTGTTCATCTTGTAGCCACGTTGCTGATTTCTACTTCATATCTGTATAGTTTTATGGACGAAATGAACAGGAGAGCTTTGATGTGATTGTAGCTGTGTAGAAGGAACAACCTGAAGGACTTTGTGGCAGTAGGAGAAACGAGAGGTGTGTTTGCACTCCATGTGGTATTGTTAGCACGGTCTTTGCTCTGTAGTACACCATCCTTACCTTGTCTCTCTTATTCGCCCCGTCATTTCCTCCATGCCCTCTCTGCGTCTTTGCCTCTCCTTCTGTCCTAAAGTCTCGTCTCACACCTTCATCATTCCCTGCCAACGTTTGGTCACATGAGGGGAATTTGGAGGGGTAAAAATCGTCAGTATCCACACATTGCTGCTTTTATCTCAAATATCACCGAATCATGTGTTATTGACACTTACATAATGTAGGCATTATCCAAAGTGTCGGCCTCCAGTGGCCCAACAGGCCTCATTGGAAGACTGTCTTTTCAAATGTACACAACTGGTGCTTATTTGGGGAAAAAAAAACAAACAAATTCCATTCAGATCTGAGTCTCACTGCTCACTTTGGTAAAATTAACCTTTTTTTTCCCCCCTCTTTGTTTGTTTTCTTTTTTCTTTTTTTCGTTCATGTCAAACTGCTTCAGGTAAACACTGAATGAAATTAGAGAGTATTATTGATCAGTACATACTGAGGAACAGTGTCACCATGGTCAGATCTACCCTGAGCTGTGTGCCATAACATGACCCTTTTAATGCAGGGAGGGTGTTAATGAAGCTGGCTTCAGATGTTACCCAGCACAATACGAATGGGAAGGTTGTCTAAGCATGAGATTAGGTTCTTACTTAGTACTCTGTCAGCCATGTTTATTGAGCTTTTTTTTTTTTTTTAAGAATAAAATCTGAATTTGGCATTGAATTCTAACCCTGCATTTTGAACCCAAATCATGCCACGTTCAATTAAAATGCCTGAACCAACAAAAGCACTTAATGTAATGTTTGTAACACATGCATACTGACAAATCTACTAGCCATAAACTGCCTGTGTAGGTCAGCATGATATGGCTGCAATTATGGAAAAAAAAAAAAAAAAAAAAAAAAAATTATGTCACCTAAATTCTAATGTCATTGCAATTTATCTTTTGTCTCTTTTTTTTTTTTTCAAAGATCTTCTTTTTTCTATTATAAATTGGTGTTTATGTAATGTTATTTTTTTGTCAGATGTTTTGCAAATCAAAAATAAACAGTTGTACATAGCAGCAGGTTTCTGTGTGTTTTTTTTTTTTTTTTTTTTTTTATTCAATTTTTCATGGTTTGCTTCCTTTATGGCTAAATGCTGCTATGAACTGTTAGCGCTACATCCTTCCTGTATGAACCTGCAGACATGTTTCCAAAGCATCCATGATGAAAATAAAGTGCTGTATTTAGGTTTTCATCCTTGTGTAGTAGACTGTGCAGAGCTAACACAAATGTTTTAACTCAATAATAAAAACATGAGAAAATAGTATTTGACTCCTGAAATGTAAAAAAAATATATTTGCAAATTTCAAAAGATCTTATTACGTATAGTAAAACTGCCAGGTGAATAACTGTACTAAGAGGCCTGTATAATAATATAGCTGTGTGAAATATTTATATCATGTTTTTGGTTTCAAGACATTATTCTATGCAACACATATTTTTTTGCAAATTTACCCACTAATCTGACACAATGTCACACTATTCTGGAAGATCATCTGTGAGTATCTTATCAAATTGTATTCCTAAATATTTCTGCACACATAAATACTTCAGTGGATAGATTAAGTTTAGTGTCCCTAATTGTTATTGCTGCCTCTTCTAGGTAACATCAGCAGAGACTAGTGACTTTCTTTTTTCACATCACAGTGCCCATGAAAGATTCACACTAAAATTTGAATGGTATTCATGTATTTCTACTCTTGTCCTCTTCTTTAATGCAATCATCTTCCTTATATTTGCCTGCTTCAATGTATCCACCAGAGGGCACTGTCCATCACATTTGTTTTTTTCTCCCTCATTGACCTGATGACCTCTTTGATTGAACACTGAGGTGGCCTAGAAAACAGTTAAGCTGATTTAGATTACCCCAGACAGTGTCACTGCTACACTGTGATGTGTGTGTGTGTGTGTGTGGGGAAGCAGAGAGCTGGTGAGCGCGCACCGCAGACTTGTATCAGGACATATCTGACATGTGTACAATATGGCGGAGGAGATTTGAGCTCACCTCAGCTCTCACCTCTTCGGCTGGTCGTGCGCACAACGAGATTGCATGAGCGGCGATGTGCAGGCGGAACAAATAAAAGGTTATCAGAGAAATACAGTCATTGCGCGACAGTTAATTGTCAGCTCTGGTACAAAGCAGGGGCACTTCTTTTGCCTGCTGATAAGGTTGCGCTCGTCCTGAGCCGTTACGTCTGTGCATGAGGTTAGATGAAGGAAAGAGAGGTTCTGGTTGCAGCAACATCCCTTAGGTGAGGACTCTGGCTGCATTATCTCAGAGCAGAGCAAGAAGAAACTGAACACGCTGTATTTTTCCACAGGCTTGTGTTTCTGGCCTCACAGCCAGACAGTTTCATGGATCATGTTCACTTCAAAGGTGAACCAGTGAAAATGCAATTTTTGGACATCCACAATGGTGCCATTAAGAAACAGGCCAGATTGCATCCATATTATTCTAACTTTTCAATCAAATCGATTTCCTTTGAGCCCAAACTATTGACTATTTGTTGTAAACCTTCTGTACATTTATCACGTCAGTTTTCTTTCCACCAAGAAAATCACATCTATTTATCAGCTTTATTAAATGTTTTCTTTTAAAACTACTCTAATTAACATTTCTGTTTTAATAGCGCTGCTTCAGCTCTTTTTATCTTTTTATCTCTTTTTACTTTGCAGCCAATCTGAAGCTGACGATCTGAAGAGGGATCTGGGATAAAGTTACGCATGAATTTCAGAAATTAGAGAGACATCAAAAATGTTTCTATTTGATTGATCATTTTGAAAGCATTAACATAAAATATTAGATGACGGTAAATTGAATTGCTGTTTTCAGCAGAAAAAGCACTTAAATCCCGCAGTGCTGACAGACAAGAGTTTTGTGAACATTAGGGAGCCTTTAGTTGCCAAAGAGACAGATGTTTCACACTGGAGATGATGACCAAAGACAATTAGTTCAATGCATAAAATGAAGTAAAAGGAGTTTTGCCTTATGTTGCCAGGTTGGGTAGAGATATGACGATTATTTGGTGTTGCTCCACGTCTGGTGGATATGTGAATAGATAACTGTTAGCTAACGCAGAAGTCACAAAAGTTTCATAAGGTTAGTAATAATATGTCAAGAGGAAAAAAAATAAATAAATAAAAAGATTATTACTTAAAAAAAAAAGAAAGAAAAGAAAGGAAATGTCTTGTGATTGTAAAATGTTCTTCGAAATGCGATAACATCATATCTATGTAATCTGACAAATGTATAATTGAAGAAATATTAGTGAAAAGAAATTTGAAAATGAAAATTCTCTAACATCTTTTGGTGCTCTGTCTGGGTGTCCCCCAACTGTGCACTCAGTGTGTAGGGTTACACCGGGACAGTTTCTTGGAAGGGCACTATGTGTTTTTGTTTTTGGCTGAGGCAGAGACCAGTCATGGGTACCAGATAAAGACACACACACACACACACACACACACACACACACACAGTCTGGAGTGGCCTCAGTGTACAACTACAATGGGGTGGTCCTGAAAGACATTTATTTCAGTCTGTGAGGGATATTAATACTTACAGGCGGTGCCTCCATATTATCGGAGGCTGATATTGCTCCTCTAAGCAGCACATGTGCACACCGATAGATCGCAGCCTCTCTGTGAAATCTAACTGTATGTTTTACTGAGAATGCCCCTGGCATAATAAGGAGTGTTTTATTTTTGCACCCCAGCTTGGGGTATGACTGTTCAGCTGGCACATAGCCGCCTGCAGGGATATGTCAGTTGTGACTTTCCAGTAATAACAAGGGCGTGTTGTTTTCTGTGTGCATATCTCTTGTACATGTGTGTGTGAGGGAGAGGGAGAGTTTTATTTCAAACCAAACACCCGGTCACAACGAGAAGACAAAGCAGAAAACGATGAAGTCGGATCAGTAACATGACGCTCTTGTTATGCATTGAGTGTGTGTGTGAGAGCCTACAAGTCAAACCAGAGAAGATCTCTTGCTCTTCTTTTTTTTTTTTTTTTTATTATTCCTTGCCCACATATCTAGATTGGATGTTAGATGCCCTTTATGCAAGTCATCCAAATATCATTAGTGCTAAACCCACCATGTGGTTTTGGTTCAGAATGTGAGGAACGCATGCATGGCCCGTGGATGTTTCTCTACTCTCTGGCCCTCCATGGGGCAAAATAATATTCTCCGCTCTCACAATGCTGAAGGTGGAGACGGAGAGAAAATACATAAATACAGAACATCAATAAACCTGAGTTTTATGAGAGATTTTGAAATCTAGCACTCATGAGACACAAGACACCCCTTCACCGTTAACAGTAGCTTTGCATGCAAGTACCAGGGCCACAGGGTGAATACCCTTTGTATTTATTTTTACAAAGCTGAGTGATCGCATTCTACAAATTTGTTAAGAATGAGACAGAAATAAATTATCCATTATTATGAGGGGAAAAAATGCTGGAGTGAAGTTTTTTTTTTTTTATTCTCTTCCTCTTAAGCCGGACATTGTTCCACAGGGGAAAGAAAAACATCTTGGCTTTTCTTTTCTTTTCTTTTTTCTTTCTTGAATTATTTTATGTTGTTCTCGTATCCTCTTTACTTTCCAGGCAGGAGGAAGAGGGCAGTGTGTACGCATGAGTGTGTGTTTAAGGAAGTGTTCTTCTTGGAAAATAATGCCCGCAAAGTCGCCTTAACAGCCAAACATTTCCTCCGTGTTTTCCCGTGGCCTACATTTATATTCCAGCCTTCACACACACACACACACAAAGAGAGAGAAAGAGCATGCCACTGTGTTTATCCACTTTTTAGCCACTTCAGTCATGCGGTTTCTATAATGGCCCTGATTTCATTATACGTGGCGTTTGGGTGGAAACAAGTTCTGATTTATTTCTACAGTATGAACACTAAACGCAGATTTATCTTAAATTGCAGTTTTGCTTCCTAGATAAATTAATAGGCCAAAATTACAGATGAACTGCGCCCAGAGAAACTCCCACCACACAAATGAATTCCCCTCCCATGTGTTATCGTCTGTAGTAGCTATTTGTCTGGACTCTATTATTGTTCCTTGATTGCCACTTTAATCATTGATTTTTTTTGTGTCCTGATGCGAACACCAAATATGAATTTGTAAGAAATGATTTCACTCAGTTTTGATAAATTTGAATAAAGGTTTAGCTCTCCTGTCGTGGAGACCGATCCCTCCAAAGAAAAATCTACCCATGTTCTGTCTGTTCAGCAGATTATTATTAGTCATTGAACTTGTTTGGACATAAAGAGATGCCATCTTGTGGCTCCGGAAATTGTGACGGCATTTTTCATTCAGTTAGTCATTCATCTTATACAGCTTATCCGTTTCCAGGTTGCGGGAGTTGCTGGAGCCAATCCCAGCTCACTCTGGGTGAGGGCGGGGTCACTCTGGACAGGTCAGTCCATCAGAGGGCCAACACACAGAGACAGACAGAGACCAACAACCACTCACACTCAGACCTACAGACAATTTTGATCTGTTAAAAGCAAACGTGTTTGGACGGTGGGAGGAAGCCCACACAGGCACAGGGAGAACATGCAAACAAGCAAATGGACCAATTTGTCAGCCTGTCAGCCTTCGATATGGGCAAGTCTGGTCACGCAGCATGCGATGCCATTGATCTTTAAATGGATATGACCTCCTGCACCAGGACACTGTTGATGTTGTTTCTGTTATCTGTGACTGTTCCACAAAGTTAACCACATCTTGAATTGTCTTCTTCCTTGTCAGATGTTTTATTTTAACTTTAGCCACAACTTTTTTGTAAATGAAATGTAAATGAGTCATGATGATTATTATAGTAACCATGGTGATAAAGGTAGGTATGCTGCTCTTGGTACAGTCTGTATGGTCATTGTGGTAACCACAGCAATGGAGCTCCTATATTCTTGTAATACCCAATTTCAGGAAATACTCCTCTGGGTTGAATCAGAGGGTTGTGAAAACAACCAATGGTTGTTCAGTTTGGAGGAATTATCTGTGTCTGCTGTGAACTGAAAGACGTGGGTCCAATTAGGATCTGGCCATCTTGCTAATGCAAATTTTTCAGTTGGACTTCCAAGAAAATCTATTTGTTTTTTAAAAACCAAACCTTAAAGCCAGTGCCAGTGAAAGGTCACTGGTTTCATTCTCAAGAACTGGATAAATCTGAAAGAGAAAGTGAACAAGCAGGCTGACATTGTGCCATTGAGCACAGGGGAGGAGTGTTTACATTCTGAGCTGCTGCAGCAGAGTTAAATATGTGTGTGTACGAGTATTTGAAGTAGGATGTTGCTATAAAAATCCTGCCATCACTGCAGAACTTTTCTGAATAAATAATGATTGGAAAAAGGATCTACCCTAATCAGTGCAAAATACACAAACTGTGTAACATTTCTGAGTTTAAGTTACATAAGAGTGAAAAACAAACTTCTTGAACTTTGGTGAGGCATATATTGGTTTCAGTTGATTTTTCTCACCACATCAGTTTATTTTGTGATGATTTTCTCGTCATTGTCTGCTGCTGCTTGTTGTGGATGCTGAGCTGCTGCTCTGCCTGAGAACCAGAACTCGTCTCACACCTTATTTGATGTTGAAAGATGGAGTGAAAGGTTTTGATGCAATCTGAAAGTGAGATCAAGTTTCTTATCTAAATGAAGGGAATTGTTTTGAGAATGCAGTTTGTCTTACATCTCTGATGTACACTACGCCGTGCAATAAGTGTCTCTGGATTAGAAACTACACTACACCCCTGGCTTCATCCCAAATGTGTCCCCGCATGGCTCTGAGGATATGGGGAGTTGCGTAGGGCAGACTGTAAAAGTCTTTGATCCAAATTTCTGGTTTGCTGCTATATAAATAAAGTTGGTTTTGCTTGCCATTACTGATTTTCAATGGCTGAGAGTGTCAGTTGGTCCATAACTCTGATGCAGTCCAAAGTCTCAACGGTCCTGGGCACTGCTGGAAATGAATGACATACCCATTAGCTTTGTGTGGGCTTTGTTTAAATCTATCGGACAGCCAAGTAAACATTATACCTGTTATACATTGCCATGTCATCACTGCCATCGTGTAGTATGAAAAATGAAAGACGGGATTGCCTTATTTTTGGCCATCATTGTCTTCTGTTTGTTGTTCACTGAAAATAGTCCCTGTAGTCACAAGATGAGCTGCTATGTGGTCTGAAAACAAATACAGCCTCATAACACACAAACCAGATGGCAGACTTAGTCTTGTTTAAACTACAGCAAATACTTTGTATAATGTAGAGGAGAGGGAGGCTTAGTCTGAAATAAATGGCCACACAACAGCAAGAGTGAATCATTTTGGTCATGAGTCAAGGAACAAACACTAAAAACTTACATAAAATCACTCAATATGAATGCAGCATATCTGTATGGTGTTAAATGTAAAAACTGTAATATACGGCTGCATGGGTAGCCATCAGATTGGTATGTGTGTGTAGGATCTGAAATGTCATTGTGTGCCACTCGAGCAGAATGTCTGTGGTTTCCTGCACATTTAGCACATATCGGGCCTGACTGAAATCACAAAAACACACATGTACAAAGCACAGAAAATATTGCCTGAAGTATAACTTTGATAGTTATACTTTGATAGTTCTGTGTAGTGTATGTGTGGCTCTGCAAATCAGGTCATTTCAGGGGAAAATTGGTACGGTTAACCTGCAGAACATACATTTGCTGTGTGTATGCGGTGATGCGTAACCTATGTGGATTTGTGTACGTCTCATATGCATATGCATTGCGTAATGCAAGCTATGCTCACTGGCAGTCAGCTATGGCTTGAATATGGGTGTGTAGAGTGTGCAGCTCTTTGGCTGGGGGCTATGGGTTTCACGCCTCTGCAGCGCGGCACTTTCTCAGTAAAAACCAATGTGTTTCTGATCACAGCTGGAGGCAGGGGGACACCTGTCAACCTCCTGATGAGCCCCGTGGTCACCCTGTCCTACATACAGCAGAGAGACAGTGGAGAGAGCACATTCTGCAAAAAGGCACCACAACAGACGAATATTTCTATATAGAAAAAAAGCTGAATATTGAGAAAGCTCGGCAGCTGTGAGCAAAATTTGTCCTTTTCCTAATGACAGCATTGTCCCTCCTTACGTCCTTTAAAAGTTTTATTTCAGGTTTGATTTCGATCTCTTTTTTATATCAAAGAGCAAGACAAGACTGGGTTTGTGCCAGCATCGTTTGCTCATAAGTTCTGGAGCTGCCCAAAGATATCAAACCACTGGAGTAATATTTTTCAGGCTTTGCCAAAAAATATGAATAGACCATTAGATGCAGAGCCTTCGATGACAGTTCTAGGAGTGGTAGACTCTAATGTTATAAAAACTAAGAAGGAATATAGTGTGGTGTCATTTGTCTGCCTACTGGCAAGAAGATTGTTCTCGCTTAACTGGAAACAGAAGACAGCCCCAACACATTTAAACCCGATGAAGGATGTAAATGAAACACTCGGAATTAGAGAAAATTAGATTCTCCCTGAAAGAACAAGGAGACATTTTACAAAATATGGCAATCCTTTATAAATGACTTTTTACTCCACTAAATCATCTGACAGAAGTTAGCATGGTTCTTTCAACATAAAATGGGAATATTTTATCAATTTATTTGTTTGTTTTAAAGAGAAGAAGAAAAAAAAGTTTTTCTGCAGAACTTATGACATATTAAAATGGATAGCTACAAATAACACCTCCGGCCAATAAAGAACACTGGTCCACTAAGCTGTATCCCGAGAGCGTTTGAATATGAGCTACTTCTAATATTTCTCTTCTTACTTTAATTTATCACTTTTTTCACAAAGTGTTACACTGTTTGGGTATATATATCCATATACATACAATAGATATATATATATATATACACACATATATTTACGTATTTACATGTTGTGATTTGTGGGCCTTGTACAGTTATGTGAAGACATGAACTTAGATAAAAAGAAAAAGAAAAAAAAAGCAAGACAAGGAAATGCTGCTCCCCATTACGATGACTGCACAAACTTTAAATATCTTTGTCTTTGCCTTTGCCATTTTATTATTTTGTTTAAGATTTAATTCATTTGGTGGCAGTTTTTTTTTTTTTTTTGGCCCTGAATCTTTATTTGGTCTTTCTTGTCCTCAAACAGCTTTTCAGAAAGCAGTTGTGACAAGTTACAGGGAGAGCATTAAGGTGACAAGCCAGACAAGAGACAGCACAGGTGGCCGATGTGTATTTGTGTATGTCTGTGTGTTTGCACTGTGGTGATGTTGGGTTGGGGGGATGGGGGGGGGGGGGGGGGCTGCTGCACTTCCGCCAGCGCACAGGTGCATAGTGTCATGTAGCCCCCACTTTGATCCTGTATGCGCACACACACTAACATACGCTTCAGATGTTGTGATAAGTGTCATCTCAAACCGCGTTGACAGTAGAGTTTCTCTAGAGATACCAGTAGGAGGGGATTTCACAAGAAGTGGAGCCTCAAAAGTAAAAACCTCTGAAAAAAGTGTGCATGTGATCCAGGTGTGTGACGATAGCAGGTGTCAGAAATGTTTGCCTCACCAAGTAAAGGAATGGAAGTTCGAAATCTAACAAAATTACTTATCCACAAGTATTTGATGTGTTTGTATGTGTCTCTGCATGCATGCAGCATGGGGACTGTTTGTAGCTGCATGTGGTTTTCTCTCCATCTCTTTTTTGTTTTTTTTTTCATGCTATTTTCTCTTTCTACACTGTGTGTACGCTGAACAAAAATGTAGCTGTCTTCTGAAAAATGGGAGTGGCACAATAAACCACATGCAGATGCTTTCTAGTATAAAAATACTGACAATGACAAAGACACATACATAACGTACAGATGTATATCTTGGCTAGGTTTCCCTCAAATGAGGTTGTTAACAGCTCATAACAGTGCTGCAGTGTTAAGTTGTGTGGATTAAGATGCTATTAAACAAACAAACAAAAAAAAAAAAAAATTTTTACAAATCCCAGTTTTAACATATAACGCCTCAGAGCACGACAAAAACTGAGTAGCCAGTACCATCTCAGCCAGGGTGACTTCATGTTATTTCCACTACCTCCAACCTCCTCCCACACACACACACACACACACACAGACACACACAGACACACGCACACACACTGGGGATCTGCAGTTTGTCATCTTTGCATTGGTGTTATTCATTCAACCTCTTTCAGCCGTTCAAGTTCCCAAGGTTGATTCATTACAGAGAGGCCACTTAATCGGAGGCACATCCACCCAACAGCGGATCATCGGTTCTACAACAGCTGAGCAAAACATCTGCTGGTCCCCCCAGTCCCAGCCAAGTTGCTCTGCAGTTGATTTAGACCAACATTTGACATAAACCGATAAATTTGTTGATTCCACTCCCAGAAAAATCCACCCTGTCCACATATTGTTACTCTCAGAAAGTCCACCCCCCCCCACCCCTTTTTACCATCATCTTTTCTGTGGCTGTACTTCACCCCTGTTCTGTGAATCAACTGCCCCCCCCCACCCTCTTGTTCCCCCACCTCTATACAGCTGTTCCCTTGCCTCATGTTGCACATTCTTTCATTCTTTAGGGCTCTGGATGTCAGGGACCCATTACTCTCCCCTAGTGCTGTGTGTGTGAGAGAGAAAGAAGCAATGTAACAATCTGAGAGGGATCTGGAGACTGAAAGACAGAGTACAGCTGCATGGAGTAAACCCCCCCCAAACACACACACACGCACTCCCCCAGCTGTTTGTCTCTCGCCAATTACTGTGGCCCCTGCTTGTCCTGTAACCCACACCCCCCATCCCCGGCCCATGAGCACCTTCCTATTCCTGCTATTTTTAGCTTGAGAGACAAAGAGAGACAGGGGGCCTTCGCAGCCAAATCATGGAGTCCACTGTGCCACTGCTGCCTTCATATCTCCAGCATTCGGTCTGTAAATATGTCTCCCACTCTTCAAAGCGCCCTCCCTGCCTTTCCCATCTTTTTGGCCACAAGCTCAGGTAATATACTTGGGAATGCCAAACAAAGGAAGAGTGCAACAGAAAAACAGGCACCGACCCGACAAACAACAAAGCAATTAGCCAGTGTTTGGTCTGGCTGGAACAACCGTGACCTTTCAGGAAACTCCCCTTTCCTGTGAGAGATGGACCAGCTCACTGCTCAGGCTCCACTGACGGCTGGGGAGCACAACAACCAGCTCTCTTGGAACAGTGCAAGCACGTTTGACACAGTAAGTGGCTAAATTTCTTCAGGAGGGCATCACAACCTGTGACAGGGATGTCTGCAGCAGTGGTGTAGCGTAGAGTTAATTGTTTGATGTTTGGTTTTGAACTGGTGTTAGTCAAGTAACCTGTTCCACATTGCAACAGCCATCCAAAAACCATAAAAAAATTACAAGACACTGGGTTACAGTATATGTTGTGAAATTTTATATATGTCAACTATTTACATATTATTGAGCATGCATAATTTATTTATTGAGTGCCAGGAGATGTCAGCATACAGGTACTGAGGCCACAAACCACCACACATTACACACAAGACACCATTCCTTAATACAGTGGTTCTCAACCTTTTTTCAGTGAAGTACCCCCTAACATTTAGGGGGAACTCAGCTAAAAAAAAACCATAACCATTTTTAATGGCTTTTGAATTTATTTCTATATTTAGCATGTATTTTTTTTAAAAATCTCATGTACCCACTGTAGTGCCCTGAAGTACCCCCAGGGGTATACGTAACCCAATTTAAGAACCACTGCCTTAGTAGGTGGGGTCGGGACACTGCCAAGATGGCAATTGCACAGCAGCCCACTCTGAGCTCAAAATTGTTTTTATCAGCAGAAATACAACCAGACCTGAAGAATTTGGAAAAAAAATCTTCCAGATGGCATGAGGGGCAATCATAAAAAAGATTCATAAAAACAGATGATGGGGGGGAAAAAAGATGGTCATTCACAGACTGATAAGACATTTCCAGTATTTTCCTTGCCTTTTTTTCAACAGGTCTGGCCGATAAAGTCCACCTCCTTTCCAACCTCTCCTCAGGGTCTGCGTGCACCTTATGTTTCCAGATGATGAAAATCCCATTGTGTTCCTCAAGGACTCCTAACCTGTTTCTTATCAGCCTTGACGTCTATTTTTTGCTGTGTTTTATTTCTTTGTCTCCTCTTCCTCTTCGTGCTCCAAAAGGAAGTGTTTAGTTATTTGTATCCACTCAGCCACAGACTTGCAGGTGCCCAGTCTCCATTGATTACACCAGATCGAAAGGAATTTGTATTCGCTTAGCTTGAAACCGGGCTCATGTAATTCAAACTATTTCCCTTATGTAACTCAAAACATGCATTCTGTCTTAGGTGAAATTAAAACATAAACACACAAAATTAATTCTGTCATTATTGAAATACTTCTTTCTTCTCCAGGAAGGCAAAACTTGCATGACAGTTTTTCTTACTAAATTTAATAAAGGCAACCATCAATTTGCCGCTTTTGAACCGTTGACTTAAATTTTGTACATCACAATGTTCGACCCTTCATAAAGTTTGTTTGAAGAGAAACTGAGGCAAGGGCAAGCCAGGCTCAGAAACTATCTCAGTTGCCATGAGGACAGAGGGACATGACCCCCAAACATGAGTTTCCTTTGGCCAGTGTGTTTTCCCAAAGGATTAGGTTACATTTGAAGCAGAAAGCTAATCCATAGTGGCGGTGCAGGAGCGAAGGGAGCCAGACCACACAGCAGTTGAGGTCAGCAGGGTTGTCAAACTTTGTAGCGGTATTTCTCTTCCACGGAAAGAGACAGTCACGGAGCACGCGCTCCCCAAAATCAGCACAGGTGTATTCAAACAGACACAACTAAGCCTGACAGCAGTTTCTCTGTGTTCTGCTTACCTGTCATGTCTGGTATTGCTGTGGCATTGTTTTGTCCTTCTGAGAGATTTTCCGTAGGTCAGTTGAAATATGTGTCAAGAGGAGGGGAGAGGAGAATAAAGAAAACAAATTAACTGATTAATGTAGATTTAGGAGAGTCCTTACATATACATACCTGAACATCTTATGGGAGGATGACTTATATTCACAGGAAGGAGTTTTTCAATCATTCATTTTTCTGAAAAAATAGTAAAATGTATGATTATAGAGAGTATAAACAAAACAATTTGCAGATTGAATTGAAGATATTACTAATTAGTTTCTCAGAAAGTTAAGGCCATTTTACCAAAGCATTATTTTAACCATACTTTATGTCCTCAGGCCAAAGGGCCCATATACTTCTGCATCAGGTAGATTCCTGTATTAACAGCCGCAAGATTTCCATTGTGTGTGCCAAATATGGCTGTAACACATGATAATCGTATATATGCTGTGGAATCAGGCATTTACTGGGCCAGAAGAAAAACAAGCATGTTGCCCAAGTGTGTTCCAGGTTTACCTTGTTGTCTAGTGTCCATCCACAGAGCAGCTTCTCTCAATTTTTTTTTTTCTTCATTGCGTCTTTTGGACTAAACTCCACTGATGCGTGATGCAAAAAATGGAAGAATTTAAACTATCTTTGGCAGATGAATTGATCGTTTTATTTCCTGCCTTTTTTTAAAGAGTATTTTCTAAAGCATTGTTAGATCAACAAACTCAGGTATAAGTACTTGATTTGAATTTTTATCCTGTGACTTCCTGGGGCTGTGATTTTTTTAATGATGCGCAAAGCTGTACTAAAATCGGGCTCAGCCATTTTTAGCCCTCTGATGTAGTTTTATATGAATGAATATCCCCTCAGAGCTCAGTGGTGGCAAAACACTGAGAAAACCACATGCAGTAACTTGTCTTTTCCGCTTGAATTTCCGGGGAACATTTACCAGAATTACTGTACCGAAAGAAATTATTTATGTCATGCATTTGCGTTTCCACTGAAATTGACATCCAACAATGTAAAGCCTGCCTTATTACAGCAGATGGGATCACACTGAAAAAACTACCACAATTAGCTAAGATTTTGCAACACTCTGGAGTTGTTTGCTCCTTTATCACTGACATCCTGTTTTCTCCCTTGTTAATATCACTCAGCCTGAAATGTGATTACAGTGGTGATATATGTCGCCTTGTCTAAGTAATCACACAGAATGCTTCATTTGTGTTTTCATGGAAGTTGGAGCTTGACTGGGTCATGTTTAAAAAAAAAAAAAAAAAAAAAACAGCAACCAGCGTTGCATACTATCGTTATCTGCCTTTGATAAGCGCCAAGAGTAAACTGTTGCCTTTGAATAACTGATGTAAAAACACCATTTAAGTGCAGCACATGTTGTGGACTACATGGTCAGTTTGCATGAATTTACAAGTAAAGGAAAGGTGAAGGTGTGTGTACTATCAAATGTCTCCATGCTGTTGAAATATAAGAATAGCCCCCCAAAAAACTGCGAAAATGAACCATAAATTAAAATCAGACACAAACTGAGGATGGCGAAACATTACAAAAATTAAAAAAAAAAAATCATTTAAGAGCCATTCTAGCCATTTCAGATGATAGTTAGTTTTAGTTTTTGTTTTTCTTTGGCTTTGGAGCCATTTTTATCCCATCAGCAACAGCAGATGTTTGCAAAACTGGTTGAATTTATTCTGCAGTGGCCAACAAAAGGTGACATTCAAGCAACAGACTTGTTTTGTACCTTCTGATCCACTGTAATAATGCTGTTAACACATGAGAAAAGCGTGATACTGTTGCAAATTGTTATCCTTAATGCAACTTTCTTGTTTGGGCCCTGTGTACTTTGTACATCCTAAAGCAACACTTCCTGCTATTGTCTGTGAGACACAAGCTGCTACACAATCCATCGCTCTCTCTTTCTCTCCAACACACACACATATCACTCCTCCCCTCCCTCCCCGGAGGTTCTGGTTGAGGGGCAGCACCGACAAAATGTTACAGCGGGATGATAGGGCAGAGCAACTGTGTCTTGTCTGAAAAAGGGCGAGACAGAGTTAGTGCACATGGGAGGAAATGCAACAAAGAAAAGTCAGAGAGCTCGTTGTGTGAAGCAGTTGACTGTGGCTCTCTCTATCAATGCACAGCCGGCTCCAGCATTGCAGCACCACTCCCCTGTCAAAGCAGGATCTATCCTCTCCGTGAGCCACTCAGCCCGTCCGATTGCTGCCGTTTGTGATTGAGTGGACTGCTCTGGGAGCACAGTGGGACCTCTCACTGGATGTCAGCACCCAAATCTGGTAGGATACTTCACACATTTGCATGAATATTTATCTCTATCTTTATATTAGTATATCCTCTGTGTAAAAAGAGCAGCACAAATAACATGTGTTTTCAATGGTTGTATGTCACTGGGGAGATGAATCTTTACGATATTCTGAAGGGAAGATTCATACTGCAGCTCTGAAAAGAGTTTTGTTTTGTTTTGTTTTTTTCAAACTTAAGATTCTTTGGTTTATCTTTGGTTGCTCTTGCTATGTGTAGATAGTCAGCTTTGGTTTCTTCTGCCGGGAGAAGCCTGGGTTTGCTCTGGGTTCAGAGTAGCAGCTACACTATGGTATCAACACAAATGTTTCAAAATCGTATAGACATACGAATGTGAAGGAATGTTTACAGGAAAACTGTGGTCAGCAACAAAAAAATAGTTACTGAACCTTTTTTTATTATTTCTTTTTGTATTTGATTGGTTTTGGAAGTGTTGTTTCTCAGGACAGGGAAGGGGAGAAAATTGGAAACAGACCCACCCACCCTGGAGAGCTAGTCTGTCCACGGAAAGTAGAGTGCAAAGAATGATACACACAACAACACTCCTTTACTGCAATGCTGAAGGAGACAAGCACAGAGAGACGTAGATGAGAAACAGAAAAGATAGAAAGCAGTTTTAGTTTTTAAAGTCAGAATTAATTAAGCTGCTGTCACAACATCAGCCATCCTCTGTACTCAATGACTTTACATTCAAGCTGGAGTAAAAACTAAATCTTGACAATGCTTAAGCTGTCAAATGTTGCTTATGCATACAATTTCTGCCCACAGGCAAGTGGTTTTTAAACATTTTTAACCAGCCATGGGCATCACATCATCTTCACTTCTACATGCTTGAAGCTGCATCATTAGAAAAATGGTAAAACATTGGGAGAGCCCGTTGTATAGCAGGTTTTCCACCCCTCCCTTGTTTTTGTGCACTGTACATAAATCTTGCTCCTCAAGATGAAATGCTGGCCTCAGCCATTTGCCTGCTCTCTTGCCGAAAACAGTAAACTTTCACTCTATTTTTACTCTCCCATGCTGCTCCATTTTTAGAGACTTGTCTATGTGGTTTGTTGGGTAACAAATCAGACTTTAACTGTGTCCTTCTAGAAAATAATGGAGGTAGAATCATGCCTGTTTTTATCACAAAGTTGTGTTTCAGGGAGTTAACACCTGACAAACAACTTAGCAGACTAAAGCTGAAGGAAGAATAAGCCACCTTGTCCAAACCTGAGTGTCATTTTTAAATTCTAGGGATTCTGTTTCAGCATAAACTCCAGATTACATGATAGACAAATAATATGTCTCTCATTGCAAACATTTGTCAAGTTGTGTTTCACATATTTATTCTAGAAGAATTGTGTATTGCCAAAAAAAAAATTATAACATTTTGATAACTAATCAATTACAAAAGATGTTTAAAAAATATGCTCTTTCCAAAAGCTAAGTGTAAATATTTTATGTTTTTGTCAAACTAAATCCAGGAAAGTTGATATATTTATATTTGTGGGCCAAATGATTAACAAATTGCCTGAGAAACTAGTTTGAGTAGGGGAGAACAAAATTGCCCTGTGCAGTAATCAATCTATACGGTCAAACTGTGTAAATAACTCAGTGAATCTGAACGTTTGAATTTCTGTCATTGTGATCAATCATCAGATGCCAAGTTTGGTTTGTAAAGCTCAAGGGGCAGAAGGTTAAGAGGCCATAGTAAGGAAGGGCCCCTCGGGGGGACTCTCACTCATCTCTGAGATGGAGTCAGAGCATGGGCGTCTAAATCAAGCCAAGTGGGTCGCGCTTGAGGGAGCAGGAGGGAAACAAAGTTGTGTTTTGATTCTGGATCAACAAAAATGATGAATGAAAATGATAAAAATGTTCACATTTGTGATTAAGTTGATTAAGTCATTTGTCTTTGGATACCTCCATCAACAATGACTTGTTGAGCTTTTTCTTTCTTCACAAATGTCAATTCAATCAAACCGTAAATTTAACATCTTTGTTTTCCAATGACTAAAATTGCTTTTGGATTCGCACTGGTCCATTACATTTTTCAAGCTCCCGAAGGACAGTACAGTAACTTGGCTCTTCAATAGGCCAAAAGTGTAGTGATTCAAAACAGATCACCTCCCATTAAGTCCACTCTGGTCTGAAGAGGGTTCTCAGCAGAAGCTGCCAACTGAGGTCAAGTGAGTGCTCTACATGGACAGAGTAGAATCTCAAGATGAGCACTGCATACTGAAGAATGGCCACCAGTGAATTCACTGTGAACCCTGCTCTTGCCCAAGATGTCTGCTCGGACTGGCTTTAGCACCCCCGCCACCCTGATGGACAAGCAGTTGAAAATGCTTATCCATCAAAAAAGAAGAAAAAGAAGAATTCTTACTTATTCTTAAATGACAATCAATTGACACAATAATTTCTTTGAGCAACACCTCAACACCTTGGTGAAAAGATATCTACAGCGGTTTATTTGAATGTTATTTCCATGGGTAGTCTAATCCTAAAAGGAAACACTGTCAGAGGATTTTATTTGTGGAAAAAGCTGTTTATGTGTATACTATTAAATATTATTGTGTGGAGATGGAAACCACTGTTAGTAAGAGATAAAAGGCATTTTGACGGTAGAATTGGACCCATTTCACACTCTCCCTTGTTTAAATTACAACTGAGGGATAAAGCTGAGTTGCCATGAGTTCAAAAGCAGAGGTATTTTCTGAAACATATTCCCCAATAAGCACAGCGGCGTAGTGCTTAGTGCTGTCGCCCCACAATAATAAGTTGTGGGTTCAGGTCCTTGCGTGGATCGGGTCCTTGTGGGTCCTTGGTTTGATCTGCGTGGATTTTGCATGTTCTCCCCGTGTTTCCTTTGGTTTCCTCCCACCGTCCAAAGACATGCATGTGTAGGTTAACTAGTGACTCTAAATTGACTGTAGGTGTGAATGCAAGCATGAGTGGTTGCGTGTTTTTGTGTGTTGGGGTTGGGGACAGGTTGCCAGTGATGGACTGGCAACCTGTCCAGAGTGTACCCTGCCCCTCGCCCAATGTGAGCTGGGATTGGCACCAGCAGCATCGTGACCCCGGAAACGGGAAAAGTGGTAGAAGATGGATGGATGGATATTCCCCATTATATTTAGCTTAAAGATCTTATTTTTTCTGTAGCCTGGCAGCTTCAGAAAAAAAAACTAAGGTTTTTCCAGATTGAGCAGCAGGATCACATGAGCCTCTCTGAAAGACAGTTTAACTGAAATGTATAGGAGGTTTAAATGATACGTCACAAACCTTTTCAACGGGGTACAAACTGTTCTGAACTCTGTTTTGACATTTTTCCACACATGTGAACACAGGAGTCTGAAGGCGTCGTAAAGCAACACTTTCCAGCATCACAGTCAGTTTCCAGAGAAACCAGGCTAGTGTTAAGCGCTATCTCTCCTCTCTGTGGGCTGACTGATTTGCTGTTGGGAATGGAAAGGCTTCAGAAGCTACCCACTGCTGCGTACAGCCTCCAGCGACTTCTTGGTTCAAAGTTACCACATAGCTGCTAGCTACAGCGACGTAGGGCCTACTTGCACACATGCGATGGTCTTAAGTATATGGAGTTCAAAAGAGCGAAAGAAATGTGCACCTATGAAAACCACTTATTTACACTCGCAATTGAGCTTTTTCCACGTACATAGCAAGACAATGCGGTTTGAAGATTTGTTTTTTTTTTTATCTCCTCTGCATTTCACATTAAGTTGTGGTTTAAAGCCAAATTAATAGACTCTTTGGCCAAGCTGTAAACACAACATTAACTTATTAACACCTCAGTATCTCTGCCTGTTTCGTTGTGATGGCCTCACATTAGTTAACATTTCAATTATCATAATGCAAAATAAAAAAAAAAGCTGCATACACAGAGCTGAAGTAATAGAGAAAGAGAGAGAGAGAAAACAAGAATGTTCACCCTGTCCTTCATCATTACATGATTCCTTTAATGTAATACAGCAATATTAGATATGTTATAGCTATTAGCGCAGCTTGAAGTTTCTTGGTGCATATCTCCAGCATTGTACCAGTTTACTACAGCTATTCCTATGACTCAGTCTGCCTCCTCTTTGTATGACACCTTTTTCACAGCTATCAGTCAGGAAGGAGGTACCTCTCTTCTGCTGCTCTTTCCTTTTGTTCATTTGAAACCTTTTTGTGAAGAGGGTGTAGTTTGTTGCATACCACGTATTTCAAAGTTCTTTATCTAACTTTAAAAATGTCCACAGTATACATAATTACAGCATAAAGACATTCATTTCATTCATTCATCTTCTAGCCATGTAGCCAATCCCAGCTCACTCTGGGTGAGGGCGGGGTCACCCTGGACAGGTCGCCAGTCCATCACAGGGCCAACACACAGTGACAGACAGAGACCAACAACCAGCCACACTCACACTCAGACCTTCGGACACTTCACAGTACGAATTGACCCAAACATGATGTCTTTGTTGGGAGGAAGCCAGAGTACCTGGAGGAAACCCATGCAGGCACAGATAGAACATGCAATCTCCACACAGAACCGAACCCACAACCTTCTTGTAGGGGGGCAGCAGCACTAACCGCCATGACCCCATGCTGCTAGCATAAGGACAAAGAGAGCTAAATTGCCCAAGTGAAACTTATGAGCATGAAAGAAAGACAAAATAAAGTAGCTAAAAGTTGCTTGTACTGTATCTGTATGCAGTTCTCAGTGCACTTCCGAAGAGTCACTGCACGTCTGTGTGTCTGTAAGGTAGGATGAATCCCTAGATAGTAAAAAAAAAAAAAAAAAATCTTGTTTGTGGACCCCCAGTCTCCACCCATTTCCAGGAAATCTGTCTGTCTAACTGATAACTACACACACAGTTCACTATATTATACTGCAGCTTTTGTGCTACTGACTCCTCTAATATCATGAACATTATCCACATCAAACTGTCGATCCCAGAGAGAACAATCACACGTGCGCCACATGGAGCTACAAAAGCCGCTTCTGGGCGTTTGTTTCTGCATGAGTGTGTCTGTTCAGCTTTGGAGGAATGCCTCGGTTGGATTGTGCATCTTAATTATTCCTGCCCCAGCCTTTTCAACTCTAATCACTTTCTCACTCCTCCTATCTTTCCTGGACTCCCCACTTTTCTTTCATTCTTCTTGGCACTTTGCCCTGTAACTGCTGCTCCCTCCATCACCGTATTGCTTGACTGCATTCCTCTCATTCCTGCTGGCTTCCTGTGACTGGAAGAAGAGTGAGCCCTACTGGCCACAAAACTTCACCTTGGAGTCTGACCCATGTATGCCATATGTGTCTTTTCATTTACTCACTTTTCTGGCTTTCCGTTTTTAAAAATCAAACATCTGTGAGTTTTTCCACAGCACCTTGCTCATAATTTCATTGTACTGAAGGATGACAAAGGTTTAAAGAAGGCTTTCATTACTGTCCGTCTCTCTCTATGAGCCGGTCATGACTCACATTGATATACACTCACCCACACACAGATCCAAACCTTCGCATGCTACATAGCAGCAGCACTGCCCTTCCAAAATGACAGCAGAGACGGTTCAGAAATAGCGTGAGGGAGCGATATAAGTAGGAAGAGCACTACAACCATCTGATGATGACGTGTTTACAGAAAAACAAGCAACGCTGAAAACTTCAAGTCCAGCTAATAAGCACTTACAGTGGCCACAAGCACCACAATGTTTAAATTCTATGAACATTAAATGAGTCATGCAAAAAATTATATACAGATCTAAGCTCATGAAATTATTTGTACAACAAATTGGTAAATTATTTAATTTTGAGGCATATGGCATTTAAAAGTTAAGCTGTTTGCGAAATTCATGGATAATTTAACTCAGGAAGCAACCATTACCAGCCACTCTCTACATCCGCAAATAGAAGAAGGTCTGTCTCAGGCATGTGCCGTTTAAAAGTGGATGAGCGGCTATAAAATTCAATTTGCTTGTACGTATCTCAAATTATTCAGGCCACAGTCAGCCCCATGACTGGGGGATGGACTGTTAAGCTGTGCCAAGAGCACAGGGAAAAGACATACTGTTGTTGAAATTACACTGACTGTTGTTGATTTCTGTTTCTTTCTCTTTTTTTCTTTAACTGGTCATAATTTCCCCCTTAGGTACTTAATTAAACTGATAAACAACAAGCATATTCACTCAGGAGAAGGCCAGTTGGAGTCCCATGAAATAAAAATCTGCCTCGGCTCATAATCTTTTAGTAGTTTTTTTCATCACAAATCCAAAGATATGGACTTTTGTGTTATGTTGGCAAATGGTGAACTTATCCTCAGGAAGGATGAGGACTCATTAAGCTACAGTCAGAGTTCAGTCTCAGAGAGTGCTCTTTGTTGTGTTACAATAAACAACACAGTGCAAATGCCTGGATCTATGTCTCAACATACCCCAAACTAAGCTAAGTTGTGTTTTCCACAGGTCCCTAAAATGCAATACAACAAAATATGACAGTTCAGATAAACACATTGCAATAAAACAAGCTGCTTCCTGGTAGCATTTCAAGGGTTCACTAAAAACTGGACAACAATATAGATATTTTTTCCATGTACCTAAAGGTTTGGGAGGCTGTGCAGCACCTCCTGCATAAAGTAGGTCAAATGTATTGTAAAAGCAGTTTAGAGAATAATATAGCATTTGAGACTTTATATGCATATATATCATAGGACTGCTGTCTGTCTTTCCAGTGAGGAATGTCTCTCCACTGTCTTTCTGCTGGACATCCTCAGCTTCCTGACTTCCTGAAGTATCGGATTATTAATTTGAACTGACTCTAAAAATATCAAATAGGAAAAATAGAGGAAAAATTCTCACTTCTGTGGTAATCTTCAAAAATATTTATCACTAACTTGGCAAATATTGCACTTGTCAAAGATCCCTGAATAATCCCCAAGGTGTATTTACACTATCTATCTATACATGCCTGTATAGATAGATAGTGTAAATGTATCTATGCCTGCTGTGAAACTTGTGAATACAAACTCTACCACAGAGCTGTTTGTTCATTACTACCAATGGAATATTTCTGTTCTTTGTAAGATTACAGTTGTATTTAATGTAATTTGTGTAAATAATGGCAGCATCATTCACAGAGGTGACAAACAACAAAGTTCAGACCATTATTTAAGGGCTATAGGTGGCAGCGCTTTGACACGTCAAAGTAAGAAAAACTTACTGGTACTATTTCTGTTTGAGTTCAGTTCACTAATGGTGTTGTTCATGCTGTATCACTGTCACCCAGCCATGGCTTTCTCTGACATTTCACAACAGAGTCACATATTTGCGCTGGAAATTACTGACTGTACAGTACAAAACCATCTATTTGCACAGGAAAGAAGGGGATTCTAATAAATTCCTGGATGATTTCTAAAATACACTGAACTCCTTTTTGGCCTGTCGTCCATCCGTCCGACCTTTGGTGACATATAAACAGACAGCATAAACAGCATAAATTCCTTGGCTATGATAATATGAAGAATTCTACAACAGTGATCATGGCAGTGGGCGGCTTGCAGTAACAGATCCAGACTCTTTCGTGACTAATGTCTTTCAACTGATCTAAAGGTTGCTGTGCTAGATAATCTGAACTTTTTTTTTTTTTAATAACTTCTCTCGTGACTTCCTCATATTAACAATGACTGCACTTGTCTTGCCACACTTACGGGACTCGACTTGCTTGGTTCTCACCTCAGTCCGGTCTTGCTTGAAGCTGAAAGTTTATAACAGTGTAAACAGCTAAGGTCCCTGAAACATCAGTGATCCCCCCCGCGCGCGCACACACACACACACACACACACACACACACACACACACACAGCAGCAGCAGCAGCATCATCCTTACCCAGCTGAGTGCAGCAGATGGAGCCCTCACACCAGCAGCACACACACGGATGGAAGTGAGACTCCCAGCAGATTTATCAGCAGTTTCAGCTCTCACACAGAGGCAGTGAGGAGGAGACCCGTGACTGGAGAGGAGCCCTCATGGAGTCGGTCTAGTCTTTTTTAGTCTTTTTGGAGTTTTTTTTTTTGTTTGTTTGTTTGTTGTTGTTGTTGTTGTTTTGTTTTGGTTTTTTTTTTTTTACTCACAATCACCGCGAGGCGCTGAGCCTTTCCTCGCGCACGTTCAGAGCTCTGACGGCGGCGCGTGCTTGACGGTCAGAAGTAAAACCGTAAAGGAAAACAAACCAAAGCAAACACAACAAAACAAAACAGACCAACATGAGAAGAAGCGGCTGGTGGACAGACCTTCTACCCGTCCTCTCTTTTGTCTGACTTTGTTGCTGAAAACGCGTCGCTTGTCAACGTCACGTCGAAAAGGTAGGCGATCTTCCTCCGGTTTAAACTGCCGCAGACAGAAACGGCGGTTTGAAGCTAGAAAACACCGTAACTGGACCTGACTGTCACCTTCCGGCCAGTCATGTCCGCTGGACGGTGCACTGCCGCCATGAACAGCCTGTGTGCCGACAGGTGAAGACAGGTGGATGAGCAAACAGCAGCTCCCCTGGAAGATGTTTAGTGCAGAGGAATAAATGGCCACGCTGGGTTTCAGAATCAGAATCGGTGTCGATACGGTGAGGACAGTGTCTGAACAATGAACACACTTCTCCCTGTTTTGACTCATTGGCTGTGTTCGTCTGGGTGCTCGGTTTTAAGGTGCTAAATATGGCTAAATAATTGTGTGATTGTGGTGTTAAGGCCTCATTGTGAGTGCAACTGTAGAAATTCCTACTAAATGTATTTCTGCCCATAACGTCATTGAAAAGTTTGACTCACTGCTGAGCAACAAATGCTTGGTTGTATGATGACCCAGGGGAGGGGGGAAGTTGTGTTTTAATGTGTGTATGTGTGCTTTATTATGACAGACGTTGTAAAAATTGTTAGATCCCACCTGAGCCCCCTTCAGTCTCTAGAAAATGAAAACACATACACACAGCAGCTATGTGTGGAGTAACTTTATTGTGTGTCCAGGTTCCCTCTCTGGGCAGGATGAGGTCATAGCCCCGGTGCTGTTGTGGAGATACGGTTACATTAGTTTCATGTGGGCTGTGCCAAAGGAATTGACACCACCTACACTCCTCTGACCCCTTTCTCTTGCCTGTTAGATCTCTCCCGCGCTCCTTAGTTTTTTCCTCTAATCATCTCAGATAACCAGCAGTGATCCTTAGAGCTTTGAATAGGTAAATGCCGACCTGTGTGTACGCATGACCGTTTGTGCAGGGTGCCAACACCGTATCCAGATATATGTGTCTACAAAAGTGTATCACTGAACTGAATCTTTGATCATAATAACCAACCCTTCATGCAGCGTGTTCAGTGTCATCTTTCTCAAACTGTTAATCGAAAGGCCCCTTTGCTGCACACGCTGTGACAACCAGTGGGTTCGGCTTCGTCACACTAATCAACATTGAACAGGCATTTTCTACATGAAACTTAACCACAATCATCTTAGAAAAAAAAGTTAATTATTTCCATTAGTGACGTGGAAACCCTGTCTCTCTGTGAAGTTTGTCTACATTTTTTTAACCCAAGACTTGAGATTTTATCATCAAAACGTCAGTCTCTCCTCCTGCAGTTGGCATTAGTTGTCAGGCGTGCTCTGGGCTTACTGGTCTAGCTGTAAGCATCTTGGTTCATACGATTTACACATTGATTCATTCATTCATCTTCAACTGTTTATCCACTTCCGGGTCACAGAATGATTTCTACATAAGTGGACACACTTTCCTATTCATTTGAATTAGAAATTGTGTCCAAACTCTTGACTGGTGGTGTACACATATATATATATATATATATATATATATATATATACACACACACACACACACATAATTGCTCTGGGATTGTGGTTTATAACAGTTAGTCTTTTTTTATTTGCTCTTGAGGTATGAAACAAGGTTTCACTTTACATACTGTATGAATTCCCTCATGCAGATTTAGTACTTTGTGAAACACAGAAGATGATGGGTTTACTGTAAATTCACACAAGGAACCAAGTAGAATGAAGTTTGCATCAAACACATTATCAGTGTGCATTTGAGCAATCAAATTAGATTTGTCAATTAGACAAAGGGTTTGAATTGTTCCTTACAAGCTTACTGAAATGCAAATCAATTAACTGATTCTCAAAATAGATTATAAATACATTTTCTGTCGACGGAGGAATAGCTGTTTTCATTTTAATTAATAATCCAAGATCAACTACATAATTATCCATATACATTTTTGCATGTACATGCCCAGCATTGTCATTTGAGAGAACAAACAGTAGTTGGCTTATGTGTGTGTGCCTGCTCACATTACCGTTTATATTTGAGATGAATATCTTGACAACACGTTGTTAATGTAAAATATGCAACCAAAACTCACTCAGCCTGCATTCTGTGTATATTTCTGGATGCCTGCCTTAGAAATACTGAGGTTACTCCCAATTTAATTTGAAATGCTTTATGACATATTTGCATACTGGCTTTTGTTCATCTATAGTGCCTCCCTGATCCTCCGTGTCAAATTCAATGCATCTCTTGATGTGTGTGATTTTTTGTTTGCCACAAACTGTGGTGGGCAACTTGTTACCTGCCCCAGCTGCCATTCCATGTGAAGTTATTGTTTACGTAGATGAGCGGTAATTGACCCCACATAATGAGTGAGTGCATCACTTATTTATAGATCTGAGGACAACAAAGGTTGTGCAAACAAAAAAGTCATATTTAGTGATCATTCATTGTGTATCCATTTTGAGTGGCAGGCTAGTTGTGAAAGTGAACATCAACCTTTTCCCAAGTCAGATAACCTTTAAAAGTCCCTAGTGTTTTCCCACTGTCCCACAGCAATGCACTGACAATAGAGACAGTGTTCTCGACCAGCCAGAGCATCGGATCACATTTCCTGTTCCTGATTTAAGATCAACTCAGCTGACTGCTGATACACTCTACTCCTCAATACCAGGGCCATCACTCTGCTAGTGTATCACTTGAGTTTGTGTTCCTTTGTGTGTTTATTATCATGTAGGATGTATTAGGAAAATCGACAAAGTTCAAACAGAGGCAGTAAGTTTATCAAAACCAGGAGTAAAAGCATGTTAGAGCCAAAGACAGTAACCCTATTCTTATTCACTACAGGGTGTATCTGAAACAAAGAAGCCTGTCTGTGTACATGGGCTGTTAACCTAGTGTGCAATAACAGACTGTGAGTACTGCGGACGCAGGGGAGACTTACAGTAGGACTTGGGCATGAGAAACTTTTGTCTCAGTTAAATTATTCCTGTCCCTATTTACACCTACAAAGGCAACATTGGCCCAGGTAATATCTGGTAATGTCAGTATCACAGTGCAGAGGTAGTGGTTTGAGGGCTGAGCTGAGGTGTGCAGACCTGTTTCTTTTGAAATACATGAAGGAAGTCAGATGATGTTCCCCTCAGGTCAAATGGCTCATGTCCTGATTTGCATAATTGTGGGTCAAGTTAAAGTGCTAATTTGTGTGTGGTAGGTGAATGAAGAGTGAGTGAGAACTAATATTCAGAGCTACATGAATGAGTAGCACCTGCCACATTATGAAAGATTCACTGCCAATTCTGTTAGCAACAACAAATATTGCCAATGTTCTCTGGCGAGAGAACACTTCAGTCTCATGCCAACCTTATGACAGCACCCTGGGCCAAATGTTGCAGCCCACCCCACCCCCCTCGAAAAAAGAAGACCTCCTAGAACCCAAGGAAGAAATAATGAAACAATTTCAACAATTGTCAGCCTGTTTTGCCTGTGAGAAATCAAGCTAGAGAATCATACTAAAGAGCATTCTGACTTGTGACGCTCGAATATGCACACAGCTCTACAGTGAGCTGGCGACCTCTCACCTTTTTCCCGTGCTGCCTCAGGGACTCAAGATCAAGAGAAGTAATTTAAGTGTCTGACCTCTGATCCTTTGGTTGAAGAGAGTGGCAGGGACAGTACAAAACAGTACTGATGGCACTATGAGAGAAAAAGAGAAAAGGCTAAACATCACAGGAATCTCATATCTACTTATTCTACTTTCCTGCTGACACTCAAGCACAGGAATGTACTAGTCTTACGGCATGGCCCAATGACCTGTTAGTTCATCAGCCTGGTGGGGAAATGAGCTGTGCGGTATGTTTTATACACTTAAACTGCAACAGTAAACGCATGACTCTGCTAATGATAGAGTGGATATATCTGATTTTAGATCTGAAAGTTTTAGTTAATTATTTGATTACTTTATCAACAGAAAACGATCTGGCAGATACCTCTATAATCACTATAGGTATTATGATCATATATTATTTTTACTGTGTAAATGACAGCCACTGGCTGGCTCCAACCTCAGTGATTGCAAGGTTTTCAGATTTTCTTTGTATTCAGATAATTTAGAACTGAATAGTTTTGGGTTTTGGGCAGCTCCAAAGTAAATAATCAACAAAATGACAAAACAATTTACCACATAATAAATTTTTGAAGAAAGCATTGCAGCATAGTGGTTAGCACTGTTGCCTCACAGCAAGGTTGTGGGTTTGATTCCTGGGCCTGGGTTTCTGTGCAGAGTTTGCATGTTCTCCCTGTGCCTGTGTGGGTTTCCTTCACCATCCAAAGACATCGTGTTTGGGTTAACTGGTGACTCTAAATTGTCCGTAGGTTTGAATGTGTGTGTGAGTGGTTGTTGGTCTCTGTCTGTCTCTGTGTGTTGACCCTGTGATGGACTGGTGACCTGTCCAGGGTGTACCCCACCGTCATCCAGTGTGAGCTGGGATTGGCTCCAGCACCTCTTGTGAGCCAGATACGGAGAAGCAGTAGAAAATGAGAGAGAACGAATCAATTTTTTTTCCCTAAAGAAAATCAGTGGCAGGTTGGCAGTCAGGCAGGATTTTATAGTTGTCAATTAAAAATGCAATAACACTAATAACAATTGATACAAACAAACATTTTCATCATAGAGCTCACTGAACTGTTATTATTGATAATAATCTGAAACACATACAGCAAAAATGTTAGTCTCAAATCCAGACAAATAAGTCAGAAAATTCCTGTACTGTAAACATTTTGGTTCATGATGTGGAATATACTAACATATGTAGCACCTCAATCATAGTGATAGTGATGTTGTTTTCTGACTTCATAAATATGAGGTTGAAGTTATTGACAGCCGCTTGCACACTCCATACACATACAGAGAAATGTGTGTGCAATCGCTAATGCTATTAATACAACTGCACGCACACACACACACACACATGCCAAATACTAATGAAAACATGGTTTGATGCTATTAATATGTTGAGAAACGGCAACGCACAAACCCAATGTCCTGGCACATATGTGCACATAATTGCATACAATAACACAAGTGTTTACTGGCAGGTGATACTAAAAATAAACTGGCTCACTTACATACACTTCAACTTGCACAAAGAGCCACAGTGAGCTCGTTCCAGAAACAAATGGGCGCTATTAATACTCCGACACCAACACGCAAAAATTAATGCACATGTGTACATGTGTACACTGTCAACTGTTGCTCAAGCAGATCCTACTTATGCAAACACAAAAACCTGTTATGTACACTCAAAAGAAACAACTGCAAGCTATTAATATCTTGGCATGTTTCAGATGGACACAAGCACTCACACATGGATGCACATATTCACTCAGAGATTGATACTCCAGCTGCTCGGAAGCAGAAGGACAGAATGTCCCCAGCAGCTGTGGATTCCAGTGAACGTAAGGAAGGGGGAGGGATGGAGAAAACGACAGAGGGATAGGTGGCGGCAAGGGGAACTAGCAACTGAAGGTGACCAGTATCGTGGAGAAAGTGTCATAAACTTGTTTCCATTTCCTTACCAGCCATCCAGAATTCATAGAAGCCCAGTTATGTTTGTAGCTCTTGTCTTTCATGTGATACATTAATTTTGTTGTTAATATTGAGACCAGAGTGTAAATAAAATAATTTGCATTCAGCACAAGAAAGTGCAATCGATATTTTAAAAGAAACAACATTAATATTAATAGTTCTCAGATGTCATTTTGTTCATGAAATCTTTCACCCGTTCCCTTTGCTGCTCATTTAGCAAGGCATGACCTCAACCCTGCCTCCTGTCTTTATGCATACAAATATTAAATACCACTTAACCTGATCTGTTACTTCCAGATTTAACTCCATTCAATATGTCTCTAGAGTTGACTACAGCCCAACAATAGTCAAGAGCATTTTAAGGCCATACTGTAGATATAAATACTGCTGAGGGATATCTGTGACTCTCTCAAGCTGCAGGAATGAACCAGTGAAGCCATTCAACCAAAATAGCAGCTTCTGCTTGCCTAATTGAACCAAGAGGATGTTATGGTGCAGGCTAACTTTAGAAACAGGAAGTCACTGTTTCTGTTTGTGAGTCTGTGTGTACAGCAGTAAAGCGTATGCATTTGTGCAGGTGTGTCTGTGTGTGTGTCTGAGTTCTTAAATGTGTTGCTGCAGAGGGCCTACAGAAAGAGGATGGTGGTTGTGAAACAAATATGCTATTACAGAAACCAGAAGTTTGTCTCCTGCCTATTTTTAGCAGCAAAAAAGCACAAATGAAAAACAGAGCATGCATACAGATCGTATCTACATAACTTCTCTTGTTACAGATTTTATCTTGTGAATAGAATTTCTTTCTCATTTTAAAATATGTATGTATTTTTAGAGCACAGTTGATAAATAACTGACTATAGTATGCACTACAATTGGGATACTTTTTTGTAATGTAATGTTGCATAAAATGTGTTACCGTAAATCTCCTATTGTAGTGAGTTCTTTGTAATATAATAGGATGGAACTAACAACCTTTGAACCCCTTAAGGATACAGGTGGAGGAAAACTTAACTCTTTGGCTGGCTCTTTGAAAGCACAAGCAGCCACTGAGCTGGTTTTGTGTCCAGTCATATAATGAGTCATTCTCTAAATCTGTCCCAAGTCATAGCTTTGGTATCAGTATGAAAACTCAACAAAAGATATATAAACTTATTGAAGGTGTAACAGACACAATTGAGTGAGTGTAAATCATGTGACTCTTTGAGAACATTTACTGTTACTTTGGTCAGAATTCAGATGTATGCGGCTGACGCAGGTTGATGTTTGTGCTATTTCTAGGGTAAAAATATACCACAGGTGTTTTTGTTCTGTTTAGTAAGACTTACTTCCTGATCATTTCCTTTCTCCCTTTTAGGGCCCTGACTTGTTTGGTAGTTGTGCATGTGTGTGTGTGTCTGTGTGTGTGTTTGTGTGTGTTTTAATGCATATGAGTGTGTCTGTGTGTCAGAGAGTGTATGTAGATTATTTGAGTACCCACCATCACCATCCTGCTCCTGATTTCCTTTGCAAACACAGCAGACATTCTTCAATAATACGTGCTGTTCTGCTGTTTCTGGTACTTCCTGTTTTTTTGTGTCACTTTTTAAATAGCTAAAAGCTCGAAAGAACCCAACACTGTCAGCATCAACAGTAATATACACTTGGGGATGCATTAACCAGCTGAAAGTCACATAAAGTCTTCACTGATGTACTGATGTTTGGCTCTGCTGACAAAGTAGGACTTCTACCTTGTGCAAAACAAAACAGAGACATCATATTAACAATAGGCTTGTCATCTGCGTGTTTCATTAACTCAGTGAATAGCTGTACAAATAATGACCCATCAAAGTTTTCGTTCTTACACAATAGTTTGTGTAGTTCACATGTAGAGACAACAAAGCTGATCCCATGCAGGTATTATGAGCTCCATTGTGCAACAGATCTGGAACCATTTGGCTTAAAATGTACAATACTGTTGTTTTGTAAATAAATCTGGCGTTGTTAACTGCCCACCAGTTTTCTTTCACATTCTACTGTGTAACTCATACAGAGTTTTCTTCTCTGGGAATGAGGGCCAAGTAAATTTTCTTGGATCTGTACAGCTTGCTGTTTGACTCAAAGAGGAGGGAATTTCAGTGGCATTTGGGTGCAGCCTGTATGTGGAGGTTTGTCTAGGGCTGTTACTGCACCACAAGAAGTTAGATCTGAGAATGTTGTTTCTGTAACTTATGGAGGTGTTGTAAACAATGAATCTGTCTTCGCTGGAATTACTGTTAGCTGTAATCGCACTAGTCTTCAAAACAGTCTTCAAACTCTAAAAATACACCCCTCTTGATTTATCTCTGGCATTTTGTTCTTCTTAATGTGCCTTACCCACATAGTTGGCTTGATAACGTCATCGTTTATTTATTTAACTAATGAATAACTCCCAAAATAAGTGAATTATTATGATAGAAAATGCGACTGTGGTATGAGAGGCAGTGTTTTTACTTCAAGGTTGTTACTGTGATACAGTGTTGACCACAACAGTTAGTGTAATTCAACAGCGTATTCAAGTAAAGAAATGTCCTCTTACAGGAATAATGTGAGTAATGTTGAGTAATATTCTGGGCTGCACTCATTCAGGCGTATAAGCTCAGTAAATTTCCACATCCCTCCCTTCTTGTCACTGTCCCTCTGCCCCAGAGGGAGCAAGGTATCTCCTTCCACACTCTATGTGCCTATTCCTTTGTATTAGCAACCAAAACATTTCCTGACAATGTTTATTGGTCTCAGGTATCAGGTGATCCACAGGCTTCCATATGTTTTTGGCTTGCATCATGCATCACAATAGTTGAGAATAACCTCTGGCTGTTGTCTTCCCAGTACCAGCTATCATCAGCCTTCTCTTGTACTTTTTATAAGTCATACCAGCAGGTCCATTTTGTGCGATACATACCACAGTTAAATCAGTTGTGATGAAAAGTAAAGTTATTCTGACATATTTACAATAGGCTTTGGATTGCATGAATGGATCAAAACCTTTTCACACTCCCCTGCACCTATAAAAAGACATCTGTCTTTAGTTAGGGCACGGAGGCTTGGTTCACTTGACTCACTTGTGCTAAATTTAGCTTTTTATTTCTTTCATTTTAGTTAAAACCTGCAAGGGCATGACAGATTGATGTACCTGACCCAAATGCCTTGACCACACGATGTTCAAATCCAACTCACCACTCAATTTTTTTCCATTTTATTTTATGCCTCTATTTCCCCAACACACACAACAGCCCTCTCTTTTTCATTGCTGAATGTAGTGTTGGACAATGGCCAATTCACTTGAGGCAGGAAGACTTGAATGAAATGAAATATGGCTGGTGAACGTGCAGAGTTCAAGTACAAGTACACATCTGGGCATATACTTGTGCCAAATAAACTGAGTGCACTCTTGATCTTGTTTATGTAAAACATAAACACTGGATGGTGCCCGAATTGTTCTTGGACTTTTTGTTAGTATATGTTGAAAACATTTTTCCTCAGGTGTTACAAGCTCTAAGTTATCAGAAAATTTATGATGCTATAATCTGGGATGATGATCGGTCTATGGCATTGAAAAATCATCACATTTTACAGTATGGTGAAAAGTCACATGATCTATGAAATTGTAGCTGATGTTTCACAGCACAAACAATTCTCACCTTTTTTCTTTATTTTTTTTGCTGTTTTCTCTTTTTCTCTGAAGTGGATGTGATCACCAGCAATCAGGTTTCATTATCAATAAGTGGGGAGCAGCCCATGGACCTAAGTGTCACCCAGAGGTTGTTACATCCAGGCCCAGATTCGGCCATGCTGGCTCCCCGCCCCGGCTTGTTCCTGGGACCCCTCAACACTCAACATTGCCCTCAGTTTTCCCAGCAGCGCTTGCAGGTGAGACCAAACCTTTGTGTCAGCAGAATAACACTCTTAACAGCCCTCTCAGCTGTCACAATCACCCAACATCACCAGCTCCTTAATGGCTCTGTCAGAGGGTTAATATGAATGAGTAAACCAATGACATTTCACACTACATGTCTTGCCACATCGTGCAACATTAACACCTCAACAATTCATTTCGTGTGCAGGATTTCCTACTATATCAACCATTAAGCCAACCAGTCAGTCGCCTTTGCCAAACTCCTTCAGACAAGTCCAATTCTCAGCAATGTCCAATATGCAAATCCTGTGGCAATATTTAACTGTCGACATGTTTGTCGGGGACTTTAACCGTTCCTGCCTTTTTGTATAAATCTCATATTTATAGCATAAGCAAATAAAGTCGGTCAGTGTTAATGTGTCTTCCTGCTTGTCCTTTGCAGTATAACATTGAACAAAGGCAAAGAGAGATGGAGGAGGAGGAAGAGCTTCAGCAGCTGACACGAAAGAATAAAAATGAGCAGAGTGAGTATCACATGTACCACAGAGACTTTACTGTGCCATAATGTGTTTTCATATGTTTGCTGAAAGACCATCAGGTTGTTGACGTGTTTCTCATATGAGTCACAGCACACACTATGTTTAAATAAAAAAGGGGATTTCCTCTAGTGCTGTGATGTATTCACAGATTCCTAGGAAATTTGTGCTCATATCAAACCAAAATCAAACAAGCAGTGGTTTCAGGAAATGTTGTGCTGTTTTTATATTTGGCATGTTGGGAAAATTAAGTGAGTATAAAGAAAATAGACTAATTTCCTGGATCATACCACTGACCTCTTATTCAAACAATATAATATACATCAATGTGAAAAAAACTGTTCCAATTTCTGCATCAAAAACATGTTTTATTATTAATTCTCTATCTCTCTACACTATTGCAGCTTTATCTATTGCATGACTTGTACATGACCCAAATAATTGTCTTCTTTACTAATGGGGGTATTTTTTGATTGGCAGGCGCTGTATCCAGTCCTCTGGTAAGGCTTAAACTTCGGGAACATATAATTATGAAGAACCAGCCCACTCATGATAGAGTTACCCCCAACCACAGCAGTCCAAAACAAGGGTACAGGTGAGAAAGACAAACTAGCGTAACAGAAATCCTGTGATTTATTTGAAAGCAGAACATAGACTGTGAGAGCTGCAAACACAGCACACTCTCAGCAAAAAAAAAAGACTATTTTGGTAATACAGCAGTTTCACATATGTTCATGCGTCTATATTCTCTATTTTGACATTTGGTTGGCTATTTTAATGATTCTCATGAATCGCTGTTAAAAATAAAAACATATTTCCTCTTATTTTCCTTTATCTTCATGAATAAGAATCTGTCTAATTTTGTTTTGGTTAATTAGACTACCAGCTCCTGAAATGTCCCCAAAGACTCAGCCCTCACCGTGTGAGCAGCGTAAGGACATTGCTCTGCGCAGGACAGGTGAGATGGCTCTAGCTGTCAGTGTCTGTGATGACGTTCCCAAACTTGAGGTTAAAGATGTGAAAGTCACTGGTGATTTTCCACTTGAAGTCTATTCTTATTGTGTTGTATTCTGTGTAATTTGAGTCAGATGGAAAGTTATCTGACTGTACTTTACATTTCAGTAGTATAATTTTCAGTGTCTCAGCAAACTGTCATTATGTATGTATTCTGGGTAGAGAAAGAGAAATTTAACAGTAGTGAGACGAAAGAAACCTATGAATCAACAGGCCTGCAGGCATAGAGACTCAGCAGCCATAAGAATAGGAGCAACACAGATGTGCAAAAACCAAAGCAGTTACATAACATTTAAGTAAGGTATGTGTAAAATGAACTGCGTGAGAGTCCTGAGCAGGTTTCCCTCACCGTGTGAATGACAGTGGGAGTGGTTTTGTCAGTTCAAGTACACTAACCATTCAAAAAGCTACTATTTATTTGCATTGCCTCAGAACCCTTAGGTGCCAGCGTGCGTACACACACCCTCCAGTGTTGGTTTTGGCCTAGAGACAAAACATAGCTGCCTTTTATCTGCTCTTTACCAGCTACTGATTGATTGTTTTGTTCAGGCTTACTGGAGCCTGACCAATGTAAACATGGGACTTTTTTAATTCTACTGAGATGAGTTGAAGCATTTGCTTGGTTCAGCTGTTCTGCAGATTGCTTTAACTTTGTTTTGTTATCAAAATTATGTGTGTCAATGTAGTATTACTGTGCATTACTGAGTCTGTGTATTCCTGCTCACATCCAGTATAAGATCATATAGTTTATCACTAAGTTCTAAGGACGAAAGCTATACATATGTATACATTTTTTGAAAAGTTAGTGCGTGTGATTCTACTGATGTTCATGTGTGTATGTCTGCATGTCCAGTCTCTGAGCCCACTCTGAAGTGGAAGTTGAAGAAGCTGATCAGTACAAGGCCAAACCCCCTGCAGCGTAAGATCAGTGCCCCTCCTGCTGTCAAGCACAGGACAGAAACTTTGGGTAGCGTATCTACATTTAGATAGATCATTCTTACGAACTATTGCTTTTGGTTTGTTCTTTTTATTTTTCTCCCTGTTTCAGCTATCTATGTCAATGTTGCTTCATCTGTTTTGTTTTTTTTCCTCATATGTAGTTATTTTACTAGAAGAATGTTTTGTTGTTGTTTATGTACAACAAACAATTTCAACCCACACTGTAGTGAGATGGTTTAATACATTTTCACTTAGCTTTATGTTGTAGGAGTACACTTGCTCTGTTGTTGGTTTTCATGAGTTTTGTGGTATCTCTTCATTCTATCATCTAGACTCATCTCCAAGCAGCAGTAGCACTTCAGCATCAGGGTGCAGCTCACCTAATGACAGCCTCCACTCAGATAATGGCACCCTTCCACTGGCTCATGAGGTGAGCTTTTCTTTATATGAAGGCTTTGTCAAATTTTGATATCGACACTGGTGTATTATTGCACTAGTTAAGGTTCAGCGCTCAAGCACGGGTGAACACAATTCATTTGGCCAGATGTTGATGTTTTATCTTCATCATCTTGATTATTTATGTATTTCCTCGAAAACTTTTCACTTCCTGTTTTCTTAGCAGTAATTACTCACTGAATAAATGATAATAGTGGGTTTTTTCTGGTGATTTTACATCTGCAAAAACCATCATGCGCTGAATGTGACATTTTTTTCAATTACATTTTTTCTCATCTCTAATTTATTTAATAAATAAATTCAAGTGGTCATATGCTATCATATGTGACTGTCTGTACTGACAACATGTAATGACTAAATGAAATTTATATTTCATTTAGGCACAGAGGTTGCTGCTAAAAGATGGTAGCTTGTCCCATTTCACCTTGCCTCCTAACCCCACTGCAATGCCCAACATCACTGCTGGACTTCCTGCACAGGTGAGCAGTGACACATTTTGAGGGTTCCCATTTGGCCTATGGTTGAATTACCAATATAAACTCCAGCTACCTTTCTGAATCACATATCAACTTATCAAATAGACACACAAAGTTAAATTTGTGCTGGGAACCCTTATATAGACGTGGTATATTCAGGTTTTCACTTCCCTCTTGATCTCTTTAGGGCTTTCATATGTTGTGAGCTAGTCTTGTGTTGGTTTACCCATATCACTAACATCTTCAATGGCGCTTACACAGTTTTTTGTGTAAGCTCCAGACATGACAAGGGTTCCTCTAATTCTTAGTGACCCCACCAACATGTCCTACCTCAGGCTCTTGACTTTTGTTTTCTCTCACTCACCAGCCCGACAAGCAAGTAGCCAGGCCACTAGCTCTGCATCAGGTCTACTTACCTGTGGAAAGAAACAGTCCATCCCTGGCCCAGCACCTGCAGCCTGTGCTCGTACTGGAACCACACACTGGACTGGTGCACCCCCAGCTTGTGTCCTGTAAGTTTTAAATCAACAAATGTGCAGCAAAAGCCGAAACACTGTGCAAATTTACAGTGAAGTGAAAAAGGAGCATTTATGTGTGAATTATTTTAATAATGGTGCAACCTCAACTTAAGGGGATCAAGAGACTTTATTGGATTTTGTTAATGAATAGTTGTTTTTTTTATTTATTGGTGTTAATATTGAAATAGAAGAATTGTTGAAGCTCAAAGTCATACATCTGGACATTGTGTGATGCGCAATGTCCAGATGTTTCCCATAGATTGATTTATTTGTAGATTACATTTGGTCATTTGGTCTTAGCAAACACAAATTCGGTATTTCCATATAGAGATTGAAAATGAGAACGAGCTGTCACTTAAGTTGTTAGTGTAGGTGCAAACTGATACACTTGGAGTCTGACATGAAGAAGTACATCTTAAAGAACAGCAATGCCCTGTAGCCTGTGCCTCAATATAATAAACAACATAAGGGTGCCCTCTACTGGGTCTTTGATACTACTGTAGATAATAATAAAACAAATCTGATGCAAACAACCAACATTAAATCATCAGCAGAAGTAAAATGTTCACATTTTCCTCCATACTTTACTGCCTCCAGCTTGCCTTTTTCATAAATTTTTGGGGGGCTTTGATTGCCTTTGTTTCATTGGATAATTATCACAGAGGCCGAGAGGAAACCGTCAGAGAGATATGGACATGAGCTGCAGCATAGGTCCCTTGCTTGGATTTGAATCAAGGACACAACTACACTAACCAATCAACCACCCGCACTGCCCTGTATTTTCATTTTTATGTCCATTTTATTGTGTATTTTTTCCCCTCAGCTCTTTCTGTCACCTTTACCTCTATTTCCTGTTTTCATTTCTTACACTCGCCCTTACCCTTCCTCTCTGCAGTTCATGGTTTGAGCTCCATTCCTCTGCAGCAGCATCAGCCCCCCAGACGAGACGGTGCTGTCAACTTGCCCTCACATAGGCCTGTGGAGCGTACACGCTCAGAGCCGCCACCCTACAGCCACTCTCCTTTTTCTTTGCATGCGATGCCACATTCAAGTGCTCAGCACCAGCTGCTTCAGCAGTACCACAAGAGTGGGCTGGAGAGGTTCAAGCAGAATACTCATTTGGGAAAGGTGAAAGGAAACACACATGGACAGAAGCATCGCATATAGAAACTAACAGCAAACAAGTTATTTGAATACATGTATGAGACTTAAGTACTTAAGTACTTAACTCTATTACTTCCCATATAAAATCTCTATGTAATTTATTTATTCAACATCTGACTTAATATAGAAAGAAACAAATTATCGTTAGCAAATTGTAAACATGGTTTAACTTCTATTTTATATTAGCCAACAAGCAAGTCCATTGAGAAGCCACGTCTGACACAGATCCCATCAGAGGACATGGACCTTGAGGAAATTGGATCAGGCTCTGGTTCGAGGTCAGGATCTGTGTGTGGCTCAGAAACAGGCTCAGTGTGTGAGGACAGCAGCCACAGGAGACAAAGCTCTGCAAGCACAGACTCTGTTTATGGCACTGAGTCCACAACCTCCTCACGGGAGAGCTTGATTGAACCCTCACATTCCCTGAGTCAGGTAACCTACCACTTGATAAAACTCTGCTAACACACAAAAAGCTTCCCAAAGGGATTATGTATGACTTAATGTAGTATTTGGTTGTGAGTAAGTTGGTTGTGTTTTGTGCAGCTCAATGGCTATATGCAGGATGTGCATATTATTCCCTCTGCTTCAGAGTTTGATGAATTGTTGTCTTAAGTATTTAGTAATTAGTTTTCAATTTAAATAACTATTTATCGTGTAATTAATTTATGATATTTATGACACAGAAAAAAGAAATTGTGTTACAGTTATGTTCATAGACATTAGAGGGCGCTGCAACTTTATTTATACCAGATTTAAAAAACGTTATATAACTTAACATTAAAGTATTTTGATTCAGTGTTTGGCAGTTCTTCCTTTTCTTTATCAGTTGCTTATTCTGGACACGCAATATTTAAATTGATCAAATAATAGGTTGCTACAAAAGTAGGATTTCTGGAATTTCTTATATTTAGTCTTTGCCCAATACTGCCTATGCTCCATCAATGATAGTTCTTCTTTTGGTACCACAGAGGCAGGTGATTCTTAGAGCAGGACTCCAGGTGGACCCAATGAATACACCTGCCCTAATTTGGCCTCACCAGCCTTTGGTTCGGACCAGGTCTTCCCCAGCCTCCACTTCTCTATCTCCTACGCATCCACCCACCAATATACCTTCTCTATCGCTATCCACCCCTACTGCAGATGTCCAGTTACGTTTCACTACTGGTGAGTGACACCTTCTTGATCAGGAAAATGGGAAACTGTGCTGGTTTTCATTTTTCAATTTGGGTTTCAATTCATGTACAATCAGATCCTGAAATACTAAAGGAGGTCTCATGAAGTTATGTGCACTTGTGTGTGTTTGTGTGTATTTAGGTCTGGTTTATGATGCCCAGATGCAGAAGCATCAATGTACCTGTGGCGACAACAGCCGCCACCCTGAGCATGCTGGGAGGGTCCAGAGCATCTGGTCTAGACTGCTTGAAAGAGGCCTCAGGAACCAGTGTGAGGTATAGTATACACACACACGCTTCCCTACAGACGCACTTTCTATAGGAGACATTAGGATTGTACTGACTTTATCATCTCATTCATCACGCCTTAAAGCCCAGCTGGCTAAAATGCCCCAAAAAATTAGCCCAAAAAGGCATGTGTACACTTACACACAAACTAAACGTACTAGAAGATGCATATTCCCACAATTAGTAATGTGTGTGTGTGTGTGTGTGTGTGTGTGTGTAGCGTATCCGCAGCAGGAAAGCAACTCTAGAAGAGCTACAGTCAGTCCATTCAGAAAAACATGTGCTTCTGTTCGGCACCAACCCTCTCAACCGCCTCAAACTGGACAACCGCAAACTGGCTGGTAACTTAACTAAAATAATCACAAACTTGCTTAACAAATTAATTAAATAATGACATTCATGGCATGAAATATCTCTTGCAGGCATCTTGTCTCAAGGGATTTTTGTCATGTTACCATGTGGAGGCGTTGGGGTGAGAACACACAGCCACGCACGCACAGTTGCACAGTTGAGATAACACTCATTGACATGGAGCATTCTCTAGAACCTCACCTTAGCTTAACCATTGCAGCTAAACTCAAATGACCTAGCAGTAATTTTACCCTTTACCGTAAGACAGCACTTTAGAGGATGTGAGAACCAGCAAAAATTTCTTCACGGCAGTGGTTTCAAACTAAAATATTCCAACCACAGAAGCAATAGGAAGAAAATTACAAATACACATATACACGGACACACACGTATACACACGTACACATCATGCAAAACCAGTCATGTGGGAATCTTTCCACTTATCTAATTGCATTACTGAACTGCAAACATTACATGGCTGATTATGCCTCATTACACAATTAAGCTAATAATGCTACAAATTGTTAATGCTATTGTCTTTGGCTGAGATGACTTTGAACCCCAATCGGAAATCAAAGGCTGTACAAAGGTGAGATGTTGGAGAAAGGGAGAAGAAGGGGGAAAAAGAGGGTACAAACAGAAACTACAGCTTGCATGCCAATGATACTGGGTTTTATGGAGTGGGGATGGATTAAGGCAAACCGAGAATGCAGAAGAAGAAAAAGATCAAAAGTGAAGGTAGCAAATTCAACAATTAACTGTAAGAGAGGGAGAAAATAGAGAGAATAAATAAAGGACATAAAGCAGTTTGTCTATAGACATGATAAAATACAGATAATAATGCCCACAAGAAACTATTGAAAAAAAATTAGAAGAGAAGAGACTGATCAGTAAAAAGAGAGGAGGTAGGAAAGGAAAAAACAGAGCTGGGTGTCAGTTGATAAGACGACTGATCTGCCTGGATTTCCGGCCTTTGGCCAGTCTGGTGAAGAGGAGTGATTGGAACAAGATGGCAAAGTCTGTGATAAAAGAAATTCCTCTGATTTCATTGTTCGACCACGGCACACCACCAGAAATATGAGTCTTGAAGAATTGAGTAACAGAGACACACATGACAGGTTTTTACTGAGAATAGATGCAACAAACAGAACGTTGATTTGGAAAAATAAGTGCATTAGCTTTTTTTTTTTTTTTTTGGATCACACATTTGAATATTTGTCAACACACCAAGAACATACTACACTATAAGAAGCTGCATGCCATTAAAAAATATTGAAGTCTCTTAAATCAGTCTCCTAAGTCAGTTCTTAACTACCAATAGCAGATTCTGCATTGGCCAGCAGCTCGAATAAATGAAATGGGACTTTACAGCAAGACTGTCTGGTAAAGCTGCTCAAGCTCTTCTTACTGGATTTAAGTTAAAAAAAAAAATTAGGTTCATCCAAACAAGACATTCCATGTTTGATGAGTCTGCAAGTAAGTATGCAGCAACTTTCTAAAACTTCAACACAGTTCACTATATCTTCAACTAACATCTGTGGCTGACTTTTCAACTAACTCCACTTGTCTCGTCACTGTTTTCCTGACAGGTAGATATTGATACAATCTGGAACGAGCTTCACACATCAGCAGCTTCCCGTATTGCTGCAGGATGTGTCACAGACCTGGCACTGAAAGTCGCACAAGGAGAGCTGAAGGTGTGTCTTTCATAGCTAGTACTTAGTCATCTCTGACATGTGTTTTCTCTGTATGCTGTGTAGTAGGTTGCAGGGTAAACACAATAATATACAGTTTATTTTGATGGATATTTCAACTGTTGACTATAATTTACATGAATTTACAACAGTGTACATATGCAAATCTTTAAAAACAGTTTGATTTATGAAAGCACAGAGGTGTTGAGTGTTTTCCTCTCTTCTTTCAGAATGGCTTTGCTGTGGTGAGGCCCCCTGGACACCATGCAACCCAGTCCTCCCCACAGTAAGGACAACAGCATGCACACGCGCACGCACACACACATGCATACACATACACACATACCAGGAGCCAGGAGGTCTCCGCAAATATTTCAAAGGCTTTATTACGGATCAGCTACACTTCTGAGCAAGAGAGAGTGAGAGGGCCCTAGGTCTCTCTGCCTTAATGTGTGTGTGTGTGTGTGTGTGTGTGTGTGTGTGCGCACTACCTGACTGATGCCTGGGGCAACCTACATCCGCCACTCAATTTCTTTCAAGCTTTCAGTCAGGACACAGAGCAAAGCACCTCAAAGAACTGTGTGTATGTGTGTGTGTCTACATGTGCCTCTAATGTATGTGTGTGGACATGTGCACTTGTGTTGTGTGCATGGGTGCATTAGTCTTTGATAGGAGGCATTAGCCAGTAACCACATTCAGCTGGAACTGTATGCTCAGCACTGTCTGTCGCTGGTTATTTATGGGATGATAATGATTTCTTTCTTGATGAGCAGAGTTTGAGCAGCATATATGATATATTGTCCACACGTATACACACGGCCACAAAAGCCTTCACAGTTTATGACCCATGCTGACTCTGCCACTTTTAACAATCCTCCTTTGTTTTTCATATATCAACACTTTCTTTGCATGCCTTTACTGTAGACAGTGAGTGGTGAGGGAAATGCTGTGCCAAATTGTGAGTTCATTTCTCTGAAATCACCTCGCAGCCAGCCATTCACACTGTTATCATTTGGAACATGCAGGGAATTTTCTGTTTGTCACAGAATTTATGGTTTCTCCATTTCTCAGGAGTGCAGGATTTTAGACTCAGCATAATGGCATGATATAAAAAAGGAGATTTTTGTTTGTCAGTGGTGAAAGATGAAATGCAAAACAAGTTGAAATGATTCATCCTCATTTCTTAAATATTTGCAGTAAATGTTTACGTGGCAGGAGTTTCCCTCTATGACTTGTGCTTGGAGTCAGTTGCAGTGACAGACACAACCTGGACTGATTAGCCACCATATGACGCTAGATAACTGGAGACATGTCTTTGAGGTTCCTAAGGTCCATATGGTGATTCTATGATATTAATTTAGCAGTGATGTCCCGATAAACACATGTGGCTGCCTTTGTTCCTGTCTGTTTGTCCACAGGGGCTTCTGTTTCTTCAACTCTGTGGCCATCGCTGCCAAGCAACTCCAACACAAACTCAACGTCAGCAAGATCCTCATTGTGGACTGGGTGAGGACCCAACACATCACTAGCTCCACTGGGCCACACATGGGCAGAAATAAACACACATGCACAGGCATATAAATACGTCATAGGCACATACATAGTCTCAGAAGCTGAGCAGCCCTGCACAGTAGCACTGCTATATATAATTTTTTCATTTGGACACTCTTATCTCTGGTCTCCATGTGTGATCTGAGCTGTCACGTAGGCTCAGAGTAAACACAGGGTCACATACAGTGAAATAAACGCACACATGCAGTTATTGATCTGCAGCCAACTAATCTTCTCTGTTATCCGTGTGTGCACACGAGCCTGCAACATGTCATGACGCATATTGTAATCTTACATATTATGGCATCAAACACTGGTCCATCTTTAAGATTAAAACACATATGCCATTGTGAGGGAAAAGGTGCAGTGGTTTTATGATAACTGTCATTCCTTCATTGGGCAGGATGTTCATCATGGCAACGGCACCCAGGAGGCTTTCTATAACGACCCCAGTGTGCTGTACATCTCTCTACATCGCTACGACGATGGCAACTTCTTTCCTGGTAGTGGTCATCCCAGTGAGGTAGTTACAAAACTCTCCTCCAAAGCAGTATTGTGTTTGTTTATTTATTTGTGTTGCCACGGGGATTTCTTAGTGTTTTTGTCTGCGTGCATGTACCTAAATTGCTAAGAACAACACATGAGAAACTTTTAGATCAGACACATGCTCTTTGAAGAGCAGACTCTGGACAGTCATTTTAGTTGGACTCTTGAAGATGCAGAGTTATAACAATATCGCCGCGGCCTCATGATGAAAGATATAAGAAATATTTGTGATTCATGAGTCTTGTGTTTTGCATTTACTTGTCAAAGCAAGAAAAATGCTTTTAACTTTATTTTATATTTTTTTTGCTAAACACATGATTCAAGCCATAATGATAACGTAAATTAATAATTTTCCTAATGATGACATCTGTCCTGCGCATGAAAATCGTAGCAGCTCCAATAAATATGCTATCTTGCACTATAGAGGGTTCGAAGATTATCTTGTCGTGAACTGCAGCGCTCAGAGTTGTCATGATTAGGACCAACATCTTTGACTTCCCATTGGAATCCAGGTTATGTGATCTGATGTCAATCAGAAAGTGTTTCTCAAGAGTTTAACCTGAAAATGTTACTAAGTTACTAATCAAAATATAATTTAAAATACAGTTTAAGATCTTCACCTCCTTCCACTTTCAAAGCGAGATAATGTTTTCATCTGTTCAACACGACATTTCCAAATGCTCCAAAGGTGTTTACCCAGTGAAGTCACGGTGAGCAGATGCCACTGTGTTTTGGTGTAACCACAGTAGGTTTAATACCCTACATCAATTGAAAAATTGCATGGCTTTGGACGTCAGAACCTCACAACAGGATGTGTACTGTGGAATTGCATGCCTTTGTTTGCGCTACAGGAAACTGAGATGCCTATGAATTCTGCCTGCGGTCTTACCAGAAACCAAGTGTGATGACTATCTCCATTCAGATGAATTGACCCCAACCCACAGTGGTGTTAAGCAACCATCCATTCCCCCACATCCCCTCCTCACGCTCCCATCCTCCTCCACAATAATAAGAGGATAAAATAGTCAGTGTTTTCCCATAAAACCCCTTGATGAGGGATGGTACATAAAACGCTCTGCTGACTTGGATGTGGCTTTGCCTAAAGTGGCCCCTCAACCTCTGTTGCGCTGTGTGGTAAACCTCTGGAGTCTCACTGTCCCCCGTGTAGGTATATAACACACCATGGGGTAGGAGTGTGATGTCATCGCTATAACAGAGAGTGCAGCGTACCACACAGAAACCAGCAGAGGCCTAATCCAGTCCAGCTACTCTGAAAACATGAAAGAGAGGAAAAGGACAGAGGAGCACATGAGACTTGGAGCAATAGCTAGAATCATGTGTGTGTGTGTGTATATGTGTGTTTGTGCGGCAGTGTGTGTGTGTGTTCGTGCACACATGTGTGTGCACGTGGGTACATTACCAGTTGGCAGAGGACAGGAGGCCTCATGTGTTTTTCGTTTGCCCTGTGAACATCCCGTCCACTGAGAGAAGAATGGAGACAGACGTTCTGTGATGCTCATCAGCATTCTTTCTCTTTCAAACATCCTCTCACACCCATACGCACGCACATATACACACACATGCAAAGGAAATTACCACGCCTTGATGCCAAGAGTGTGTCAATCAACCTCCTCATTCTCCCCTCAAACTGACACTTTGACTGATGGTGAAAGGCTCAGAAAACAGCTAAATGGCTGCTAGAAGGACTACAAAGAGAGATGCAGGAATACTCTTTCCAAGACTTGAGCTTCAGTTCACTCATCCCCAAGTATGTGAGGTCAGACTGAGATGAGCTCCATCAACTCTGCATGGTGTTTTTTCTACAAAATCTACATGTAAATCAGTAATACAGAGAAGTATGCCATGTTAGTTTTATATGACGTGATATATACCAAACCCTACAAACTGCCAAAACCATCATGCAGTATAAATATGTTACATACAAATACATTTTTATGCCGAAATATAACATTTTACAACATTCAGTCCGTATGAACAGCATTTGCCAAATATGAAGCATTTTCCAGTATGTCTGTAGCCCAAAGCTTGGGAACCATAAACGGGTGTAACTCTGTTGTGGCTCCGACTGATTTATAAGGCCATTTGACAAATTGTATCAAAATCAAAATGGAGAGACAGGGGTGTTGAATTAACAGCCATCCGTCTTTCATTTAGGAATCATAATCACTCCCTGGTGTTGCCTTAAAGAGATGCAGTCACTTTCTCTCAATTGCCGCTAGTTTTGCAACATGCTGATTTGGTGAACATTTGACACAAATCTGTCATCGTCACAGTTTCTGAACTTTTTTGGGACTCATTAACTTTCTCGACATTCACAGAGTTTGTTTTTTTTTTTCCTCTCTCTTGCCCTTGCTCCTACTCCCCTCACTCTGTCCATCCAGGTGGGTGTAGGTGCAGGTGAAGGCTTCAATGTGAATGTAGGGTGGACTGGAGGATTGAACCCTCCCATGGGAGATGCTGAATATCTGGCTGCATTCAGGTAAAGATATTATTCTTCAGGTGTCTGTTTGCCCTGTTATGTTTCTTACTTACTCCAAAATGTAAAATCTAATAGGTTTACAGTTAAATATATGTCCATACATTGCTGTAATTAGTTTACCAAAATAGAGCGCAGATTCACATTGTGGGTTTGCCTTCTTGTTGGACCTTTTAGACAGACATGGACTTCACTTGGTGTCATTGCAATATGTAAATGGACTCTCACAATTTTATGTAGATATCCACCCCTGAAAAATTTACACTGGTTATAATTTTTTTGTCACATTTCAGCCACTATGTTGAAATGATTTTCATGCTGAGAGTTTGCTGAGCATGAAAATTCCTCGTCCACAACCTATTTATGTGTTGCCTGCTGTTTTGCTGTGTTCTATTGTCTAAGTCTTCAAAAAAATACAAACAAATATAAGAAAATGCAACTGCACACAGTAAAATGTAAACCCGCTCATCCCACCAATCCATTATTCCTGCAGGGTCAGAGTGGGAGCTGGAGCCAGTCCCAGCTCACATTGGGTGAGGGACAGGTCCACCCAAGTCAGGTCACTAGTCTATCACAGGACCGACATATAGAGGCATGCAGACAAACAACCACCCAGCCTCACACTTATACCTGCAGCCAATTCATGGTCACTGGCCCTAAACATGCTTTTCTCTGGATGGTGGGGGAAAGCAGGAATACCTGGAAGAAACCCACACAGGCACAGGGAAACAAAGCCACAAGGCCACAGGCTTGGAGTTCAAACCCAAGATACTTCTTGCTGTGAAGTAACAGCGCTATCCACTGGCCCTTTGTTGAAACATGGCAGCCGTTACTGTAGACAAGTTTAGACAATTTGTATTGAATGGGAACAACAGTGATAGCAATAACTCTAAAACTAAAACAAACATGTATTCACGTATTCATGAAACACACCTGTACTCTCATCTCACTTTTCATTACATTTAGTATATTTTTCCTGAGTGAATATGGTTTGGTTCTGCTCTGCACTGTAATGAACTCAGAGTATTTCTGTCAGCAACACTGGCTCACCACCAAATGATTAAACAGTGTGTGAGCACTACACGGTGCTGCATGCAGCACACACAGTGGGTGGGCTCCTCGTCAAAGGAAAGATGCTAATGAGCTTCCCCATACTGGTAAAATCCATAGACCCAATAGGCAGGCTCAAAAACAGTAAGTCCAGTGTTTACTGGAGCCTTGGATGCTAATTAAGAGACAACGGGTCCTTTCCTAAGCAGGCGTCTGGTTTTGGTATTTTTTCATCCAGTTTGGGAAATGGCAAGTGTTTCATGTGTAAAACTTCCTTAGTTAACCGCACTGTAGTACTGCTCAGTATTGTGTGTTACTCCTAGAAACTTTTCCCCATATCAAAGCTCTGTGGTGAAGGAATGTCCTGGTGGTCCAGTGGTTTGAGGCTCATACCGTGTAGCTGTGATATCCGGGGTGCATATCCGGGCAATCAGCTTATGTCATATGTTATCACGGGGGGACAAAAAGTTATTTACTGGCCTTATCAACAATCTAATGAAGGATAAAATGACATCTGGATTTGGCAAAATTATGTTCTAAGAAACAAAATGCACGATAGAGCTGAGAAAAAACACATACTACACAAATGTTTGAATAGGTTTTCACGAAATGCTGCCATCTTTCTGTGGATTCACTGGCACGAATAAATGGATAACACGCTATACAGACAAAATTTAATGCATCATGAATTCATGTTTATGCAATTAACTATCCAGTCCGGTGCCAGTTGTGTAATTCAATTTGAATACATGATTTAGACAACAGAGCGTTCCAGACTGTGTGTTTCTCTTGGGAATGGAACAGAAGACCTAGCCAGAGTACGGCTATTGGTGATGTGTGTCTCTGTGTTCGACTTTGTCAGTGAAAGGGGAAATATTGTGGTCGAGAGTGGCGGTAGGACTCCAGTACAATCAGGAGAAAGCTCAGCTGCATTGAGATTAAATGTCATGACGTAGTGTGAGTGTGTGTGTGTATGTGCGGAGGATTACTAAGGTGGTCAGAACGTAAGGTCAGTGTAATCACCGGTAGCACAGCACACGTGCACAACATCCAGTTTCAAAGGAAGAGAATGCATATATATGTCTTTTTTGGCTTTTGTGCAGCATGCGTGGGTGCGTGGGCACATTTTTTTATGTATATTTCTAGGTGGCTACTGACAAATGACAGACTATGGAGGAGAGGAGAATGCAGCAGAAGAGAGGACAAGAAGTGGGGGGTGCATTGTTAGGGAATCCAAAGGCGGCGTAATTAGGCCCAATGGATCCCAGATGGCTGGCTGTCAGTGACGTGAGAAGAGGGACGAGCTCCTAATAGGAACCAGACCCACACAAGCGTCTTTGAACTGCCGCTGAGAGAGAGAGGGAGAGAGGGAGAGAGAGAATCAAACGCGGCATGGGCCATGCGCTCTTGCTAAATAACTGGCAGCAGGAGACAAGAGGAAGTGAGGAGAAGAGCATAGAAGCGAGGAAAGTGGTCTGCCCTGCGTAGAGTGTACAGTATGTGGGCGTCACAGCCCAGATATATCAAGGGTCTCATTTTTATCTGCTTGTGTCATTTACAAAAACAGAAACTCTTCAGTGTTACCCACCCACCTAAACATGAGTGATTTCAGACTTTGCTCCAACTGTTTTGCGATGTTTATGTATCCAGGGTTTGCAGAGCACTTGAGCTTTTTTATTTTATTTTTTTTTTTTGCACACATTCACACCTGGGAACTACCCCACCTTATTGAGTTGGCTTCTTACCAGGAATGGATCAAGAACAGAGATCAAGCACTTGGAACATGGTCTTTGATAATTTATCATTTTCAAATGGAGGGAGTTTACAGTGAAGTAAATGTTTGCAGTTAACAATCCAGAAAAAAATCTTACTTTGTACATGTGTTCCAGTTCACCAATCCAATCCACCAACACGATGCAATGATTTTTTTTTTTGGAAAAAACTTTTCTTAAAAGTTTGCTCATTACAATAATTAATCAATATTAGTTTAATCTAAAGTCAACAGCTTCCTCATAAATCATGTGTATGATATTTTGATATCACGATATCTTCTGTGTTCAGACCACAGGGTTTAAATGGATACATCATCATATAGATCTGCTTGCTTCCTCTTATCCTCCTTAGAGCTGTGGTGATGCCCATCGCCCACGAGTTCTCCCCTGATGTGGTGCTGGTGTCAGCTGGCTTTGATGCCGTAGAAGGACATTCGTCATCACTCGGAGGATACAAAGTCACAGCCAAATGTAAGGTCCAGACGTTCCCTCATTTTCATACAGCGTATTCAAATGAATACAGTCCGGCCCACACACAAGTTATTTTGGCTTGTCGGCTGTTGGTAAAAACACGCCCTTCACTTGGCAGCTGCCCCGTTATCGTCACTTAACACTCATGTTCAGCTTCCTGACATCTAAATGAAGAATATCAAAACGAGTGGTTGCATTAGCATCAGGATGGAAGTGCTGTACAATATGGCAATGTGGGTTGGTAAACTGGCCTTTCAGTATCTTACTAAAGTTACATGTGTGTATTTGTTTTCAGGTTTCGGTTTCCTTACCCGTCAGCTTATGTCACTGGCTGGGGGTCGAGTGGTGCTGGCTTTGGAGGGGGGACATGACCTCAAAGCCATCTGTGACGCCTCTGAGGCCTGTGTCAGTGCTTTGCTGGGCATGGAGGTGGGATACGTGTGTTAGTGTTTACAGAACTATTTGGGTGCCACTGCAGATATATACAGTATGATCAATTCAGGGTTGTGTCACAGGTGGAGCCATTGTCTCAGTCCATCTTGGACCAGAAGCCGTGTAAAAACGCTGCCCTCTCACTGCAAAGAGTCATCCAAGTTCAGGGTGAGAAGTTACTCAACACAACACAGCACAACTCGAAGGATCAGTCGGAGTGTTTGCACTCTGAAAATGTCATATTTGAACATGTTTGACTGTTGTATTGAGTCTAAGTCCTGGAAAACATTTTTTACCTAACCTGTCATGATTTATCCTTTTCTGTCAGCACCACCATCTGTCTTAGAGGCCTTTGATATCTCACTTGTACAGATGCAAAAGTCATACAGACTGTTGAAACATTGCAGTAAATATGAAAAATATGCAAATGTAAATATATTTTCACCAGCCGGTTGAAGTGAAAATATGAATACAGGTTTGTATGTTTAACACCATATACATGTCAAGATCTTAGTTTTTATAGGCCAAAAATGAACAATGTACATTTTGAACAACAAACAACACCCTCTCTCCTTAAACCAGTCAAGGAAAAAATCCAACTTCTCCCCTGTAATAAACAGCAACAGAGGAGAGATTGTAAAGCTATCCAGAGATTTTAATCTCTGTAAGACTGAATTATTGTATGAATAGACTGTGCTATTCATTGTGTTGTGCTATTTTGAATCCACATAGCCGCGATTGGATACTTGTCCAGGTGGTTGGTAGATTTTTCTCTATGTTACTTAAACAGTTCAAAATTTCAACTTCAACGTTTTCTTTATAGCTTCAGTTTCTGCCCTTGTCCACTTAATAATCTCTGCCCTCTGCCTCCCCATTGGTCCCCTTCTCCGGCCACCTCTCCTCCTTTGCATCCCTGTCTCCCTCGAGCCACCCCACACGCAGACAGACCACCACACACACACTCACGCACACGCACACGCACACACACGCACGCACAAACAGCCTGCCCTGGCTCCAATTATCTTCAAACACTTCTCTGGCACACGACCTTCGCAACATCCCCTCCTGATTGCGCACAAATGTTATCCCAACCAAATTAGATTAATTAAAAATATTTGCAAAGCCACAAGAATGTTAAGCCCATAATTTAGACCCAGGGTGAAATATGTGTGAGTTGCATGCACAGCCAGAACACACACATGTGCATAGATGAACACATTTGCAAACACTGATTGATTTTTTACTTCCACTGTGTGTCACAGGACTGAAGCCTGGAGACCTTGAGAGAAGAGATTGAATTTGAGTTTACATTTCTGAAACGATCAACATGGCTATTTAGACCACAGGCTGTTTATATCACAGTCAATGTTTATATTCAGATCAAACAGCTACAACTGCTAGCTCAAACACCGAATAGTGCTTTTTATTAATGCAGTGGAGGCACTTTCCCTGAAGGAACTATTCAGGATGAAAAGAACACTGAAATACCAACGATGGAGGCTATTAATCTTTCTCTATCCTGTTTCCTTCCTCTTCTCCCTCTTTTCCATCTCTGTGCTCCCTGCAGGTGAGTACTGGCAGAGTGTGAAGGATTCGGCCGCCACAGTGGATCTGTCATACCTGCAGGCCCAGAGACGACGGCTGAGACGAGACTCAGACAGCGAGGCCGTCAGCGCCATCGCCTCGCTGTCCATGGAATCCCTCATGTCAGACAGGTAAGGACGATGTCACATTCAATAACACCTGCTTTTACAGAGTTACAACACGGCACGTCATGCAACATAAAATCTCTCTCATTCTCTCGTTTATTAAGGAAAGAAAAACTGACAGAAAAGGGTGATTCTCTTTGAAGAAACATACTCTTGACAGCTGCCTTCGACCAAGTCTCAATGGGCACATACACACACACACACACACACACACACACACACACACACACAGAGCTATGCATTTGGACCATCAGTGGAACCAGATGTCCTTCTCAGTTCAACCACTGTATTCATTGCCTCACAAAAGGTTCTCCACCTGTGTTACTACTGGCTGCAGTCAGATGACTCAGATTCAAACACACACTGAGCAACAGCAAACCTGGACACTTGGACAACATTCACATTCTCATGACGCCTCCATGGGCTCTTCCTGAAGGGGACGTCACTCACTTGACTGAGAAAAAGTGAAATAATACGACACCTAGAAGCGGACTAATGAAAGATGTACGTTCTTGTAGCATTTGGGGCTGCCTACATGGCACAAAACACTCAGCTCTGCAACTTTAAACATTCACCGTATTAACGTCTCCAACAAGACCTGCACGTGACCACTCGGACTGTTGTAACCTCGAGGGGCAGAGGTCACTTTGGCTTACTGGAGCTGATCACTCAGAGCGGAAGGAGTCGTCGTGGCAGGACGTGCCTGTGAAGAAGAGCAGGCACATGAACGCTCAACTTAAGACGTGTCCTGCTACGATGATGTCATTTCTCTGCAGCTGACAGACATTCATGAAGGCAAAGATCTTCTCTGATCTTTTTTTTTTTTTTTTTGCACTGTACCGTTCTGTAATGTGAACTGGACAAGATGGACAAGAAGACTGATTCTGACAACCAACCTGAACATGTCTTGTTTGCTCATATTTTGAATTCATTTAAATATTCATTCATTTGACCTATGACATACTTTTTTGTGAATGTCAGCGTAAGAACTTTTTATTTTTTATTTTTTGTTTACGAACCCAATAATCCAGAGTGAAGCTACAGTGGAGTCTGCGATACATATGTTTCATATTGTTTTGTATGTCCACATATTTTCTGAAATCTTTCTTCTATTCTTTCTTTCTTGGGCTGTCAGGCGAGCACATGAAGAAAGACTCTATGGCTGCAGTTATTGTTATCACTCCCGGACAGATAACAGTAAATGCATCCGAAGTGCATCTTAAATGTATTTACATTTTACCAACTGTAGCTTATATCTGTGGCATAAGTCACAGTGAAGAGCTAATACCTCTAGTCACTGGAGTATCAATATCAGGAGAGAAAGTTGTCCCTCTGAAAGAGATTATCTACACATGAAAAATCACCCATAATGCCTCAGCGCAGCTTGACCACTCAGAAATGATGATTGTATATAAAAATGCAGGTCAGAACGGTGATTTTCATTACGTTGGATGAAGATCACACCCAAAGCCATGAGGATTTTCTGACAATCACACACACAAAGTGCACTTAGACGTCCCTCCGGCTGGGAGGGTTACAGCCACTTGGATGTTCAACTGAACTTTGATCATTTTTATTTAGCGGACCAGTGTTTCTACCTGTGGATGAGCATTCCTGCTGTAATTTGTAAATTTCCTTTTATACATTTCTTTCTTTTGTAACAAGGACAAAGTGAGCTACCCTTTGTTCGCCGTTTTGGTAGCACTGCTCTGTTTAACATCAGCGGGATGCTGAGATGTTTTCCTGCCTGGACCAAACAAGTACATTCGAACTGTTAGGATGGGGCAATAATACGGAGATAGTTGAATATCCACACAAAGCAATTGGACACAGGTTAAGTGCAACCAAAGTTTATGAGAACAATGTGCCGTCCATGGACTGGCATGGCTTAAAGAACTTCAAAGACTTTCAAGAGTTTCTGAATGTTTCTTCTTTCTATCCAAACACTTGAGCAGCACCAAAAAGGCACAATATGGATATATAAACAAATTCATTTGTCAAGAAAAAAAACCTTCACAACTTCTATTTAAACTTTCATACTTTCATACTGTCTTTGAAGTGCTCCTTGCATGTGTAACACAGTTTTGACGGTGCTATAGGTTTTTTTATGCAGTATGTTTGCCTTTTTTTCTTTCTTTCTTTATGTTGCATGATGTATGCAACTCAAACCTTTGTTAATCAAATGAAAATGTGAAAACACATGGCAGTGAGAGTAAATGGAGCTGTTCCAGCTCCACATTGTGGAAGACAGTGCTTCAGCAGTCTGGCTTTACGAAGCCTCACAAGTCCATCTGCGACAGTGACCTGACGAAATATTGTCTTATCTTTTGTCTTAATGGCTTATTTTTGTATTTGATCTTAAAAATGAATCCCAGGAATCACTTAGAGACCAAATTATCTTCCCATGTGCCTTGATATATCATGCTGACCATCCTTTGTGAAGTTGGCATCAACAAACTGGATGTTAATTAAAACTGCAGGCTAAGTCCAGTTTTACCAGAACTGACTGACTGTGTTTTTTTCTGTACAGTGTAAATAATGACTTATTTAGTTTTTTGTGTTTTCTACTAAAAGCCTTAATAAAGGTAAATTGTATACACTTGAACAAGATGAATTGAAATGTTTATTTCCAACAGCATCCTCTTTTTTTTTTTTTTTTTTTTTTTTCAGTCATTTTTAATTTCTTAGCGCTGATATGTCATGTATTCATTTCGGTACATTATACAGCACCAACATGTAAGGGAGCGGAAACAATAATATGATCAGCAACAGCACTTTGGCTATAGATCACTCCATCATAACTTCTGAGTTACAAAAAAAAAACTTTTTTTTTTTTTTATCCTTTATTGAAAATAATGAAGTTTGCAGAGATGTTTTTAAAGCAACAGAAATAGCAGACATACACTGACTTTGCATCTTAAAATACAACTTTCTGTCATGCTCACTAGTAACAGATAAACTGAAGTTAAAAAAAAAAACATTGAGTTGTGATCAGTGGTTTTAAAGCATTTTCCCATGGACATATTTCATCAAAGCCAAGTATAATGAGTTAGCAAAGTTTACAGTGTCCATACACCAAATTCACAAACAGATACACTTCAGAAAAAAAAAAATCTATCCAGTTCCTACAGCACAACAAAGAAGATCTGCATCAGATTCCTCCTGCTCTTCTTCTTCCCACAAGACGGGGGGATTTGAGAGCCAGAGTGATTAGCTTATTAGCATTTTAGCTGTAAACATTCATTGGCTGTGACCGCCCTCTAACCATCACTGTGCCATCATCATTAGTCATCTGAATGTCTGTCTGGCAGTGAGTCATCCGATCTGAAGTGTCGGGTGGGTGATGGTTATCATGGTGTTACCCAAGGCACTCGAACCAGCAGCCATTTTGTTTCATTGTCACCGCAGGCCAGCTGTTTGTTTGTTTGTTTGTCTGTCTGTTTCTTGTTTTTGTTTTTTTTTTGTTTGTTTGTTTGTTTGTTTTTTTCTTGTTTCCATCATTCAAAAAATATTCAGCGCTTGACTGGACGGTTATGTCTCCTCATCAGTGTTTCGGAAACACTTTGGCGAAAACAGTTACAGTCAGGAATACATCTCAGTGTCATGAGTCGAGCACGTGTCCGGAGAAAGAGGAGGGAGAAAAAAAAAAGGAGAGATTCTTAAAGACAAAAAATAAAGTGGGGATGGCTGGTGAGGCAGGAACAAATTTCTACTTTGTGTGTCAAGAATTTTCCATTTGTGGGTTTTCTGCAGAGATGAGAAACACAGATGAGTTAACATCACTCAGCATAACACTTTTCAGATAAGAGGACATGGATCATTGTCGAGCAGAGAAAAAAAAAATCCAGTGAAAGCCTGGAGTTATGTGTGGAGGTTATAAAAATCTGTATACAAACAAACAAACACCTCTGTTTGGAAGTGGGAAGTGGAAAAATCCCGACAGCTTCTCAACTTCGTCTTCTCATGTTTTAACAAGCAAATATTTCATCTGGATCACGCTCACGGCGCTTTAATGATAGTGTGTTTTTCTGCGCTGAGTGACACAATCAGTCCAACAAGCACAAGCTAAACGTATGTTTGTGGCTGTTGTTTCATGACAAAATGAAAGCACGCACATCTAAAAGCTTTCATTTTCTTTTCTTTTACACAAAGACTGAACCACACTGCCAGGTTAGATGATGGTTTTCAGGTCATCATTTTTGATACTGATTGTGGTCTGTTTTTTTTTTGTGTGTGTTTGTTTGCTTGTTTGTTTTTTTTTTTGTTGTTTTTTTTTTCGTTGTAACCACTGGATTTATTTACACCCAGTAATTACCGCTCTACAGTTTAGTTTTAATTGGCAGTCTGTCCTCCCTGCCCTGGATTCAGACTGCCCACCTGAACATATATCAAGAAAAATTTGTTTATTGTTGTTTGGAAGGATTTTTTTTCTACTTTACACTTTCGAAATGATTTGATCTTGAAGTCACAAATTCTTTTTGCTTTTGTGCTCATGAATGTTTGACAGATCCCGACGTATTTTGGACTTAAGTTTTGTTGCCTACGTGTCAAACCAGAAGTCATTCCACCATAGTTCACTATTCCTGCCGCTGCCTGGAAAGGCCAACACATACAAATAAGCAGATATGCATGCAGTAGTCAAATGCACACACAGAGCCCACCCCCGACCCCCACCTGCACTCAGTTCATAGTTTGGCTCTCTAAAAATAAAGATGACTATCAGAAGCCACAACTTCTGGATGGGGCTTTTAAAAAACGCAGATGAGCCACACAGCACTCTACATCTGGTCCCAAATCAGTCCAGAGAGAAAGCCAGTGATTTAATATGCACAGAAGAGCGTCCAACAGCTGGTCAGTGCAAACTGTAAAACATATACACACCCACACAAACACACAAAGACACACACATGGACACAGCAGAGCCAGGGGTTCCGGCAGAGGAAAGAGCAGTGACAGGCATTTTGATTATAGTATAAACAGAAAGGAGAGTATGTTTTTTTTCCAGCTCAAACAAAACACTCCTCATTCTAAAATTCTCACACCGAGCCAGACACCCACATGCCATGAAATCTGGTTCATTGAAGTGCTCAAACCTGTCCATCATATTTGTGTGTGTGGGCATGCTATAGTCTCCCAAGGAAACTATTTTTGAAGTACAAACTATAGAGGGAACTCACACGTTACCCTCAAGCACAATGATGCTGTGAAGTCAGGTAAAATCAATTATATATTTATCTTTGGGGCGAAAAAAAAATACAGGAACACTGTGTCTTAAACACACATTACAGCGAGAAAAATCAGTAGTTAATGAAAAAAAATAGGATCTTATCATGACACGTCTTTGTAATCGTAGGTAGTTTTCACATTTTAGCGGCTGCGACTTAGCTGATATATTTGGTATTTTGCATTCACATGCAAGAGGGACTGACTCTCCACCATACATACATCCTATTAAGTACATAGGCTGCAAAAAAAAAAAAAAAACACGGCACAGGCTCAAACATGCGGACTCTGACTGACTTTGAAGTTTCCCTCATTCTGTCTAACCTCATCCCTTCCTTCAAATTGAACGTTCAGGTCAGTACCAGGCCTTGACTTTCTGGCTCTCTCTGTGGCAGCCCCTGCAGAGCTGATGACAACAGGCAGAGCAGGCAAAGTGCTGGGTAATAACTACCGCGCTGCGTTCAAGGACATTCGGCTCCATGTGCAGGGGCCTTGGCTCTCCATCCGCTGCACTGAGTGGAGCCCTCATTGTCTGCTGCAGAGGCCGCTGGAGGTTTGATAATAACGCCGAGTGGAACACCTGGAGTACGCACACTGCCTGCAGCTGCATGTGTGTGTGCGTCTGGACAGTGTAATGTATAGATGGGGTACTTGTAGCATTATGTGTGATTCACTGAATCCTGTGTATAATGTGCCTGTAATCTACTCACAGCTCTGCATCAGTGTGTGTCTGTGGTGTGTTTACCTTGAGCTGTCATCTAGTTTATTAAAGGTGTGTATGTAATTGCTCAGCACAGCAACACACGTTCATCTCTGCAACATTTTCACTCTTTTTGCATGTTAATACTTATTACGTATGTTGTCATTTTATTTTGAAGGACTTCCTGGCTACTTCTAACTTTAAGCAAACTAAAACGAGAAGATGAGTGAGATAAAAATCACTGAAACAATATCTGTCAGCATATTCCTGTTTACTAATCTACAGATGTCTTCAGATACGTGCACACACACACACACACATACACGCGCGCGCACACACAAGCTAATTAAAGCCCACTATAAACACACTCAAATACACACACAGTGCACATGTACATGCGCTGACACACACAGGCCCATGTGCCTGACCCTAACCCTGGTACACACACCTTCCTAATACCTCACAACTGTTTCCAATCTAAAGGTTCCTGCTTGTCTGGGCCCCGGCGGGGCCTGATTGCACGATACAAGATCCTGAGGAGAGAGGGCAAGGCAGCAGGGAGAGAGAGAGATGTGCCCGCACTTTTTTTTTCCACCCTCCCTTTCTTTTGCTCCTTTCATGCTGTACCTGTGCAGGAATCTGGTGTCTGTTAAAACGGCTGAAAAAAAACAGACCCTGTGTGAAGTCGATCCCACAGATTCTGGAAGAAAACATTTGTCTTAAATACATCAGAGGTCTGTCAAACACTGGAGCAGCACAGTTTAGATTACCATGATAATGGGCTGTTAGTTCACTTTAGTTAATAAAATGAAACAACCAAGGCGCTCAGAGACTCTTTTTTTTTTTTTTTTTTTTTTTTTACCTTTAATTAGGTTTGATCTAACTCGTTGCATTCATCATGTTAAGTGTGGCTCATGGTTTTTATTGTGGCCATTGGCTGCAGTCTTGTCACACATTTTTATAGTTGTTCATGCTGATCAGTGTTTGGATCTTTGTCCTGGTGTATTTACGAGGAGAAAAAGATTTTGTGTAAGCACATTTTTGCTGCTAAACTGGCTGGATTGAGAAAATTCACAGAATTTACTGACTTTTTTTTTTTTTTTTTTTTCACAAGTCTCCCCTTCCTGATCTTTAGTTATTTATTATATCTTTTATCATTTTTAGAATTGATTTTGCAGTCTAACATAATAGATTCTATACTATATTATTATTTTACCCTATAACTTAACATTTGTTTGAATCTTTACTTTTTCAGTATATTGTTGGAAAAACTTGTTTTTGTAAAAAAAAAATTCTTTTGATATTTTTAATGTTTAATTTATGTGATAACTTTGTCTTATCTGAGCTGCATATTGTTTGTGGACTTCAATGTAACAACAAACAAAGAAATAACAGTCAACAACAAACTGCCAATTATACAATGACACTGTAGCAGCTGTAGCAAGTAAGCAATTGAAAATAAATTGTTTCATTTTCTTATCAAACTGATTCACATTTATATTGAACTAAGTGAAATACAATTTTGTTCATGAGATTTCATTAAAACGCTCAAGCACATTTTTACTTACTCATATTTCCTAATATATTTAGAATTTCCAAAAACTAAAATCCTAAAAAAAAAAAGAAAAAAGTTATTTCTATTAAGGTTTTATATTTTTGCTAATAAATACATTTCATTAAATTACAGTTCACAATTATTGTTTCCCTGTTGAACTTCATTGGTGCTCACAAATTGAACTTCTGGCAGTTTTTAAGTATGTGTTTTCCAGCAAAAACATTTGCTGGCTGTGCTGCATTTCTCATAAAAATTTTAAAACCAAAAATTACAACATGTAAGGGTCGTGAGTGTTTGTGCTTTGAGGTTCCTTTAAACACATGAGCAGTACACATTCGTGGGTGTTTATTATTCCATCCCATTTAACTTGTTCAGGAGTTCATCAGTATTTATTTGTTGAGCTGAAAGGTTCATGTTAAATAACGTATTGAAGAACTTTTGTTATTACTGGTCTGATTGTGAAATGAAAAAATAACAGATGAAAAATGTGTGTCCATGTGCTGATGACATGAGGAGCACAGGCGCTAGCATTTTTTTGAACACTACTATTTACTGTGCGTGTGTGTGTGTGTGTGTTTGTGGGCTCAGTCCATACCTGAGGGGCAGCAGTGGAGCGTCTTGTTGCACTGGACTAAACTGTGGGACCAACTGGGGAGAACAACAGTGGAAGTGGGAACAATGGAGGGAAACGGGGGGAACTGCAAGACGCTTTAGTTGCACAAAATCCACCTACGAACATTAGTGGATGCTAATAGAGTGAAACGTTACGAGAGACTGAGCAGAACGGGAAACATATGCAAAGGCTTGAGATGAAAAGATTAAGGTCAGGCCAGAAGACGTGAATTCAGAGGTTCAGAAGTCAAGAAATGGGCGCAAACACAGACAGGGGCGGTGGGATGGAGATGTGGACACGAGAGGATTTAGGAGAAAAGTTTGAGGGGATCCTAGTGGCTGGTTGACATGGCCCAGGCCCCCTCCATCCTCCAGACAGAGAAGGCGTAGCTGAGTCTTTCGTGGGCCAGGTAGTTGCAGCTGGCCAGCTTGGCGTCCATCTCATCGCTCTGCAGCACCTGGTAGAGGAAGTCGATGTAACGCGAGGCCAGCTTCAGAATCTGGATCTTGCTCAGTTTGTCTGAAGGTAGCGTGGGGATGATCTTGCGTAGAGAGGCGAAGGCGTCATTCAGGGACTGAGTACGTTGACGTTCTCGCACGTTGGCTATGATGCGCTGAGAGTGGAGATCCTCGAAGGGCTGCTCCGGCCTGGGGCACAGCGACGTGGGGGCCAACGACACAACTGTCGAAGGGCTTTTCTTCAGCCGCTTGGGCCCGGATGGCAGCACGCTGTTGGGGCTGCCGGTGCTGCTTTCCTCAGCCTGGCTCAGGCTGTCCTTCTTGGGATAAGGAGAACGTTTTCGGTTTCCCGGAAGGCTCTTCTTCGATCCTCTCTCCATCTCCTCTTCGCTGGCCCCCAGCCCTCCTTCAGGGGAGTTGGTGCAGGAAACCTCTTCTCTCATTGTACCGTCCACCAAACGCTTCCCACGCTCCGCTGCAAAGACGGCCTGTCGTGCGGCACTTTTTCAGCTGACAGCTGTAACAAACCTCAGCTCAGAAAGCTTGTGCCACAAAATTCTTCTCTTCCGTCAAATAAAGTTACAGCTTCTGAAGCTCCATCGGACTGGACGCTGCTCTGGCTGCCCTGTTCCCCGGTTACCTTGTTAAATTTCTTTCTTTCACATTCCCCGCTCAACCTGGCAGACAGAACAACAACAAACCATCTGACAGGCAGGTCCACCTCTACCTCTTTTATACCCAAACACTGACCCAGGGCCAGCGCCCCCTTCTCATTGGCTGCACCGACATCCAGAAGGTGCGGCCCAGCTCAGACAGGCAGGGAAGCAGGAAGTTAGCGTTATATGGGCGGGTTATAAAGTAAGGGGGTAAGTGGCGCTCTTAGCCAATAAGAGGTGCTGTGTCTAATGTTGCAGAGATGTCTGAAGCTTTATGGGTTCCAGATTTGGGCTAGAACGTCAGTCCGCATGCAGCCTTGTGCCTGCGTTCACATTTATCAATTCGTTATCAGGCAGACATGAGCCTAAACCTTTTATTTCCAGCAGCCACCAGTCTTAGCTTTAATGTTGACTGTGTATCATGTGACATTTTCCCGACAACGTATTCGGAAGAAACGTTTTGTTTTTTTTTCTTAAACAACAAATCTGTAACATAACCATCATAAATCGTTGGTTCAAAATGTCTTATTTTCTACTTTAACATGGAAATAACTGTGAGTTCACACCAATATTTGTCTGCCACGATCTTCACCATGCTGATAACCAGACGCTATAAAAACAATCAATCCATCAAACCAACAACCTTCAGTCAATGAAAATACTGATGATTAAAAGGCAGAAGGAGGATTTATGGGTTATATATTGCAATTACTGATTTGGAATCACATTTAAAAATGGCATAAATTATACATCCTTCTATGACAGATGGTAAAGACAGATAAAAAAAAAAAAAAAAAAGTAAAGGATTGTTCATAAATCTGTTTGGCTGCAGCAGCTTGAAGCAGATCTGAGAGAAAATGTGAGATTGTGAAAGCACGCATCCTGGGAAGGGATTCAAAAGATTAGCTTTTTTCCTGACACATGATTGTCTCTGAAAACTCTGATGAACAATGAATTACTAAAAGAGCAGACCAGCGCTTTAGAGCGTTTTAATGAGCAAACCCCTCCAATATCACGCCTGACATCAGCTGTCCTCCTCCTCTATGGTAGATCAGGAAGGGAGCGCAGACAGGACCCTAAATAACCCCCTGACCTAAGTGGCCCAGTGACCTCAGTCTGCTGAGGTGAGAGAGCACCTAATTGTGCCATCCATGGCCTGGAGGTAGAGCCGACATATGTTCCACCTTGGCACGGTGAACCCATGCAGGTCTGCAACCACTTAAACACATTTTCTACACGTTTGCAGTCATGACACAGCAGGAAGGCTCCTTTTGAGAAAATGACAACGTGTGGCTCCCGTTTTCTCCGTCTGAGCGCAGACAACAAGGTAGCGGGAACTTAAAAGTGAACAAGTCTTGCAAAAATTTGATTCCCAATGAGTTTCCCAACATCGTGTCCATTTATATCTACAAGCGTCACAACATGGGTGACTAATGTGTGGATCATGGCAGAGACATCATGTGGGGAGTTTTCTGCTGCTCTAAGCTGCAGAAATTCTGTACTTTTTGATGACAGCGTAGTAAAGTTGAAGCCTTTACATATTACAGAAGAGTCATTACGCATTTGATGTTTCCAAAACTGACTTCAGTCACTGTCATTTTACCAGAAGTTGAAGTTGACCAACCAACCTTACATGAGCTTTCACTAAATCTCATGTCATTCTCAACTTGCTGTTTGACGGCTTCCAGCCGACAATTTGGGTGTGATTGCAGCAGCATTTGAAGGGCTGTGTGTGGAGGGCGGTTCAGAGGATTTTTGATGAGCCCCGTGATTGCACTGGTTTACATTTCATTCAGAGAACGACGTTGAATGGAAAGTGTGCTTGATCCCAGTTGGGTTCAATCATCTCTGAAGAAAAAAAAAAAATCATCTGGCCATCAAAGTAAGCCTCTGGACAGAGACAATGAATTACACGAGGCTGTATTTACATAATAGGCCAAGTAAACTCCAGGATTAACTGGTATTAGAACTGGGGCTTATTGGGAGCCCTGGTGGAGACAGCGGAGGGACAGGAAAGTCATTGTTGCTGAGGCTAATCTCGGGAGCTGCTGCTTACCTTTTAGAGAAAGCGTGGCTGTGTGCCACCATCATGGAAAAAATTAGCTAATGAAACGAGTTGGCCAACAGGAATGTCGTGGCACATAGGAGAACAGAAGGGGAGAAAAAAGAGAGAGGGAGAGGGAAAGAGAATGGGAGAAGAATGGGAAAAGGGGAAAAGAAAAGGAGAAGAAAGGAGAGGGAGAAAGGGGAGGGGGCGGAGGGGGGGCTGTCCAAACAGAACCAGATGCAGGAGTGTGGAGGCTCGTTTGATCTCTGTCCTCATAAGCTGATTGATGTTGCACATTTCATTTCCTTGTCAGAGTCTTGACATAATGTTTCACTAAACACTCAGGTCCTGCTCTCCTCTTCGTTTTATTTCCATGGGGGTCATAAGTTACCCTTTCTGGAGCTGAAAACAGATCATACACATATCAATATATATCAGTGTATATAGGCTTGCACATACACACAGGGGGGTGGAGGTTGGATATCAAAGAAGACCAATGTATTGTCTATTTCTGTCTCCACGCCATATGGTTTGGTCCTGACTGAAATACAGCACTGAAGGGCAGCCATGTTGAAACTTTGAAGTTCCCCAAAAAAGGGGAAAAAAAGGCTTCTTAAAGTTCGTAATGCAGTCAGCTCAATTATCGTCATCCACCACTGGGCCGACGCTCTGCAGTGACATCCTCAGCTGGTTGGAGCGCAGCAGGATGACCAATCATAAGCGGTGTGTTTGGAAATCCACACTGGTTCAACAAAAGGAGCCAGTCATTAAATTCCTCCTCACCTTCACCCTCCTGCCCGCCATTATTAATGTTTGCACACAGCACACTACCCCCCCCCACTCCATCATACCCATCCTTCCACTGTTCCATCCCTCCAGAGGAGCCTATAGTGGCACAAAGGCAGACATCTGGGACCCATTTCCCTCCTGGAGAAGCCCTTCCTGTGGGGTATCCACTTAGAGGGGTTCAGGAGGAGCAGGGCGGGGGAGTTGGGGGAGGGTGGGGCCGGGGGGTGAAGGTGCATGCTAGGTGGGGGTTAGTGGGGACGTAACTGGTTGGGGTAAGGGGGGCAGACTTCTTTCAAACTAAAGATCACAATGATTTTATTTTTGCACAGAATCAAGAATCAACACCTGGCTAATAAGCAGTGAAATTAAAGGAGGAGTGCAACATTTTGAAAAAAACAAAGAAAAGTATTAACAAGAGTTGTACGAGAATTGTACCACTTTCAAGATTATTTGCAGTAAATGAAACGACAGTCAGCATGAGATTATTTTAGTGGAGCATAATGATTGGGAACACAGGGAAGCCAATCCTGTCAGCTGTTTGTTTGTTTTTTTGTTTTGTTTTTTGATGTTTCTGAAGTATTCAGATATTCAGATGCTCATGAGCTTTTTAGTCAGAAAAAAAGGAAATTTGAACATCCGCATGTTTCAGTCTTCTGACAGCTTCCATCTGATGAGGAGATGCTGACATGAGCGACGCTTCAGAACAGACTCTAACCAGACCTTGATAGGTGACTGTTTGGTCAGATGTTAACCAACGTGAACGTGCTTTTCACTTAGAAAAGAATCACTTAGTATTAAAAACACGTCCCTTCCCCACTGCGTGTAAGTCTGTATTATTCTTGTTTAGCTGTGATTTATCTTCCAGTATTAGTGCGTAATTTATCATAACATTTAGTACTCAAGCTCCCTTCGAATGTCCCTGCTTTCATGTGTAATTTAGCCAATATCCTGCTCTGGCCCTGATTACAGTGTTTAAGTGCTGGGGTCCTTCCATGGCACATTACCAACAGTCCCAGTGGAGCTCACAGCTGAGCTGGAGATTCGGCATGCTGGGCTGGTTAGTGGTGAAAAGCAGGTTAGGGTGGTTAAAGGCTTGGGTGGTTCAATCTGGAGCATCCAGGGAAGAAGCAGTGCATGATGCCTCCGTGCTTCTTGACTGATTATAAGTGATTATTCAGAAAAACTTAGAAGTTACCAAGTGCCCCAAAAAGATAACACTTTATTGTAAGTGGCTCCATAAAGCATTCATAAGCAGTGCAATGTATTGTAATCAGATATGTGTTAATGTGTTTATAGGAAGCCACAATAGACGTCATATTTGCTTGCAAATATAATAATAACTAGTTGCAATAAACCATTCATTAAATGTTGCAGTATCATTTGTAAGTCTTGATATGTTTTTAAATATAGTCTTTTTTGGTGGTGTTATGCTTTCTATCCAGTAATAATGTTGTAAATAAATGCTTAACAAGTTGTTAATCAATTTGCTCCAGATCAATCTGCAACTTTTTCCAGAAGGTGAGTGGTCAAATGGTCCAAACAGTCATAAACTGGCGAGCTTAAACTTCTGCTTATTGAAAGCTGATCACAACCACGCAGGCACTAGCTCGGCAACAACTTACGAATTCTTTATAAAGTGGTTGTTTATTAGAAGTGGCGCCCAAGTTTATAAAATTTGTCTGTTCGTTAATGTAACACAGACGTAAACAACATACATGAAACATGAATTTATAAACAAACGGTAATGTCACATAAAAGCATTGACCTTTGCATGTTGATCATAATCTGTTCTGTAATTGTAAAACTGTTCCCAGTGAAAGTTCATCCTGCTGAGTCCAATCAGCCAGGCAGAAAGACAGTGATGTTATCCAGCTCTATATATAGGAATATCACATGATAGTCATAAAGTCCTCTGCTGAATCAGCCGCTCAGATTTGACGTGGTAGGTTTACTTACTCGTTTTAATACTAATAGGAGTCTTGGAGAGTCAGCAGATTAGAGAAGACTATGTGGCCACAGGGGTTGGAAAATCCTGTTCAGCGTGAACTTCAGAAATGAGCTTATCAGCCCACAGAACTGTTGCTGAGAGAGGAACTTCCATAAAAAAAATGTGTGCACCTGAGAGAAAACAACTAAACAGAGAGAGAGATGAAATTTATATTCACCATATGTAAAATAACAAGGGCATCCAAAGATCATCGGGTGATGTTTTAGTAAATACTGATTAGTACAGCGTGTCCTCTGCAGTATATCTGAAAACTGGAAATTGAAAGGGCAATTCATTTGGTCTGTGTCTGAGCATGGCTCCTTGTCAGAAAAAACAAAACCCTCACGCCACAAATCAATATCTTCACATAAGCAGCCTGGCAGGGAGCCAACGCTGCTGCCTCCAACCTTACACTGTAAAAAGCTGGCTACTGGAGGCAGTGTCAAGCTGGGATCGGCAAGTTAGACACTATCGTGCATCCACTCCTGTCAAATGGACAGTGCAGCAGAGCCTGCAAGGTAGAGAGGAGTGCTGTGTTTCCACAACAGAGCTGTTGCATTGGAAACATCAACAGAGCTGGCTTCAAAGGGGTATGCCTTCACATTGAATCAATCCCCACTTCCATTAGATTAGATGACCTTACCAAAGTTACATTGCGCTAACGTTTCTTTATGGTTTCTCAAATCCCTCGCTCTGGTTCTGGTTCCCCCTGTGAAGCCACTTCAAACAGCCTCTGCCATGGCATATCCCTTTGTGCTCTAAAACAGCAAATATGTGTCTCTCTAAAATGTTTCAGATGCGAGCTCGCAGTGCTCCCAGAGGCACAGACAGCTTTGCACACAGACACACCAGAATCAGAGGGGTGGAGCAATAACTGAGCGTCAAGGTATGGAGCATCTACGGTGCTGTCAACTCAGCAGAAAGTGTGACTGACACATGTGTGAGGGGAGAAGATGATACAGTGATGCAGAAAAACAGGGGAAAATGCAAAGAGAGAAGAGTCAAATAGTGTGGGAGAAATGCTGCAGCAGTAAATCAGTGTGGAAATAGGAGGAATGGGGCAGGAGGGGGGCTGCAAAAGGTCTAGAAACATATGTTTCAGTTTGTAAATAAAACAGTAAATTGCTATGGATATTGCTTAAATATCTGTGGGCTTTGTACCACGCTTGCGGAAGTTCCTCGGAAATCATTCTGGGACTGCCTTCTTAAAATGCCAAAGCGGCTTCTTAATGTCAAAGAGGCCATCTGGTTCTCGACCAATTCAAGATGTTTGCTTTTCATTTAGCTTTTCTTTCCTCCCTCCTGACGCTTCTTTTTTTAGATCAAATGTTTCGTTTTTGGATTATTAATACCAATGTTTGCAATCGAAAGCTTTAGCCAGCGTGCACAACAGACACGAAGCTGTGGATCGGCCGGCACACAGCTAGTGTTTCGATGTTACCTTTCACAGCACTACACACTATTGAAGGAGCAGATTGTCATTGTTACACCACTTCAATCATTTTTATTTACTTTGGATATGAAGATGTTATAGATCTAAAATGTGTTTGTCCTCTTATTGAAACTAAAGATTACTACTTTAAGCAGCCAAAGCAGCCATAAGATGTAACAATAAAATACTTCATTATTCATGCATTATTAATAATAATTGCAATTGTAAATTTCAGCATGACTATGCTCCACAACAAAATTATTTCATGATTACATGTAATAAATATTTTGATAGTTGTTGCTTTGACTTAGGTACAGGAAAGAAAACCATTTGTATTTATAACCTGATAATAACTGCAGTGCCGGCAGCAGTGGAGGTATTCAGAAATGATGATGAAATGAAATGATTAGAAGTACTAATGCCATGCTGCAAAAACATTAAACACCACCAAGTCCTGCATTCACATCTTCAGCAAAAGAAGAATTAGTAGTGAATTGGAATTGGAGTGAAGCGATATCAATGCAGTAGTAAGCAACATGCTGCCATAGAATATAAATACCCAAGAAAAAATAAAGCTCTTCACAGTTGTTCCTCATTTAATGTATACATTAAATGTATTAGTATAAATAAGTATTTTTAATTCCACTCCTTGAGTAGACATTTCACCATCAATACTTTACTACTTGTGGTTAAGGAAAATGTTTGATGGCTGACCTTTGGCAGTAAAGCTGGTATGCGAGGTGTAAACTGATAAATGCAAATAGCCTGCTCATTTCACTGTGTCAGGGAGTTCACGGGAACAGGTCTGAGGGTGCACAGGTGGATGTTTGCACTGAGTTTGTTTCCTCCATGAATAAATTCAAATACTTGGATTCTGACATCATCTGCTGAAGAAGCGTGTGTGTGTAGCACAAAGGAATACTTTACCCCCATGGGTTGTTTGTTACAAACTTTTATTCAGCTGCTCTTTAGTATCCAATTGTACAGGATGTTTAGGATATTTGTGTTGTTTGAGTGTTTAAACTATTGTTTCCAGTCTCACCGCACTCTGCCAGACAGCCAGTCAACACTTGAGACAACTTCCTTCCTTGATTTGAGTAGAAAGGAGTCCCATAATTGAATAAAACAAGATCCCTCCCTCTCTTTACATACCACACACACACACACACACACACACACACACACACACACACACACACACACACACACACACACACACGTTTTACAGGATGGTGTATAAACTTAATGGGACGCATTTGGTTCCAAAGCCCCCAGCTTGCTCAGTGGAAAGTGAGCCGGATTGTTTTTCAGTTTCTTAATGTCGAAGTTTATAACAGCCAGATAAAAAATGTTGCCATGGTGATTTAACCACAACATTGCAATTACCTTGATGCAATGAGACTCTGGGGGCTTACAAACAAACCAGTTTAATGCAATTAACATATAAGTATCACCAAAAATGTCCTTAAAACGCAGAGGAAGGATGCAGGAAAGCAACAAAGAACATGAAATAATGATAGTGGCTTTTTAAGGATAAAAGTTACTGATCTTTCTAGTGAATAACAAAGCAATGAACCAGACTCACTTCCCTCGCTTGCAAGCATGAAAGGAGTTTTTTCCTCAACATCTCCATGATGGACTAAAGAGACACACTTTCACCAGATAAATGAATCACTTAATAAGTTATAATGCACCAAAACCTGATAGTGCAGTAATAATCCAGTCCCCCATTTTTAACGTCAACTTCAAAGTCCTTCAATCAGTCGGCTACTTTAACAAAATCATACAGCAAAAAACTGTGCGTCCCCACCCCCCACCTACCCTTTGAGGGATAAAATAAAAATGTGGATGGATGGAATAATTGCCTGACTTCAAAGTGCAGGTTATTGGTCTGCATTTGCTGTTACGATTGCAATGCTGTGGGGTGTTTTTTCGTCATAAATGTGGCTTCGGTGGGTGGGAGAAGCTGTTCACTCTTCTCATGGCGCAAATCCCACTTCTAATGCCCAACACTGACCTTCCTGACCCAGGCTTGTAGGGGGAAGAAGAATGTGCAGCAACTCCAGTCTGCCTCCATGACACTTTCTCAGGTTTCATGGAAGTCACGAGCCTTATGAAGACAATAGCTATATATATATATATATATATATTTTTTTTTTTTTTTGTTGCCATTGCATTTCCTTTGAGGAATTAAATGCTTTTAAGGAACAGAAACTGTAAAAGATGTCAACACATTTCTTCTATAAAAGAGGAACGGTTTTTAGCCGCTGGCCTAGCTATTTTAAGATTTTACTGCAAAAACACACAACGTTTTACATGGGATGTCAAAAACAACACATTTTTATTAAAATGACTACCCGCTCCTGTACAAATACACATTCCTACTTTCAGTCAAGTGATACATGTGGCTGAAGAAATACAGTAAAATAATCTCACTAATAACTCCATGCACATCAATGGCAGCGTGGCAGTTATGAGATCTAATGCTGTCATTTTCTTTGAATGTTTTAAGTCACACCGATAAAAAAATAATACAAAAAGCATTCTTTACATGAAAAATGCCCCTGCGTAGTTCAGAAATATATTAAATCAGGGCATGTGGTGCTTTTTTAGAATTGCAATTGAGTGCATTCACTTTGATGTCACAGGATTTTGGGGTTGTCCATTTTTGCAGACCCTAACACACAATGCATATTATATATTAAAACATTGAAATCAGCACTGTGATATAAGTACTTCATCATTTGCATGTGCAATCTGTGATTGAAGCATGGCTGGTTTTAGATTATTTCATCATTCCCTAACACAAAAAATAAGATAGAAAAGAAAAGAAAAAAATGCAGTTATATTGTAAAGTAGGGTTGTGATGTACACATACTGTGTTTTAATTGTTGGAAGAGTGACCCCCTCTAATGGCTACAGCATGAAACTGCACCTGCTAATTACAACTGGCCGTCGATTTGAAATGCCCTTCACCCTGTAGTCGATAATAATGACCATATTTTGAATTTATTCTGTCATGAGGAAATTTTGCATATACATGACATACAAGTATGAAACTGAGGTGATAATGTAAAAGAATAAAATCCATCATATAAAACTGGGTAGGGTTTTGTCTATAAAGCGACTCAATCACAACAAATCCTGCACAAGAAAAGGAGAGGAGGCCTGGGTGGAGACACTGAGGCTAATCCACAATAAAAAATATTCAACACTCTCCCCTGATTCCTCTTAAAAGTGTCCTCTTTCACTGTCACGTTGTGATGCTCCAGCACAGTGAGTGAACTTCAGAGTCTGACTGACCAATGTGGGACGTTTCACGCTTTTAAAAGTCACTGAGGATACTGATGTCAGCAAACTCATTGCGGTAGCGCCGGGCACTCAAGACGAGGAGGAAGGACCACTTCAGGCTCATGAAGCTCCACACACAGGACAAGTAGAGACTCTGAGGGTCAGCCAAGGCTGTGGGAGGGGAAGAAGCACATATTATGGTATATTCTTCATTATCATACCTGGTCAAAAACACTATAAATGGCACCACATAGATCGTCACAGCTGCACTGCATTACATACAGTCAAAATTATATTGCAACTACGCCCATATTTTACTCACTTATGCAGTGTGAGACTCCTCAAATACATACTTTATGTGTGATATATACACATATAAATATACATACATGTACATATATTGTATGAGTTGGGATTATTGAGACTAAAACCAAAAATGTGGGAATCTCAAAACCAAAGAGGAAAGAAAATCTCTGTCTGGTAGATGAGGTCTTTTGTTCAGCAAACTTGTCATCACATACTGACTTCTGAGTGCGGTCTGTCTGCATTACAGCTGTTTAGGAACCGCTCCGCTCCAGCTTGAGAGCGGTGAAAAGTTCTCCTAAATCTAAAAAGAACTTTTCACTTCGGGAATCATACATGTTGGACTTGAGATGAACAATTTTTCTATCTTTTAAGTCATAAAAGAATTTTGAGCAGTTTGGAGCTGTTCAAACCTCATCCCAACGTTGCCATATGGGGATGAGGGACTTGAACAGACCAGTCAACTTCTTCCACACCACACTAACTAAAAGGGGTTTGTGTACTTTGCCAGAAAGGAAATGGCCCTGATTCCCGAAATTATGGTTACAAAAATTGAAGCAAACAATTGTCCATTGTCTATCTTTGTTTGCTGCATTAAGAGTTCCCTTCACTGTAACCAAGGAGTCCTGCACAAACCATGAAAAACAAAAACTACACAAACATAGACAGACAGGGGTTCCCTTAGTCTAATGTTTAACAGTTATATGGGAAATAAGACACAAATAACTATTTCTGAATATATTGTAGCCCAAAAATGTGCCACATGCAGATATGATGCATCCAAACATTTTCTCAAAAAGGGAAATTTCTCAGTTTTTATTAAAGGGAATTGCAGGAAATCTGTAGGTTAAGTAGACATAATAGCATAATAAAGAACAAACAACTCAAATGGGACAGTTGTCTGCTTCAACACATCATCCACTGGACCTTAATCCATTTGTATTTATGTGGAGTCTGACTGATCACACCATTGGAAGCACAAATGGTACAGCACATTAGGAAACATCTGCACTACTCTAGACTCATGTGCATGATTTTTCTTAGAAGACCCACTTATATGCTAATATAGAGCTCGACAACCCAGTTCTCCCACACATTTGGTAAAGAACAGCATGCACACAGCGTGCTAATGTGTAACAGGAAATCGATGGAGAGGAGCTTACATTCTTTGTTGCTGATGGCAATAGACAGGAAGGAGATGAAGGCTATGACTGCCAGCAGAGAGAAGAAAACACCAATGTAGAAGAAGAATTTTAGGCCCTTCAGCCAGGTCCTCCAGTAGTCCTGCAGATACATGATGTGAGTGATGAGGGTCCAAAGTGCCAGCACACCTGAGGGACAAACGCACAGGAGTCTTAGCATTCAAGCTACATCATTTCAACACTGACAGAAACCTCACCCAGAAATGTTCCTGTTATTGTTGCAATAAGGGACTGAAATTACTGAGGACTCAAAACAATGCATTGAAAAACTATTGTATCAATCAAACCAACAAACTCAGCAGTTAGCTTGGCACAGTACAAATACAGCAATGTAGCTAAAATGAAGGACAAACTTATTCGACCTGTTCTCTCCCTATACAGATTCTGATCAATAACTCAGGATATACAGACATTCTGGTTTTTGAAATTTGCCATGTTCTTTATTTTTCCCTAAATTCACAATCTGCTGACTGATTGCGGAAACATAGAAATAAACTTTGATGTGGTCTCCAAATCTAAGTTAATTATTTATAAGTTAATGCATCCACTTTACAGGGTCAGTGTGAGCCCCAGTACCAACTTTTGTTCGTAACTGAAGTGAACGGAAACCAGCAGCAGGCTGGAATTTTAAATGCTAATCTAAAATTCTGATATTGTCAGTAAAGGGTGATAATTGTTGATATTGACATTTATTTGGATGATCCTGAACTTCCGGTGGCACGAGGTATGACTGTTCATTTTTCAGCAATAGACGCATCATGATGCAGCATGTTCCCATTTGCTGAGTCAATTAATCACACTTCTTTCTTCCCTCTTTTGATTTACAGCAACCACAGCATCCTGGAGCTGAACTACATTTGTATTACACTGGATTTCCCCCAGTTGGCTCTCCCAGAGCGGTGACATGAGGAGCTGAAATGTAGCAACCTAAGGTCAGCTTCTACTTCAGCCTGAGTGTTGAGTGGGGTAAATACTTTTTCAGAATGAGGGTGTACAATTCACACACACATACTGACCATGTGTATTGACGAAACAGGCTTGGAGCAGTTTGCAGCCAGAATAAATATACTGAGTATAGTCTCTAATTTTCCACTCCAGGCATCAATATTTCATGTTGTTATCTAATTTCTCTGAGAATTTTGTTAATTTTATGTGCTTGGATCGCCGATCTTAGTTGTGAGACAAAAGGAATAATTCAATGTCCATGATCATTTGCAAATTTAGGAATACTTAGAACTTTTGAGTTAGGGTTAGGCCATATATATCTGTTTAAAAGCCACTAAAAGTGATATCAGTGCATCCAGTAAACGGATGTAGAGCACAGAGTTTATAGCCAACTTGTGGCATAACAGTGGCTCAAAGGTCAGATTGGTGGACACAACTGTTAACAAAGTCCATTCAACAATTCACATTGTACAAATCTATTGAAATGCTCATGCTGTGAACCACAGTTAGAAAACGGCTTACTCCAAATTCACTGGATCATAATATTGCCATTTTGGTGACATTTGAAACCAACCATTCCCAATCATTTGCTTGTGTTTTCATGCCCTGCATTAAAGAGTGATTTCTACTTGTTAAAGTCGAGTTTAAAATTAAACTTGCAGAAATGTATGAATGGGAAAAAAAACAACATCTGTGTCAAAATGTGAAAAGAATACAATTCAACGTAAGACGCTTTGAAAAGAGTTTGGTATTTGGTAAGAATGGGTGACTGACCACATATTTGGAATGAAACATATGGTTCAAATAATGTGACTTGGAAACCCACTAAATTCACAGTAAGGGACCTAATTTACAATGTCTCTGCAGTGCAATAATACCATTTATAACATTCCTATTCCCATTCATTTAGCTGAACGCTGTAAAACCTGCAGCGAGAAAGACTGATCTGATGTTCAGGAAGGAATAATCTGATTTGACCAAATAACCCCACTGAGCCTTCGACAAGTGGGCTCTGTATTTATAGTGACCAGTGTGGGGAGGAGGTGGGGGGACTGTCAGTGCCTAAATCCATGCACCGTGACAGGAGACCAAAGACAGATCTGAAGGACAGACAGCAGCAGTGTTTACCTGACAGTCCTCCCATGGCACCGGTCCACGGCTGCTTGTACACGATGTTCCACACCAGGAAAGCCGAGAAGCCCACCAGGACACCAAACGACGCGTAGCCGACACTGATGTATGTTTTATTTACAGCCATTATAGCAAAAATAAACAAAACATATAATAAACAAATGCAGAGGCGAAAAATAGCGAAGACTGTGTGCGCACGCACGTGTGTGTGTGTGTGTGTGAGAGAGAGAGAGAGAGAGAGAGAGAGAGAGAGAGCAGCGAGCTGTTGTCAGAATAAAAGCACCCGGTCGTTCTGCAGATCCCAGAGGGCAAAGTGTGACTACAGACACATGTCCTGCTGACTAACGGTGGTTGTCAAACATGACAAAGCGTTTCTTTCTTTCTTTTCCAGCTGTAAAAACACAACCACACTACGTCATTTGCTGTGAACCAAAGAGACCTGCAGAGTGCGGACAGTGTATGGCTTTGCGTCCGCACAGCGCCCCCTGCAGGACCAGGTCATACCCCCGCCCCCACCCCCCTCCATGAACCGGTCTGAGGTCTGCCTCCACATCGCTCCTCCGGATTTGAGGAAACGGGCAGAAGCCTCAGTGCGTGTTTCACGTTGTCCCCTCTGGACAGATCTGAGATCAGTTTCTCCCCCAGGCCGAACACCTCAGTCAGCCACACAGTATCAGTAACCCTCTGACACCAAACAGATATCGTCATTACATCTGAGACTGCACTAAATATTGCAAAATCACCGAATCAACTTCAAATGGCTGTACATGTAAATAATAATATTGAGCATATGTATTTAGAAACGTTTACATTTCAGTTTCCATTCCCATCCATCCCCTGTATGCAGTTCCATCCAATAATTATTTTTTGTTCTACTGCACTCATGCAATCATACTGTACAGTGGCAAAGGGAACACTTTATTTTCACTGTAATTCAATGTGTAAACAACACAGGGACAGGGTGTATGGATAATTTGGTCATTGTTTTGCAACACATGAGTTTTCATGGCATACTAACAATAACTGGCATCCAGTCGTTGGACACCTCACATCTCTTTTTTGTTAATCGTTCTCACTTCAATTATCATGCAGATTTACTACAGGGGTATATTTGTCATAAAAATAAAACTTAAAATAACATGAGATCGTAAAGAATTGGGAAAAAAATCATAAACATAACACATGAAGGCAATAAAAGTCAATAACATCCCAAAATAAAAGTACCAGAGGACCAGAGAAATATACAAGGTGACACCAATAATAAAAACCACTTAAAGTTGTAAAAACAAGACATAAATCATAGAGTGATGCGAAAAAAATCCCAACTAAAGTCGGGATTTATTTCGATTAAAAACAAACAAACACAATTAAAAACAAATAAACAAAACAACATTTTTGAGTTGCTTGTTAAAAATACCAGTTGATTTTGTTGATCTAATATGTAGTGGGAGTTATTTCTTTGTCTAGCTGCAGAAAACAGCTCAACTTCTTGACAGTTTATTTGTAAGACATTTAATAAACCAACATTAACTGACTGACTGAGCTGTCAACTGCAAACATCATTATATGGTAAATATTTTGTATTTAATCACATATTTAAACAAGCTCAAAACAGGACTAATGCTCAGTTGTCTGCAACAGATTCATGAAGTCTGAAATTGTGTTCATACAATTAAACATCATGAAGCATCATTGTGATGAAACAATTAAAACAATTATACTTTTAAAGAGTTATTCAGATGTAGGAACCAAAACAAAACACTGGGTTTAAGCAAGACACTATCCCAGTGTTTCAAACAACTGACACAGACCTAGAGTAGTGAGATATGAATATATTTATTCATATTCTCGATTACAGCAACATTATCGAAGGAAATTGACACATTTGACATGAACCAGTCCAAAACTGTGATTCTCCTTGGGATTGTATGCCATCCCAACTGGCTGCACCCCTAACAATGGAGTTTCTGGGTGAACAACCAGGCCACAGCCACAACCTGTATTCCATACATAGATCCATATAGGAAGCAATAGGCCTTGTAATTTAGTGGTGCATATACAGCAACAAATTGTACAGGCACCTTAGTGTAGCTGCCTGCTCTGCCGAGTCGGAAAACTAGCTTCAATCAATTGGATTCATTTAATTAAATGTCAAAGTACATCAAGACAACAAGAAGCAGGGAGATAGGCTTGACAAGTGGTATTTAAAATTGAAAAACATAAAATAAGACACCCATGAATTCATTTATTATTCATTGGATATTTTAGTGAGAAATTTGGGACATACCGTCTACTTCGGTTCCAGCATGCCAGAGGAGCTGTTGTTCCCTTTAGAAAGCTTTTTTTCTTTATTATTACTGTCATGTGGATGTTTGGCCTCACTTGTAAGTATATTTTCAGGCACATTTCTGTGTACATGGGATGAAACACATCTAGAGCGGATCCCGAAACACGGCTCACACCAATGGAGGGCGTTAATTCAGCGCTTCACCCCGCAGCCGCCAAACAGGCGCCGAGAAGAAGAAGAAGAAGACGACGAAGCAGCAGCAGCAGAAGAAGAAGAAGAAGAGGAGGAGGGGGGGAGGGGGCGAGCAGCTGGTGACAGCCCGAGTGAACCGCTCCCCCAGTAGTACTCAGTAAACTGGAGTAAACGGAGTTTTTTTCGGACAGGTTGATGGAAATGCTGTAGTGAGGTCCACCGCTAGCAGGAGACACTCTGTACAACTTTGACCCGGCCGGCTCACGCCTGTGGGGCGGTCCTGTCGCTGGTCCCGGTCATGTTATCGTCCATGGACAACTGAGTGAACACTGTTGCTTCGAGTTTAGCGTAGGTAACGTTAACGTTAGCAGCAGTGTTAGGTGTTAGCTCGGTGTTTACGGTGGCGTCGAGCAGTCCGTTGCGGTAGCCTGTCACCTTGTCGACAAAACGCCTGGTGGTCGGCTGTCTGCCAAAGATGGGTGACATAAACCCATCGACATCTCACGCATTTCAGTCGGAGGTGAGTGTTTTGTGTCACTGTTTTACGGTGAAGAGTTTGCAGTCACGGCTAACAACGCTAGCAGATGTCAACTTGCCCGAGGTCTGTCACCACACGGTGTAGCAGCTGCTGATTAGTTAGCGATAGCTCACTAATATTAGCTACTGCTGCAGAAATAAGACAACTTTCACGCGTTTGGTCCGTCTTACATCTCACAGCCAACTTTCACTACCACAAGTTGACATTTAGTGAGTTAATTAGTCATTAACAGTACTTCTGATGTACTTAGATGACTGATGTCTCCGTTAAAGCTAGCGTTAGCTCATGATTACATCGAAAAGAAAACATTCCTTCATTATTGCGGAGCATGCTAACATTAACATTAGCTAACTAAGCTTCATAATCACGACATCTGCTTTTATTACCGGCTAACAGTTGGCTAATACAGATGCCTCGAGACTATTGAAGGGTCTGCGATGTGAACTCATTTATTTAGTTTTGACAGCTAAACTCCACCGATACTTACAAGTTGCAAGCCTCTTTAGCATTACTTATTTGCTGCCCATTGCTAGCAGAACAAGCTAACACTAGCTGTCGTTTTTAGTTGGTGCTAATCGGTGGGGGTTGGCAGCAACGATTTCAGGCGAGTCCAGAGAAATGTGTTCACGCAGTTCATTAAACTTGTGCCCATATTGCTATGTTATTGTTTCGTTTCTTCCCGTTTGTTTACGTCGCAGCGAGCCAACCCCGAGTGAGTGTGCTCGTTGTTTGATGATCAGTAAGTGTCAACGCCATGTCGACGATATGAAGGTTTGATGCAGCGAATGTTTCGTTTCTTTGGCTGTGTTTCAGGGCTTCAGTCCGCCGTACAGGAGGAGGAGGACAGTAGAGGATTTTAACAAGTTTTGCACTTTTGTGCTGGCCTACGCCGGTTACATCCCATACCCCCAGGAGGTGAGTGAATGAAGCGGCAGCTCCTGCACACCCATCCTCACATTAACTAATGTGCGGGCTTATTTTATTTTATGTGATTTGTAATTGTAAAAATTTTCTGTGGAACCACCCCGAGCATGTTTCTTAGTGTTGCATCACACTTCTAAATGTCAGCAAGCTCATGTCAAATAAAATACAAAGCAGAAAAAAACCTTCACCAAAATGTCTATACTAGGATAACAGAGTATCCCACAAAATTGCCCTATTTTTAGTGAAAAGGGGCTCCTGGCCGTAATTAAATAAAGATAAGTCACTTATTTATTTTTTGAAGAAAACATTGTATATGAATATAGGCCACATGGATGTTGAATTTATAGTAAAATCTTTTAACCTTAAAATGTGTCATCATTGCAAAGTGGATATTAGATTGGGGTTTTCTTGCTTTACTCAAATTGCATTCTCTGTTTGAAGAAAGGGAGGTAAATATCCAGACAATGAGATTATCTTAAATGGAGTCTTTTGTCTCCGGCTACAAGTGTCTTTTTCAGTGGAGACACCCTCTGCTAAGAACTAACCTCAAGTATTCATTTTACACAACAGACTACAGCAGGTAATTTATATGGTGAGAATACTATTTTGTTCACTTACACTTTTCAGCATTGGATTTAGCATCCTGTCTTTTTTTCCCTTCAATACTTCCACAGAAAAGGCCCTCCAGGTTGGAGGGATCTTCTGGTAAAGTTGTCACACCCATAAAGACTTCATCAAAGTTTGTTGTGTTACTATACTGTTGCAAAACAACAGGGGAAAAAAATATAAACTTTCATTCCTTTTAAAACCAAAAATTGGTAATGTGGAATAACTTTTTTGTATGAGTAAAATGTCTTTCTTTTTGTTTGACAGTTCACTTACTTTTCATCACCATCAGTACCAGTGGTTTATGAATTATGAACCGTTTTGTTTTAGTTGTGGCTGTTCCTTTGAAGGCTTTTTTTTTACCATGCTGCTTTTCTATTTTTCTCTGAGGCCTATTACATTTGTTTTCACCCCTCCTTCCTGTGCATATTTTGTCACCTGGTTTAAGAATGTCTTGTCATCAGTTGATACTTAGTGATTGGTTCTGTGCGTCACATCAACCTGTGATTGTAAATATAAAATACATTTTAGTTATTCAAGATTGAGGCATCGTGAAGATTTAAATTGAGTTTGATCCATATGATAGAAATAGTTTAGCCCAACATTTAAGCTGGCAGTACTTAAGCCCTTCCTGTACTCTTATTACTGGTGGCACTTCAACCATAACACCAACTATTTAACATTGTTATACAAGGGAACTTCTGACATCAAAGTTTCGCTAGGACATAGTGAAGCCCTTTCCAAGTAAATATACAGCAATCAAAGTTATAACTAAAGACAGCTAAATGTTAAGTCCTAAACTACCTCTTACCCACATGTAGTTGTCCAAAGTGCAGTGCATCATGGTAATGCTTGGTCCACTGGGCATGTACTGTTTGATAATCATTTATATCTTAGTTAGTCATTTAATTTTTTAAATGGACTCATGTTTGCAAAGCTTATTTATTTATTTATTTATTTATCTATCTATCTATCTACTTTTCAAATTACTGACCTCTACTTGTGCCTTTATTGTTACAGGACTCTCCACTTCGCAGTAGTTCCAGCCCCCCTAACAGTACAGGCAGCACAGCTGACAGTGATGGCTGGACCCCAGGACCTCCAGCTTCTTGCCCCCAGCGCCCCACCAAAGTCTCACAGGACAGGAGCAGGAAACGTCCACAGCCAGGAACCATGCTGTCCAACCACACCAAGAAAGATGTGAGTTGAATTGATAACTCATCACACCCTCACACATTTTGTGTTTGTTTTCTTCCATTTTTTTTTTTCTTCTGTTTATGCAGCATGCAGTTGCCAACCTGCACCCAGACGACCGCAGGAAAGCAGACAAGCTGAAGAAGAAGAAGAGGCGAAAGGAAAGAGAGCATCAGGCTGGAGATGAAAGTGAGATTCAGCAGGCCCACTCATCAGTTTCAGAGCTGCAGTACCCAATATCTTTTGGTGGCCGAGCAATCAAAGAAGAGCCAGAAGATGATATCAGCATTCCCCTCCACCCCCAGCGACTGCCAAGCCCTTCCCCCTGCAAGGAAGAGCCCAAGGAGGAGCGTCGATACTGGGATGGCCGAGACCTTGAAGAAGGAGTAGTAAAGGTACAGAAGGTGGAGGGCTTTTCAGGAAACAGAACGGTATTCCGCCAGGGAAAACAAGTGGTGTTTAGAGACGAAGATGGATCAGGAGAGGATGAGGACATCATGGTAGATTCAGGTGAGGTCTTGTGAGAGTGAATGTTGGATCGTTACAGGTTTGACGAAATGACAAGCATTGATTCCCTGGTCTCTCTCTTATTTCTTCTCAGATGACGACTCGTGGGACTTGGTCACATGTTTCTGCATGAAGCCTTTTGCTGGCCGGGCCATGATCGAGTGTAACAAGTGTCACACCTGGATCCACCTGTCATGTGCTAAGATCCGCAAGAGCCATGTGCCAGAGACATACGTGTGCCAGAGCTGCCGAGAGACACATGGAGCCCCAGATGCCCGCCGCTCCCACCGCTCACGTGTAGGCCCGCGCAAACACCTGCTAGACTGACCCCAAACTGAACCGTGAACTCTGAACCCTTCATCTTGCCTCTTCTCCACCTGCTGAACTGACCCTTCCTCAAATTCAGGTCTTGGGCCCTTCATTCTTTGTCCCTCATGGTCAGACATGACCCACATTTTCTATAAAGACTGTGGTGGACCTATCCCAAGCCCTTATTCAATTTGAGAACAGTTTGAGTGCTGTTTTAGATTTACTAAGGTTTGTTTCTGCTTCCCTACAGACTCTGTGCGTAAGGCAATCACCAGATGGATGTCTGTCTGTAGTTAACATTAGAATAGCAGCAAACCGCTACTGTTGGGACTTGGTGTCTCGTGAACACTGGAAAACATTAGAACTGCCACATAGAGAATACCCTCACAACTGCCACCCACTATGGTGCATGCTGGGATTTGTGGGAAAGACTGTTTGCACTTTTTCACTTTTTTCCTAGTTTTAAAACCATCTGACCTTTCTGTAATAAGGACAGGTATGTCTTTCTGATTAAACTGGATTTGATTTCTCAAAGATGCCTCTGTTAATGTTACATAATTAACCATGAAAAAGAAAAAATAAATTAAGCCTTGTGTTAATTGCTTCAGATGGTGCTATAGTATTAAGCTGAGGTATAATCCAATAGAACAAAGATATAGGATAAGAGACTAGACTGTACATCTGCTTCATCTGTTTGTTGGTCTGCTTTGTTATCAAAGACACTGTGAAAGAATATCACCAAGGATTTAAGCCTGTACAACAGAACCAAGCGCTTGTTACTCTCCCTTCCATTTCACAAACTGTCTTCCAGCTTCAGCGACCCATCACTATCAAGGTGTTGATTGGCCACACACACATGCGGCTTTCACATGCAGTGTTCTCAAATAATGTTCAAACAGCATTCTTTTTTAATTTCATGGTTTATAAAAACCCCAAATAATTGACAAGATTCAGCCAACATAGATTTTCAGTTGAGGTGTGTTTTATCGCCTGGTGTCAGCATGATTTAGCTGTATTTCCTGACAAGGTTGGAGGGTTGTATTGTTCACAAATACTTTTACTTTACAAACCGTTTACAACCAGGTTTTCAGAGAAAAATAAAATTCTAATAAAAGGGAACTCCTGTGGCCATCTTGTTAAAATTAGAAACAGAAAAATGCTATCTTAACTGGAAGTGGTATTAGTTAAAGTCACTCCAGTCCAATTATGCATGAGTGTATTTGATTGAATTGCCAATGCTGTGTGAGGATGTTGCATGAGCCGTTAAAATTTGTTTCAGCCAAGCTCCAAGGTTTTTGTGAGATGGGAGATTGATATCAGCAAAGTACTGTAGGCAGGGTTGGTTTGTTTGTCAGATCAGAAAAACAGATCTCAGTCTCTTATCACCTTTCACTAATGTTATTACAGCAGTATTCAGTTACTCCCATATGCCAGGAGGTTTATTTGTGGGGGGAGGGGTCTTTTTTGCTTATTTCTTAAACCTTGTTCCAATTTGGATGAAAAATTTTAAAGCTTTGTTATTCATGTGCCATCTGCTGTTGGGCCTGTCTGTGTAGGCTACATGTTGTTTCTGATAATACAAAAGCCATACTGTAGAGTGACAGATTTTAGAATCAGAGCCTTGGATATTAGACCAGGATGGGGTTTTTACAATGCAGAATCAATGACATGACCAGGGAACGACAAACGCACACAGTGAATGTTCGGTTTGTTAAGAACACAAGTGGTTTAACTCATCTCTGCACTCTGTTCTGCTATTTACAAATGTTGCCCAACTGGTTCATACTCAATTCCACAGGCCATGATATTTTTAAGAACTAAAATCATCCTTTACTTGCTGTTTCTCAGGACATTCATGTCTTGAAGAGAACCTGAAGACACCTCCAGGCACAAATTCCTAACGCTCTTCTCCGACTTAAAGACATCAGTGTAATCAATGTTAGCGACTCTTCATTGTGATACAGCGCGTGTATTCTGATCCTGGGTTGTCTTATCCCCTTATTGAGAAAGCGTTGTCTATACTGTGGTGCAAACTGTTTCTGTGAAACTATGTAAACTATTGTAAATAAAGAGTTGCCATTTTAATTTGTTGCCTTTTGTCTTTTATAGTTTCAATGAGTTTTGAAATGGACTTGACTGCCCGGTACGCTCTTGAAATCAGACACCAGATCTGTTTTATTTATATTGTAGTCTTTACAGAACAGAGAACACAGGTTCCTCAACCATTCACTATATTACACTGGGTGGGTCAGTTTTGACCATGAGCTGACGAACAATAGGGAGCAGCCTTTCTGTTGGACTCATGGTGGCACTAGAAGAGAGATAACCAGCTGACCTATCAAAAAAATTTAGTACACTGACAGCTAAAGAGGGAACAAGTACTACAAAGAGAATCAGTGCAAAATGTCTGCTGTAATTGTAACCCCAAGCCAAAATTGATGTCTCTGTGTAGAGACTTGCAGTGACAGGCGTCCATCTAACTTGTCACTGATGGCAAAGTAAGAATCCTGAAGAGGATGCCATTAGAAGTCAGATCAATCACTCTTAGATGTACTCTATAGAGATCAGTATAAAGCATCAGCAGCATCTTTCATATCAACTAGCTTTATATACTGCATATTTTTTGAAAAACATTATCTTTAATATATTTAGTAAAATACCATTTATGTCGTCAAGTAAATTCTCTGTAGTTCATTTGTAGTTGTTGGTCTCTGTCTGTTGGCCCTGTGATGGACTGGTGACCCCGCCCTCGGCCAGTGTGAGCTGGTGTTGGCTCCGGCACTCCCGTACCCAAAAATGGATAAGTGGTAGAAGATGAATGAATCAATGAATGGTACTATTGGTGCCTTTTGTAAAAGAAAATAATAAATCAGAATATAATTAATATTGCTTTATTATCTCTTATGTACAGATTTTTTTAATGATGAATGTGTAAAACGTATGTAGTTCACACTGATTCTCTATGGGGCTTATAAATCTGCTTTTGCAATTCATTTGCAATAAGCTGAATGGCAGACCAGCCAAAATTGGCAGTTGGGCCATCAGTGGAATAGAGCTAGTGTACATGTTAAACCTCACTTTTTACATCAAATTCCTGTAACCATGTAACTGTGCAAGAAAAATAATACTTCTTGTTTAGTGTTACTTGGATCAGCTCCAGCAGCAAGTTATTGTCTGTCATAGTAACAGCTTTAGCAGCAAACAACCTACATAAGGGACAGTGTTGATCTGGATGTTTTTCTGCTCTCATCCAAGCCAGTATATCTCCTTTTTCGAAATAAAGGCAAATAAAATTTTAGAAACTTACTGATATCACTGTCTTTCCTTTTTTCAGATATTAAGAGTGATGGAAATACTTTAGTCTTCACCGTCTTCATGGTAGAATTTTGGCTGCACAGAAATAATCAATAAACTTAAACTCCCAATGGAATTATTGCTTTAAAATTGCAGTCTTGCCAGTATGTTTATAAAAATTGCAGAGAGAATTTGAGCCTCTCTCTCATTGGTTGAATACCTATGCTATCCCTCCCCCTAGATGAAAATCCACAGCTTTACAGATATAAGTTTGGAGCACCAGTTTGCACCTGCTGACTGACACCTCAATGAGCAGCCGACATGCCACGAAAGTGATAAATTGATAAATTAAGATGACACAATTTCATCAACAAACAAAGACAACAAAAGGAGCTACGCAATCTTCCTCAGGGTCACAGTCATGACACATGTGTCTGCATAGTGTTGCTCTTAACATTTAGTGAAACGTCTGCTATGTTACAACATTATTCAATTCAAAACTACCAGGGTGATGCACACAGAAATACTTTAGACGGCAATGACAAGGGGTAAAATTACAGCACAGCTCATATTTGACTACAAATGTCAAGACACCCAGAGCACATAGTTGTGCTCAGGGGTGAGGAAAATGGTCACCACATCCTCAGCAACTACAAGTTCCTCTGTGTAGTGCATATATAAAACTATGTTCAAGGCTATTGTCTGATGTCCAGCAGCTGGCAGATGTGTGAGCAGCCCTGTCAGCCAGCTAAAGACTCAAAGAAACTGTGAGCTGACTCCTGTGTTTTGCTGAACCTGGGAGATGGCCAACAGGAAAGGGAGGTTTGGAGGAAGTCGATAAAGGGATTCACTGATACCATGTCAGAAGAGAACTGGAGGAAAGAAACTGACTTAATTTCAAAGCGTCCCCTCCGTTCATGGGTTCCTCTGTGTACACCGAGTCTGTTTTATCTGCTTTTACCCTCTGATGCTCCAACCACAGTGAGCTCCTAGGACTCAGTCTCAATTCTGTGAGCTAGAAAGACAAAAAAAAATATTCAAACTTGGTCCTACCATAGGGGCTTTAGCCATGATGTAATAATAATACAGAGTGGCTGCGTACTCACATTGCTTGGGTATTCGTAGAGGATCAGTGTCTGCAGAGATGACTTGGTGCATCACACCCCTGAACTGGTAGAGTAATTTAAGACTCTTCTCCTCTCCTACACATGGGTCATAGAAGCCTGGAAGCCCTGCCTGCAGACAGAGAAATCATTCATATACAAAACATTCAGATTTAAAAATGTGCAGCATCAAATGCAATCATGAAAACACACACCTTCGAAGCCTCTGTAAGGATGAGTTTGGAGTCTTTGACCAGGCACTGTAATGGCACAGTGACGTCAATAACCTTTGCTTTCTCCTGCTTCTGGCTGGTGTCTGACACAAACTTTCCATACCAGGCGTTGAGGATTATAAGACCTACACATAGACAAACAATAAAAGTGTTGGCATCCAAATTTAAGACTAAATTGTGCACAAATAACATACACACTATTTAGGAATTCCTACTATAGGAGGAATTCCTTCCTCCTATGTTAGCTTGCAATCAATAATTTGCAGCGATGCACACCCATATTCGATACAAAGACCATCAACAAGATGCCATGAACACACCACACAGAGTGGTGCTTCAAATAATCACATGCTCTCTTTACATAGATATAACAGAAAATCCATTAGCAGACTAACATCACGGTTTTGATTTATTTGAGTGTGCACACTGGTGTGTTGTGCACAGATTTACAAGTCCAGCCTATGTAAACACTGCAGCATGGAGATGGACTACATCATCATCTCTTGCTGTGCAGCAGGAGATGATGGAAGTCAGACTTAGCTAAAGAGACAGTATATTAGGCCGTTGACAGCAACCAAGAGAAATGCATTTAAATTACACCTTGGATTTTTACCAAGTCCTGACTGGCTGCAAATTAAAAAGGTTCTTTTCTCGACATAGTGTAGCGTCTGAGTGTATGCGAGAAAGTGCATACGACAAACTGTGTGTGTGTGTGTGTGTGTGTGCTCGCGCATGTGCAAACGCCGTGTATGTGTGTGTCTTCCCTCACCCATCTTGGATTCTTCTGCTTCTATGATTCTCCTCACAGACTCCTGCATCAGCAGAACCTGCAAAGGAGCCAAGGGAGAAAGGGAAGGCAGAGGAGGAGAGCAAAACAGGATAGGATAGAGGAGGAGAGAGGTTTTCAGACGAGATGAGGAGAGCTGAATCTAGACACAATGATCAATGATCCCCCCACACACACAATGAATAACGGTGTGTTTGCATGCGTGTGTGTGAGTGCTCACAGCAGACTCTGCCTCCTGCTTCTTCTTGGCAATGTCTGTGGCGGAGCTCTTCCTCTGCAGCTCCAACTCTCTGAGAAGTACAGAGACAGACAAGGCAGACATCAACAATCACCCACTGGGAATCACTGTGGAGGCATTAAAGAAACCTTTCTAGTATTAATGACAGCCACAACAGAAAAGCTGCGTCTTTTCCTACATCAGAGGTGCATCTTTGCTGTCAGCTGAAGGACAAAGCTTCATCATCTTAATATTTACTATGTGTTCACACAAATAATATTTAAGAACAGAATAAATCTTCAGCAGAGATGAATTGGGATGAATATAAATGAAAACTAGCTGAGTAGCAAGAAGCGCAATGCTGCATGAGGAGATGTACTGACTGCTGTTTCTGTGCTCGTGTATATGGGATGATGATCAGTCTATGGACGGCCATGTAGACCAGCAGGGGTCCCACAGTGGCGTAGAAGACAGCACTGGGCAGCAGCTGATCTGTCAGGTGGACTGGAAACAGGTAAGTTTGACTGGCACGTGCCAACCTGAATGGAAACATCAGCACAAACACACGTGCAGATCAGATTATAATGCAGCCAGAACAGGGACCCACAGAAGAATGAGGTCGTATTTGGTCTGGCCAGTACTTGATCTTGAGTGTGACCCCCTGTGGGACACCAACGCTGACAGTGGCTGACAGGACACTGTGCCGGCTTATCTTCCTCTCTGCTCCATATTCCACCACGGTGCCAAACCACCCTGTCCTGCAAAGGGAGGGATACAAAAATGAGCAGAGGCTGTTGGAGGGATGGAGCACAGCAACCTGGGCAGAATTAGACAAAATAAATTAAACAGCAAGGACAGCTGGATTAAAACTGTTTACTTAAACTGTTGATTACATTTTTAAACACCTTACACATGTTTTTTCTTTTAGAGTTAAAATTTCTTTTGTATTAATTTTTGTATTTAATGAACACTCAGTATATTGAATATTTTTTTGTGTGTGTGTGTTTTTGTTTTTTTTTTACCCCTAGCAGCTCTGTTAATGCTGCTAATGGCAGTCATTAAGGTCATTAATCTAATGACATTTTTTTTTTTTGGCTTGTTGCCCCTATTCAATTAAATTCAGATTTTTAGTTCATTAAATGGCATGTAGGATTTTCCCTGCTTGGTGAAGATAAAGGCTACATTTTCATGTTTTATTCACAGATTATTCCTATCACAGTATAACTACCATTTGAAAATACAGTCAGTATCCTGAAAACTATACAAGTTCTTTGCCGAGAAAAACATATCTTGCAAAAACAAGGACGACTTAACACCAGGGAGAAAACTAAACAGGTGTGTGCTGCACCTCTGGCCACAACCATTACTAATGTGTCCAGACACATCATCTAAAGATCTCAGCAAGTGCTCAATTTTACTTGAAAGTGCACGGCTAAGCATGCATTTGTGTACATTACTATACAATGTCTCTTTCTAGGTGGTTGAATTTTAACAAGTTGGTTTAAATGGCACTTCAGTGTTTAGAAACAACATAGAGAGACATACTTGACAGAGCCTTTAACTTTAGTCTGGTCTTCATCCTGGAACTTGTACTGGTAACTCATCATCAGGTAGGAGTGAGGCACACCCAGCTGGAAGACAGTTGGGGTTGTCGGTCCAAAGAAGCATATATATTTAAAAAAATTCCAAACCACAAGTCTCTGTTCAGCAGATTTCAGCCTTAGTTCAAACCTTATTCAACATGATGACAGCTAGTCGCGGAGTGTATGCATACCTGCAGAGCTAGGGTGAAGTGACTGCTCTTGGTATCTCGGACCAAGCTTGTAGTCATGGCGCTGTTGGGTCCCCAACGCCACTGAAGGTAACCCATGGTGTTCTGGTCCAGGTGGCGTGCGGTCATCATAGAACAGCTGGGCCGCAAACCTCGAGGTGAGAACTGCAAACCGCACTGGGCTGTCAAGAAACTAAACAAAGAAATGACAGAAAGCTGATTAAAGAGAAAATAAGTGATACAGAATGCTCTTTTCATGTTGTATTTGCTATTTTTCTTGCTGTCAAACTGCTGGCCTTACCAGCGAGGAGTGACGTTGCGAAACACCTTTAAGCCAATGAGTGGTCCCAGGATGTCTCCAGCACCCAACTCCACCTGAGGAGATGAAAGCATAGAGACATATAGTGGGGAACAAACCTGTTTTATCACATGCTTAATTTGACATGAGATTGGGAATTTATATTTCTGCTTTGTATTTTCTGTGTGTACCTCTCCCCAGCCTTTGGCTGAAGTAACCCTTCGTACAGTCATGTTAATGTTGCCCCCTCCATTCCCATTGTGTGTAGAGAGTGAACCAGACAGCACTGCTGTATCAGAGTTTGTCAAAGGAGCCTGAAAAAACAGAAAAAAGTGGGAAGCTGACAAAACAGATAATACTAAAGTGATTCTGGCCCATGCTGAGTTTGGTGTTTGGTTGGTTATACCTCTATGGACTGGGAAATGTGCATCTTGTTGATTTCAATATGAGGAAAGCCTCCTCCCGGCATCTCTTCAAAGTCCTCATCGTAACGATCAAACAGGTCAGTCGCATCCACACCAACGCTGATTGTGCCCTGGATAATGAGGGTTTAAAGGAGAGATTGATGAAATTAATTAATAAAGAAGGAAGGAGAACATAATTAAATCAATATGGAAACCTCCACAATCAAAATTAATTTGTGAAGTAAAAAGTGTTGGCCTGAGCAAGAAATGAAAATTAAAAAAGAAATGTAGTCGTGACAGAAGACCTTGGGGTTAGTTCTTTGCTGCAGTCTCCTCTCCTCTCTTTCTCTCTGCAACCTTTCGTACTCATCACGAATTTCTGCTGGAGTTCTCTTCCTCTCCACCACCTACACAGCATCATTGCCATGAGATATTGGTAATGAGGATACATTAATATTGTATGTATAATAGGGGAGCAAACCAACCACTCAACAGTGCAATTAGGATTATATCAAACAGAATACACACCTCCCAGCCTTCCACCTCGAGTCCTTTCTTCCCAAAAATGTCATAGATGGCCCTGGAGTGAGCATCAGTCAGAACTGAAAGAGAGGGAACAAAGTCATTCTTCAGTTCATGTTGCAGTATTGTGCTTTTTGTGTCTGCTTCACTTTGGCTGTATTTTATTTATTATTTTTTTTTTAAGATGAATAAGAGAAAAAGTCCAAATTCAATTTACCTTCATATGCCTGATGCACCTGGTTAAAAAGCTGCTCAGCTTGTCTTTTCAGCTCTGGGTCTCGATGTTTGTCAGGATGATAAAGCATACATAGTCTCCGATATGACGCTTTTAGCTCCTCCAATGTAGCCTGTAATTAAAAACAAGCAAAAGTTTCTCCAACACTAGTAATTTCCCAACTGATGGTAAAATGTCAGAAAAATAATTATAATAATGTCAGTCTCACTTATGACTGCTGACAAAACAGGGATCCGTTTAATCATCCAATTTAGATAAATCTAAAAATAAGCATCAGTCGGCTTACACTGATCCCCACTGTTGGGCCACAGTGTCTGCCTCAGTACCAAATGTTACAAAACATGATCCAGATAAGCGCCCAGGTGGCAGTCCCTGTGAGGCCTCCTTAGTAGTCTCTCACGGTACTCTTCACTGCAGATATGGAAACTGGGCTAGGTGCAATTTAAAGTACATTGTCTGCATTCTGAACAGCTGATGTTTTGATAGCCTTCACGTCCATATATCTGCAGCAGCAGCCGGTCTCCGCAGATGAAGGTGCTGATGGAGAAGACCGCTACTCAAGTCATCGATGATGCAGCGGCTGCACATTATTTTCTCAAAGTAATCATCCCGCAAAAGACCACCACTGCCGGGCTGCGTTATAAGAACACAGAAAAAATCGTACCTCTTTCCTGACGTTGAGTAGAGAGTAATAGTCCTGATTATTTAAGTCAAAATCATCATCTACGGACGCCGCCATGTTTGCCTTTGCCCCGGTCCCGCCCACTCCTCCAGTGTCCTGGAAGCTCAGTGGTCCGCCGCGTGAAAGGCGGAAGTAGTCCCATCGCCCTCTGCCGGTCCTGTCCGAGTTTGGGCTTTGTGCTTAAAGATTTGACGCTTTAACGAAGGAGGGGAGACCACCTTTGACGAAAGTTTCTCCTTTGAGAAGGTACTGTTCGTGTCAGTTTTTAAACCATCTGGTCACAGTGTGTTTCTCTCCTCTCCCTCTCTCTGTTGTCTGTTAGGAGGTTACTCTGAGCGCTCGTTAACGCCATGTTGAACTAACGCACCAAGTGGAAAGATACATCACTTTTAATGTCTGTAACTCAAAATTTAGCATGAATAGCTTTATCAACACCCAAGTAACGGTGGCAGCACGGATTTGTTTACATGTATCTGTGTTAACTAGTGTACTTAAAGCAACCTGTGAACTGCCCCCGCCCTCCCCCGTAGTGCATTGTGGACTTTCTGAAATCCAGCCATAGTTTTGTTGGCCTGTGTACGTGAATTGATTCGTGAATTCAGGAATGCAAAGGAACATATCAGCCCTATAAAATGAAACAATCGTATCCCAAAAACCAGATTTTGTCTCACGGCCAGATTTTAAGGAGGCGAGCGAGTAAACTCACCTCAAATCAATTGCCACACTTTGAATCCATGACTTTTTTTCTATGGCAATAAGATATTTTGATGTGGGGCTGTTGTGTTGTCTCGTTGGTAGCTGTTCTGCTGCAGAATCGCTTTGTTTTAACTTAGCTTTTTTCCCTTTAACATTCAACCCTTAAGGATGCGGAATTAATCAACCACAATAAGATTTTACTCTACTTTTGTGTATCCATTAATGTCATAGTTTTCATTCATGTTTAGCATTTGTGTCTATAAATTTCTACTTTCATGGTTATTGCTCTTATCTGGAATTATTTGAGGACTTAAATGAAGCCACGATCTTTATCGTTTGGAGCAGGCATCAAACGGTTATTCGAGAGTTGAAATGAAAACGATCTTGTTTTCGGCTTCACGTCTTCTATGTGTTCTTCATTGTAATTCATCTCGCTTGAACTCAGTCGACGCCAAGGACCTTGTGTGCCTCTGTACGCAGAGGCTACGCAAAGCAAACGTCGCTGAGGACGAACTATTCAAAACCTGTTTTCCGTGAAGCGTGTCTACAGAGTGGATGCTGTCAAACAGAGGTCTTTGGTGCAAAGGAGATATTCTTTCCCCGAGGCACAGTCACAGTGTGGGCTCGAAAAAAAGAACTTAATGGTCCCGGTTAAGCCCCCATTGTTTAGGGACAGCGTAGTGTAAAACTGCTGATTTATAAATAGCCCATCAGTGAGAACACAAGCTTGTTATTAACTTCACCTAACGACAACGATACAACGATTTCCTGCCAGAGCCAAAATGGACATCACCGAGGTGGGGGGGGGGCATGTTTTTCATTTCATCACATGAGTTTTCGCCTGACCTATCATCTCTCGGGTTCAATAACACGACCGAAGAAAGCAGGTAGCGGCTGCTCTCAGCCTGTGTAGGCGCGCGTGGAGCTGTCCTTTTCAGCACCGCGAGCTTCAGCACCACAGCGAAAGACAGCAGCCGTTAGCCCACGCGCACCTTACAAGTCTCTTTCAGGCAGTTCTTTTAATTTACATTCCCGGGGGGGCGGGGGGCGACCTTACAACGCAGGTTTCCAACAGTACACTGGGTCTGCATGTGAGGAAATGAGCGCCCACGCGACTCAGCTTGTGCGCGTATGTGTGTCAGTGTAATGTATATGTGTGTTTAAGCCGACATAGTGTGTGTGTGTGTGTGTGAGAGAGAGAGGGAGGGAGAGAGACGGGCAAAAGATGATGATGAGCATGATGATGATGATGCTGTTGGAGGCTGTCAAGGTGTCCTCGAATACAGACGTCGTTTGGTGACGTGAGAGGAAAGAGAGGGAGAGAGAGCGAGGATGAATACGCGTGAACGTCGGCCGGTGATGATGGGGTGGGGGGGCGGGGCGGGAATAAACGGAGGGATGGAGAATTCCGCGAGTCACCATCATAGATCCCCGCTGTCAATCCTCGTCGTTTGGACCAATGGGCTCGCAGGAGCCGGCAGGCTCGTCCCCCCCACCCCTTCTTCTCAGCCCCGCCCCCCTCCTTGAGCTGTCCTCTCCGTGCACGCGCGTGGCACCCCCTCCCCACCACCACCACCACCACCTCCACCACCACTAGGTCGAGTCGAGGAGGAGGAGGAGGAGGAGGAAGAGGAGGAGGAGGAGGAGGGATGAGGCGCGCGGTGGAGGGGAAATGGCTGCCGAAAACAAGCCGGAAGGTAAGAGAGAAATAAGGGTTTTTATTTTAGGTGGCAGAGTGCCGCTATTCGGGGTTCAGACAAGGCGATGAAGGGATGGAGGCATAGAGGAGGAGAGAGATAACGGCGGGGCTTTCCCTCGCTCCTAGCCCGTCCCGAAAACACGGACGCTGGTGCTGAAGCAGCGACTGTGGAGCACGGTTAACCGACAGTGGATAAATAGGGGAAGGAGAGTTGTCCTGTCGGTTGGCTCTGAGTGACTCGGGATGGGGTAGTTTTTCACCGTCCACTGTTGGCCGGCGTTTCCCTCGAGTAGCTGCTTTATGAGTGCTTTTTTGAGCGTTTAGCATAAAAGGGAAAGGATGAGAGTGGTTCACGCTGAAGGAATTCAGATGCTATCTGTGCGTGCGTGTATGCGTGTTTGTGTGTGTGTGTGTGTGTGTGTTCATCAGTCTCTGTATTTTTCTTTAAGTATAAAATAGACCACTAAGTCGTAGATTTCCATTCTTGACAACCTCGCAAACCAGTCCATTTGTGTACTTATTAAGTCACAATGGTCTCCGAGTGTGTGTGTATATATATGTCTGTGTGTATGTGTTTATGTTTGTGTTCGATTTGATGTTGAGCTTATGGTTGCTAAGGCAGTGAAGGTGAGGGCTGCATTTAGGCTGGGGAGGGGAGGAGTGTATGTGTGTCAGTTTTAGGTCATATTACATATGCATCTAGTTTACATTTTTACACCCTCAACTAAACTCCTTGGCTCTACTGTCACACACAGCCACCATTTCATTCAGATGATTATTCATTCATTCATTCATGAATAATTTAAAGGATGACCAATATCACCATGGCAATATTATCTCTACCTCAGCTAATGGATTAAGGAAGGCTTTATTCCTGACTGTCTCTGATGTTTGTTTATAAACATCCCCTGGTTGATAGTCTGTGCTAAGTATCACTTTCGTTTCCTTACCTGTTTAAAGTATTGCTGATGTCACACAGGGATAAATTGCCCAAAAATGGATGTCAAGCAAAGAAATAAACCAGCTGAACATATTTTGTTTGAGGCAAAATTCCATAACAACTCAAAAAGTATAATAACATGCAAGAGTATTAGTTTGCTGTAGACATCACTTTATCATTGTAATATTCAATATTTTATTGTTCTGTTCCTTAAATGTTTATTATTTTGTTATCTCCATCCTATTGAAGTGATACTGGAAATGACGGAGAGTCTTTGGCCTTCTCTCCACTAGGGAGCAATGCTGAGCAAGATTTCTCTAAGGGGCAATTTTTGGATAACTTCAACTACACAAGTAGCGTCGGACCTTTGTGAGGCACATTTTCAAGTTCACAACACTTAAAGTGGAAAACACACACACGCACACATATATGTGTGCAGGCAAGCATGCATGCATGCATGTGTGTATGGGGCCAGAGGCGAAGTGAAGGCCCTGGGTTGAGAGTCCCATTGCGTTAAAAGACTAGAACTGTAGATGAGACAGAAGGCCCATGGGCAGATGAGCAGGCACTCAACCGCACAATAAGAACCCCCCTCAATGCCCATACTGTAGTGTACCTACACGCAGATGCAAACAAACACGCCATACTGACAGTATAGGTTTTTTTGTTCATTGCTCCCTTAGTGTTATGTGCAGGGAGAATGTAAAAATTTACAAGTGTCGGCCATGCTGAATAAAAGCCAAATGAATCGCTGCGAAGAAGACAGTGGGCAGCTATCCACTATTTCCATCCCTTGGCAGATGTGCATGGTACCGATCAGCAGAGTACACCAGTGGGCATGAGAACAATATCCACCATATAGCTTGGAAGACCATCTCCCTCTGCGCTGGTTGGTCTACTTTGTATCATAGCAACAGTGGTCAGGGAAACAGAAATGATGAGAGAGAAGAGAAACTAAAGCGGTGTACAAGTTAGTTACACACACGGAGGCAATGTATCTGCTGTGGCTAATCGATCAGGGGACACAATGGATGCAAGTTAGTGGATCAGAAAATGGATCAGCCCACATGCATATCACTTGGAGTTTTGTCTCTGGCCATTAGAGAGGGAGGAATGAGGTGAGGTACGCGACTGCCAAGGAAACCAAAGTCTGGAGCATCTCCTAAATATGTCTTTCTCTCTCTTTTGCTGTTTTTTGTAGGACTGAAGAAGATAAGAAATCCAGAGCGAATGGTCAGGATTGCTGTTGGTTACACAGGACACACCCCTCCCAAGAGTGACGACACTGACGCCAACAGTAAGAGACATACAAACTCCCCTCACCATGTTTGTGTATGTGTGGATGTCTGTGAAAGGGTGTTTAAGTGCCGCTCGCACATTTGTCTGTAGCACAGGGTGACTCTGGGAGCAAGTATAAAAGCCTTCTGGCAGAATGATGTGATGCGGGAACTGAGGTCTTCTTCTCATCTGCTCTGTAACAGATCACACGTACACAGACACACACACACACACACACACACACACACACACACACACACAGAGCGAGCACACACTCTGTCGCTGTGTGTCTCTGCTGAGACGTCATTCCAATTCAGCTCTGTTACACATCATGTTTATTCATGCATGCCAGTACAGTATTAGTGGGCGCACACACACATGCAGACACACAATAAGGCAGGGCTTACTTTGGCTATCAGTAGTTTATTGTCATACCTAATCTGTACACATGGCATTATGTATCTATAATCCTCAATGGGCCTGGTTAAACTAGAAGTGAGATGAAGTGTGTAATCTGGGGTCGCTGCATGGGTGTGTGTGAGCCTGTGAGTGTGCTTTGTGTGTGTGTGTGTATGATTGCTATGGTGTTTTAGAGAGACTATAAAGGCAATGATTGCTTTGATTGGTTATTGATTCCAGAGGACATGACACAGATGCACATATCTGGCTCTGTGTGTATTTTTATGTGTATGTGTATCTGTTAGGGGGACAAATTGGAAGAAAATAAACAGATGTGAGGAGAGACAGACAGGCATGTTGGTTAGTAAGGTGGTGGGTTTTACAGGTTTAGGGATGGTAGGTATGCGAGGGAACCACCACCCCTCCATCATACGCACACACACACACACACACACACACACGCACACACACACAACCAGGCCCCTTTTTTCATTAAAAAAAAAGCTGATAGCGTCATACCTACTCCAGACTGTTTTATATTTTTGAGAGGGATAGGAGAAAAGGTAACAAAATGGCAAATTAGGAATTAAGACAATAGAAAAGAATAGAAGAGAATAGAATAGAACAGACAGTTCTGTTTGGGATGACTGTTTAATATGAGCTGAGACTTCCTGAGCCTATCCCTGTCTCCTATCTGTTCTCTCGTCCCAGCTGGAGGATTACTGGAGGAAAAGTTTATCAGCAGAATGATAAAATTAGCATGCACGCCCATCTCTCTACCCTCCTCCCCAACCTCCACCCCCAGCCCCCACTCACCCTCTTTCTCTCGTCTCTCCCTCCCTCTTCCTGCACTCTCACTCATCCCATGCTATGCTCCCCCTTTCTTCTCCCTGCCCTGATGCTCCCTCCTGCCCTCCCACCCTCCCCCTTCCCATCCCTCTATCTAGCTGCTGTGCAATGAGCCTTTCTTTCTGTCACATTAATTTCTTCCCAAAAAGAGGGAAAATGTGAAAATTTCCCCTGATGCCTCCTAATATCAGTGGGGGGAGAGTTAAGAGTTGCATTTGGAACGTTTTTCTCTCTCTTTACTGAGGAGAGTTTTATAATTAACTGACAGCCATCTCACAAGGGCATTGGCTTGTTTCTGTGTTAAATATGGAGATGACAGTTTTATGAGGTAAAATATTCATCAGTCGGAGGCTGTGATTCCATTCTAAATTATGGCATTTGATAGGGTACCAAAGCAATGTTTCACTTTGGTTGAACACTTTCACTTTTAGCACACATACCTCTGTATGACTTAATGAGCCATCAGTTTCACATTAGCATTCAGGTTTTGTCACTCTTTCGGACTCTCTTTTACTAGATTAGCAAGTGAGTGCGTGATCTATGTACAGCGTCTTCGGGGTGTAAAAGCTCATCAGCATTCAACAAATCAGCAACGTTGGTTTTCCAGTCCTTGTCAGCAGGGAGTGTAAAAGTAAGAATAGGTTAGGATGATGGTTGTGTCCATGAAGGTGTTAAAAGGGATTTTGGAACCAAGGTCACTGGTGAAAAAAATGACACTCTAGGACAAATACTGTGATGCGTGTTCTTTGATCGACAGACACTGCATTTGTATGTGTGTCTCTTTGCATGTGAACATATGTGTGTGTGTGTGTGTGCGCACACGCCTGCATGCGTGTGTGTGTTTGTGTGTGCCTACGCATGTGCTACGGTCTTGTTTGATGTGGTGGTTCTGGTACATTTCAAAGGCGAGGCTCTGATGAGAATTCTTCAGAACAGCAGGGGGAGGGAAGGGGGTTATAGCCAGGAGGGGTGGGGTTTAAACGCTGATTGGCATTCATAGCAGAGAGGCTGGAGTGCTGCTAAAAAAGAAATTAGGCTTTAACTAAGCTGCACCATTCAGCTGTTTAACTAAGCTGCTGCACCGTTCAGCTGTTTGAAATTCTGTCTTCTCAGGCCTTCTATTAATAAATGCATAATTGATTAGGGGGAGCATACGTGCCTGAACACACTTCCTACTGGCACAAACACACACACTTGCTCAGACACCTACATACTTGCATAAGCACACACACATAGACGCCACTCCTGTCCTCCTCAAGTAGTCCTCTCTCTTTATCTCTGGGTTACCTTGTTTCATCTCTTCTCCTGTGAAATTCTTACTTTCTGATTCTTCTCTGTAAGTTTCTTTTTTTTTTTTCTTCATTAACTGTCTCTCTCTGGCTCATTGTGTCCCTGCCTCTCTCTGTCTCCCCACTCTGACCCCTGCACCCCACCTATATCTCTGTTACTCTCACTCTGTCATCTACCCTCAGGTAAAGTATAATTCCTATCTTCCCACGGGAGTCATGAATGGACACCATCTACTCAAATGCTTATCAATAACCTTTGAGTGCTTGCTGTCTTTGACTTCTTAGCGGCACACCCATTGGGCACGTAAACAGGCGCACACGCACACACAAACGCGCACATACGCATTCACACACAAACACGCGCGCGCGCACACACACACACACACACACACGGGGCTTTACCTTTGTGTGGACACTTTGCGCTGGTGAAGTGGTATTTTCTGTGGCGCAGTGGGATTTTTTTTTTCTCACCTGCACCTATTCAGTATTTTGGTGATTCTCTGCGTGCCGCAGTGGGGGAGGAGAGGCTCAGTAGGGGCTGTTTCGCAGGTAATCCAGCAGCAATATGTAATTTTGGTGGCGGTGCACTCATATAGCTTTCTCCAAAACTAAGCAAATCTCTGTTATTTATGTCTTGCTTATACATTCTTCTACCAGTAGTCACTGTATTACAAAATAATTAAAGAGAAGCTCTCGCTGTAAGTGTTATTGTAAACAAATCCCCTGAATAGACTAAAATTGACAGTGAGTTAGTCCATTTCTCAATACTTAAACTCTTCCCGGTCTTGTTTATGGCTCTCAGCCCAAAGGTTCCTACTGGAAACTTAAATTGGGTCAAAAATATTGTACGTTTAGATTTTTTTTTTTTTAATGCCATTTCCAAAACAAACTTGGAACTGTAGTTTGGAACAAATATACTCATACGAGAGGAAGAAGTGAATTTGATTCATTGTATTAGTATTAACAGCAGCAGAATGATTTTTCTAAAAACAAACCACAGTGCTCATGTTTATTGTAAGGATTGGAGCCTATCACTTAGTTCAACACTCCTGCTCACTGATGTGTCAACAACAGTGCAGCTTTATGACAGCAAGAAACATGCTATACTAGGCTTTGGTTACACAGCCAATAGATGTGGACAATAAAAAAAATATAGTTGGTAAGTGGGTAAAAGTTTCCTTGGTTTTACCGCTCTCCACAATGTTGTTAGTGTGTGGATCATTGTGGTTCTAAATAAAGTAGTGTGGTCCTCAATAGCCCATAGCGGTATTTGGTCTTTTGTGTAATTGAACTTGCAATTCTCCAGCTCCCATAGAACAATGTTAATTTCCTCTCAGGAGGTTCTAGTGTGGAGTCTCTGCTCCATTATGGAACAGTTTCTTTAACACTTTTGGGAGAGCATTACTTTTAAAGGGGATAAGAGATGTCCATGTGATTGGCCATGATTGTAAATAACCCCAAATGTACTTATAATGTATGATAATGGATTCTTAATCCAGATCTGATTCTTGTTGGGGCCTCAGGTGTACTATTGTAACCCCACCTGCCATCCTAAAATAAGTGCACTTCACACTTTTGTGGACTGCACACTTAATTGTGCACAATGATTGACAAAGTTATCAACTGCACTTGTTTGCATCACTGGGAATCCCCCATAAGTGAAGATGATGTAATCAGTAACAATCATTAGGAATAATGCTCTTACTGGGCAATATAAAGCAGCAGTTATGCCAAAATCCCCAGTTGTATTTCTGATTCAGAATTCACAGGAAGCATTTGCAGATCAAGGATGATCTGTAGTTGGAATATTATCTTTGAAGAAAATTAATTAAAGCTCATGTCCTTCATCAGCCTAAAAAAAAATCTCTTTACAAATTAATTGGCATAAGGTCACACTGTGCCATTAAAAGCTACACAATAAAAGTTTGTTTTTATTCAGCAAGATTCCAGAGATGCTGCCTTTTTGTATTCATTGCTCACATTCCCTCTGTGTCTGATGAGAAATTTCTCTTCTCTTCCTACTCATCCCTCATTTATCTTCCTTTATCTTCACCCCCTGTCCTCCCCCACTTCCCCTTCCGCTCCAGATGAGCCAGGCCAATTGAAGATATACCTTCCTAAGAAGCTGCTAGAGTGTCTACCCAAATGTTCCTCTCTGCCCAAGGAGCGCCATCGCTGGAACACCAACGAGGTGAGAATGAAACACACTCAAAGGGGAAATATCTGTGACAGTGAGATGAAATGTTATTTTTACTGGTGACGCATATCTAGCTCATGTCACATTGAGAGATGAAGAGAAGGTAAACAAACACAGTGGTAGCTTTTCATTATGGGACCCTAAAACTGTGACACCAGGAAATAAAAAAACAAAGCAACCTGAGCTCAGAGACTGTACATTCCATTTGGCGTCATGCTATCTATTTCACTTTGTAATCCAAACAACTCAGGGTTATAGTACGGGGATCATGGGTTTGTGGGCCTAAAGGTGTAGGATTTAGAGACTAAGAAACAGCAAATGAGGCTGCAGAGTGAATGTGTCCACTGCTGGGTGTTATTGGGTAAAAAAAATAAAACTGTGGTCAATAGGATAAAGATTGTTTTCTGAATAATTGTTGCTATGCAACCACAAAAAGCCTTTAAAATCTGTGTCACTTTTCTGCACTTTTTCTGTCTTGTGATATGTGTGAGAACGATGCTCTACTTACGGTGGGTAATGTTGTCCTCCAAAACAAAAAAAGAAGAGCTGTCTGTGAGATAAAAACAACAAAAGTAGTGACCGTGCACCCAGAGGACTTGATCATAAAAGTGAGTTAAATTTAAGTAACTTAAGGGGGAAATATGCAAACCATATTTCAGAAATGCTAGCATGTACTGACTGTCAAACCTTTCATGCTGCTACCAGTATAAAGGGCAATATAGTACTAAGTTTGCCCTGCTTTGAGCCAAAACCAGCATAATATTTGGACTCTGAACACTGTACAACTTAAATTCTGCTGTTGGTTGAGTGATACAATGTAAATCCAGTCCAGATTAGGATGGGAAAATGCTTTACTTGTGGTCAAAGATAACCCTGAGGTAATCATTTGAGTTGTGAAAAGCTTAACCGAGTTGCATGTTCCTCCAGACTTAAGTTGTTAGCTTAGGGAAGTGTTTGATGGGTGGAAATGGATGCAGGCATTTATCGTCAATAGCCCCTTGTTTATGCATTGCAAAGCTCTCCGCTGGTGGCTTGCTCCGTTCATTGTGATGCGGTTGGCCTCTGCGAGGACATTTCCTCCATGTGCAGGCTGTGCACTCCATTATGGATGTGTGTTTGTGTGTTTGTGTTATTGATTACCAAGTCCAGCATTATTATGCAATGCAAAGCTGATTTGGCCTGTGGTTTTTCTCTCAGGAAAGTCATTACATTTTTCATGCAATCCATCTCAATGAAGGTCATACTGGGAGTTAAGCACGGTGCCTACTGAACAGTGCGCTCATATGAATTGGCTGTGCATGTATATCTGTGTGTGTGTGTGTATGTTTGTATGTGCACGCACACATGCAGATTTGTATGTGTGTGGCTCAGAACATGACCACAGTTTGTTTGGAACTTCCTTTCATCAGCCTAACCAAGAGCAATTGTGCACAAGGCGCAGGCAGTAGAACAGGGCACCTTGTTGCGGCCACCTTTCCTGCCCTTTCCCCCTTTTTCTGTATAAGTCTCCCTTTCAGCTTACCATCTAGTCCTCTCCATCTTTATCTTTCATCCCCCTGCTTCCTCTCTCTGTGGCTCTCTTTCTCTCTGATGAGGAGGTACAGGCTCAGTTCAGGGGGAGGTTGGGTGTCCCTCAGCGGATTCCTTCAAAGCTTCTCTTCCACCAAGGCAAAAACTTTCCTGCATAGTTAAACACTCTATTGTGTCTGATGCTGTTCTTGCTTAGTGTTTGGGGGGGTGGGGGCTCTATTGATTTCTTTTTTCTGTTTGTTGATTTTTGTCCGTCTGTAACAGGTACAACAGTTTTCATAAAAAATATATTAAAACATCCTAGAATTAAACAGCGACAAACCTGATCTCCTTCTCATTGGTACCGAATTAACACTGTCTAAAGCTGTCACCATCTCCCTCACCATTGACAACGTCTTAGTTTCCCCCTCTTGTCAGGTTAAGAGCCTGGGTGTCATCCTCAAGAGCACACTATCTTTCATCATCAATAACATTGCCTGGTCTGTGTACTTCCTTCTACATTACATTAATTGACGCCACCTCTCTCACAGCCCCCATACTGCCACCATCCTTGTCCATAGCTTTGTGACCTCCAGGACTGACTACTGTAACTCTCTTCTCTTCGGCCTCACTCAAAAGTCCCTCCATAAACTCCAACTGGTTCAGAACTCTGCTGCCCATATCATCACCAAAGCCCCCTCATAGCACCACACCCCCCCAATATCCGACAACTCCTCTGGCTCCCAGTAAACCAACATATAGAACTCAAACTCCCTCCACCTTCAAGGCCATCCACAACCTCACCCTCTGTATTTGTCCAGGCCGTTCCCTTTAATCCTCTTCCTCCATCCACCTCACTGTCCCCTCTGCCCACCTCAGCACCATGGGGAGCAGAGCTTTCAGCCGCTCTACTGCCCACCTCTGGAACTCTCTGCCTCCTCACATCTACAACTCTGACTCGATCCCCAACTTCAAGCCCAAACTCAAAACTCACCTATTTAACTTCTGTTACACTCTCCATTGTTTCTTTCATGTATGTTGATTTTATTTATTGCCGTCTTTATTCAGTGTACATTGTCCTTGGGTGTCTTGTAAGGTGCTTATAAATAAAACATATTAATATTATTTTAATAAAAATTTCAAATCACCAGTCATCAAATTTTATACACAAGATGTTTTTTATTCCGCCTTTGATTGTAATGTAATATAATTTTGCGAGCTTTCTCGACCAATCAGTTGTCAGCTGTCAAACTAGATTTATTTATTTTGTCACGTCCCTTCAATGGGTGCATGTTTGTGTGTGTTGGCTTAAAATATAATGCTGTCCTGTTGTAGATATTGCTTGTGAAATATGGCGATGTGTTATTGACAACTGTCTGTGCTGAAATGCCCAGTAATTATTTTGTATGTAGACATACGTGTGTGTGTGTGCGGTTTTGTGGGTGTACATCAAATGATTCCTTTTCATAGGCTTAGACAGAAAAAAAATCCACAACTAGTTTCGTGTTCTTCATTTTCACCGTTTGGGTATTTTGGTTTCTGCATGCTGTTTATACATGTATGTATTTAGAATTAGGATTATCCTTTGTGTATGTCCGTGTGTGTGTTTGTGTGAATAGGAAGTGTGTGACAGACAAAGAGATTACCCTTCTGTGTTTGGATGCTCCTGATTCAGTCAGATGCAATCTTTACAAGTTTTCATCTGATGTGTCCTTATTCTCACCCTTTTCTTGGCTCTGTAAGCGTGTGTGTGTGTGTGTGTGTGTGTGTGTGTGTGTGTGCATGTTTGCATGCATATGCTGTTGTTTTCTTACACATTTGCATGACTGCCTATGATCCTCTGATCTCTGTTTTGTCACGCATGGTTCTCCCCGACGCCTTGGCCTCCAACAACCACTGAGCTGTGACCCCATACATTTTTACCCTGTCCACTCCTCCTCCTCTGTCCTTTCCTCTCTTCCTTTCCTTCCCTTTTTACTTCCCCTCTCTCTCTTTTGTGTAGCTACTGATGTGTGAAATTATTCTGTGATGGAGGGATGGATTCCTCCCTGAAGGGCTGAGCAGAGGCGTGAGCCTTTTGTTCAATAATAGATTGGGGGTGTATGTGTATCTGTCCATGGTAATAGAGTATAGACTAGTTTTAGATAACAAACCACACTCAGGTGGACAGACTGACAGCAGAGTCAGTTTTGTTTTTTTTTTTCCTTTGGGAATGACTTGTTTGGTTTTCGCAAATACGTTAGAGCATTGAAATAAGGAGGCGATCAAACTTTTTTAAATGTAGACAAAGACAAGCTTCAAAATCTGTTCAATGGGTTCAAGCTCATGAAAATATATGATTATTTCTTGTGGAGACCCTTGACATTCAGACTCATGTTTTAAGTGGCCAGTCTGAGTTGAATAATAAATTGAATTTCCTTTAGAAAACGTTAATTCAAACTGTGCATGTACATCCTATGTATGCACGTCATTGCGTGATCCAATGTGCATTTTAAAGGCTTCTACTTCAGAGCAGCCCTCCCACTATGATTCAAATGATGCAACTGTCAAACGAGTAGGTACGGTGCATTTGAGTCTGCTTTACATGTCAGTCAAATGAATGGGAGCAAAATGCAAGTATGAAGAAAAGCCAATGTTCTGGTATCAGGGATACAGGTATGAAACTTGCAGTGCTCTATTGTAGAGCCCTCCTGACATAGTGATATTTGTCCCTGTATATTTTGAAGGCATCTCATTGACAGTTCACACACGCTCATGTCTGTCTGTGCCGCTGCATGGCACTAACATGATTGCTTGAATGAGAAGCAGATCAAAAAGCATATACATGTTAGACCACTACCCCATCTGCCCCCGTGTGTGTGTGTGTCTGTGTCTGTGTCTGTGGGTGCATCAGGGGTAGGTGTTGCCATGGCAACAGATTGGTGTGTGTCTTTGTGTGCGCATACGTGTTTTTGTGATGCATATTCCTACTAATGGTATGATCAATGTTGCATGTGTGACACAAACGCTGTTTATTATTGTGCATTACATTAAAGGCAGTCAGGGAGATGTGACATCGTCATTATGTCTGCTCACAATAACAAATGTACAACAGATGAAAAAAACAGCTGTTGAAGGGGAAAAGCTCTAAATCTCAGGTAAAAATGTCAGGAACTCACTATCACTCACCTGTGCATGCTGTAGCAGTAGCTTTTGTGAACTCCAGTTTCTAACCCAAACAAAGCGCTGCGTGTGCGAATGTTTATTGTATTATTTATGTCATTGTTTTTTGTGAGCCATTAAGTAGATATATTGAATTAAATATGCATGCATAGTATTTCAACATTTCTTTGTAGATATACTCCTTTTTTCTTTTCCCTGTGGGTAAAATATAAACAGTAGGTGTGGAAGTGTGTGGAAGGGAAATTACATATTGGGGATGACATTAAATGTCAGTTACCAGATTATGTGGCAAAATACCAGGGATCCATTGTGGAAACCCAAAGCGATACAGTTCACACACAGCCAGTTGCAGGCCACTGTGTTCCATTTATTCTGTGGTGAAGGGTGCCCTTGATTTATGACTTTGATGTGTGAATTGCTAATGTCCAGCTCACACCAGCTAAGGCTGACACTCCTTTTTCTTTTTGTGCATATCAAAATAAAGGCAAAAGTAACATGCCTGTGGAAACTTATTGAAAATTGGATGTTTAAAGGAAATGCATGTCGTTCATGCATTTGTTAACATAACATGCTCTGGAGAGTCTGTCAGTGTGTGCATGTGTGTGTCCCAGAGCCTGCCCATGGCTGTAACCTCTCCATTTGACATTGGGCTCTATGCTGTTTCCGTTTACCAGAGTAAAGCATGGTTTAATGAGGGGGCAAAGAAGCCATCGCACACACTCACACATGCACACACATGCATGCACATATGTATATATACACACAGAGATGCACGCACACACACAATACCAGAGGGGTGTTGTGTAGCTCCATGTGTTTGATTCCTATTCTTTTATTTTTAATCATTCCTCTGTCTTTTGGGTTGAGAAATATTTTATGTTTGGAGAGCGCCAAGTTATAATCACTAATTAGTCCTCCAGGCTCTCTCTTTCCCTCCCTCTCCTCCTCCTTTGTCTGTCTCTCCATCTCTCTCTGAGCCAAACGTAGCCCAATTAACACCCAATGTCATTTTGTGTCTGTTGAAACTTCCATTTCCTTGTGAACTCCAGATATCTACACTGTCCTGCTGACCAAACCAGCAATTTGAACCAAATGTGCAGCATCGAAAATAATTAATTGCATTCATTGTTTTCATAAATGTAATTTCCTTATTGATACATGTAATTATCCAGCAAATAGGTCTGTAGATGGCACATAGATAGTTGGGAATCAGTATTTCAGTATGTTTCAGGAATGCAGATATTTCAGCACATACAATTTCACAAGCGGGTGGGATTACCAGGTTTTACAAGTCTAGTCAGTGAAAGCCAGGTGTCTGAGGTAGGAGTTAGAATCTCTCCTCTCCCCTCCCTACCCCCAACTGGAAGCCCCGTCTTTTCCTCCTGTTCTATTTTTTCCATGTCGCACAGACCCACTATTTATCTTGCCCACTATAATTTGACACAAAATATTGTTAACTGGAGACACAGAAATATATTAAACAGTAGGAATGTGTGACTGTGGGGGTGTGGTGTATGCGCTGTAACTTTCTTATGTGTGTGTGTGTGTGTGTGTGTGTGTGTGTGTGTGTGTGTGCGCGTGTGTGCGTGCGCGTGTGCGTCTTCCAAATTGTGTCTTTTGAGTGTGTCTTTTGCGTTTTTACTTCCTGTTACATTCCAAGCCCAACTGAAAAGAACTGAATGACCAGCAGTGTCTGCTGTAGGTGGTGGAGTTAGGCTGTGTAGTGGAGACAATACTTTTTGTGTCCTTAATTGTCCCCGCATAGAGCCTCTGTAATATCTGAGTCCTCTGTAAATTAGATTTAATTCATTGGAGACTGATAAAGCATTACAATGTATGGCTACGTGTGTACTTGTGCACACACACACACACACACACACACACACTCACATACACAAGATTGTGCAAAACTTTATGTAGCTTCATAATTTTATTATTATTATTTTTTTTTTTTACTTAGATAAATTTCTGCTTAGGCAGCACGGTGGCATAGTGGTATGTGCTGTTGCCCCACAATAGGAAGGTTGTGGGTTCAGTTCCAGCCTGGGTGTGCATGTTCTCCCCATGCCTGTGTGGGTTTGCTCTGGGTACTGTGGTTTCCTCCCACCGTCCAAAAACATCATGCTTGGTTAACTAGTGACTCTAAATTGCCCGTAGGTCTGAGTGTGAGTGTGAGCCGTTGTTGGTCTCTGTCTGTCTGTGTTCGCCCTGTGATGGACTGATGACCTTTCCAGGGTGTACCTTGCCCTCATTGGCTCCAGCGCCCGTGACCCGGAAACAGATAAGCAGTAGAAGATGAATGAATGATTGAAACTTTCAGCTCCTCATACTTTGCTAGATCTTTTGAGTTAAATATATTTTTCAGCAGCATGAGGCTATTTCTAATGTTTATATTATCCAGTAACAGTGAAATGTCAACAAAACATCACAATGTAAATGAAGAACTGCAGGTGCTGCAGGAACCCTACTGATGTTGATAAGGCTTTTCTTTGGTATCTTCATTTTCTCACTGTATACACTATAGACTTGTAAAACTGTAAAAATGAGGATTTGTCAAGTCAATACATATTTCATACTCTCTGCTCCTGGTTCAGGAAAGTAGTTTTCAATCCAACTTTTTTTGTTTTGTCATAGTGAACTTGGAGTTTCAGTTTGTCTTTACGGACACAGGGCACACAGCTTCAATAACGATAAAAGAAAATTGTAATCTAATTAATAAAAAATACTAAATATCTAAATTCTTCCTACAATATTTATAAATTATAAATTATGAGCCAGACTATATATTTGTATGATATACAAGTCTAAGATAGTCTCAGATAGTCCTCTCCTGATACCCTGAAACCTTTTACTCATCCTCATTTGCTGTGGCTCCATATGTACACTTATTTTGCAATATTATACTGTAAATTCACATGATAGGTATGTACTGAGTATATTTGTGGACACCTGAGATGCTTTCTTTGTGAGTCATCTGAGAGGTTTTTTTGCCCGCCAGCAATCGTGGGCAGGAGCTATGGCACCAGTGTGGAAATAAAGGACAGATAGATGTGAAAACTGTAACTTACCTCCTGTTCAAACGGTTCATCAGCCCTTTCTCTATGTCACATACTTTGTGGATATATTTAACAACTCTCCAACTACTCTGCCAAGCCTTTCTGAAAATACACCACTGCACAAAAATCTAAAAATCATAACATATTGGTAAGTAATGTCTGAATTGCTACTCAACATACATTTTTTTTAGCTGATGCTGACATAATGATGATTTGGTCACTGCATATGTTTATAGCTCTCTTATTTCTAGTGAAAAATAATATTATCTGCTTGACAATCTGCATGATTTTTCTATTGAGTTCACCCTTGTTGCAGGTTTTCCACACAGTACCATTAACTGCCAATCTCATAGCTATTCTAAACAATGAAGTCATACAAACATTTGCAAACCACAATTAAAAGTTGTCAGCGTATATTTACAGGCCCAAATATTCAAAACCAAAACAATTGAACTTCACATACTGATTTAGAAAATGAGCTGCAAAGTACATCTGTAAAGTTGCTGTGAGGTCAAACTGTCAGTTATGTTGAAGTGATATTGCACAGATCTGACTGTGCTGGCCTCATAAGCTTCGACCCACTAATGGCCACTTGCAGTCGGTAATTCCTATTTTTAATTAAAGCTGGTAGAAAATATGATTGCGAGTGCAAAATCAATGTAAAAAAATACAACATCATAAAAAAATATGAACTTACTGTGGTGGTTTCAGAATACTTGAAATTCTATTCACTCATTATCAGTTTGCTCGTTGCTCACTTGTTTGGATAACAGAGGTATGTATGCGGGGAACAGTAAATATGAATATTTAGTATTAAATTGGAGTTCAACCCCAGAGTTGGTAAATGTTTAACATTCGCTGGTAGCATTCCTCAAGGTAAATCACTTAATGTCTATGTTTACCTGTTAATCAGTTGAAAAGTCATATTATCGTGGAGCCCTCATGCTGTTTTTACTGCACACTGTGAACAGTATTCATCATGCTTTTTGGCCTCATGGAGTATTGCTTCACAAAACTCTTTAAAAACAAGAATGTTTTGGCGAAAATGGTTGATACATTTTACTAGAGTTTTATACACAACTTTTTATACATGAAAATATTAAATAAAGTTTTGTTGGTCTTAACACACAGACTGGAAACTAACCTTACACTTCATCTGCTTTTAAAATATTACTACGTATGCCGACGAAGACCTCAGTTGTGTTTCCTCGTCATGTTAAAATCACACTGTGATGCAGTTCAAATGTGATAGCATGGATGAAAACTAAACCAAGCAAAAGTTTTACCTTTGGCCTTTTTTTCTTTTTCTTTTTTTTTTTTTATAAAGTTTCTCAATTGAGTCTCAAGTGTCCCAGAGATCCCAGTTTTCACAGGAGTCAAGCCAACTGGCTGCCAACTGCATCATATCCACAACAAAACATAGTAAATCTCAAGGTGCGATGTCCACTAACATTATCCTGGAAATGTACATATTTGCAAGATTTACCCTGGGAGATGAATACATTTACTGGTAAATATACCTTTCCCCACATTTACCCTAATAGACATAGTGTGGGATTGTCCATGCATCATGTGTGTGTGCTCCACAGTCAGTCTGGGTAATGATATCTGAACAGTTCCACTCAGGAGACCACAGTATGTGTCCGGTGTTTTCTCCACTCAAACTGCGGTTTTATTTCGTCTCTCCCTGTTGCCGGCCTCATCTTCCCCTCTCTCTCCTGTCTCCCTCCTGCTGATGTATGGAATGTCTACTCTCATATGGAAAGTGTTTGTAAAAGTCACCATAATCAAATCTCACTGATTCCTAGGGGATTAAACAAGGTAGCATTTGTGTGTCTGTGTGTGTGTGTGTCTGTTCGTGTGTGTGAGTATGTTCTGTCTCTTTGCATATACAATATTAGCCCTGTTCTAGGCTGTGTGTTGTAATGCAGCTGTACCATTAGACTAAGACCAGCTCAGCTGTAATATATCATCCATCATCTTGTACTCCAAGGAGGCAGCTATATAAGGGATACTGATGCTACATTTGCATACTGACAGTGCATATATTTAATTGTTTGAATGCAAAGTATAGGCCAGTGGGTAGGAGGGGTGCTAAAAACTTATTATGGAAGAAAGGGTATCTTTTCCTGCCTCACTAGCATTGTGGCCAAATGACAGAGATTGAGAATAGTGTTCAATGATTCCTTTGGGTGTTTTCAGATTAAAAGTTTTATGCTAGCAATATTTTTTGAAATTCCTCTTTAATACTTGGTGCCAAATTAGTATTTGGTGGAAGTGTAAACTCACTACTGCAGCAAACAGGAAAAGCATGTCAAAAGGCAAGATTTACCACCCAAAAAACAAGCATTATCTTGTGTTAGGTCTTACTGCATAGTTACCTCTTGTTGGCAGCATATAAGTACTGGCAGTATGTTTACAGAGTGTGCCAGGTAGCAAGTCTCAATACTGTCCAATCAATGCCACTTTCTCTGTGAGACTCTAACCTCCAGCCTCTGTCTGCTATAAGGTGTCATTGCATGTTGAAGTAGAAAGTCATAGTCCATTACAGCTGATATGAGGTGGAAAGTTACTAGGAGCCCAGCAAGCAATGACTGATGTCTGCTTCCTCTTAGTCTTTAAAAGCGCATTAATTCAGACCAATTATTACATATTTTTGCAAGAACTATATATACATATGAAATTAAGGAAAACAGATCAGATTGAAGCTCATAAATGTTTTTGGAAAGGTCACAATAGTTATCCTTTGCCAACAAATGGACACGACAGCTGCTCAGCCTAAACTCTAAAAACCTTGGTTATATTTCTCATCACCCCTGTTATTTATTCATGTATATGTTACATTATAGAAGTTTAAAGATAGCTAGCATACTTTGCTACCCACTGCATGAGTCACAGTACTTGAAGAGAAGGTGATGACACTGGGCTCTACCTTATACAGTGCATCATCACTGTAAATATACTTTGAAGAGATGCTCTTTGAATCTATTGATACTCCACATCATACACTTATGAACTATTAATGGCACAGCATATATTCATCAGATATTATCATGTCCATCTCCCTGGGATGAGCACAGTCGTCTGCCTTTCATGCAACCATTGGTTCACTTCATTTAAAATAAAAGAAATCTATGCTTTTCAGAGCAAAAGAATTCAATAGAATTAGAAAATTCAAAAGAAGTTTGAGACACTGCCCAAATTTTGTTAACTACTAATTTGTCGTTCAACTGAAGAGGTACATTAGTAAACCCTTTCTGGGATTTAAAAAATATTGCATTGAGCCAAAGAAGAAAACAGCCTCATTTTAATCGAGTCCACCTGCAGTAATAGTGAATTCTATGGGGAAGGAGTTAATTTAGATATTGTATCTTTACTCTGTTGCTTTTGGTATTGTTTAATTGTCTGCAATCAATGGCAGTTTGCCAAGTAAAAATTTATCATTGAGCTTTTAAAAAGTTTCATTTGAAAGCTAAAGGTGAATCTTTGGCATATGCTGTTGGACTCATTGAAACACAAGCTGGCAATCAACAGAAATGGGAACACGTGGAAAGCCATCATGTTTGGCAATACCCTGTAAGATTGTAAGATTGAAGTACCAGTCTGTTTAGGTCTGGAGCCTGGGACCTCATCCTAGGTAGAGATGGATCTGACTGGACAACATTGAAAGTCAGTCAGTAGAGTGGCGCTGATAAGCTGTAATGTTTACTTTTGCTCATTTTAAGTCCACCTGCCCTTCTCCCAGTAAGAAGCCTCCAGGCCTATTGTTGGTGGGAAAGATGAACCCGAGATTGCAGACAAATTGTACATCTGTAATTTGATGCTTGTCTTTGGCAGTTTGTTTTTGAAGCCTGAGGAGAGTTAAATATGCATGGCTTCAACATGGGTGGCTTCAAGTTTTTTTTATGTGTTTTGTTTTTGTTTTTTTATCAAAACAACAAACAAATGGCACGAATTCTTTATTTGGTGAAGACAAACAGAATTCAAAAATGATCTTTTTGAGAAGAAGACGCCATGTGAGTTCCAGCAGTTAACTAGATTTGTTTGTTTCTTCTGAAATGGAGCTACAGTGATATTTACTGAGAGCATGCACACATACTGAACAGGTGCGCAACCTCACACATACAAACACACTCACTCACTCACACAGACATGCTCCCATCCTTGGTTGAGAAAGAGACAAACCTAAAGATCGCCACGGAGACCCATCTTTCAAATTTATTCATTAAACTCCCAAATGCTCCCCTTAACGAATGTAATTAGAATATGGTAATGAGAGAGGGCTGAACCAGGGAGTGTTGTAATACGCTTAGCAGCACAGAGGGAGAGAAGAAGAGGGAGAGATACAGATAGAGACAGGAAGGGAAACAGAGTAAGGGAGTTAGAGGAGAGAGAAATAGAGAGACTGACTGACAGGGTGCCAATTTATGTCTTGTTGTAAACAAGTATTTATGCCAATGAGAGGTGGTGCACACTATTTCTTTTTTTTCCCCTCTCTCTCCGACTACCTCTGTCTCTCTCTTTCTCTTCTTCCATGCCTCTCTATATCTCTGTGTTACTCTGTCTTTCCTTAGCATACCAAAACCTCCTCAATAACAATAACACCTACAGCAGCAGAGCAGAGACGAGCCTCACAGGACAGAATGACTTACAGTCAAACGAGGCACAGGGGTTAACGCAACCACTGGAGACTTCATTGAGACACCACCCCCTACTCTCTCTCCCACCCTCCCCATCTTCTTCCACCCCCCACTAGCAAACACACATTTGTCATGAGAGATTTCAATGACACGTCTGCGTGCGTGTAGTGTGGGTGTGTGTGGTACGCAGTCTTTCCTACTTAACTTTTGTGGGAGTTTTTGAGCAGTCTGACAAGCTTTATCCAAGACACCCTAGCACAGCAGGGGCCCTGGCATTATGTTTGACACCACACACCTGTTGCTGTCTTTGATGTGTTCATCCCCCTACTGAGACAGAGGAGGGTGTCTCCTCAAATGCAAATACAAGATGGGAAGAAGAGGACAAGTAAGGTGTGTGAGAGGGGAAGTCTTAGAAAAATATGATTGATGTTCCCTCTGTGGATTGGTACTGACTCTTTCTTGCTCTCAGGTCTCTGCTAAAAAAGTTTGTGCTGCTTTCCATATGTTGTGTGCGAGAGTTTGAATGTATGCATGTGTGTGGAAACCTTCAACATTTGGACATCTAATCTTGGTGAAGGAGAGATGAGTGGGATACAAGACAGGGAAAGAGAGAAACTGGTGAGTTTGAAGGCAGGGAGAACAGGAAAGTAAAGAGGTCAGACCAAAAGGAGAGGGAATGGGGGAATGAAAGAGTGAAGGAGAGAGGAGAGTGGCGATTTCATTATAAAGCTGTCACTCACATGGGCAGCAGCCACCACATCGACTCTTCTGAGACAAAACCTCTTTGGGCTTGTGTGTGTGCTTTCATTCATGCTTGTGTATCCTAGCATATGGTCATGTCACTGGACATGAGCATTCAGTGTGTGTGTGTGTGTGTAAGAATGTGGGATGTTACAGTTATGGTGTGACAGAGACAAATGTGACTCTCTCTCAACCAGGTGGCAGGGGTAGGTCCTGGCTCAAGGTCAAACCTTGTCCTCCAGTGATAGACCAGCACAATATGTGTGTGTGTGTGTGTGTGTCTGTTTGCATCTAAGTACTAGCATGTGTGTGTATGTGTATAGGTGTATGAGTGTGTTTGTCTATGCTGTGCCTGAGCATAAGAGGAAAGAGAGAAAACCAGAAAGTTTTTGTTTTGTTTTGTTTTTTTTTTTTTCAACACAAGTGACATTGTGTATTAATGGATGTCCCATTTATATGCATGTGCATACAAATCATGTCCATGGATGTGCATGTGTCTATTGCCTCGTGTGATGAGGTGTTTATATGATAAACACAAGGCAAGCTTGAGAGGAATTCTGATCAGGGGCTTTGCAACAGTTGTTATGGAAACAGCATTAAGCAGTTGTATTAGCCAGTGGAGGTAATATAAAGACTGTTGAAAGTAACACACAGTAGGGAATGAGGCGGTTTGGGAATATAATACAAACTACACATTATTGCTCTGGTTTACAATAGACTTGATGAAATTTTATTGTGTGGCTAGAACAGAACAAAATTATCTTTGTTGTAACTCACTGTCTGGCTCTCTTACTGTTGAGCGCTACACATTTTAATTAGCAAGGTTAGAGGAACATAGAGCAAGACATTATTGGTCTGGTTTACAATAGACTTCACATCATTTACGTCAGCTTAAAGCATAACACAAATTAGCAGGGCTCCAGCTGCTCCCTCTGCAACATTATCTTAAGTTCAGAGTCTTCGGAAAGGCACTCACTGCTGCATGACATTGGAGATGTTAGAGGTCATTGAGGACTGACTTAGATATTATACACAGAGATGCTGAGAGATTGGCCCTGTCACGCTTCTGTCAATAACTGCATGATAAGGCACCCCTCCGTTCTAATGGATTAATGATTATTGCAGTTAAAATGAAATTGTGTAACAATATAGGTTTAGTATGAAATTGTCATTGTTATACTTTATTTCCATGATGAACATTGTTAAAAATAGACCACGAAAATAAGATGTTGTTGAATTGATGGCAGAAATAGTGCTCCATATCAATGTTAAAACCAGTGAGAAGTCTTTTCGTCTGCAAATAAATAAATAAATAAATGAAAAAAGAGGCAATTTGGGATAGAGGGTCATATCAACGTCATACGCTGACAGGGTTGTTCTGGGAAGGAGAGAAGCAGTGGAGGTTCTCTGAAACAAATTACAGCATCAGCAGACCTCCCCTGGTAATACTAATGCAGTTATTTCCCCCATATACGTATACAAGACTTACCATGCTCAAGGAGAAGAGTAGGAACCAATTCTATAGTTAGGAAGGACACTTGAGTTTTCGACCTCCTTGTACCGCCAAAATAAACTGTTCAATGCCAAATGATTTCTGTGGTGAGAACTAGCAGCAGCCTTCGTTTGAGGCACTTCGAAAGGATGTGACAGTTGCAGTTTACAGACAACTCTGTTTTTTCCAGATCTCTGTCAGGGTGATGCTCATGTACACATTCATGTACATGCACACACACATGCACACATACAAATACAGACCCTTAAACAGATCCTCCCAGGGGAAGGTTCCTGGATAGGTTGCAGTATAGCACCCCCACCCTCCCACCTCTGGAAATATCCCTGAGGCCGGTAAGCGTGTGCATGTGAATGGGCTTGTGTGTGTAAGCATACGTGTGCGTCTGTCTGCGTTTCTCTACATGCCACCGGTTTCTTGGAGGGAGATGGTCTCAGTGATGCGTGAGTGGGTGGCTGATTTCCCCAACTGCATCGCTCACACCAATCTAACTTCCCACTCATGTGCTTTGCTTTGTTAGATATTTCTTAAGTAACTCTCTTTCTCTCTCTCCCAGACAGACAGGAATAAGTTGCGTGTTGGGAAAATGCGTGTGTGTGTGCGTGTGTGTAAGTGCATTTGGCGTGGCTTGTCGTAATGTATTATTACGTAGACTCACAGAGACATGCACAATGTCTGGGTTTCTAGAGTAGATCTCTGGAGGAAGATTTTTGTCCCTGTCCCTGTGTCTGGCACAGCTAACACACACACACACACACACTCAGAGTATTCCTGAAGGGTCACTGTGTCGGCAGGCATGCTCAAAGCGCTCCATCACTGGTTTCCACTGGGACAATAACTGTGACTTCCTGAGGATCGACCTTCAGCATCTCACTTCTGTCACTCTTCACGTGCGCGCATGTGTGTGTGGGTGCCTGCATGAGTGTGTGTGTGCATGAGCTGGTTGAGGAAGTGAGCGGCAATGTGTGTGTGTGTGTGGGTGTGTTCTAGAGTGTGTCAGGCTGCAGTTTCAGCTGACTCTTCTGTTTCTGGCTTTTTAATGGCTCTTATGGGGCAGGCCCTTAATTGCAAGTCTCTCTCCCTCCTTCTTAATCCTCCCATCCTTCTGTCTCTCCCAGCCCCTCACCTCCTCTCTTTTTCTCCTTTCTCCTCCTGCCTCCCACTGGCTGACAGTCACTAGGGGAGCCCAAGTGCCTGGCTGGGGCTATGGAGGCCATATAGGATATTGACTTGCTGCGGAGTGGTTTGGGAGGAGGAGAGGTGGCTGCCTGTCACAGCTAATGAATAGATGCATAAATGAATGAGGCACTCCTCTGTGTGTGTGTATGTGTGTGGAGGTGGGATAGTGTGTGTACTGTTGTGCTGAGTTAAAATGTGCCTGTGTGTGTCCAATCTAAACTTGGTTCTGAGCAGTTTTATGAGCCAGACAGACATTAACAGGCCAGCCTGATAGTGATAATTACTAAGGGTGTCATGGCAGTCCGTCCCACACACACATACATAGACATATGTGTGCATGTGTGTGAATGACAGATGAGCTAGTGGGGGTTGGGATGTAAGGATTGAATGAGAGATCTTTAAAAAAAAAAAAAAACAATCCAGTTAAGTGCCAGCACCCTCCAGCTGCTCTCTCTCTCTCTCTTTGTCTCCCTGCCTTTTTTCCCCTCTGCCTCTCTGTCCTTCCATCTCCTATGATCGGTGTGTAGCTGAAGTGCTCTCATGCCAAACTGGGACAAATACCTAAAAACACATTCACACACAGACACAGACAGAGAGGAAGAGAGGGAGACGAGGTCTGGAGAGGAGACTGTTGATCTGAGGGGGTAGATGAAGGAGTGCTTGAGTGTTGATGTCTTCCTCACTATTGCTTTGTGCCACATTTCAAACACTGATTGCCTTAAGAGGACAATTTACATTTCATAGTCTTTCACAACAAGTGGGTGAGATGGGAGTCAGAGATAGGAAGAGAGAGAAAGATGTTTCAAGGAGGAAGCCAGGGGTAAGAGAGTTCACCATTCAAAGGGGGAAAATCTGTGTTGAATGAGCAACAAGAAAAATCTGAGCCATAAACAATAGTTTTTTTGGCTGCATCTCCGTGTGCCTCTGTTACTGTGCATATGGATGTTTTGTTTTAGCTTCATCTCAGTAAAATGTACCTGTAGGATTTTAACTATCTTTTACCATATTGGACACGTGAGCGTAAAAGAGGAATGGAAATGGAGGAGTAAAGAGAAGAGGGGAGCTGAGCTGAGGAGATGAAAAGAGAGCCGGAGGAATTAAGAATCAAGTTAGGAGGGAGGTTTATCTGACAGGAAACTGTGAAACGGCAAAGTACAAGAAAACTTTTCCTATCAGTGCACTCTCTCCACTAGTGTAAAGGTCTGCACTCCCCATCTGTGAGTGTGTGTCTATGTGTTTATATGCGTGTGTTTATGTGGCATGTGCGTATTTAGGAGATAGCTTTTCCTCCCCAGTGGAGGGAGACATCAGTGTGTCGGTGAGCGTGATTGGTTGTTGGCCCTGAGGGTATGTCCTCTATATCTGTCTCCTGACTGGCTGCTCTGTGACCAATCAGGCGCCCAGACTGCACCGTGGCAATCAGATAGTGACATATTCTCTGTGGGCATCAGCAGGTCATCTGGAAATACCTGTTATGTTTTATCTCCCTGTGACACACACACGCGCACTCCCATACACACACACTAATATAACCTTTCCGTCTTGTCTTTGTCTCGCTAGGAGATTGCTGCATATCTCATCACTTTTGAGAAACATGATGAGTGGCTGACGACATCACCAAAAACCAGGTGAGGAGTTTGAAGACAATTGTTTTTGCACACACACACACACACACAAGCACACATGGCTTCATATACAAACAGAATAACTCAGTAAGACAGAGATTCACATGAGTTTAATCCAGAAGACTGAGTACCCGTGTTTCATTATTGGTGTATGCTGAATGTCTCTGGAGTGTCCCACTCACTGGCTGCTCTACATGTAGAGAAAGCTCTAGAACATGGCTGGACTGTAAAGCACCTAGTCAGCTGAAAATGGAGTTTTAATGAATGTAAATGTATTAGGATAAATGATGTATAATTCAGACACAGGAGGGTGAAGGGGGGTTTAAGATGAGGGAGAGCACTTGTGTATATATATGGTGGGGTGAGAATGGGGATGATTTACATGGTAGAACTGAATATTCATTGATCCAAAAAAAAAAAAAAAAAAAAAACATAGTTTGCTCTTTTCCAGAATGGGAAGCAGTGGCACCAGGAAGGAAAGGAAGAGAAAATGAAAGACAAAAAAAAGGCAATTTCAATTATTGATAAAGCACCTTATTGACATTTCCTTTAATTAATACAGATGTAGATGTGATAAAATAAAAGGAGAGAAAGACAGAAGAAAGAGGCAGAAAAGTAAAGTAAGCCAGTGAAGCGGTCACCTCGTGGCCCCGTTTCTGATTACTGACACTGCTGAAAGCCTGAGGTGATGCCTCTGTGCTCCCATTGTACGAGCTGAAGGACTCTTCTCAGGAGCAGCCTGAGGCTGGCAGCACAGTTTATGTTGTGGATGGATTTCTCATTGATTGGTTGTGCTGCCATATAGCCTCAGCCTCCCAGAAGCAACAGCAGCAGCAGTCATATTGGTGTTATTGAGCAGCAGTTAGATATAATCCCATTTACACATGACACGAGGCACGATTAGAACAGATTACACCTAATCCCATCAAATGGAAAGGAGCTCAGTTTACGGAGCCAGTGACATTTATGTGCATGCAAGCATGCGTCTGTATATGTGTACCTGTATCCCTATGTGTGCATCCACTTACGCATTTTGAGGCAATATTAAGTTAACAATCATGACCTTCACTTCTCCTCTCAGTGAAGTACCTCATCAGTTCAAAGTAATGAATATTACCTCCTCCCTCCTTCTTCTATCACTTTTTGCATCTGCTCCTCCTTCTCTCCTCCCTTTACCGGACTCACTTTCTCGCCCACTCTTTCTCTTTAGCTTGCTGTCTTTTTTCCCACTCTCCTCCCCTTGCCTTCTCTGTTTTCGCTCTGCTACACTGTGGAACGGTGGAAAAGCTTTTTATATCCCACACATCACAGCCCAGTTACAATCAATAGCATTTATGTCTGCTTGAATCGGAGGGTTTGAGAACATGGGCACCATCCACGTGCAAGCACCTCCACACACAAACACACACACGAAAATGCACGTATTTCCCACCCACATGTACACACAGGCACACATCTGATCTCATCCATCTTCTCCATAACATAATTAGAATCAGCAGCTCTGAGATGACTCACACTGCTCGAGACAGAGAATAAACTCAGCTTTGATCGGAGGGTGGGGGTCTCCACTCCAATAAGAAACTGGCAAGCTCACCCCAAAACAGAACAGATTTAAGGTGTCAAAGAAAATCAACTCAAAGTAAATTCAATTTCACTACACACACTGTTCTGAGTAAATTGCAATCATCTCAGTCCATATAGATGTGTCTACATCAAATTTTAACAGCAAGGAGACGAGAAGAGAGGCAGCTAGAAAATTGAAGAGCAAAAACAGAGTTTAGGTTAGGAGTAGAAGAGACAGATGAAATGAGAGGAAGAGGAACCAAAAGAGTATAGAGAAAAAAAATATTGTATTGTATATATGTATTGGAGGAATTAAGGCTGAATGTTGATGGAGAAGAGGAGGTTATCGTGAGAAGAGCGGCGGTGTGTAAAAATGTGTGTGTGTGTGTGTGTGTGCGTGCACACATGTGTGTGCATGAGAGTGGGGGCACTTGTGAGTATGTGTTAATTTATTGATTGTTAACATGCGTCTTCTCTTGCTCTTGTCATGTGATAAGGCAGAGAGGCAATTTTCCTCCACCTACGCAAACCCAGAAATCCGCTCGCACACCTGTCCTTAGCGTTTTAGAAGTATAATGATTGATTGCTGAGCATCAGGTTTGACATTGAACTCAAAGAACACACGGCTGTAGATCCTGCCATCTCTAATATCACTGCAGCATCTCATCTCCTTCTCTCTACATGCATGGCTCCTGTTGTGTGTGTGCGCGTGCATGCCTGTTCATACCACCAGGTGTATATAGAATGGGAGCTGGGAGGCCAATGTTCCCGCTGTGCTGATAAATCACCCTACTAAAATATTAACACGTAGTAGTGTGAGTCTGTGTATGAAAGGCAGGGGGTGGGGGTGGGGTCTATAGGAATGTTAGGTGAGTAACATTGACGTCACCATGTAAACCATGACCATGTTTTCGTTTCAGTTGGTATGTATGATTCAGCAGTGCAGGATAATTTTGATCATTTTCGTCATTTTGAACCTACAGCCTGAAAATCACCTCTGGTCAGTTTCCATGGAGCTGAATGCAGTCACTTTCAACAAAATTACCACAGCATTTATTCTGTTCAATCATAGTAAATAATAAAAGGTTTTGTGCATCTCTTTACCCTCTCCTCTACCAGGCCTCAAAATGGCTCTATGATCCTCTACAACCGTAAGAAGGTCAAGTACAGGAAAGATGGCTACTGCTGGAAGAAAAGGAAAGACGGGAAGACCACCCGAGAGGATCATATGAAGCTCAAAGTGCAGGGAGTAGAGGTGAGAGGCTGCGGTGGAAAAACAATCTGATGAGCACTTGTATAGTTTCCCTGCCAAGCTTGTCCTTAAGTTACTCTCCTTCGCTCTGAGGAGAAACATACATGTAACACAAATATAGGCACAAACACACACGCAGGGAAGCTACAGGCTAATATGTTACCTGAGAGCATGTGGTGTCCCTCTTTCTTCCCCTCCCTCCCCTGCTTCTCCTTCGGTCTCAGTCTCTCTCTCACTCACTCTGTCTCGCTCACTCTCTCTCTCTTTCTGAAAGATAAGAGTGTGTTTGGCTTGAGGCCAGGAATGATGTCAATGCCTCCTTCAGCAGAACAGAGAGGGGTATCGATCCAGTCTCAAGGCAGCGTCTGTGTGTGTGTGTGTGTGTGTGTGTATGTGTATATGTATATGCACGAGCGTGAGTCACATCAGCCAGCTCAAAAATTGATTATTCAGCAGGAATATACCAAGAGGTGAGAGGAGTGAGCATGCATGTTTTGTCAGAAACAGAAAGGATGAGATAGAAGGGAACGTAAAGGGGAGAGTTAGGAGGCACATGGATGTTTACAGGGGCCTTGGTAGTTTTGTTTTATAGGTGAGCAGGACCTAGGAAAAACGCCAGGCAAAAAAAAACAAATGTAAAGGGAATAATTGAGATCATTTGTTTCTCTACTAGTTATGACTCCACTCTCACATTGACAATCATGGAACATATATTTTTCTGCATTTGCGCACCAACACTCCCATACACACATGTATATACAAAGTCAAAGTGTTTCTCTCCCTGGTAGTTGCTCAGTAATTGTTTGTGTCACCTCTTCCCAAGACCCCTCCCCACCCCCCCACCCCCAAGCAAGCAAGCAAGCAAGCAAGCAAGCAAGCAGCGTGTAGAGCATAGTATGGGAATGAGGGAATGAGCTGAGCAGTGAGATGAGCAGAGGGAGCAAAGGAGGATGGGGAGAGGCAGGAAGCCAGAGAGAAAAACATAACCCTGGATGGAAAGCCTCCTCATATTGAATGGAAATATATGGAAATGCACTCTGCCTTCAGCAAAACACACTTAGATAGAGGGCAGGCTACTTCTGAGAAGAGGCAAAATGGCGAGAAAATATAAGTGTGAGTAAGTGTCTATGAAAAAGAACACAGGACATAATTTAAGTTTGATTATATGTGAGTATTTAAATAAGCGATTTATATGTGCACATGCATATATTAGTGTGTGATTCATGTAGTAAGGGTATATCAAAAACTGGCCCTGATGACCTTGATGGAAGACTTATCTGTCATTATTCCTTCCAATGTTGTGTTCATTAGCATGAAGTATCGAATGTCGATACATTTGGAGTGTTCACCAAGATTTCTGAAGTGCATAATGTAAATATTTTCAAGAAACTGGAACTTGACTTTTAAGTTTGTGTTAACTTATTAATTTATCTGATGCTTATTGAGTTAGATACTAATTTTGCTCAGTTTATGTTGTTGCACTCTCTCCAAGTTCCTACGTTCCTCAGCATAACATTTTTAATATGCTTGAATCTATAGTATTGAAAAATAAAACGTACAGTTAGTTCAGAAGCTCAAACACAACACTGGCCTCAGTATTGAAACATTTCATTTGCAGACCAAAACTTCATACCAAAGACAAGTGTTACAGACCCTTTGAAGCTGTGCTGGGCTGTGTATCAACCTCTGTGATCGTACTTGGGCAATATTCACACATATGCACATAAACATACACACATCTATACACAGTTTTTTATTTGTGTATTCTTCCTCTGCTAGATGGAATCCATATTGAACTTCCTCACCATCCTGCCCACCATGACACTCCACTTCAATCCTATGTCTTCCTCACTTTCTCCTCCTCTTCTTTGTCCTTGTCACTGTTACTGATCTCTGTTGCACTGTCTGTAAGCTGACAACATTGTGACTTTTTGCGCATTCGAAGTGGGTTATGTCTAGCCTTGCTGAGGCAGTAAATTTCACAATCTCTTGTGTTGTAATTGTCAACATCAGATTTATGGTATTGTAGAAAAAGGCATTTGGTGAAAAAAAAAAAAAAAAAAAGCGTACCGCGTGTTTGCAATTTATCTTTAGCAGCACATTCGATACAGCCTAAGTGGGTATAACCTAAGTTCTCCTCTTCTGTTCTCTCCTTCACTGTTCTCTCCTCTTTTCCTTTTTCGCTTTTTGTCTTGCTTCCACCTTTCTTTATCCCTGCAATCTCCTTTCCTCTCCTCTCCTCTCTCTAGTGTCTGTATGGCTGCTACGTCCACTCCTCTATCATCCCCACCTTCCATCGTAGATGCTATTGGCTGCTGCAGGTAAGCCCACCCCCCGTTCCCTGCTGACCTTTTCTTACATATTTATACACATGCAAAACAAGACATTGGGGGGATTTATTGAGAGATGATAATTTGTTAGTGGCTCACATTTATAGCAGGATAGTTTTCAGGGCTTTTCCCTCATATTATGGCCGTTCTATAACATTTATTCCAGCTATGTTAAGACTTAATTCACCATTCCATGTTAAACTGGACAACCAGAAAATATATAGTGTGTTATTACACTTTTTACACAAACCTTCGTCTGTTAAACTGTCCATTATATTTTCAAAACAACACTAAGCCAAGCCATAAACCAGCAATAAACATCCTCCTCTTCTGAATTAATGAGGCAGCCTATGGTGAAAATACTATCACAAAGCTGGGATCATAATAAAACTTGATGTTGTTTGACTGAGTGGAGTGTCCTGTGCTGAAATGATTGGGCCACTAGAATATACCTAGAATGAGCTCCTGTCCAATGCTAACATACAGAGCACAGTAGTGAAAGCTATTTTTCACTACAAGATGACTGGAACTTCCCCAGCAACCCTGACTCTCAATACTTATAGTGGGGATCAAGCACCAAGGGCTGACTCTGTATGTGGTCCTCTCCCAGAAAAGGTAGAGAAAGACCACACAACATGCTCACTTAACACACACACACACACGTGCATGTGTCCCCCCTGTGTATAAAGCATGTTGTTTTTCGTAGAGATGTTGGACTCATTCTGCTGCTCATGTGAAAGACAACAGAGAGAAGAACACACACACACACACATATACACTTCTTCCCTCTATTGGCCATGCAACCTATGGTCACAAGGACCTCATCATCTTCAGGCGACAGGTTACATGATGAATCTTAAACATGTCTGAATACATTTACACTGCCTCGCTCTTCATCTCTCTCTGTTCATTTCAAAGAAAATATTGAAGACCTAGCAATGTTCATTTGAAATATAGAATTGCATATATATTTATGTATTCTTCACCAGAATTTCCTGCATAATTTGTCACAAGCAATTTACAGGGACATTCCAGAGACTGACTGTAAATTGAATATGCCCTTCCCCAATATTTCTTTTTTCCACATCCCAAACTAGTTAGATCCCTGCAGTCTGAAATTATGAAGGAAAATGCTAGTTGTTTTATCTGTGATGTCCCATTTTCTACTCTTTGCACAGATATCAAAACACATCAGTGATTATGATCATAAATCAGTCTGTGAGTGCTGTTGCATTGCACAGTGTGGTTTTTTAGCAGCCCACTGTGCCATCCTCTTTTGGAGAGAAAAGTGTTCCACCTCAGCAGGTCCTCCCCCTCACCTGAGTCTGTCTACTGAATCTTTCATCAAGAGGAGCTTCTCACTCTCTCTATCATGCACACACACACACACACACACACACACACACACACCCATACACATGCACACACAAACATGAATGTGAATGTACCTGTTGAATCATTCATGGAGTAGAAAGAAATTCCATAGGTTTGCTAGTGACCCACTGTATAGTGAGAACTTCTTTGAGCCTCTGTTTATTTCATTCTTCCTCTCTAGATATATTACGCACACTCACATACACACAAACACACGTCGACACTTGCACAGCCTCTGCAGGGTTAGAGAGAGTGATGAGTGGGCTTGAGTTGTTAAATCTTTTATGGACAGGTGAGAATATCTTATCTGACACGCTATGTCCGACTTCTTTCCTGACCTCCACTTGCTCTCTTGCTTTCTTTCTGCATTTCCCCTCCATCCACTCCACAACTGTAAATAGACTCTATTGTTCTGTTCTCTCGTTCCCAGTATCCTGCAAGAACATGACTATGACTTAATGTGTAAAAGGCCATGTTAAGGTAACACAAAGCATATGTATGTCTTGTGTTGTGTTTCTTGTCCTGTATTGCAGAACCCCGATATTGTGCTGGTGCATTACCTGAATGTACCGGCGGTGGACGATAGCGGGAAACCATGCGGTCCTGTCCTCTGCTCCATCAACACAGACAGGAAGGAGTGGGCCAAGTGGAGCAAGGAGGAGCTCATTGGGCAACTCAAACCCATGTGTGAGTTTGCTTTACTTTCATCCCTGCATTCACCTCCCTCCTACTCTCAAACTCTCGTGTTTCAGCCCTCATGCTTGTCCTTAACCTGAGGATGTGAGTCACCTTGGGCCAATAACACCACCACTTGTCATGGTACAGTAGTGATGAAAAAGGTGATGGCACACAAAATTAATCTGTGGGAAACCAGTGTAATAAATCTAAAACACACATAATTTGATAAAATTATTTAGGCTTTATAAACAACTTGGCAGCCAAAAGAGAAACAGTTTGGAGCTGTGCCATTACTTATTAGATGAGACAACAGGTGCTTACAACAATTCAGGGGAGATGATATAAAAATTTCTCTCTTGCATGAAAGAAGAATATAGACTCTCATTGGTGTTAACAATTTTGCTCACATGTCTTGTTGTCACTGAATGCAGAGATAAATTGGAAATCCAAAAAGCAACAGCTGGACCCACCAAAAGGCATATTCATACACTCACAGTGCCATTCTTATTTAAATAATGTATTTCCCATCAACATGAAGTGATAACAGCACTTTACACAAGAGTGATTAATTTCAAGATAACATTGTCAAATGCCACCTTTGGGAAAGAGACATGCAGCACATACATGCCACTCAGCCAGGCTTAATACAGATTTGGAGACAGTCAGCGTCATGCTGCCACCTAGAGGTGAATGCACTTTATTTTCCAGAGAGGGCTAGAGAGAAGACAGAGGGGTGCCCAAAATATCCAGCATGTATTATTCATAAATTAGCATCAGGGAGTATAAACACATACTCACACACATACATACCTTTTGTTCTGATCAGCTTTGGAAGGGCAAATAAGGACAGCTTCCCAAAACAATCTGGCTTGTTGATTAAAGCACTATTTAAACTCTCAATGTTCATATTAAATCATTCTCTCTTTTGTCCTTTGTACCTGTTAATTTGCTCACACAAAATTACTTAGTTTTTCCCTTTTAAAGCAATTTAATGTTGAAACTGGTAATACCCTCAAATGTCAAATAATGTCATTATGTGCATGAGAAGATTATTTTTGGGAAATTTTACATATATGTATTGAAAATGTTTATTAAGATTTTTGTCACTGATGCACATCAGTGTTCATGAACTCCGTCTATGTAGATACTGAACACTGGAGGGCGCCAATATACACTGTACTGACCTGAGCAACCGAAAGGACAAAATATGACAACAGTATCCACTGGCTTTAATTGTGTTTATTTTATTTGTTTATTTATTTTTTCATTTGCCTGTTCGATGTGCCTTCATTCAGGTGCTGGAAGCAGCCTGCATCAGAAATGTTCCAGTGTCAAGCAACGCATCATCTCATCCAAGCAGGAGTCAGGGGCAGCAACAGGAGGTGGAGCTGCAGTGGGTACTGGCGTAGCAGCAGGCCAGAGAGCTGAGGAAGCAGATGGCACAGAGGTCCAGAACAGCGATGTGTCAGAAGGCCAGACAGAGCCCAGTCCTGGAGGGGGCAGGAGCAGAGCGGGCGGGGGAGAGAGGAGGAATGGCAGGTTAACCAAACCCTCTTTGCTCCCACAAAGCAGCATGGAGGTGTCCTCTTCCACTTCCACCAACCAGGTGGAGGTCCCTGACACTACCCAGAGCTCCCCATTGTCAATCACTAGTGATATGGCTGACAGCCCTGCTCTTGCCATTGGGGCTGGCTTGTCGCAGAGCACAGCTGTGTTCATGTCTGAAGTCACCACTCTGACTGGGGATTCAGTTTATTCCACTGGCCACACCCACCTGTTGGCATCCACCCATGAGAGTACCACTGCTGGAATCCTGTTGGCTGTTGCCCCCGAAAATCAGAGGTTTGCTTCGTTTCCTGGTGGTGTGGGGTTAGGGGAGGGAGGAGAGCTGGTTCTGTCCAGCTCTTTAGATTCTACTGGAGGAGTCAGCCTTCCTGAAACCACCATGACCTTTGACCCTGATTGCTTCCTTAACAATCCTAAGCAGGGCCAAACATATGGCGGAGGTGGAGGGAAGACTGAGGGATGTAATGGCAATGATAGTGGACTCCACTGTTCTTCTAATGGGTTTGTCTATAACCCAGCTCTTGTCAACAACATCAAGACAGAATCGACTCCCTTGGAGCAGCCGCTGGCCACTCAGAGCAGTTATGTGGGAGAGGGGACAGGCCTCAGCCCGAGCACCACCCTGGAGCAAATGGACTTCAGTGCTGTCATGTCATCAGCCTGCGTCCCAAGTCTGAGTCAAACTTCGCACCACCCCTCCCCAAGCCTCTTCCTCCAGGCTTCTCCTCAGACAAACCAGCCCTCTCAACTGCAGACCAATGGTCCTGAGGCCACCCAGGAAACAGGTGAGGCCCAAGCTTATATAGGTCTGCCCACGGTGCCAACAGACTCTCCGGTCACTAATGGGGATCCACATGCACACCTCCACCAAGCCAGCTCAGACCAGCAGGCCTTATGTGGAAGGAATGGACAAGCAGCAGCAGTGAGCTCTTTTCCCCTGACCACACAGGATACTACTGTTGACCAGTCAAGCAGCAGGGGACATCGAGAGGTAGGGAGCTTAGACAAGGCTTCTGAGAATGGAGGAGAGTTACTTCTCAAGCAAGGAGATCCTCATGAGCCCTACACGAGTGTGGACAGTGAGCACTACCTGCAACCCACAGATGAAAATGGAGGAGGAGAGGAGGGTGGAGGAGGTGGAGGTGGTGGAGGAGGAGGAGGAGGAAGTGGAGGGGGGGGTGAAAATGAGATTCTTTGTAATGGTGTAAGCTTGCCAGGGGCCAGCAGTTCAGTGGTGGCTAGTCCTCAGTCGATAACTCCTGGTGCAAACATCGAGGGGGCTCTCTATAGCTCTCCTCTTCCTCAGCAAGGTGGGGGTGTGTCTGCTACAACAGCTGGAGCAGGAGCAGCTATAAGTCTGGAAGGTTTCGAGGCGTCATTTGGAAGCCAATTCTCCGATCTCATCAATGATTTCATCTCAGTCGAGGGGTCTGCAGGCGGTGTGGGAGCAGCTGTAACTGGGGTTCTGATGCCCCAGGAGGGGGCAGCAGGAGAGGAGCAAGGCACAGGAGCAGGCCATCTGCAGGGTTCTGAGGTGGAGCAGGGAACTCTGGGACTCCTTCAGGAGACTGGAAGGCTGTTTGGTGTGACAGACTACTCCCCAGAGTGGTCTTATCCAGAGGTTAGTAAACCTAACATGATTATCATTCATTATTTATTCATGGTTCCCTACAGTAAAATCAGTCCCTCCACCACATGATTGATGGTGGCTTGTACGGATGTTAACTGAAATCATGTTCAGCACAATTTGTGCTAAGACCGCCGGCCGGGTTGTGTGGTCATTAAGGACTCAGAATATCTCAGACTCAGCTGATTGGGTTTTGATGAAATTTCAATATTACACTGCTTCCCCTGGGTGGCTTCATTAATGTAGCCATGTACCACTTATATCTCAGACACCAGTTCTGTCATTGAACTATGATGAAACTTGTGGAAATATAACAGCACAACTTCTAAAAACTAAACCTCGCTCAAGCAGCACGACAGCATAGTGGTTAGGGTTGTGGTGCTGTCGCCCACAACATAAAGGTTGTGGGTTTGGTTCCTGGCCTGGGGCCTTTCTGTGCAGGGTTTGCATTTTCTCCTGTGTCTACGTGGGGTTCCTCACCTTCCAAAGACATCGATTTGTGACTCTAAATTGTCTGTCGGGGAATGGTTGTTTGTCTTTGCCTGTCTCTGTGTGTTGGCCCTGTGATGGAGGTGTGTGAGCTGGGGATTGGGTCTGGCACCCCGCATGACCTGGAATAAGATAAGCGGTAAAAAATTGAGTGAAAGCTATTCAGCTTACCAATAAACAGAAAAAATCTGTAAACGAATTTTCAATCTCCATTGTGTGCACATACTCTGCTAATATTTAGCTTTGCCTTCCAGGATCATCAGTGTTACATAATACATATTCCAGTTTTTGTATTCTTGAAAAAAAAAAATCAAACTAATCAAAGGGTTATCATTTAATTTATAGAATGAATAAAAAACCATGCATTGCAAACGCCAAAAAGAAATGTCAGCCAAAGGCTAATAAAGGGTTTGAATTTAGTCCAATTTCATGACTCCAGCATGTGTGCAGGGTAAAGTTTTGTTATTGTTGTATATTGTATTATAATATATTAATTTTAGCTACAGTGAAGAAAACATAAGGAAGTGGCTTCCGCACAGTTCATATAACTTTTTTCCACCTGGATGTAAGGAACTGCACAGCCTCTAGGGGCTGCTGCCAGGCTTTCTAGATTTGTCATCAACAAAAGTGTAATTACTTAGTAAATGAGGCAGGTTATACCATCAGTTTAATTTTATATAAAAGGAAAGTGTCAAATGTTTATGCCACTGTGTCTCTTAGGTATGCTTTAGTGACAGATGGCTGCTTGATAGAAACACAGTTCATATAAACACACATTTTCACATAGACGTGCACACACGCTGCGACATGCGTGTCCTTGTTAACCACTTTGTTTTAACCTACAATCCATTTTGTAGATTTTCTGTTGAAAAGGAAGCTAGACTGTATGATAAGCTGAGGGTTGTGTTGGTGCCCCGCAGGGTGGAGTGAAGGTGCTGATCACAGGTCCGTGGTTGGAGTCGAGTAGCGAGTACAGCTGTCTCTTTGACCACATCAGTGTCCCTGCTGCGCTCATACAGCCTGGGGTGCTGCGCTGCTACTGCCCAGGTAACGCACCTGTATCCACACTCTAACACAACTCACTGCTCTTAGTGCTTTTCTTTATTCCTAAAATTAAACATTAACACACCTTTAACCACAATAATACCTTTAAGAAGAGGCCTCCTTCAAGAAAGATGATCATGAAGAAAGTCCATTGATGTCACCTGCATATTCTTGTGCAGTCTCTTTGTACAATAGCTTAAAAGTTACAAAAAAAGGAGACTGTGAGGAAGGACGCTGTCATACAATGTACACAGTGTTTAGAAATCGTTCTTAGGATAGTGCAGTAAGTCATATCCTGCCACATTAAATATAATCCGACAGACCAAGATGGGCAGGAAGTAACATTACCCAGTTACAGTCTATTACCATACTGTCCTAAAATTATTCTTTGAGAGGAGATTTATCTCCTCATACAGTCAGCCATACTGATGTCTTACTTCATGTCTGTTTCTAGCCCATGACACAGGACTGGTGATGCTACAGGTAGCTATGGGTGGTGAAGTCATCTCTTCCTCCGTGGTGTTCGAATACAAGGCGCGTGACCTTCCTGCCCTGCCTTCTTCACAACATGACTGGCTGTCCCTGGATGGTGAGAGCATTTGTTTGTGTATTTTTAGGCATCAAAGAACAGTAACACTTTTACTGTACTGGTGTTATTTAGTCAGTCATGATCATGAATTGCACACCATGGATACCCTAAATACTATACACAGAAAGAGACTTGTACTGAACTGTTTCACTGTGTGCCTGGAGAAAACCTGTTGGTGAGTGCAGTTGCTTGGCTGTCATTGTGTTGCTCTTTTCTGTTGACTGCTCTATCCTGCTGCGTGATGTTTTGTCTACAAACACTGATGTACTGACTAGTATTGTGACGATGCTGTTGCTGTTTTATTGAATTGTCTTCTGTCCCTGGAAGCATTTAATTTTTTGCTGTGGCTCCCTGTCTGTGTACAGAATGATGATGATGACGACGATGATGATGATTATTAGTATTATCAATGATACTAATAATAATAATACATTTTATTTTTATTTAACAATGCTACTTTACAGGAGGCAATACAATAAAAACAGCAAAATCATTCAGAATAATAATGATATCACATCAATAAAAACATGCATAGAAGAAGAAAATTATTCAAGGGGGGATGTTAGCTTTTGAGCGTTTATCTGCCACCTGTTTTTTGAAAGGTGTGAGTTAATTGGCAAGATTAATTAAAATGATTATAAGGTTTATTTTTGTTTGGTTTGTTTCGAGCCTAGTCCCTGATACTTGCTTCCAGATGTTGCCATTTTAATGTTTTTTTTTCTGAATGGTGGGGGGGCATCTGTGCAAATATACCTCCCGATGTAACTGCAGCTCGGAGACACACGGGTCTCCTCAGCGAGGCATGTCCTGGACTCCTCTGTTCGCCCCCGTCTTTGTGTTGCGCAATGCGGCAATGCGGCTCTCCAGTCACAACAGGCCGGCAGTTTACCGGAGTGAAGGGCAAGGACGTGTCATTGTCCCCGGTCCGTCTGAGAGTCAAAGAGTCCAGACACCACTGACTCTGTGCTGCGTCCCCTCAGAGACCGCCCTATGCGGCTCTGTCTTTGACTTTCAGTCGGGATAGACTCGGACAAGCGCTACTACCTATTTTCGCATGATCCTTTGTTTGCCCCCTAAATACACCATCGAAGGGTCAGTGACCGAAGACAATAACCGAGATAAATATCTGAGGTGAATATGCGTCAGCACGCAGCTTTGTCACATGCCATTGCTCCGGTTTAGTTTGGTGTGCAGTCTATTGTTATGCCGATGACGACCGAGCCCCCTGCAGCTCCGAGTCTGGCGGGCGGATTTGAAGCTTTGCTCTCCCAGACACAACGTGCAGGCTGCCCCCCCCCCTCCTCCACCACCACCACCACCTCTCTCTCTCTCGCTCTCTTTCCCCCCTCTCTCTCTGCACTTAGTTGTGTTTTCTCGATCGGAGTAGCAATGTGTGAGTCGCACGCTTCAAACTAACGGGGTTGAGCAGAAGCGGGAACAAAGAGAGCATCTGATTGAGACTCGCTGTTTGGGTTCGTAGCTTGTTTGATTTTTTTAAACTAACGATAAGTTTAAAACGCGGTCTTTCTCTTCCTCTTCTTTCTTTTCTCCATTCTGCGCCCAGGTCTGTGTTGTTTGTTGCCGAGTGAAGTTTTCTTTGTCGTGCTGCTGTAGACTTATAGAAAATGTGCCTGTTGTCGCAAAGGTCTGTCAGATTCTGTATATCTGTAACAGCTACATGTGGAGCCCAGCCGCTGTAAGTGTCAGACAAAGGGAAGTAACAGTCAAGTCAAGTCCCCACGCTGTTTGTACGCTACATGTTTGGATCTAAAGGGGCTTGGTTTGTGTTGCAGCCGGCAGTCAGTTCAGACCCGAGCAGTTTCAGCACCAGCAGGAGTGGAGAGCGCCACTCAAGTCCACAACAACAAATACAAGGGCGCTAAAGTGGCTCCTGTAGAGGCCCAGAACTGTGGACAGACAAATCTGCAGACACTAACATGTGGACAGACCTGTAGACACAGACATGTGGACACAAACATGTAGACAGACCCGTGGAAAGACCTGTGGAACAATCTGTGGACTAAGCTGTGGACATAGACATGTGGGAATGTTGCTGATCACCAACTGCTTGAATAGAGATATACATACTGGGCTCTATATGGATCCAGTGCCAAAAAATCTGTTTATCTGTTGAATCATGTTTCACTAAATTATTACAGAAAAACAAAACAAACAAAAAAAAAAACAAACAAACATAAAATGACCTGTTTCCATGATTGATAAAACATTTGCTGCACATGTAGCAAAAACACATTCAAAATGTTGATATAAAAATCTTGCCTTAAACTCAGGGTGTTGGTCAGCAGGCACACATGTATCAGTGCAACCAGTAATAACTATAAAATAAACTTTGAAAAACTGCACTCAAAGGCAGGACAGTAAGTGATGACTGTAAAGAAAAAGTGTACCACCAGCAGTGTAGTTGTATGTACATAAGTATGTACAAAAAAAATATGAAATAAGCAAATTTATTACATTCAATTTGACGAACAAATTGCATTTCATTCAAAATAAATTCATTATTTTTTAAAAGTTTAATTCCTGAAAATTATTTTCAAAAGAGTTTTTAGTGTGTCCTTAATGTGTTCCACATTCCTCATCCACATCAAAGTGACATGCAAGACAATTAGATTGATAAAATCTGACACAGAAAAAGGCAGTTTTATCATTATTATTATTATGAACAACAATAATAATCATAATAATAATTATGATTATTATTCTAACATCTTCATTTCATATTCAATGTTATTGATTAAAATAACCACTTTCTTCTTATTACACCATTCCTGTTTTTGTTCCGTAAACATTACATTTACATGCTTGTTATTTAATCAGAAATGTTTGTTAATATATGTGTGAATTTACGCTTGAACTTATGCATCCCTTTCCAGACATGTGTTTGCATTTGTAATGGGTGAAGACTGATCTTTCTTGTGCATTACATGTGGCAGCTAAAAGTGTTGCTTTGTATTCAAATGAGGTGTATTACTGGAATGCCACTCCCCTTCTGATTGGCGGGCTTTAAAGGGAGGAGCTTGAGCCTTTGTGTCACTGGCAGAGCTCCACCCTTTCAGCTCAGTTTGTCTGCTGCAGACAGCAGAAAGAAAAATAAGAGTGAAATGAGAGGAGGGGAAAATAGGGAGACTGAGTGAGAGAGCAGCAGGTGGGATGACATAATGTTCACTGCAGCAAAACTGCAGCAGCACTGAAACAAAGGGTCACATTCACACACAACCATGCCACAGACATGCAAAACTTAGAAATCTTTTAAGCTGGATACTCTTTTACACTCACACAGAAGACAATTTACTTGCTTCCCCAGTTGCCCCTGTTGGTGAAAGTATTTATTGGATTTCAGCCCTGATTTATTTTCTGATGTAGTGATTTAGTGTTGGTGAAGAGATTTTCAAAGTAAGATTTACTAAAGCATAATGCTTAATCGTTTACATTAAGCAAACAATCAGGGGATGCTTACAGTTCTATGTCTCACCTTATTTTTTTGTAGATACCCAGTTCAGGATGTCTATCTTGGAGCGTCTGGAGCAGATGGAACAGAGAATGGCTGAGATAACCAATCAGAACCCTCGCTCAGAAACCATGGCAACCAAGGGCGGTGGAGTGGAGGGAGGAGGGGCCACTGAGCAGCAGTCTCAAGTAAGACAGGGAGAAGGGATTTAGTTAAGATTATAGTTTCCTTTTCAGCTATGCAATATATTAATATCAAGTGAGAATTGCATAAAAATGCATGAATAAATAAGGCATGTAAGTTTGTGTTACTGAGATAACATTTGTTTAGTTTTTTGACGATTATAGTCCAAAAATTCAAGCACCTGCAAGTAAACCAATAGCAAACCAATAGTAAAGGTTGTTTAAAGAAAATATCAGAGACCTTACAGCAGTAAGATTATTACTTTTAACTCACTATAACTCCTTTCCAATCTTCCAGATTTCTCCTGATCAGGGTTCATTTGAGGGCCGCGTAGTGGTGGTATGTGAGAAGATGATGTCTCAGCCATGCTGGGCATCTTCTAATCAGCTCGTACACAGTAAGAATTCCAGAGGAATGACCTTACTCCATCTGGCTGCAGCTCAGGGCTATGCAGGGCTCATTCAGACACTCATTCGCTGGCGGTGAGTAACTCACAAACATGACATACCATTGCAAATACTCAGACTGTGGCAATTATGCTAACTTTTGTTGTTTTGCTCCTCAGCACGAAGCACGCAGACAGTATTGACCTTGAGCTGGAGGTGGATCCTCTCAATGTTGACCACTTCTCCTGCACGCCGCTGGTGAGTGATTAAGCTTTTTTGGATGTGGCATGTCTATTTTCAAAGTCTATGAGTAACTGTTGTGATCTTTTGGTCTCTCCAGATGTGGGCTTGTGCTCTGGGCCATACCGAAGCAGCACTGGTGCTTTACCAATGGGACCCAAGAGCTTTGGCTATCCCTGATTCTTTGGGACGCTTGCCACTCAACATAGCTCGATCTAGGGGCCATACTCGATTGGCTGAGCTCTTAGAGCACCTGCAGCAGACTCCTCAAGCTCAGGGCCAGCCTGCTGACACTTGGACGGACAGGTGGAGAGGAGAGTCTCAAACCAGCGGAATAAGCAACAACTCTACTAACTCAGGTAGGAAAGCTTGCTTTTGTGTAATATATCACTTAGAGGGAAAGATTTTTTTCATTAAACAAACACAAAATGCAAATTCTCACATTTCTGGAGGTATATATAGCAACATCTAAGGCCTGGGGTATAATGTAATGTTTTTAGGGACTTGTTTCAAATTTGAGACACTGTGTCATAATACTGTAAAAACACTCCTGAAACATGTTTAAAGCTGTAACTCGGGGGGAGGGTCCATATTTCCTGGAAATTGACTTGGAATTTGTAATTTGTTTTGTTTTGAGTAAACTGGGCTTTGAATACATTAACATTTCCAGTTGAGTCAGAATCCATGTCTCCAGTATTAGACTTGGTCTTATTGTTGACTATCTTTGCTTCCTTAGAGCTGAGGAGAGCCAGGACAGAGAGCCAGCCAGACAACCACAATCAGAGCTGGAGCCAAACGGGAAAAAGAGCCCCACAGGGAACCCAGGGAGAACAGGGTGGCCCACCCCCAGCCAAAAGACTCAAGCCCAGCCCAGACACCCAGCAACAGCTAGCTAATTCAGCTCCTAGCACCAACACCTGCAACACTTCCCCTAGTCCTAACCCTCAGCGGTCCCTCAACAAACCACAAACTCAACCCTCCAACCTCAGCTGTCAGAATGCACCTCCTGCCAGCTCCAGCCCTAACCAGCCTCAGCTCCCCAGCACCCCATTCTCCCTCCTGCAGGCCAGGATAGGGGGGTCTGGAGGGGACACCAGGTGGAGTGTGAGACAGACTCTGGGTCAATGTAGCCTAGCCAGGAGGATTCTAGGAAAAGAGCGACTGGCCATCCACTTGCGCCAAAGAGTGCTGTCTGATAGGGGAGAGGAAACAGAGCTGCTGACCTATCAGGATAACACTGAGGACTTGCAGGTAGGGCAATCGGATCTCTAGGAGCAGTTTGGATCTTGTTCTTTAATCAAAGCAGAACTCTTTGTATTGTATATGATGTATCCAACTGACTTGCTTGTGTGCCATGTTTGTGATAAAATACATGAAACAAAACATTAAAAGATCTGTGAAAACTAATGTCCACAAACGTTGACCCTCAATGTGAATAAAGCAAAAATGTAACTAATGATAAGCTCACTAGGCAAAAAAAGGGTAATAAACGGTAAGAATGGTAGAATGGTAAGATTACATGATTACAGTAAACTGGAGTATAAACAGACACAGATAACAGCTGAAGATTAGGGGGTTTTAAGATTAGAGTTATGTGTTTCTCTAGACTAAATTTGTCATTATAAGGACACTTGGTGCAGGCATTTCTGTGCTTTTTTTTTTCACCAGATAGCGTCTCTCAGTCCCTCACAAGGAGACATACACTAATACAAATTACTGAGTACATTCACAAAAAAAGGACGCACACGCACATGCATACAATTTTTACTGGCAGGAGCCCTGTATTACTTATATAAATTAATTCTTAGCAAGTGAAGAGCACAGAGCTTATTATCCATAGTACGAGACTTTTTTTAGTTTACTCATGGAGCTACTTTTAGCAAGAAATCTGGTCATTACAGTCACCTAATAAAACGCCACGGGCAGACATATGACACAGATTCACTGAAATCAGATTTTGAAAGAAAAAGCCAGCATATGTTTATCCAACAGTTTGTTGGTCAAGACTTTAAAACATAGAAAACCCGTAAAAATGGTCATATTTTGCATGATCTAAGGACATTTAATCTGAGTAAAAATAATGAATCACTGAGACAGAACTTCAAAAACAAATGGTAATAAAAATATGAAATTAAGCAAAACATACATTATAGTATATTTCTGCACTTTAAGTACATTAAGTACATCAAGTTGGGTGCTATCAAAAAGGCATGAAAACAAATGATTTAATGATTTATTTGTTTTGGTGATTTTCCTTTTAAGAAAATATACAGATAACTCCTGTTGTGTGTTGCAGATGGACATTACAATGCTAGCTGATCACATCATGGAGGCTTCAACTGGTAGGCTTAAACAGGATGCTGTAGAAGCTCAAACAGACTCTGGGAAGGTGGGAATCAGCAGTGATGTCAGGTTACTGTCTGGTTACCTCAGTGAGGTGGAGAGGTGAGGAAATGTATTCTAAAATTCATATGTATGGCAATTAATTTGTTAGTTCCTATAAATCTTTTTTGCCCTAAAACTGTTGTTTTCTTTCTGTTTCATCAAGATTTCTGAACTCCAAGCCCCAGATTCCCAGTCCCAAACCAAACTCTCTCTCAGGGCCTGAGGATCAGCAGAGTCCTCAGGCTAAGCAAGCCCCACCCTCCCCCTTTGACTGGAGCTCCTTCATCTGTGCAGCTATGAAAGAGGAGAGGTCAAAAACTGATTCCTCTTGTCTGACTGAAGCAGAGCAGGGAGAGCTGTATGAGACCATCAGGCATGCCCTGCACTCCCTCAGAAAACACAAGGTGAAATGCTGAATTTCTCCGAAAGACTGTAAAAATCATCAGATGCATTTAGTCACAATTCAAGTCCTTTCCTTTCTCTCAAGTTCCTTCCTTTTAAAAAGCTTAAGATGAAAATGCACCATTTAATATGTTAGATATTTATACTAATTCTTAATGCAACATCCTCTACACCACAGGGTCCCATTCAGGAACAACGCAAAGAGATTGCAGCAGCAATTCAGCGCTGCTATAAGAGATACAAGCAGGTAAGGCTTGATGCATAGCTAGTGAGTTAAGAATTATTAGATATATATAATTTTTTGTAATAAATATTAAATCTTTATTATAGAAACATCAGCTCCTTTCAGACAGTAATAAGTATGTTTACTACAGTAGTGACTAATATTCACAGACATTAATGAATTATCAGACATACTCTATCATTAAATGTATCATAAAATTGTCAATTTAAGTTAGTTAAAATGATTTAGAGATATTGGTTTCTTTAATAATGTCATTTGTGCTCTCTGCTAAGTTTTTAAAGCCATTTGATGACCAAGTTTGCTTTTACAAACAGTTTAGCATTAAATGTTAAGGCATATATAGAATTTGGGCTGCTTTCAGTCTGAAGGTCATGATTTGGAAATGGGGAGAGAACACAAAACATAAAACCTATTTGAGCTGTTGGTGTTCTGTCACTTCATGTGTTTAATGTGCTTTCAGAATCACAAATTTTTCTTTGGACATTAAATTTTTGACTATTTTTGATGATTTGTTAGGGCAGGTTTGGGTAAGGGGCCTAGCATTAAGAGTTATATGCTGTAGATTCACTCGAACAAATCTGATATACATTTATTTAACGTTATCATTAATTTATGAGTAAAATTGCGGTTCCAGATTGAACTTTAGAAACTTGCGTGTCTTGCTGACACAGTGTTTGCTCTCTCAGTATGCACTTTATAAGAGGATGACCCTGGCAGCCATCCTGATCCAGAGTCGTTTCCGGAGTTTCCATGAGCAGAGGAAGTTCCGACAGAGTCGTAGGGCAGCGGTCCTCATCCAGCAATACTACCGCTCGTACAGACACTCCCTCGGGTACTGTTCGTGCACTCACAGACATACATTCACACATCAAGGCTAAATTTGTTTCTTAAACCCATGTCTTTCCATACAGCAGCCTCCTAACTAAAAAACAGAGCCAGGCTGCTCGCAAGATCCTGAAGTTTCTGCTCCGATGCCGCCACAGGTGAGACATGAAACTTACAATACACTGTCAAACACCACTGTGCACACATCCACAAAATCATACTCATAGATTTTACACACACAAGAACTTACAGCCCACTGGCACACGTGCGCTCACTACATTGGTGCTAATAGTTGGTGTTGTTTTGCTGTTCCTGCGAAGCCCCTTGATGGACCATAGGCCTCTGAAACAGGTGAGTCTCTCTCTCTCTCTCTGCTCTCTTCCTCTCTCCTTGGGGCTGATGCCTGTTTGCATGTCAGCAGAGGGAGGGGAAGAGGAGGTCCTGGATTATCATCCTTCCCTCTAGCTCTCTCTCTTCTTTCCTCCCTCTCTCCCTGTCTCTCCCTCTCTGTCTCTCTCCAAGGTCTGCTGAATGGTGTCGGTACTTGTGCATGACTGACAGATAGATAGAGGAGTGATTCTTGCATATGGCCTTCCTGGGGGCATGTTCTGACTGACATCATTAGGGGACATTGTTTTTTTGCTTGGCCTGCCAGTCTCTTTTATTTGTGCCTTGATGGGTGGGGGAGGATAACAGGATGATATGTATGTGTGTGTGTGTGTGTGTGTGTGTGTGTGTGTGTGTGTGTGTTGGTCAGGCATTGTAGGGTTTGTTGAATTACGTTTTTCTGCTGCTCTGAGTATGACCTACGAAAAGTAGGGAAGTGCACTTTTCTAAAGAAGGTGTACAGCTACACACACACACGTTACATGAAACACATACAGACTAATGTGTATTTGGTTTTTCTTCAGGGTCAGAGAGCAGAGAAAGGCCAGGGGTCCTGAAAACCCACCGCCAGACCCCACACACAGTCCCCTCAGCCTGTGAGCAATCTATACAACTTCCCTGCCCTCCATCTTGACCTTTTTCTTTTTCCTCTCTTCCATCCTTCCCTAAGTCAATCCTTATCTTCTATCCTATGCTATTCTGTCCTCTAACCCCATTTCTTCTCCCCTCTCGTTTCCTTCTCTCCCTCCTTCACTCTCACCCGCTCTCCCCTCCCCTCTCATGAGGGGGAAAAAAAAAAACTCTTCCCAGACAGACTGAGGACAGGATAGGTGTCCATCATGGCAGCTCAGACAAACAGACTGCTGGGTAGAGCCCAGGGACCTGGCTCTGCTCACAGCACTGATCCTCCTCCACAGTTTCACTGGGAGGCCATCACATTAACCTCATGGCATTCTTTGCACTCTTCATGGGTATGTTTCTTTTCAAGAAAAAGTCAACGAGTCAAACATGAGAAGACGAGGAAGCATCTGATGATGGCATCTTGCCATTCTTGGCAATGACTGAATGCACTGAAAGGCGCCGAACAGCTTACTCAAGAGGCTACTTTGACATGCAGAAAATATACAAAACCTGTTGTGTTTTGTATTTTAACAGTGATCCATGAAAGAATAAGAAAACATAAACCAAAAAACTCACTTCTATGTTGCATTTGCATGCAAGGTTTTTTCGCTTATTCCTCCTCTCCATTGTCCCGAAGAGCTATAGTGGCAAATCATTCTACTGATATAGTATATCACAACATCACCCACCACTCTGACTCACAGGCTTACAAACTTATTAATCAGTCACCCGATCCAAAGGGGAGGAACTGCACTTGAATGTAAGAGGGGCATTGTTAGATAAAGGGTTGGGGTCAGAATAACGATGTCTTAATTTGTTACATGGACTTTGTATGGAGTCGTTCTCAGAGGCAGCACTTTGCTCGCCTGACGTGGTGTGTCCGTGTTTGTTCAATTCAATGCATGTGTTTGAGCTACAAGCTCCTGCATGCTTGCCAAACTGCTTTAGTGTTGTTTCTTTTGTATTTCTACGTGTAGTTGTGTCTCACTTACGTCCTCATCAACTTATCCTTGCCCTGTGTAATGTGAAATGTGTAAGGACAAATGACTTATTTTGGGTGCTTTTTTTAACTTTATTTATTTAAGGGTCTAATTATTAATTTAATTGGCTCAAGAGTGATTTAGCTTGAGACTGGTTTTCTCCCCTTGTGTGGTAAAATATGACATGTTCCGATGGTTAAATGTCTCTGTTAGTTTGTTCTTTGCGTGAACCTCTAAATCCTAAATGTGGTTTTGAGGAGAGAGTCACATACCATTGCCTTGACTTCTTCTTGACTCTGAGAGGTCTCTATGCTTGCTCTGTACAGGACATGGGTCCTATACCTGCCCCTATACAGGGCATTGGTCCCCATATTAGCCCATATGGGCAATCGAATCCATATTTTGGACTATTGCATATTCCTGTATATAAACTGACGAGGTAAGGGGATATGAGGACCCTGAAACTTTTTCATAAGAGGACTGTATTTAAGATTATAAATTATTTTACTCCCATAATGAGAACTTAAGACACAGACTTGGGTACACAGGATGGCTGTATTGCTTGTATATAATGTAGATATTACAAACGGAGTAATGTGCATGAGATTTAAGACAAAGAAACAGCAAAAAGAACACGTTAGTGGCTATGGACTGTGAGAGGATTTTAACTGCTTCACTTTAAGAGTATCCAGTATAAGTGTTACCGAAAAGAACATTTTGTTAAAGCATGCAACTGAAAAATCTAATGTTAGAATTATAAGTGGGAAAACAAAGTTAGCTGAAACAATGATCTTTCAAACAAAACATTTACACTTTGTGCTTTTGTTTCTTGGCTAGCAAAAATTAAACCCTTTTTGCCAGTAGTGCCGATTATTATGAATGCTATTTTGCCTAACAGTATGTTATGTTGGGGAAATCAACACCCAAAAGATATCAGTAACACCCACAAAGGCAACACACACACACACACACACACACACACACACAAAGCCACACACAAATCTACAACAGTAGAAGAGACCTAGTACTAGCTCCACTTTAGACCTCCTACAAGTTCTGAAGTTTGTCTGAGGCAGACTTATGTATAGATGATGGTGATGATGCAAGTATGAAAATTATACTAAAGGTGATGATGATCGTGTTAATGTGAATGCAATGACTGATGACCCAAAAATGGGAAGAGGGCGCTACATTCTTTACAATGTGGTTGTGCTTCAGCAACATACTAGCTTTTATTAAGACCATTAATCATACCTACAGCGGATCCAGCCTGGCCTCCAGTCAAAGCTTTCTATCCCCAAATAGAATGTCTCCTCTCCACTTTTTACATATTATTTGATGAATTTTTCTTTTCTCCTCATTGTTACTGCCATTACTCTATGACGTGTACTTCTGGAAAGCTCTGTTTAGAAAGTGCCTGCTCAATAACAGAAAAGTGCAAGCTAATATCAGGAAATATCTATTGTATGTCCTCCAAAAGGTATTCGGTCACCTGTTTATTTTCCTAAATTGTGTGTTGAAAAGTGAACTTGAAGACTTTAAACTTAATCCAAATCTGAGTTAGATGCTCTAATTTGTCAATGATATGAATGAATGCTCATGGCCTGACTGTTGCAATGTGTTATTTTATGCGGCAAACCAGTAATTGCAGTATCACTTTATTCCCCACTGATGTGTGCATTTTGCAGTGCTAGAGGGGAAAAAAACATGAAATTCAGCATCTGTGTATGAAAGGCACCGTCATGAGTCTATTTAACGTCCCATTGTCGCTGTTGGGAGGAAGATGCATTTTCTTTCATGGACTCACTTTGTCTGTCTGTCCTAAAAAAATGTCCTGGTGGCATTTAGGTGAGAGCATAACCCAGTAGTTTTCCAGAGCAAAAATAATTCATGCACACGTTCGTTCTTTGTCTTTCTCTTTCACCCACTGTCCAAAAGGGAGCATGCGCGCACGTGCACACACACACACACACACACACACACACACACACACACACACACACACACACACATATACACACACAAAAAACAGGTTTAGGCAAACACAAACGTACACATTCAAACACAAAAAAGCCACACTCTTTCTCTCTGTGCTTATGTCTTTGGGAACAATAAAATCTCTCCCTTAGATCTTACTCAGGGTTGAAGAACAGGGAGATGGTATGTGGAGTGTAATGATTGCTGACACAGAGTGGTACCCCTGGTGACTGTGTGCATTTGTGTATGCATACAACTTTGTGTATATTAGGGATGCTTCAGTTGTTCATTCACTATTTAGTATCCACATTTTTTCAAATTATGGTCTTGACTGACAAACTCCAGGTGACATATTAGTTCCATTTTGAAGCAGCAAATGTGATCTGTTTGCTTCACCCTAGCTATATCTACTTTTTCTACGAGGAAAAAAAAAATATCTCAACCCCTTATTTTATATGATTTTGCTTGGATATAACCTTAATTCAAAGCAAGTACCAAATGATGTTTCTACTTATACACTTGCTCTTGTCTTAAACGCACAAAATTCTTAATAGAACCAATTCTTAAAAAATGCAACACCCAGTAATAACCATGCATCAGCTCATTTGTCTTAAGAGATAGTAAATTGAGGAAATTTAAAATTGGAAGATCTCTATTATGTGTGTTTAACATGTTTTTGAAATCTTCATCACACTGAGAGCCATGGTTCGGACAACGCTGTCAGGAGCATTCATGCTATGGTATCACTTGGACCTTCTCTTAAACTGCCCCTCTTCTCACATCAGCACGACTAAAGAACACTGCTTTGAACTCCTTCACATATTGTGTACACAAACAAATACATATACACACCAACTCCAAAAGCTTGCGCCTATCAGCACACACCTAATGCAAACAAACACAAACAGACATACACAAAAAGACAAACACAACTCAACACACAGATTGCAGAGAATTCATCGATATGTTCATGTTTTGGAGAGGACGGTGACTGTAAAAAGAGTATGTAGTGTTAAAAGAAAATGCTTAAAAGAATAAAAAATTAAGATTTATTGCCATAGTAGACAGCTGGTAAACATGCACAGAGATGGCCTCTGTCGTCATAAGTCCGCCTAGAAATTAATGGTATAACCTTTCAGGCCTTGTTTTGAGAGGGCGTGGCCAAACACCACATTGCATGCTAGAATGGTAGATCCTTATAGATAATCTATGGCTAGACCTCTCCTCTCCTTGCCTTCCTCTTCTTTCGCCCCGTCTTCCCCCTCTCTCTCATCTCCTGCTGTAGTCCCACTTTGCCTGCTGTTGTGTTCTCCATGCCTATCTCAGTCTTTCATTCCTCTTTCTTTTGTAGCCTAGTTTTTACCTTTTAATTTTACAAATGTGCATGCACAAGCATCACTAAATTGTTGATGTTTTTAAAAGAATATTTTGTTGCTGAGGCCATGCAAAGTGTTTTGAATATTGCCCTTATATGTGGAAAATGTCTTCTGAATGCTTTACATAATTTCTGCTGTAAAATGAAATCAGAATAAAAAGAAAATTTGCACTTTAACTTATTTTTGCCTGATACTCATTCCCTCTGTGGCTTGCAAAAATAAACCAAATGAAGGTGTAAAATACAAGTTTTCTGGTGAGCTGTCTGCTCTCTGGGCTGCAGGTTATAATCTGTTATAGTCAGGATGAGAATAAGAATAAAACTAAGAATCATGAGAGAAGATCCAGATATTTATTTTATTTTTTGTGTTTGCTCGTATAAAGCACACACCCTCTGTAAAAAAGATATTTCTTGAACACAATTCCTACTTTTATCAGGTGAGGGTAAAAAGAAATATTGGTAATAACTATGTATGGTGTAAAGTTTTCGCATGTTTGACTGAATCCTGATGAACTTGCTCGTACATTCACATTTTTAAAGACAAATTAGCTCGAATCATATGAGCAATAACTGAAACAGTGAGGCCCGAGTAAACTAAGAGGATACCAACTAACTAATACGAGCTCAGATTAAACATAAAGCAACTCTCTCCGTACAAATGTTATGAATATGTTGCATGACAACCCACAATTACTGAAATTCACATTAATGACAGGAAAGTTTTAACTTAAAAGACGTGTGGATAGTTGAAAAAGTTTTCACCTGTGTTAATGGAGCATAATAAAAATGAATTTCAGTATTTTTAAAAATAGGCAGTTTTGTTGCTTGGCACAGTAAGACTGAGAATCGGTCTCTGTGGAGGGGTCCGGCCAAGCGGTCCAGCGAGAGCAGCAAGAGTGGAAAGTTTTTTAGATTTTCCCCACCATCCCATGGATAATACAAAAAAATAAATAAATATGTGTACTTTTAACCTCTAAACGAAACCCACCCACTGTGCGTGGTTAATGTAAAGCTTTGTAACTCAGCACCATGGAGACGATGTTCCCAAACACTGGAACATGAATCAGACCTGCCGGAAAATTACTGGGACTGTCATTACGTCACGTCAATGACTCTTTACCGTAAAATGATGGTGACGCCTTTTCCGTGAATTCCGAAACGGCATTAAATGAGACCCAAACTTTCTTTCGACAGATGGACGTGTCTTATTAGAACAGTGACTTTGATATTTTATGAAGAAAATCCACATTTTCCCTTGAAATCGAAGGAAATAACTCATGGTAGGGCGCGTCGCCTGCCAACTCCACGGTAATTACGGTAGAAAGCGGAAATGTCGTCTGGCTTGCAGCTGATGAAGGACGTGGTTTGTTCCGGTGAAAAGTGGATTTCGCTGCTTTCTAGAGAGACGGCGTTAGACTAGAATTTACTATGTTTTAATAGACACATGTATGTATTTTAGTGCTATATAATTTAATGTAATAAGACAATGACACTGTAGTGTTTTCCCTCGGAGAACTGGCCTCGCGAAAGCCTCCGCCTCTGCCCAGCTCTCCGTCGGCTGAAGAAACAATGCAGGCCTAGCTTGGAGCTAACTGTAGCTAGCGGAAGCTAATTGGATAACGCTGCTCCAGCAGACTGCAGTTGGCTTTAAACCTTGGACGAAGCAGTTTTTCGACGCCGTAAAAACATCCAATCCGGTATGGAGCGACAGTTTCAGTGTGTTGTGTACCTTTTTGATGTCTCTTCTCATTTTATTTAATCTCTTTTTTGTCAGATTAACCGCTGACTGTTGAACGGCATATTTTCAGAAAGTTGACGCCGTTAGCCTGTTAGCATCGGCGAGTGAAGTAGCTTTGGCTGTTTATTTTGTCCCGAAAGCTCGTCTGTGGTAGTGGGCCACCGACGACTCGGCCCATCACGACAGTGAAAGGTTACTTATGATCATCCGTTTGTCTAGTCGTGATCTGGATCTAATGTCACCATGGTGGAAAACACATTGCTCGAGCTATCTTAACAGTGGTGTAAATTATGCAGTCAGAGTTATGAGACACACGCTCATATTATATACGTCAAAAGATAATGTCAGTAAGTTAAATCAGAAATGCACAGTTTCCCCATACTAGTTTGCAAATTATCCAAGCAGCGGAAGACGATGGTTAAACCTAAATCCAGAAATCCTGCCGTAGACAGAAGGCCTTTTGTACCGATGTTGCAGGATTGGATTCCAGCCGACATATTTCTGATTGACTGATGTGAATTTTACTTTCTTACTTGACCCTCTAATTCTTTGTCTTCTGGGATAGAGGTTATTTAGCTGCGTGAAAATGAACTGACAATATCTTGATATGGATTTACTCAACTGTCAAGCCATTTGGCACACTTTCCGTTTCTTTCTATCTTTTATTGACAAAACAAGTCGAAGTTAAAGGAGAAGACATGATCATCATGTTAGCTGTTGCTTGTTGTGAGGCAGGCGCTATTTTTCTAGCAAGTTTTAAGATATATCCACATGATTATCTACTGTTTTGTGTGTAGAGGTCATTGAACTGTGAAAACTCCTTTGCCGGTATACTTTTACTTTGCTAAAATTGAAACTTACCACAGCATTGAATAAAACTTGCCCTCGCTCAAGTTTGACATTTTCAGTTTACAGCTGCCTTTTTAATGATGATTAATCACTGATTTAATAGAATATCACTAAAATATTGCAAAATAGCTACCAGTAGTTATCAGAACCCTATTTATTTATTTGTTTGATTGTTTACTTATTTTGCCAAATTTATTTTCAACCTAATTTTGGAGTCTATTTTATGGTCCAGTATATAGTCAGCAGTTTTCTTATATGTACTATACCCTCACTCACTGCTCTAATTATTGTCAATCTTTTTTTTTTTTGTTTTTTTTGTTTTTTTAAAGCTATGAGCTCTCAGCTGCAGGTCTTCTCCCCACCTTCGATCTCCTCCAGTGCCTTTTGCCGCGTTAAGAAGCTGAAGGTGGAGAGCAATGTTTGGGATGTATCCACCACCGAAGCTTACAGCTCCTTAGCTGGCCAGTCAGCGTACACCTTCACACCTGCAATGGCCGTACCACCATTCGCACCATCTCTGGTTTTCCCTCCTACAGCTCCTGGCTCCAGGGGTCAAGTGGTGGTACGAGCAGCTGATAGCACTGGCAGTCTTCCCCGTGGTTCTAGTCGACGTGTCACTGAACAGGCAACGTCCTCCTCTTATGCACATGCTGAGGTGTCTTCTGAAACGAGGGGACACCGGCATGGGCAGAAAAGAAAAATTGAAGAGGCCAATGAAAGCAGTGGGAGTGGATGTGGGAGTGTCCAAATACTAGAAGAGCTCTCAGCTCCAGCAGCAACTTATTCCACCCGTACAGGTGCTGGAGGAGGAGGCACAGGCCAGTCTATACCCCACTCAGCTCCAACGACCAAGAGCAGTAGCTCTAATGGTGAAGGAGATTATCAGCTAGTCCAACATGAGATCCTTTGTTCAGTGTCCTGTAGTTATGAAGTGCTGGAGTTCCTGGGAAGAGGCACGTTTGGACAAGTAGCCAAATGCTGGAAAAGGGGCACCAATGAGATTGTGGCCATCAAGATCCTGAAAAACCATCCTTCATATGCTCGTCAGGGCCAAATTGAGGTAACCAGACTTTTTTTACAGAAAAAGTATGTGCGTACCCTTTCTTTGTTGACAAACTTCCCTGCACAGTAGTAACAATGTGCAATAGGTGGATACAAAACTCATTTATTTATGACATCAAAATGTCCTGACATTCTTTTGTAGCTTCTTGTGATGATGATAAACAATATTTTATCAATGCTGCATTCTCCTTTACCACAGGCTTTATGTGTGAGAACTGAGCAGCTATACATTAGGGCTACATGATATGCAAAAAACACATTAATTGGCAGATATTGTGATACGTTTTAAGTGGGAATTATTTTTTAATTCTGAGTTTTCAAAGCCCCTGAAAAAATGCTGAATCTCTTGTAGTATGAAAACTCCAGAATGCATAGTTGTCTTGAGGGAAAGAAAGGAATAACTTTGGATCAGTGGGGCAGATACCTGCACTCGCTCCTGATTGGGACAGCACTGGATGCAGCGGGGATAAAGAACTACAATATTGTGCTATCAGTTGCTGTGCAGTTAAATTCTGCACTTGTCATCTTGTCCACAACAGTTTCCTCTTTACACCAGCATTTACTTGTGCAGTGTATTTGAAGTTTTATGTCATCCATTTTATAGATGGGTTAATACAGTGCCGGCTCCGACATGTAGCATAAACGGCTGTCTGGACAGAGATGGATATATTTTGGAGCAAAGACATCAGATCAAACTTGCAACCACTGAAAGAAATCTACACATAAAATAGCATGATTATACACTTAATATTTCTTGTATTTCATTGTGTGAAAGCTGTGTCAAACAGCACATATTTGTCAGTTACATGGGATTATTTCTTTCTGTCATAGGTGGGCATCCTGAACCGGCTGAGTGCAGAGAACGCGGATGAATACAACTTTGTGCGTTCATATGAATGCTTCCAACACAAAGGTCACACCTGTCTTGTGTTTGAGATGCTGGAGCAGAACCTTTATGACTTTCTAAAGCACAGCAAGTTCAGCCCACTCCCCCTACGGCACATCAGACCCATCCTACAGCAGGTTGAATGAAAAAACCTTTATATTTTTTAAACTAATTATTTTAACATCAATTATTATACAATTACCTATCACACTACTTCTGTCTTGTTGTAGCTAATGTTATATTTAGAATCTGAAAGCATCTCTTTTACATCTAGAATGTTAATGTGTTTGTATCTTTAGGTGGCTACAGCACTAATGAAGTTGAAGAGTCTGGGTCTGATTCATGCTGACCTGAAACCTGAGAACATCATGCTCGTCGATCCACTTAGACAGCCCTACAGGGTGAAGGTTATTGACTTTGGCTCAGCAAGTCATGTGTCTAAGGCTGTCTGCTCAACCTACTTACAGTCTCGCTACTACAGGTTAGTGCCAAAACATCCAATTATCCTTTTTTAACCTAAATGCACCCTCCCTTGCAATCTGAGAAGAGTGCTTACAAATTAGCCACCTTTTTTATGATAAAACTTGGTTGCCAAGCCATATCTATGTGGTACTAGTCTGTGAATTGTCTCTTTGCTGTCTAGGGCTCCAGAGATCATTTTGGGACTGCCATTCTGTGAGGCCATTGACATGTGGTCTTTAGGCTGTGTGATAGCGGAGCTGTTTCTGGGTTGGCCTCTGTACCCTGGTGCCTCTGAGTATGACCAGGTCAGTACTAATGTTAATGCTTCCTAGGCCTTAGCAATGGATGCGGAAAAATCTTAAACGGCACAAGGTAGCCTTTCAGAAGTAATTAAAGGTGCAACTTCTTGCTCTGTCATAAGAGTTTTTTTGTTGAAACTCACAATGTTATATGCCAAGAGAAACAAAAGTGCAGCAGAAGAACAAGCAACAATCTGCAAGGTATTAAAGTTAATCAGACAATTTCTGTCATATCCACGGAACTTTTTGTCTTTTACAGATTCGTTACATTTCCCAGACTCAGGGCCTTCCAGCTGAGTATCTTCTGAGTGCTGGGACTAAGACCAGCCGCTTCTTCAATCGAGGCCCTGACTCCAGCTATCCACTCTGGAGGCTAAAGGTGACTAAGACCACATATGAAATCTTAAGGAACTTATGCCAATTAAGTTGGTTAACAGCAAAATATGTTGAAGCTTTTTATGTCAGTCATGATGCCCCTGATTAGATTTTCTCAATAGAGAATAGAGTTGAAGGACATCATTTGAATGATTTACCAGTCAAATACTTTTCATCTTAAAAATAAATGGATTACACATTGTTTTTCCAGACTCCAGCAGAACATGAAATGGAGATGGGAATCAAGTCCAAGGAGGCCAGGAAGTATATCTTTAACTGTCTGGATGATATGATGCAGGTAGATGCATATCTTAGATGAAGTGCACTCTAGTTTCTGGATGGGTTGTTACGCTCCACACGCATCATGAAATGTACAGAGTAAGGAATTACATTACCCTCTCCCATTTTGTTGACTGCTCTGCGGGCTATTTTGTGAATTTCAGGTCAACCTATCGTCTCATTTGGAGGGGACAGACATGTTGGCTGAGAAAGCTGATAGACGAGAGTTTATAGACCTCTTGAAGAGGATGCTCCGTCTGGATGCTGACAAAAGAATCACACCAACAAAAACTCTGGGCCACCCCTTTGTCACCATGAGCCACCTCATGGATTATCCCCACAGCTCCCAGTAAGTGTGTATCAGGGTACGGCTATTTTGTTTCATTTATTCAAATGTTATTGCTAAATCTCTGTCACTTCATACCCTCTAGTGTGAAGTCGTGCTTCCAGAACATGGAGATCTGTAAGCGAAGGAGCTCTTATGACAGTGGCAAATCCTTGTACTCCACCAATGCAGTCCCAAGCACTGCAGCTGGCAATCTCACTGTTACCTTCAGTAGCCAACTTAACCAGCATAACCAGGTATGACCAATTACTGTGTTTATGTGGTCTTAAGTACAACTAAATAAATAATAATACTTAAGTGAAGCTTGCCTTCCTGTTGCAGTGTCTCTTGTTGTTGTACAACACTGAAATGAAAATGAATACAGTGCAGCAAACCAGTCTATAGCTTGCAGCCATAGTAACCTCCCGTAATTGCTAAACCCGTTGCAAGGACTGGAACTTGGGCCAGTTGAATTAATCAGCTGCAAATAAAAAAAATACTTTTTCTTTTGTTTTTCAATATGATAATGCTCAGTACAACAAACAAAGCAGCTAGATATTCTTGTTTGGATAAAATAATTTCAATCATCCTGTGCAGATTAAATAGATGCCGATTAACCACATATACATGGAACATGCGCCCATTATGTCTGCAACTGTCTGTATGCACATCCACTAGGGAATGTAATTAAGGCCCCACTCTGGTATTAATCAGTGGTGTTTTTAATTTCCCTAACAGGTGCCTTCTGCAGGGGGAGCGGTGCCTTTGCTGAACTACCAGCCAGCTCTGTATCAGCAAGCAACCATCAACATTCCTGGGCTGGCTCAACAGAGTGTCCCGATTCCAACACGTCCTGCGGGGATGTGTAGTCAGACAGAACCCTTCCAACAGACTCTCATTGTCTGCCCACCCTCCACTATTCAAGGTAAATGGTACAGTTGCATTCAGAGGAGAATAACAACACAAGGGAAGTGAAGTCATATTTGAACGTGAATCAAATACCACAACATGTCACAGTGGCTTATTTGTTTTCCGTGATTTGGAAGCTGCTCATCCATAACTCATCCGCTTATTTGTGCCATACCTCTCTACTGGCACACTGATTATTTTCTTTTATCTGCCTTTTTTAATTACTACTGTTGAATTGAAGACTGAGATAGTGGAAATCTGAACTGAAATGTGCGCTAAATTATCCAACTTCATTTTAGAACAATCCATCTCACATATCCTGGTTTCTCTAACTAGGAATACTTTCAAATACCTGTTGTGATTGTGTTCCCACATTATTTATTGACATTGGTTTTTCTCACATTACAGGGCTACAGCCATCCGGTAAGAGTTCCAGTTTCCCTGTGAGGATGGATAACTCCGTACCTATAGTACCTCAAAACCAATCTGCTCAGTCATTGCAGATCCAGCCAAGTATGCTCACACAGGTATGAGATTTTAAGCTGTATGTTTTCATGTCTATGCGAGGCTAATCCTTTAAAAGATTTTGTTTACTTGTATGTATGAATGTACCATCAAACAAAATCCACAACCTTCTGTATCTTTTCTTGTCATTTTCATGTTGGATGAGCCATGGCATCACTGATATGGTGATATGGTCATGTGGTGGCAAATTTAGTGTCATATCTAAGACCCTTGTAAACTTTTGCAGGATTAAACAGAATGTAGCACAATTTTCTTCCAGTTGAGAAGTAAGCACGATTACTGCCAGTAGTCAATCAAGATTTTTTTTTTCTATTCATCTGTAAATCTCACGTGGTTCAAATATGCTTTTGGCTTTCTATCTGTATGGTTTAGCATGGGTCAGCTGATGTTGACCTCTGGCTTGGTTTACTGTTTGGATTCCTCTTAGATGCAGATGTTAGAATGCCTGATAACCAGAGAGAGAGAATAAAAAAAGTTAAGAAAAAAGATGTGATTGGTGGAGAAAAATAATGGAAAAATTTTACTTGTATGAAAAAGAAAGTGTGTATGTATATATGAAAATATGGAGGACTGGAGATGGAACGGAAACCTAACATTAGTAATTTTTCTGTTTTAATGTAAAATATGGAAATAAGCTTCAGATTGGAGCTTTAATCAACAGGAACTTCCAATGACACATCTGAATTGGTTAAACATAGGATGAGGAGACCGTTTTTCATATGGGGCTCTCTGGTAGAAAGAGAATGAAAGTTGTATGTTAATGAGTTTTATTGAAATTTTTTATTTATTTTTTTTTGCATCAGGGCAGTATATTTACAGCATTCCTCTATTTACCGTAACTGTACAGTGCAATTTTCCTGCTGCCATCCATTAGTAACTTGAAAAGCCACCACTGCTGTAGAAATCTGGGGACATCTATGAATGATATGTCACTAGCACCAAGGTGAGAGCAGTGGTGTCAAGTTTTGCTCATTCACAGAGTAATGACGATTTCTGACCAGTGTCCCTTTCTGGTTTCTCCTTTCATACCCCCTTGTCCTCTTGCTGTCAGCAAAGCTGGCCAAACTTATTGGCCAGGGAGGAGTGAATAATAATTTTTAATAAAAAGTTTCCTGTCACTGAGAGGTTGTTTTTTGTTTTTGTTTTGTTTGTTTTTTTTTTTCCCCCCAATGCCTCTTACGCTGGTGTAAAAAAAAAAAGAGATGTTGCTTGGGTGACAGTGTTGTTTGTGCTTCTGCTGATTGCATCCTGCCTTGGGTTTGTTTCCAAAACTGTTTGGACTGTGACTCTGGACTAGGTCTCTCCCATTCCCAGTGTCCTGTCTGGGATGGAGGCCAGATGTGTAGTGTGAGAGACTAATCTGGCACAAAAAGCTGGTTAATTGCTGTTTGCTAAAATTAGGAGTAATTGCTGCCCCCTGCAGAGACCATGTGTCCAGATGGCCAGTGTGCATTCCTTGTGCAGCTGGTTTTATCCACTCAATCCATTTGTCTACATTTGATCATAGCCTTGAAGGACATAACTTATCCTCCCACCTTAACCCTGCCCTCCACTATCCTCCCTCCCTCCTCCAGGGTTCCTGCACACCCCTGATGGTGGCCACCCTGCACCCACCCTCAGCAGGCTTAGCCCCCCAGTATTCTCTGCCCCTTGGGCTTGGTACCGGGGTGGGTCGGCCGACCCTCCTGGAGCACACAGCCACAGTGCTGGTAAAGCAAAGATGACATCCCTGAAGAAAGCATATGCACACTATTCCCTCTACCACTAACAATGCCATCTCTCTCCTGCCCCACTTTCCCTTTTTTCTTATCATTTGTTTGCAATTTTATTTCTCCCCCTCTGTGTCACATGTTGTATGGGGATAGTCTTTATTTTATGTATGGTATCTCTACATCCTCCCTCTTCACTGTGTGGACTTGTTATGGATGTCAGAATCATGGTTGGTTAACTATTAGCCATTGGGAAATTACCATTATCCCTCCTGATGTTCATGTTTTTAAATTCCCTTTTGTGACATTAGATCAGAATTAACTAAATTTACAATCTTTTCACTCCAGTCGGCACCCTCTCCCCACATCATTCACATGCTCTCTCATTCCCTCCCCCACAGTCTTTCCCCATAGGTGTGCTGAGGGCATGGAGCGCATGTGTTGCTGAATTGGTCTGCGCTTTGCTTGCAGCTTCTCTTGTCCTGTCCATCGTTGATTTCAGCAGAGGAGGTTGCAGCTATAAAGCTCACTAAAATCCATACTTGTCAGCCTGAATCTCTGACACACATCTCTTGTTTCAGCCCCAGAACTTGTGGCATGCCTTTTCCCAAGACAGCTTATCAGCAGACTGTTTGGCATCAGTGAACTAAACTAATCTCTCTCTTCAGTGTTTCTTCTTTAACAGGCACAGTGGTTCTGTTTATATTTGTCTTTATCTGATCTGACCGTTTAGTGTCTTGTTATGTTGTTTGCATGTTATCATCTTGTGGATTTGTTGCAGGGCTATGCAATAATATGAGAATGGCTTGGTAAAGGTTGCTCGCTTATCTAGCTTTGTGCTTTGCCTGTAGAGCAGGTTGCCCATATTTTGGCTCTTTGTCTTCAGTCTTTGAATTTGTTTCTCAGCATGGCTCAGTTTGTCTGGCCCATTCCAGTAATCAAATAATGTCATTTCATTAAGGGCTAATCCTTGATATTACATTTTCTGAGGTGTGCTTGTCTGTCGCTTTTCTCAGCAGGCCTGGCCCACTGGCACCCAACAAATCCTCATACCATCATCATGGCAGCAGGTCCCAGGGGTGGCCATCCACCAGTCAAATGTCACTGAATCTCCTCTGGAAACACTCCACTCAGATGCTTCCACACAGCTGGGACACAACTGGAGGTCAGTCAGCCATCCACTGATGTCTAACTTTAATTTAAATGGGCACACATTACTGAGAGTCCCATCAGGATAGTAAGCATGTTGATTATTGATGTTTTCATTTTAACATTGGTGTCCATCACTAACTTGTCCCTTAACAGGAACACAGCCCAATCCAGGACTCAGCAGGAGAGGAAGAAAGTGAAAGCTAGACGTGGAGAGAACAGAAACAGGTTGGTACAGCCCAGCAATGTTCACAGACTGAAAAGTAAAGTAGGGGAACAAAATGTACAGATAATGTATCTCTGTACCAGTTGGTTTGCTGTCAAAGATAATTATGCCGGTTCCAAATTTAGTTTTCTTCTACTTATGCTTTGAGTTTACCTCAACAGCTGATCAGTAGGTTTTTACCATGGTATTCACATGGCAAGGGGATTAAGTGCATCCCTTTGTCCTCTGGTTTTTAATCTGTTAGCACAACCACTGTAATCACTCTATCTCACACACACATTTTTCTTTGTTTGTCTGTTAAGGGGTTTGTCGGCAGCATCATTACTCAGCAGTAGTGGCGTGACCCCACCCAGTTCCAGTGCCACATTGTCCCAACCAATCATCATCTCCGACACACCCAGCCCAGCAGTCAGCATCATCACTATTCACAGTGACACCGACACAGAGGATGAGCGCAAGTTTCATCCCGCTAGGTAAGCAAAAGAAAATCCTCTGCACTAAAAACGTTATTTAGTGCAGTTGTTATTTTTGATCCTGAACATCTGACATAAAGACTAGAAGACCTACTTTTCTCATTTCCTTGCAATGTGCTGCAAAGTAACACCGTCTCTCTGTTGACATAGTGTTGGTCTGAGCCAGCGCACTAACGTTATCAGCTGTGTAACGGTGCACGACTCGGACTCCTCCACAGCCAGCCCTTTGACTCCACTTCCCCGCACACTTAACCCAGCTAGCACCGTGTCATCACGCCAGGTCAAGTCTTTGGCCGTGGTGGCACCTTCAATCAAAACCCAGGGGTCAGAGAGAGGGGCAACTTCACGTGGTCGCTTAGAAAATGGTGAGTGTGTGCCTTCGGTGTTTGTGTGTGAGCATTCTTTTTTTTTTTTTTGAATGAAAAAGAAGCAGAATTTAACATTTAACTTTAAATCCGCAGTGAGCTACATAAAGCCTAAGAGATCCAGCCGACAGCCGTGCAGTTCAGGGGAGAGCATGGAGCATCATGGACTGGCGCCAAGCCAGTCACACCCTTTAAACCTCAGCCAGGTTAGACTGTGTGTGGTTGTTTTGCAAACAGCAATGGTTGTTATAAAGTTCAATGTCTAACTCTGTTTAGTGTATCATAATAATTGAGGCACGTGAATGGAAAAGTGCTCTGCTCAGTATGTTCAGTTAAACACTGCTGATAAGATAGTTGCTGACAACTATTTGAAGGACAGATCTCTGGTGTAAGAACTGCATCTTATTCATTATGTTACAACCATGAAGCTTCTTTTAGGTTACTAAAGGTTGTTTCGTAATCGCTCATAACCAGCTCTGAATTTTGATGATTCTCATCGATGCATCTTTCTTTCTTTGTAGGTCCAGCCGGTGGTTTCTTCATCTCAGGAGCGTTCAGGGGCATCCAACAGCGACTCGTCTTTGCATCGCCAGCAGACCTTTCCCCCAGCTGTCTCGGCCTCTCACTACAATTTCCCAGAAGTCTCTGCCCTGACGTCAGCCACAGCCCCTGGCCCCAGTATATACACCTACCCAGCATCCACAGCCCTTTCCTCCGCTTCTCAGGCCATGGAGCAGCTGCTGGGCCGTGGTCACAGCAGCCACGGTCATTCCCCCTCCGCCTATGCAGCAACATACACCTCATCCTCCTCCTCCAGGAGGGACTCGGCCAGTCGCAGGGATTCCGTCAGCAGCCTGCTGCACGGCCTCCCGGCAGCCTACCAGCATCAGTTCACCACTGGTTCTCCCTATGTCAGCGTGACGCCCCGGGCCGAGGCTTACAGTGCCTACCAGCTGAGCCCCAGGCGCCTCACACAGTACCCCTACCTATAGGGAGCCACACACACACCTGGAACAATGAAAAGGAAAAATACTTCCCCACTTACTAAGACAGAGGGACAGTTCAACTGTATTTCTAGTAGAATAACTGTTGGTCACTTATTTGTTTGCTGCTTTTGTCCACAAGGCAGAATTTCACCTCCAACTGTGGACTGTTTTAGTGTTTTTGAAATGTTCTTTGGTATTATTTGATATTGTATCAATTTAGTTTCCCTTTTAAAAAAAAAAAAAATATTGTTTATAGTTATATATTATCCCCATCTTATCCAAATGTAGGCATTGTGGTAAATGTATTTTACACCTGTTTATCTTGAGGCTTTGTGTGAAGAGAGCTTTTCCTCCTGTCACAATGCAACGACACTTTAGGGTGAGCTTAGAGACGCCCGACTCGCAAGTTACAAGTCACAAGCCTTGTTGCCCAGTTTTCACACTAATCCAGTGAGCCCCTGTGTTTTTAGCTGTTATAAACAAAGACATTACCTTAGCCATGTCTTTGTTTATTCACAAATGTCTTTTAATATGTTTAAATTATGTTGTCAATGTGAGGTAGGAAGAGGAATGTCAAGGAAGAGGCTGAAGAAGAGAGGTGTGGTGAAAACTGTGATGGATACATGTTAATTTAAGTGCACATGTGATAGTGTTTATGTAGTGACAGTCTGTAGGTGGGATTAATCATGCCCTTTTTAAAATGCATCAACTGAGTGCTGAATGTATTTATGACGTACAGAGAAGAGGGCTTACCATCCTGAGTGGCATGAAAAGATTTAGATTTTAATCATTTAAGAAAAAAAAAAAGAAATGAATCTTGTTTCCCTTCTTTCTCTCCTTGAAATATGAAAAAGCCAGTTCCACATGGACCGATTACAAAAAAAATTATTCTATATTATCTGTGAATCTTGATTGTGTAGGACCTGCTCATTATGGAAATGAATTTATGGCCAGTTTTAATGTAACTTTTTTTTGTCCATTTTCTTCCCTTAACACGTTGGAAATGCTTGCTAGATGGTTGTCACAAACGACCCACACTGCTGTACAATGACTGATGGATATAAGAAGATGCAAACTTAATGTTTTTCCATATACATGATAACTACTGTCACTGTTCATCCTGTCTGTTCAGACTCCAGCCACCGTCTTGAGTTAGCGGAGGTGAATCTGTGGATGGTTTCTGTGGGTTATGAAAGTTGTTTGTTTTGGGGGATTTTTTCCAAAGTGAATCTTTCACTGTTTGCATCAGTTTTGTGTTGTAATGTCTGAAAATTTAACTGTATTTCATCTTAACATAGTATAGTTAAGAGGCTACTAATTCAGGGAAAACGGTTTCAGCTCAAATAATCCACTGTCAGTGTTTTCAATAAAATAACCACCAATTCACAAAAATGACTTGATTATTTTTCTTTAAGCAGGCTTAGTGTGAATTAATGAATACCTTTTCTTTGCTGTTCGTTTCCTGGAGTCCAAGAAACCTGAGTTCACTCCGGCTGGTTCCAAGGATCTGATATCAAAATCAGAAAGTCAGTGTCACTTTCATTAATTTAATCACTATGAACACTGTAAATGAAATATTAATTTGTCTTATCACGCTGGTGCCAACAGTCCACAGTTTGGCTCCCAATAACTTTGAAGGAGTATCAAACATTACTTGAAAAAAAATAAATAAATAAAACAAATAGGTGCTACATGAAAAAAATTCACAATAAAAGTTAACTGGCAGGCATGCCACCCCTGGGTTCGATTCCCTACCTCTTCCTCTCTACTTCTTGTTGGCAGCAAAGCCCAACAAGAGCCTCGTGGCTCTGGATTAAGAGGGCAGATCTATGCAGTTGTCGATGGCCCTCCTCACCTGTGATGCTGCACCCAACCTTGCCCTCCAGCCTCGTCTGTGGTAGCTGCTGACCAGGCTGTTGTTCTTCCCACGGCAACGCTCTTTGTTGCCTCTGGCACCAGGACAGTGTCAGGTCTAAGGGCGGTCTTAGCAACATGCTGAGGGTCCTGTGCAGTGTTGAGAAGCCCTGCTGTTGTTCTTGGCTTCTCCCCAGCTCTGATGAAGTTGATGACCGCCAAGAGCTGGTGATGGCACTGCAGATGCTCTCAGCAATGGTCTTGAGCACCTGGTCGTGTTGCCATTGGTATCGGCCTTCCCCCAGAGCTATTGTGCAGCAGCTCAATATCTGTTCCATGGTGCTCTTTCTCTGGCAAAGGGGGGCATGCTGGTGTATGGACCAAGCCCCAGCAGTGCAGGCTGGATGGGCTGGGAAGGACATCGTAGACAGCCTGCCAGAGGTCAGTCCGTGTGATCTTCCCCTCCACACCTTGCTGTCTCATACTCCAGGAAATACTGTCTCAGGATGTGATGGTAAAAAGAACTGGTAGTACACAGATTTGCTTCTGAAACAGGACAGATGTATTTTCTGAAAAACCTAAATATTCTCTTTTTTTTAATAATCCTAAATTAAGCAGGCAAGGACTGGAGCTGCAACAGAGGAAAAGATTACCAAATCAAAATAAAGTCAAATCAATTACGTAACTATAGTTAAAAAAAAAAAAAAAGAGGGGGGCTTAACAATACACTCTAAAAAAAAAGTTACATATTAAAATATCTAAATAACTAATAAATAAATAAATAACTCAGTCCAACATAAAGTAAGAATTTACTAAGACTGCAGTGGGCAGACTCCAGAGGCTACACTGCGGGGTGCTACCACAATTGTGCTCCAATGCTTTTACTCACAGGCATTAGGTGTAGGAACTGCACCCCCCTGCAGCCTCCCCAACAAAATGGTGCTCCACTTCACTGCAAGAAAAGAGCTAATAGCAAAATCAGCAAATATAGCAAGCCAGTTATTTTAATGGTTATATATTTAACAATGCAGAGACAAAGTAAACACAACCAAAAGGCCAAACAGGACACTAAGGACAGAGCAGCAGTTAATCCAAAAAGAAGCCACCAAAGTAAAGAAACTGAAGTTGATGTGTATAAAACAGAGGCCATAACCTCACTCACCACCTTGAATATGGGGTCATATAAATTTGCAGCGAAAAAAGGGTTACAGTCCAGTAAGATTGCTTCCTCTGATACCCGCCAGCACATGCACCTGCAGCAGGTGTCCTGACACTGGTGCTGATTGGAGGGAGCAGTGCAGCCTGGAGGTGCGTTCAGTGTGTCAGCTGCATACTCCACCACGTGTGCATGGCGATGTCTGCAGCCGCTTCTCGCATCTCAGCCTTCTCATTCTTACTGATTTTTCCACACAAGCACTCTCGTCAACGTTTTGTGCATTGCTGTTGTTAATTCACCTTGAATCTGTCCGGTTGGGTTGCTCCCCTGGGGGTATACCTCCTTCACAGGAGGAAGGAGGAATTTAGGCCAAATTACATTTTATATGTCTCAGAAATAATTCGACAAATAAGTGTTGATATTTGATATGACTAAAATTTTCTCTTTGATTCATGATTATTTGATAACGGTGCGTTCGTCGGCTATTTGTTGACCAATCTTATCTAATCAATCAGCAAAAATAGCTTCTTTTTTTTTTTTTTTAGGTTTTCTGGCATCACAAACACATTTTACCTTTATCTATTTCAATACAAAACGTATCAACTTCTTTTCATTCGGGAAAATAAACACTGGAGACTAATAATGTATTTTTGTAACAACTTTTACTTTTCCAACAGTTTTCTTCATTTTCCAACACATAACAATCGATATATTAGACAAACGATTTCCTTTGTGGTGTATAAATAAACAAAATACTATAACTACATCAATAATTTTAGATAATTTACAGTGTATTGTGGAATATTTTACAAATATTTTAAAATTTTACATTTTACAAACAATTTTACAATTTTACAATACAAACAGATTCAGTTCTTTGCATTTGACCTTTTACAAAAGTCAGGCGGTGCAGTTCATTCGCGTTCAACTTCATCACAGCTTTATAAACGCTTCACATCCAGGACTGTGGTCCGGACTGTCTGCTGTCGGCCGCCTGCAGAGTCCCTGAGAGGGACTAAATTAAAGTCTGCTTCGGTTCGGTGTCAGCAGTTCTCCCGCCTCTCTTCCGCTTCACACGTCTGAGCAACTGTAGGACAAGGGACTTGAAGGAGACCGGTGTTGACTCAGAGCTAAAAAGGAAAGAAAACAGGGGGGAGACTTTCAGTGATTGTGATGCAAAATGACACTGCAGCTAAAACCAAAAGCCAGCAGGCAGTTTGGGGGAAACAGCTCCACTTACTGCTTGGACTCGACCACCTCGGTCTCAGTTTTCTCCAGACGCTCCACAGACACGGTGCTGGCCCGCAGAGGCGCATCCCCTATCTGGTCCCAGATCTCCGTGTTGACCCACAGGGAGCCGGGCAGGGTGAGGCTGGCCCGGGTGCAGGTGATCCAGCGGCACAGCGGGCAGGAGACGGTGCAGATGTGTCCGTCCTGCTTGGACAGCGTCTCCAGGCAGGGGGCGCAGAAAGTGTGATTGCAGTGGAGCACCCGAGGGACCCGCTCCCCCCGGGAGAACTCAAGGCGGCACACGATGCACTCCAGGTCGTCACTGACCAACATGGTGACGGAAACCTGCAGGCCGGACAGCAGCAGTCACACCACACATCCTACATGGAATGAACGGCAGCCGCGTTGGATCAGGACTCACCTCTTTGCTGGTCTGATCTTGTCTGACGTGGGCTCAGAGGGTTTGTTGTGCAGGTTTGCTCAGTACGCCGGCTTTTAAAAGCAGCTCACCTGACCAGGAAGAGCGCTGTCACGCGGGGGAGGAAACATTTCCAAGGAATCGGTCTTACATGATAAACACGCTTCTCAGGAACTGAGAGTAAACATGATGCTGCATTCCAAGATGAAATATCTAATTAACAGATCTCAGCCTCTGTGAGCGCTACCTGATGTACTCTGTCCTATCAAATCAAATTTATTGGGTAGAGGAAACCTTGACCTTGTAAAGCAAGATATGTGAACCATTAAAGCGGCTCACAGGATGTTTTTCTAAAACGTCCTGCCAAGCAGGGTCATTTATTTGCATTTACTATGAAAACATACAAGGTCACACAAGATCAACTGAAGCATGGGAATTTGTGGGCAATCTGCTTTATAATCACACAAACGCACTCCTATCATCATCATCATCATCATCATCATCATTTTTTTTAAGATGGCGCCAATAAAAGAAGAATACAAAGGCCAGTCTTCTGCTTTCAGGTCATTTTCAGTTAAAACATTAGATACACAGTAGAACCATCTGTACTAAACGCACAACAGTAAATTATCAGCAATTATGTGAGCCTGGGCCATGGCCTGTCTGCACACTGCTGCAACACCCTGCTGAACAAACAACTCCTCCTTTCCTCCAAACCATGACAGACAAGCCAAGGCTGTCTATAAATAAAGAGAACAACACAAAAAAAAAAAAAGTCAGAATAATGTACAGGAACAAAAGGTCGTCTTTATGCATCTCCTCATTTGGACCTATATAGAGGGGTGTACTGGTCAGTTAGGGCCAATTTTAAGAGATGCTGCTCTCTGCTGAACCTTCTATGAACTGGCTGCACTGCTTGGCTCAGGGGTTCGCCGAGCAGAACATGTGGACGCGCATCAGACCTGAATCTGTTTGCGTCATGGGATTGTTTGTATATTTATGGGTGTCACATCATCAACTCGTGTTGAAGATGCATCATGATTAGTGACATATTTGTCTGACTGGAAGTTATCACAGCAATGCAGACACAGATTAAAAACTGGTTTTTAAAGGCATGAATGAGGGTTAAACCAACTGCATGTCCAGGCTTATACCTGCAGACAAGCAGGAAACTGAAATCCATGATGTGTTTTTTGGGATTCTGTCTTTCTTACATAGCTGTGTAATTGGGCTTGTTGTTCCACCTTGACTAAGTATCATATGAGATGAAAAAAAAAGGCAGATAAATCCTTTCTTAACTCCTTTGCAAATTTATGAAAACTACTTCATGGAAATGTGTAAAATTTCAGATTTCAATTCAGTACTGCACAGGGATTTTTCTAATGGTGCATTTAAGTACAGCTCAGTAAAACATTTTTCTTCTTGAGCCCTCCAGTGTGCTGTGATGACCTGCTGCCCTGCTTGTCCTCAGTTCTGCACTCTCCCACAACCCATGAGCCAAGTTTGTTCATACTGTTGACATCAACACCTGAAGCACAGAGCAGATCACAACCGCTTTATTAACCCCCTCCAATTCCCCCTGAAGTGGTCCCATCCACTCCCCCCATCTCCCTCTCAATCCTTCCTGGTTGGGTCAGCTTTGAGTTTCTGTTTTCCCAAGTCCATGGTGGTGGTGGTGGTGGTGGTGGAGGAGGCGTTTGACCCAAGACTTAACATCCATCCCCGACTTAGTGTGTTTGTAGAATGTGGAGTCCATTAGCTGGCTCGCCTGCGGGGGGAGCATTGCTGTTCAACCAGCTCCTCTCACTCCTGAGCTATGCTCCTCAGCACGTATTTGACTGTGTAGGCAAAGGCTGCAAAACCTACAATCACAAACAGGTTGGCTAAAGCTCCACCTAGAAGTCCATGGTTGCGATTGGCCTGCTGCAGGCCAGGGGCGGGGTTGGCTGCCCCGAGTGGGACGGGGCCTCCATTGATGGCAGGGAGGCCATAGTGGGCATGTTGAGGGTCACCGTCGGGCACCACATCAGGCAGTGGGAGGGGCTGAGTGCGGACGCTTAACTCCTCCTGGGCCTTCTGTTTCTGCTTCATCTCCTGGTGGACGGAGGGACAGAGATGGGACAATATAAGGACGATGAAAATAAAGAGAGAATCTAATTGGAAGTTAAAGATCACCTCTTACTTACATCAACCACATCAGGAAACAGCTCACAGAAAACTTTGTCCTTGAGGTTGAAGGCCAAGCTTTGGGCAGACAGCTGTCTTTTCTGAGAAAATGAATAAAATGCATGTTGAATATCTGAGTCACTAGTCATGTCATGTTGGCGGTGATGATCAGTTGGATAACCTCACCGTGTAGTCGGAGGTCTCAATGCTCCCAAGGGTGGGGCCCTTCTCAACCATGAAGCTGAGCAGACCCGTGAGGATGGTGGAGACTGACCATGCGGGGTTCCACGTGTCTGGATGGAAATCTGTGATGGACAAACATAACCTGTGGAGGAAACACACGCAAAGTTTGAAAATATTGACCAAAGAATTTTTCAATAAAATTTGCACACTATGGTTAAATGTCTTCAAACCAAACAAAAGGTACAATCCTTTATAATGGTTTTTAGATTAACACGGTAGTGTCAAAACAAAGCATTCCGTATGTTTGGTGGGGCACCTTTTAGTAGTCAAAGTGGAAACAATGTGGCTCTTTGTTCGTGGCATTCCGTAGCCTGAAGTGCGATGGAGATTATGTAAATCAGACCGATGACATATGAAAAAGCAACCAAATTGTAACCCCAATAATGGTTGGCGGTAAGAAAAAAAATAAAAAAGGGCAACACAAAAACTACGATGAGGCCATGTGAAGTGATAGATAGATAGATAGCCATTCTGCAAGTCAACAGCCTGTTAGCATGAAGGATATTTAAGCGGTGCTTTGGTTCATTGTGCTTAATCATGTTGCAGAGTTGTTCAGTAAATCCACCCTGGCAAGGACACAGATGCTGCAAAACACACAACTGCAGAGTAGACATTGTGGGGGAAATAGAGCACAATTGGTACTCGACCAATCAGAAATGTTCAGAACTGCAAGCCACTGGAAAGTAGGTAGAAAGTGTCCCTGGTTCCTGGTGTCTGGGGAAAGTTCCTGCAGCTAAAGTTGCAGCATGGGATAAGCATTGAATAATAATAATTTTTTTTTTTTTTAAAGCAGAAAAACATTTGGACTTAAATTTTCATCAATTAATATTTGGAGATTTTTTTTATTAAACTGGGTCATAATCAGCATTTGAATTTGTGAGTTATGGCCAAAAACAAGTTTTGGCTGTCACTGGTGCTGAGACATGAACATTCTTATAATCCTCATTTTCTTTCAATACATCAATAAGATAGTAAATTCTCACCTTGTGTTACACTTAAATCTGCCATTTGGTGTTATCATATAGATACTTGGTGGTTTAAAAGGAAATTCCCGAGGAAATATGAGTTTTCCATGATAATATCCTCCTGAAATGAAACCAGATATGATATCACCTGACAGATGAAAATTCCAGTGGTAGTCTGGGACACATCCTGCACCAATGTCACTATAGTTTAAAAACATGGGCTTTTACCTTCATATGGCGTTTTCTCAGGACCTCTGACTACATAGTGCCTAAAGAAGACAGGAAAAAAAATCAGTTAGCCAGAAAAATATAGAGTAGCTGCTCAGCTATCCGTACATAATTTCCTTTGAAGCCATAAAAAGGGGAGGTGGTGAAATCGCCATCCTCCGGTTGTTTCACTTCAGCGTCTCCTTTAAATTTCTGTTGTTTTTTTTTTTTTTACCCATTGTTAGCATTATAATGCACATCATAGTGCTCTAATACAAAGATGCATATCATACATCTTAGGCTGCAACAGTCTGATCTGCCTGCCATTTTCTCAATAAATGAATTTGGTTTACAAAACACCAGAAAACTGAAAATTGCTCATCATAGTATCCACAGTTCCTGATCACATCATTAAAATATCCTGTTTTGGATCATGGTCTTAAACTTAAAAATGTTTAGTTTACTATAAGGGGTCCTCACATTTGAGAAACATATTTCAAACTGTTTACTGCTTCACTCATTATCTAAATATTTGGCCATTAATTTTAAAATGGTTGTAAATGAATTAAGCACCTACTAATTGAAGCTCCACATTAAACTCCAGAGTTCCCAGGACTAGGGTCTGGGTTTACTTCATCACACAGTGGGGAACAGCAGCAGAGGGGAGGAGCATATTTACATGCACATCACATGCTGCCACATGCAAAGCTTATGACAACAGTTTGGTATCTCATTTTACCATTTTCAACTAAAATGTAACTCTCATTCTTCTCCTCTTGTTGCTGGTTGGAAAAAAGTTACATAAAATAAAATAATCTGCAATGGATAAAAAGGTACACATGTAGAAAAATAAGGGTTTGCTGGACCTATTAAAAGAGAAACAATTATAATAGTTTGTTGTTCTTTACTGAGTGCAACCTTTAAACAGTCACAGTGCTGGTGGAAAAAGAAGGTGAACCTCAAACAAATTCTCCCTTAGCTGCCAGTCAGACATTTCCACCATTCAGGAAGGATTTTTCAGACAAATGAGTGTCAAGCTGCTCTTTGCCAGATGTCAGAGCTCATGAAACATAACATGCTCTATGCAAATGTGCAAAAAAAACAAAAATAAAACCCACTTATGTGTTACTGAGGTTCATTCACGTACCTTTTCCTGCCTACGCTGTGAATTTCTGTCATTGGTTAACTTCAATAATCATTGTTCCTTGGGCGAAGTTTACACACACAAAAATTGAGCTGAGCCAATCGTCATTGTAAAATACTGTAAATTAAATAACGTAATTGATATTATTATTTCATTATGATGAATGATAGACAGTGAACAGTGATCATGCCTTGTTATTACTCAAGTCTGACCTGGCTGGAAATGGCACTTAAACTGTAATCCAACATAAACATAAAAAGGGGTGTGTGTAAGGTAAACACCTTAAATTTTGGTCAATAATGTCCTAACTTCAGTAAAAAAAATAAAGTAAAAGAAAAAATAAAGTAAATAAAGAAAAAATAAAGTAAAAAAAATAAATAAAATAGCATAAGGCTTCAGTGAGTACTGTTTGCACACTTAGTATCGTACATTTCAATTGAAATAGATCATCTTTAAATACATCTGCAAAAGAGATACGGGACACCATCTGTGAGGTCCTGGGTGAGTTGGTCAAATAATCGAAGTTGTCAGAATGTAAATAAATAGTTGAAAAGGGGAGCATCTGCATTTATAATTACATCTACAACAGAGCATGACGTGCAAAAAGCCAATGTACAAAGGTAACAACAGGAACTGGCAAAGCCAACTGTTGACTCCTGCTATTATACATTACCTGCTTTTATGGTAGGTAAACATATCCGGGATAAATGGATTATTTTTTCCAAGTAACCCAAAGGAAATTCATTGTGAATTGAAGTGAGTCATCCACAGTCATTTCAAATGTGGCTTTTATCTGACTTTTATTATACTGTTACTTAATATTTCTATCTAGTTAGAGTTTAACAACAACTTCATGGTGTTTTTTTCGATTTTTGGAGGGACATGGTGTGTGTGAACAAATATGTGCATACTCTATAGTCTTCTTACATTATTACCAGCCGCAGAGAGTGTGAGATGTTTTTTCTTTACCCCCATGTGAGTATGTGCACTCACGTGGCTATAAAGACACCTTTTGTAGTAGAAACTAAAACAGAGACAGTTTACAGCAGTCACGTCTGCGGAGAGATTTTGTCACCTTGAGTGCAGCTGGTGATCCCGTGACAACATGGTTTTTAGTTACATGAGCAGAGCTGTGACAAAATGTGTCGATAGACAGACATGTAAAGACCCACCGAAGGGCTCGAGGGTGCTTCTGTGGTGATTCTTGCTGGTGTGATCAATTTCATTGTAGTGTCAGTATCACAGCAGTAAAGTTTGTCCATTCATTCATTCATTGCGTTTTCCTGGAAAAGCTGGTAAAACCAATCAAACCAGTTTTCGCAAGACAACTCTTTTAATCTAAAAATTCAACATAATTGGATTCACAAGAACTATTCTTTGATAATTATATAATCCGCAGGTAAGTCTTTATAGCTGCTGGCACTGCTCATTCTAAGTGACTGACATCTTGAATCTCATAGTACGTGCATTGCCACATGCAAACATGTAAGCAGCATTTGTCGTCTGTTTTACGTCGTAGAAAAATTTTTTCTGAACCAGCTGAATTAGTATCAGGCCTGGTGAGTGTTTACATCCACCAACATACAAGATGAACACCTTACCATTCTAGGATGTTGGAGGGGAGAGGTTCTGCACAGATGTAAGGCACAGGGTCTTTCTTTATCCTGAGGTAATCCTGCTTAAGTCGCTGAGTGGCTGTGGTTGGAGCTCTCTTATTCCCGTTGTTGTTCATCTGAAGATTGAGAGGACATGTAGATGTAGATTTCTCTGTGTCTCTGGTCTTAACAAATTCTTATTGGTGCACCAATGTCAGGTTGTATTCCACTGCAATACTAGAACTTCCTTCCTTCACTGCAGATGTTTCAACTGTAACTATTACTACTCTCTGGTAGTTCAGTCTTTTACTACTGTATGGTTTTCCTGCACTTGGCTGGCATCATGGTGTCTGTGGATTAGACATGCTCTGTTTCACCTCAGATGTTGAAAAGATTTGAATAATAGTAACAGTCAGGTATTAGCTTAGCACAGTACTGCTGTATTGCAGAACTGTTGCAGACCTAGTTTCAAACTACACAGCTGACAGTGTGTGTCATGGATAATCTAGATTACCTTAGCGATGCACTTAAATAACCATCACCTTCCAGAAAGTTAGTCCTTTGTGCAGCAACATTTTTCAATTTAAATACTACAGACACACCTGAATGCATTGACTTATCTGTAGATAACTTAATTGATTAATAAACTGTTCAGTGGGTGAAATACCAATAAAAGGATGACTCCTGGTCAAAGGCCAAAAAGTTGTCTATATACAAGTTTAATAAAAACAAAACAGCTAAAATTCACCTTCGGGAAGCTGGAGCCAGCCATTCATTGACTTAACTTACGGTTACAATGAAATACAAAGCTGCAGAAGCAAATGACAGTCAAATGATTAGCTTTTAAGTTATCGGATACAAATTCTACTAATGTATTTTGTAACTGTCCCCTTCCTTCACCCCATGAACCCAACCTCGTGTTAGCCTGCTGTCGTGCGGCTAACAGCCGACATGAGCAGGACTGTGTCAGGGGTCAAATCGTTTCAGTTTCTCTTCTTCCTTAATTACAGCTAACCGAAGGCATCGTGTGTTTGAGCTGGGGCTAATCCGCCACGCTGCTATTATCACCGGAACAGATCGTCAAGTTCAGACAATCAGACAGACCCCCCCACCACCCCGACTGTAAACAAACCGGACAGCAGCTACAGACTGCACAACAGCAACATCACATGTGGCTGGTTTTCACTTTATATATATAGATAGATATATATATCTATCTATCTATATATATATATATAGATAGATAGATAGATACAGCAATATGAGCGCTGTCGGATCAGGAAGCCATTCTGGACCCAGATGAAGTTCCCAGGTTCATTGGTCTCTGCGTTAGCCACCAACGGCTAACGCTAGCTAACCAAGGCCACAGCTACATGGCGTTAGCAAGTCCAGTTCTGTTATTAACGAGAGTCCCTAAAGTCCCCCATATTTAGCAACTAAGGGGCGAATAACACACACGTACCTCTCCAGAGACTCCAGTGAAAACAGGTATTCGTGGCTGGACACGAAATAAGGGCGTTGTTTCTGTTGTCAAACCCCCAAACCGATAAGACGATGGCACCGACGTAGCTTTAGCTTCCAGCAACAGCAGAAGTGACGCTTCCGGTTTTCTTCTTCTTTTGTGTTAAAGCGGTTGAACACTATTTAGAAAGCACATTGCTGCTGCCGGCTGATCCAGAATGTCAGGTCTTATTATAATGCCTCTCTCCATATATAATAACATCTACATTTCAATATTATTAATAATCCTACTTACATTTGCAGTCTGTGATGACCAAACATTGGAAAATCGTCTGTGTGCCTTTCTTAAAGTTTCTCAAGTTTAAAATAAACCATAAATTGAGATGCAGAAAAAACATTCCGGTCACCTCTGACCATTAATTTTATTCCTTCTACAAGTCGCAAAAGGGTTTGGAAATTTGCAGTTGACAAAATGAAATTATTCAGAACATTAAACAGATACTTCACAGATTTTAAGCCTTAGTAGAGTTTGATCACAGAGTACGACAAGGACAGACTAGGACAACTTCTGTCACTGTCATTAGAAAACATTTGCTCAGGTCATTTGAAATAACATTTAAATCATTTAACATTATCTTTGACATAGTCATGGTCAGTTACGCTGGCTTTGGTTGTCCAAATATATTGACAATTTTAAATTGAGAGCAATTGCAAACCAGAAATAAAATCCCCGAGTGTCAGCAGGGCTTTGAGCTTTTGCTTACACTTGCAGCACTCAATCCCCAGCATCCAAATGTCTTTTAAAGGTAAACAATGCCACCCTTTTGGTTCCCGAGAGACTGAAGAGATGTCAGATGAAGTGGTGGACAGTGGTGGTTACTGTGGCTCCTGGCAGCGTCCGAACTGTAAGCTCCTTCTCCTCAACTTCTCGGGCTGGAGAGACGCGAGGACAGAAAACTCGCGAAAGACATCAACACAGGAGAAGTGATCTGCAACAGGGGACACTTAAGTCAAGGATGGGGTGGGTGGGTCTGATTGAGTCTGGGTTAGGTCGTAGGTCTTGGCTTTTAAATAAACCAGGGAATAATGAAATCTCCAGTAACCCAGATGACGTCATTGAAAGAGAAAAACAGAGCAGATAAACCTCTGCTATGCACAGATGAAAGAGTGAAGCCCCCTATAACATCGCCTCCAGACAGAGTGAGGCTCCTCAGTTTAGCTCATCGGTACATACACACCTATTTCTTCAGGGAAATATAAGTTTCTTTCTTTGTAAGACTCATTATTTTATAAAACATCTTTTGTTTATCCAGACAAGTCTTTTGCTGATACATACTTGAGCTATGTTATATGCTTTTATTTTCTTCTACTTCTTTTTTTGTAAGATTATGTCCTGGTTGAGAGTCTGGGTTTGTTCACTGAAAAGAACATCTAACGGGGCTGGAGTAATGACATCATGTCCTACATCAACCTGATATCAGTTTTCTTCTCATTTGGAAGTCACCTAATCAATAGCCTATGTGGTTATTTTGCTTAATAGTCGGTTTCATTTTTATAATATTACTGTTTATACCTAACCATTTCTCATGAGTTGGTTTGTACTACTACTACTGTACTACTGAATACTGAATTATTATTATATCTTATCTGATATTCTTGGGACATACACTTTAATAAACAATTTCTTTCTACTTCTAAATGATAAACAGTTTCACCTGAAGACACAAATAAGATTCACAACAGCAAGACAACCTCAGATATTTTCCCAGAGAGACTATGCCCATGAAAGAAAGGGCAACAGATCCGAACACCCTAAAGATCCGCAACCATGAAGCAAGAAGAGAATCACAGTATCACACTAGTGGCCCTTTTAAGGTGGCCCAGGTGGCTTCACTCACTCTATCCCGAACATCCTTGGTTTTAACTCTCCTGCTGCCCATGGCAACCCCTGTGGTAACAGAAGCAATGACATGTCAGTCAATGGTTATTTCCTCGATTAGACGTGTTGTTTACATTAATTTAAGGTGAGGAATCAGGCATTTCTTACGCATGAAAACATTTTCTTTCAGTGATGGTGTTACAATTTGTCAGATTACATAAATGTTTTACACACTGGAGACACTGAATTATTCAAGGCATAGTGTTGCAGCTGCAAGCTATAAATGGAAGTGCTTCTTCATACTCATGAGGTCCTAAACATTAAAATGATCTTTAACTTGTGTAGAAATGTCCATGTGCACACCTCACTTTCATTTGTTGGCAGGAAGATAACCAATTATTGCTTTGAATAAGCCAAGTGCGACCCAAAAGTTTGTTATAGACTTAAAGACACACCAGACCAGATTGTGAAAAATAGTATTCTCCCAACATCTGGCAATATTTTTAACAGAGCTAGATATCTAGAAATGATGATAGAAAATAATCAATATTTTATTAATTGATCATCTTTAATTTTCTGTTGAAGGATTTCAAACATATTGCCGCAATGTTGAGAGACTGTTATAGATATGAAATAGGAAACGCAACAAGCAGGCAGCAGGGTTAGTTCATCAAGAGTTTCTCAGTTTTATTGTATGCATTTTTCTTTTCTTTTTTTGTCCCCTCAGTGCTTCTAAAGACAAGGAAGAAAGTACTCCAAAGATATTCAAATGTCACTGAATAGAAGAAGTTCAGAACTATGATACAGTTCTGTCAGACAAGTTTTTTTTGTAAGTGAATAAAAAGAAAAACATTAAACAGATCAAACAGTCAGGATCTGTGATTGAATGCTGAGAGGCAGGCAGTTGGCTCTGAGAGAAAATACACATGTACTATTTACAGCATTTTTGCACCTTTAACCACTCCTATGTTAATACACACAACATTTAATACTCCTGTTAGGACCTGAGCCCGTAACAGTTTGGTCACAGTAGCTTAACATCACCTCCTGCACTGGTTCTACTTGCAGTACATCAAACTATTGCAGAATATATCCTGCCATATCAAAATCTCTCTGATCAGTCACTTTTCTGTAACATCTTTCAAACACGTGAATACACCGACAGTGTTTCTACCACTCTGTCACTTCACTAAGCATGATAAGACTATGCTGTATCTACTCTGAACAGTTTCAGTTTAAAAAATGGTGATAAACATCAATGTCAGACACTTTCCCTTTAAAAAGTCTTTGGCAGAGGAAAATAAAACAACAATAATAATAATCAAATAAAATGACTGTTTGTAAGTTTTGGTGGAAACAAACAAACAAAAATGACAGGAAGGAGGAAGTCACCACAAATTTGGTCCATGGATGGAAGATTGGCACAGAGGTGAAAAAGGAAGGAACTTCTGACACTGGAGGGGTCATGGTGGTGCATGCTTACTCCACAGGACTGCACTGCACGACATGATCAAACCATAGAAAATTATTTCATCATGCTCATAATGCAAACAATGCTGAACTTCCCAAAAATAATTCTGGCAAAGCATGCAGAGATTACTGTTAGCAATGACCAGGGAGGAAAGCCAGAAATAGAAGTCCTTTGACCCCACAAGTGTATACAGTAAACTCTTTGAAAGAAATGTGCTCTGTGATGTCACCACAGATACTCCCATAGTATTTACAAAAACACTTAGCTGTGTTGTACTCAGGAGTCACCTTTGTTCCGTATATGGCAGTGAACAGAGGAATAGTAAGATGTAAATCCAGTTTTATATAATCCCTCAAAGCAAAAAACCTCTATCTGCACATTACTTTTCAACTAGAAGTTCTTATCCTCTCTCGTATCCAACAAATGACGGCAACGAATAAACATAAAACAAAACAATCAACCCTAACTTCAATTTCTACTTTAAGCCAGTAAAAGCTCTTTCACTGGCTTGCTTGGATACCAAATAATTGAACTCAGAGCAATCTAAGGCCATTCTAAAGTGAAAATAAAAGCAATTGGTCTTTTGTGAGTGCTTTTACACGATGGAATCCAACGACTTCTTGTCATTCATTCTAAATAATGCTTTCAGACTAAAATGACAATCTTTAACAGAAATGCAGATGAATACTGCAACAAATTATGCATTGCACTAGTCCTCTGGGGAGATAGACATAAATAATACTAATAAAAAAGAAATAAAATAGACCATTGATAGATAGAAAATAACTTTGCAGACAATAAACAATGTAAAAAAAGAAGATAATACTGTAGATGGGAAAAGTGCACAGTTTCTTTTTTTCTTAACATAATGCAACATAATATCATATTATTCAACTCTGTCTCTCAGCATTCTTTGACACATGCACTCATTTACTGTCCTGTTCACTCACTCACTCATCATGTCACAAAGTATCTCAGGAAGCAAGCGAGGGCTCTTCCCCACGAGCCCTTCAGTATTTTAGTCACAGTTTTACATTACATTTCCCTTGCTGACCCCTGTTTGTACACAGTTGACTACCCTGCCCACCTCCATTGTAGCTTCTCAGTTACTCGTTTTTTCTTTAAATAATGGAACAAATTACCATTTTCTTCACCTCATGCCACAGAACATTGCTAAAAGATTACCCATATAACCTCTAAATATGTGTATTTACATCTCCGATTAACAAAATATGGGTAAGTTAGATGTTGGATAGATATAAAGTGTAGGGTGTTAATGCAGCAAAAATTCTTCAGAGGTAAGAGCTGTTAGCCAACAGTAAACCCACACCCTGACACAAGAGGTTACACCATGTTATGTTAAATTAGAGGATAATCCTGTTAGCAAAACACCAAAAACGAATTTTACTCTGTGTGACTTAACTAGTATAGCATGGATAGTACAGAGTAACGGCAAGCAGAAACATAGCAGATATGCAGAGATAAGGAGGTGATTGTATCATCAGTAGAGTTAAAAAGGCCCATCAGGGGTCTCCCATGGCACAACTGATCCCCATAGTGAGCAAGTGGTACTTTCCTCTCCTCCCAGGCAGCCCCAGGAAGTTGCCCATAAGCCCAGATCTATGTAAATAACAGACTACAGATCAGTGTCTAGGGACAACTTCGTCTACACAATTATTATTTCGGTCAGTCAGGAGGATCAATATATGTATATATATGTATATAAATACATATCCTCAATGCATAGAGCACAAGTTCTGCTCTTGGATACAGAAATGACTAGCATTCATCTATAGTGAGGCAGATGAATTCCTGGATGCATTTCTTATACTGCTGCTCAGTAGGGCTGCTGCTGGGGTATTGACCTGGTTGACCCAATGGAGCCTCAGCTTCTCGCATCTCCTCGTTCATCCGCGCTAGACGTAATCTGGTGAAGAGAAGTAAGAATGGGAGGAAAAAGGATGGAGGAGAAGGGGAGGACAAGCACAGAAGCAGAAATGTGCAGGCAATGTGCATAATACAAAGAATGGAGGTCAGTGAGAAAGAAAGAAAGGTAAAGAAAGTGAAAGGTTTGTGATGTGGAGAGCATTAAAGGTGGTGAAATGGTAAAGAGCAGTGAGGAGAGTTCACAATAGAGAGAGGATGAGAAGAAGGAAGAAACAGGGAAAAGGTCATCAACACCATCTTACAAAATGACAGAAAAATTATTAAATATAATTAAAGAACATTAGAAAGATTACACGAAGGGTTCATTTTAGTTGTCAGATATAAAACAGTTGATAATGTCTCACTTTAACACTGTCTCGTTTAATTGGAATTTGGTTGTACATGTTACGATTACAGCCTCCTCATGCCTAAGAATGATTACAGGGATTTACAAGGTAACGATGTCTGCGTTGGCAGCCTGCACAGCGATGCTTAGAGGATCATGACCCTGCTCGTCCACCTCCGTCTGTGAAGCTCCTCTCTTCAGAAAGAGACACACCTGGCTGTACAAGACAAGATGTTGGCACACACAAAGATCAATACAGTGGTTGTTAAGTACAATTTGTATTTCCACTGCACGCAAACCTGAACAAGAATCAGGACTTTGGGAGTGCACAGGAACAACTATTAATCCTTTCATTTTTGAGGCTTTTCTTACCCAGTGTGTCCCAGGTAGGTAGCGTGGTGTAGCGGACCTCTGCCTCTCATGTCCCTCTGGTTCACATCGGCTCCATTTTGTAGCAGGAACTCACAAGCTATTAGAGACCCCTGGCAGATGGACAGACAGAAAGAGTGAGTTGGTATTGTCAGTTTATTTAGCCATGGAAAGGCTAGTTATTGGCCATTTAACATTAGTGCAGACATTTATTTTGCCTCTATCAAGCAGTTTCTTCCACAGATCCTAGTTGCAGACCACATGGTCAATGAGGGTAATGTTTTTCTGGTTTTTAATTTTTTATTACTATGATTATGCATCCACAAAACTGGGGTAAAAACTTTTAGTAGACTGTTCGTTTTTATTCTTTAACCTAGACAGTCTCCATATTGATTTGACATCTACTCCATTGTAGTAATTCCATCAAATAAATAGGTAGTATATCTCCAGTCCTCTCAGTCTCAAACACTGTTGCTGGCTGAACAGACACTGGGTCTCACCCCAGTCACTGCCTGTATGAGTGGTGTTTTGCCCTCTTCCTCTTCACTTGAAGCATGCACATCTGCTCCATGTGCCAGTGCCTCAGCCATGAGTGCCAGGTTGTGTAGACGTGAGGATCGGTACAGGAGCGCCCCCGGGTGCAATTCTCTTGGATCCTCTGGGTCTGAAGACATTTCCTGTTCTATCTCCACCTCACCACTGGATGACTCCTCTGACTCCTCCTCTAAATTTACGTAATGAAACAGGATTTTGGTAATGATGGAAAAACTGAATCATTGCTGCATCACACAGTACTTAAAAAAAAACAACAACCCATAAAACCTTGTTTATATTCTCAAAAACATTATTATCATTATTATTTATGTGTAAACAAGCACGCATACCTTCTTCTGTGACACTGTCCACCACTGAGCCAAAAACCAAGATATCAGTGCTGCCATCAGTGCTTCCTCCCAGACCACTGTCACTGCTAAGACCTGCAGGGCCAAGCATCGCCAAGCCACGGACACGTTAATCATTACACAGCACTTACTCTTCTACTCACACAGGCACTATCACTGGAGGAAATCCACATAAATGTGTGAGTTATTTATTTACAGTACAGGGTTGTGTGTGTACTGACTGTTTAAATGCACTTACTGCGAGGACCTGAGCCGGTGTCGAAGTAGGAAAATAATGAGTCCAGCTCATCTGGACAGAACAGGGAGTCCCGGCGAAACTTTGCTGCTGCTGTTGCAGAAGGCAAGAAATCCCAGTATTTCAGTTTGGATGATTAATCTTTTTATCATCTCTCTGAGACAAGCCACTGTCCCGAGATACTTCAAGACCACCAAAATAATCCCAGTGTCATACAATTATTACAGCCCTGCTGCCCTGACCCTCAATGATGAAATACTGTTCATGTGATTAAAACACATCTCTGCTGCCAGATTCTTCTGAAACTAGATCTTCAAATCTGTTGTCAACCATCATCAGCAGAAAGAATGACACACTGTACTGGAAGGAGGTCACACTTATATGAACTTTCTATGTACTCTAGCCTAATGCACAATGTTGACTAAGGAGATGATCGTTGACTTCAGAACATCACAGTTTAAGCTCCTTAGCATCAGTGGCTCCACAGTGGAGTTCGTGGAGTGCAGACGTCACACAGGCTCAACTAGTCCTTGAACACAACCAACACAGTGAAATGGGCCAACAGAGATTGCACTGAAGCAAGCGGCACTGCCCCTTAAGACTCTCACAACCTTTTACAGAAGCAATGCTGAGAGTGTGCTGACATATTGCATCACCACAACAGTGACACTAAAGCTCTGTCAGAGCAGTTGTTATATGAACTTCCCTACTCTCTATTCAGGAGCTTCATAGAGCTGATGTCTTCACAAGGCACTGAACACTGCCAGAGACCCGAACACCCCCCATATATAGGTTATACATCTCACTGTGATGGGTTGCAGCTTCATGTCAACTAAAGACTCTTAGCTTGCATATTTTTATCACGAGTTCAACTGCATATTGTGGTTATTATACTTTAAAGTTTTTCTTTTTACCAGTGCATCACAAACTTGAGTATGTGTTTCTCAGATAAATTTTATGCTTTTGTAGTGTATTTGTAATGATTAATGTTTCGTAATTTCATGGGTGTTGGCACAAGGTTGGCTGTTGGAGAACATGAAAGCCATCAAAGGAAAATCAATTCCCTGGACTGACCTGCTGACAGGTTTGCATGTGATGTGCTGCCTGGCTCATAGCGGTGGTATTTCCTGCGGGCCTTATTAGGGGCACGGACAGAACTGTTGTGTCGCTGGCACTTTTTCACTGTCCAGGGGCGTGACTTCCTTTCACCTTCCACCAATGCCTCGCTTCCACTCATTTTTTTTAGGAAGCGTTTCTCAACGTATTTGGACTTTATCCAGGCTTCCTTCTCCTGCCTGTAGAGGGATTATCACATATGCAGACTCTTGATTCATAGGAGACATGATGTATACAGATAATCAAACTGTCTTCAGAGTGGCATCAATCTTTTGGCCACAGGTATCTAACTATGGAGTTCAATAGTGTTCATTTCAGAACAAAACACTGACCTTGAACTGGAGGGTCCGGGTTTTTTCGCTCCCAGTTCCTGGCAGCCTCCTTCATAGATGTGGTTAATCACAGTATTTCCCAATTCACACATCAACTAAATGTGACAGAGCGGAGACAGAGGAGAGACAGATAATGTAAAACGTTGTTTTAGCAATGCACTGAAAGAATCAGAAATACAATTTTACTGGAACAAAAACTCTTGGCACAGAAAGAAAAAAGCTGTAGGCTTGAGTCAGAAAGACGGACCTTGAGTAACTCCGGCTCCCACGAGTCTAATGTCAGTGAGCGCACTTTAGAGCAATGGACGCCTAAACTCCTGATAGACGGAGGAAGAAAAAGAGAACATCAAACAAGTGAAGGGTGAGAAATTTATCCTAACTTTTATATATTGTATATAAGTGCACGTGTTGCTGTTCTTACAGTATAATTTGGCGTTAGTGCAGTTACCTGTGGATCCCTGAGCACTCGATGCAGAGCAGCACTCCCAGGTTGATGGAGGCCCAGCAAGGAGCCGTTTGGCCACAGTCACAGCACAGTTCATTGCCCGGCAGGCTCTGTACCCTCTGGAGGAGGCTTTCTCCCCCTCCCCTCACTCCTCTATCAGCTCTCTCCCCCCTCTCTCTGGGTTCGCTGGCAGAGTCAATGCTGCTGGTGGAGGGTGAGGCTGTCCGGTCCAGGTGCTGCAAAGACAGGTCAGTGGTGGGCAAGGCCCAAATCTTAATGCAAAGAAATAGCCCATGTGCATAGTTAGTTCTGGTATCATGTGACTTTTGAGTATTGTGTAAACACATGCATATTCATACCTCAATGTAATAATGGTCAGTGATGTCTTTGTAAGCAGAGGCAATGCTTGCCTGGACTGCCTGAATCCAAGCCTGTCGCAGCTTCTCCGATTCAGCCTGCAGCATACAGCTCCTACAGATTTACACATGGCGCTTATAAAATGTCCACTATTATGAATCTATATATTATTCACTTAGCGGTTAAATCAGTCATAAAAATGTAGCCAGTGAAGAAATACATCTTTTGAAAGACACACATACACACACACTCACTTGGTGGGTGACACCACCTCAAAGCAGAACCTCCGCTCATTATCTTCACATGGTTTAACTGAGCACAGTCTCAAGTCCTCCACCACAACAGTCAAAGAGTCCTGAGAGTAGTGTTATAATGTTACACATATTTAAACAAGTTAGAAAAAACAAGTTACTCTCTTGAAAAGTTCTGTTTCTCTACACTCTAGAGACTGAAAACAGCCCCATCTTCAACACCCACAGTGGAGATGTTAAGACATATTAGATGCAGATTATTTCATGCTTTAAATAATCAGTTGCACACGCACATTTTTATTTTATCTGTATGATATATGATAAAGATCGCAAAGTGCTTTTGTGGCTGACAGACAAAAACATGTCACGCTGCACTACCTGTAAATAAAATACAATACCTGAGAATGTAGGACTATTTCTAATCACTAAAAATAGCTCTACACCATGGGAATACAAAATCGGAGTGTCGCTGTTGATAAATTTGTCTAGAAAAGATGCTTTAACCTGGATGATTTCCTTCCTTGCCTTCCCAGGCTCTTCATCATTATTTCACACAGATGAAATTAAGTTTAAAAGTATGCCTTTGTAACTGCACATATGCTCAGACTTAGTTTAAATGTTTAAAATGAAAGTGTACCTTGAGTTTCTTTTGGTAGACCAACTGACTGTTCTGTATTGAAAACCATCGCCTGCAAGAGATTTAGGATATGAAATTAGTTACTGAGAGAGTCAGGTGGCATGAGATTGGCATACAGCTGTCAATCAAAAGTCTGCATACTGATTCTATAAGTTCATTACATTCATAATTCATAACTTTCAAAACCAACAGAGAGAATGAACTCTATATTCTTTTTAGTTGGGCAATGAGAGATACACATATATTTAATATAGTTTTAATAAATTTAATTTGACAAATGTTATTTACATGATTTCCGAATATTATAATACTCTATGTTCAACTGTTGTTATCTTTTTATTACGTTTTTTACGTCTCCTTTACCTATTCCAGGTCTTGAAAGCATTGCTGGCCCTCTTGAAGAGGTAGCCCTCCATGACGACACCATTGGGTGCATCTACATTGAATTCCAGTTTGGGATCATCATAGGAAAAGTCCTGTGGGAAGAAAAACACATGTTACTGTCTAGCTTTCTTTCTACTGTACAATCTCATTTTAAGGAAGTGTCTGATGAACTACCAAGAACTAATATAATTAAAAAGAAGCATTTCCATTATTTAGCTAATTCCTATGGATACAGTAGAAAAACACTTGTGTCGTCCCGGAGAACAAATAGACTCAACTCCTCACCTCCATAAACCACACATCAGAGACAAAGTTTAAATCAATCAGCTGGATAGAGATACCGTAGCATGGTGTCATGCTGTAGGTGGGGTAATACTACTGGTGGTAAAAGTCCAAGGAACACGACAAGAATGACACAGATATTGGGCCTGATATAATGCAACTGCCTTTGATATGCTTCTTTCTGAAATGTGCGTGTTCCCACAGACATCAACATCAGCCCATATCTTCTTTACACTGTCCATCTGTAAATTAGTTTAGCTTTAAACATAGCATCAATACCTGTAAGCTGAAAAATCCATTATTTTCATTTATTATCTTTTTCAGTTTTTTCCACAGAGAGTTGGACTTCTACTCATTAAGGTGATTTAAATAAGAGTCCAGGCTGAGATTAGATCTCATTATTGTTAAAGGAGACCTTTGGTTTGGAGGTAGCACAGGCCATATGGCAGACTGCTCGAATAGGCAGACACTGCACATTCAGACACACATGAACACACACCCAGGACAGTGCTGTGTTGATGAAAAGATCAGAGAATGGCTCTGTGATTTTTTTTTTTCCCCTGACACCCCAATGACTATAACAGCACACAGATTCTGTTGCGTACTTTAACTGTACACAACAGAATCTGTTGCTTTTTCATCCATCATCCCCACAATAACTGCAAATAACATTTTTCTATCATTTGAGTGCTGTGTGTAAGATTCAGAGAAGCAGTATCCACAGGTGGCATTGGGACAGCAAAAAATGTGTACATTTAACTACACTAATCAAAAACATCCTACATGCAACGTTTACATTATTTTCACCAATGTTGAGGTGAACAGGACAGAAGGAAAACTACAAGACTGTCTTTTTGAACTCACTGATAAAACAGTAGATAGACACACAGTGGGGTTCAAAAGTCTGGCACCCCTTTCCCATTTAGCTCTCAGACTTTGGAACCCAACAATATCCAAGCTCACACATCAACACTTTAATAGTCACTGTGGTGTGTAATATGAACCAATTGTGAGTCTGGTTTTTTCCCCTTAACTTGAAAAAAAATTTGCTGTATAAAATCTGAAATGCAAAATAAACATGATGATGAGATAAACAAACGTGTTGATTCAAACTAACACAAAATATAAAATAAGTCTCTTTTCTCACCAGCGAACAGTCCCGCCTGCCAAATATCTTCATCTTTAAAACACTTGCATCCAGCAGCATTTCCAATGTGCGACTTACAGAATAAATAAACTCCGAATGAAGCTAAGAAAAAAAGGAGGGGGGTCTAAGACATGACAGCGTCTCCACCGTGCCGCAGCTTACGGACCGGGAGAAACACGCGCTTCCTTCCCACGCACACCTCCAGCCGACGGCAGCGCGCTCGTGCCGCTACGTCACCCCGCCACCTGCTGACCTCACCGGCGCTAGCGGCTCATTAGCATACAGCTGACCCGGCCGCGGCCGCAGTTTCCATCTGTCTGCCGACCTGAGCACTGTTCCTGTTTAATCAAGCTGACGTTATTGCTCCCCAAACACCCGCCCGGACCACGCTCTTCCCACCTTAAATCAGCCGGCTCGGGGCGTGCTACACAACCGAAAACCAACAACAACACCGACACAGTCACTGACTGAGCGAAAACAAGAACGATCCCGCTGTAGGGGTGACTCAGAAAATGTAGGAATAAAAGGAATACTTCGGAAAAATCCCCATAGCTCACAAGAAGTGTATTGTAATGAAGCGGTGGCTACACAACTTTTATTTAGATTTGTTTACTCTCACAGTTGTCTTACTTTCCAACTTTTGTCTCTCATTTGACTTTTACTAGGAAGCGCTGTAACAATGGAGAGAAGAGAACTGAGGCACCAGTCCCCCAGGGAGACACAATGAAGTCCATATAAAACACTGCTGACAGAGAATAGAGGACACAAGGGCGGTGTGTGACAGACATAAAGATGGGGAGGGGTGATCATATTTGCTATAACCAGGGAAAATGGGGCTAAGGGGTGAAAGGAGAAGCATAAACAAGTAGAGGATGAGGACAAGTGAAGGATTGTGAATCCAGGCTGATCCTCTGCCGGGCAGGGAGTGATAAAACCTATTGATCTGGTTTGGTGTCTGTAGGAATGCCACAAATGACAGGGTGTGTTTTCATAACAACAGATGCTCACGCTGTCTATTAAAATATTTAAACATATTGTTGAAAAAGTTTTACCCTGCACCATCTTTTACTTTCTTCCATCTTAGTTGTGGCGACCAACCCCTCCCACTGAAATAACTTGTCCATGTCGACATCAAATGTATCCTGAAGAACCACTAACTAATTCATAATGAAGCCATCTTATTCTTTTCTGAGTATGATTCCTGCAGTTGCTTAATGACCTATTAATAAAGAATGTATGCCATCTATAATTTAAAAACTCTGCTGTGGTGTCGAGGCTCCACTGCATTTGAATATGGAGTCTAAAAAAAGGAGGAGAGCGCTCAGGGGAGAAGACTTGAGATCGCTCTTGGCAACATTTTCATTTGAGTCTGTGTGCCTTTTTCTGTTACTATTGCTCTTCAATTTTCTGTTTTGTTTTTTCAATAGACACAGCAACGGTAATCATTTCATAAATATAATTTGATAAATGTCTATAACAATCTGATCTATGTCAGGTTTTGCACATTAACCAGGTATGACTTTCTGTGTAAAATGCCTTTACTCGTAGGCCCAGTGTTTTGTGAGGAGATAGAGCATTTGCATTGTCACAAAAAGCTCATTTGGAACAAAGATGAGAATTGTAGTCAATGTCTTTAATCTATGCTCTCATTTGGTGCAAAATGGAAAAAAAAAATACATTGGCAACTGAGTTGGGACTAACAGATTAAAACCAAATAATTAAGGGCCTGTATACTAATATGTATTTTGGTACAATTCTTCTACAGCTTAATTCTCCTTCTTAATCCTGATTTTGAATTCCTCTCCTCTCCTCTGATTTTCCTTCTCTCTTTATTCATCCTCTGTTCTTTGTCTTCTTGCTCTGCCATTTCAGATTCAATCACCTACTGTTATGCCGTCTGTTGACTTTGGCAGCTGGAAGTGGACGAAGGAAGGGGCCAAGTTTGGCATCATGCATAGTCAGATATCTAAAGTCTTTGGTGAGAAACCGACCTGTTACTAGAGTTGGCATTCAGGAGTGGATTATTCCTCACTGTATTTAACTGCCTTTAACTAGCTTCGCCACACACAGCACACGGACAGAAGACAGACCAAATGCGATGATGTGTGTGATGTATTGATTAGCTGCTCAGCATGAAGTGAAGTGAACATTCAGTGGCATGAGAGGGGTATGAAAAGGGGGGTGAAATGAAAAATTGGTTTGTTTATTTCACAGAAAACTTTGGTAAGAATAGCAAAGAACTAATCACTGACAGGACAATAAAGGATTTAGAAAAACAGGCGGAGAGAAGAGAAAAGAATAATAGAACAATCCTGCTATATATTGAAGCTTTTAAATGATTATGGTTCAATATAACAAATTAAAATAATAATGGAAAACAATGCCCAAACACAAAAGAAGAAATCATCATTAGAATTACCAAGCTTCTACTTTGACATCTTCTTAAGCTTGCTGAAATGTTAACAATTCCTCAGGGTTAGGTTTTCAGATTAAAGGGAACAGCACAAAATAGTAGGATTTTTGGAGCAAAGTGTTGAAAGAGATATACAGGCAGAGGAGAAGAAAAAGGAAAAAAGAGTTCAAGGGAACAGGAACAAATTAAACATAAAAAAATTTTTGCCCAATGAAAGCAAGGTAAGTTTAGCTGGTATAAAGGAAAAATGTGTTACACATCATGAGTCAGAAAACACTACTAAAAAAGGGCGTCAAGAATTAGGTTGCACAACAGGAATAACAAATGAAATGTAAAGCTGTTTGCCCACACAAGCAGGAACAAGCAACACCAAGTCAACTGAAAGGCAAATTGCTGCATAAGATGCATTTCATTGATGATGATTCCTCTATCATGTCCCCACATGCTTCCACACAACGACAATGACATTCACCTCTCACACATGCACATATGCTGCATCTATTATTATTGATTCTTGCTACAGGTGGCAGCATGGCCATAAAATGTCAATCTGTTCTACGCTGCTAAATAACTACCACGCTCACAGAGATTGAGACCCAGACATCTGCCAGTCCATATTTTAGGGGGTACCACTATGTGTGCCAGTTAAAGCCGGAGTGTGATGTAAACAGGAGCGTTTATAGAAATGTAAATGCACACAGAGATCCAGAGAGGCTGCTGCATGTGCAATGTGACAGTTACTAAGGGCTCTTACATAAGTATGTACTAAACAACAGGTGTCAAAATAAAACTGGATCACTGGTATCATCATCATCATACAGCTCCACCAACTAGCTAAAAAATCCTCTGAGAATCCTTAACAACCCTAAAAACCCTAATATAATGCCCGGCTGGCATACTGTGGCACAGTTCAAAAGGAGATTTGTCTTGATACTTTTGTGACAAGTAGGCTGAGGATAGATTTTAATGCTGCAGATGGAAAGAAAAACAAAAAACAAAAAACAAAAAGCAAGACTCACCTGCATCAGAGTCTGGTGGTGGAAGAATGCAACCAGGCAGGGGCACGGTGAAGAGAGGGAGAGAAATGTATCAATAAAAAAATCACTATTGCCTGACTTCACAAAAATAAACACGTCCTAATGAGAAACTACGTGTCTTTTCTGGAGGGAGTTTAAACATAGTTTTTGGGTGGATTTTTTTACTCCCTGAAATACACAAGGTCTCCAAGAAGCAATTGTTTTTATTTATTTATTTATTTATTATTTCAACAGTAGCAGGAGGTTTCAGTGAGGTTGCTGAAAGGCCATTAGGTCGGGCACAATGCCATGCACTGGCTCTGGCAGGATGCTTTCACTTGGCAATTAAATCAATCACAGGGATGAGCCAAATCAGGCTGAAAAACAGCCATACTGTTGGCATCTCTTCAGGTAACAGATGGATGGTTTTTGTGCATCTGTGCACAAAGGACTGAAAGAGTTGTTTTTGTTCAGATGAGGAACCTCTGAAATCAGTCTGCTGAACTGTCTTTGTGGGAACTACTTTCCTTTATTAATCCCTTAAATTGAGCCTGATGGAAAAAAGGGAAAGAAATACAGTCATGCTCATTCCCTCGTTGTAGTTATTTTGAAGACGTTGTTCCGCCTGAACTACAAAGAAAATTAAAAACAAGGAAAATATAAAGTGATTTGCTACCAGACAGGTGTAAGAATAATTTTGTCATTTTTTATTAATTTTCCAGTGACATTTTTGATGCCAACTGGAGATAGCTTTTGGTTGTGATATGTCGTACATTTCATAAATGCACATAAACAAATTTGTTTTTGATATGCTTCTCAGCCGACAAGGTAACTGTCACACTAAATTAGTGTCAGAAATGTTGATATGAAAATCAAGTTCAATAAAAATATATTTGACAAATAAATCATCAGGATACCAACAGCTGATATTTCCCACTTGGTAAATATATATAATAAAATTACTCTGAAAAAAAAAAAAAAAAGTATTTTCTTTTACATCTTATATCTTATCTGTCAGAAAAAATCTGCATAAAACAGCTTTAAAAAGAATAACAGTCCACTACCATTGATTGAAGTTGACATGTCACGAGAGATCAAAACATGCTTCTGTAAGTGTGTGTAAAAATACATGTATTGATGTCAATATATTGTTACAGGATTTCTGTTTTCCACATCATTGTATATTTCAGAACATATGAGGTGTTTCTCTGTATTGTTCAGTCGTAGAGCAGAGTTTTGATCTAACTGTGCAGAAACTGAAAAGCCCCGATGTATCTAGGAGAGGACAAGGGGAACCTACGCTAATTTCCACCGACTATAGAAATGTAAGAGGAGGATGTTGTGCAGTGTTGTGCTATTTTCTCACTCTTTGCTGGATTAGGGCGTGTTTGTGCTCCAACTCCCGTTTCTCCATTGCTGAGTCGATGACCAGCTGATCCAGCTGCACAGAACAGAAGATAGCAAGATCAGTGTGGCACAGTAGGTTAATGTAAACAAGACTCACACACGTGAAGAACTACCCTATCTTTTCTGTTCCTGCTTTTTTAGCTTGTCATTAGCTTCGGATTAAAAAAAACAGAACATTTTCACTGACGATAACCGGTGTGTTTTTCACTAGATTCATCATGCTTGCCAAGCTTAAATGAAAAAGTCTAATAACATACAAGTCCAGTGATGAGACACATCATGTAGACTAACAGGAAAAAAACAAGCAAAGAGTGGAATAGGTTCATTAATCGAGCACATGCAAGATTTTTGCTGCTGTCAATAAGGAGAATTGAACAAATATAGCAGACTATACTATTACAGTAAAAAACTAGTGTGTGTGAAACGTCCATGTGTTTCCTTGGCTGGGCCTACAGGGCAGACATTGTTTACTCTTACTTGTGCAGCCAGTTTTTTCATATAGGGGTCAATCTCATCCAAGATGTTGAAGCCCTGTTGGAATAGAGTGTACTGGGCTCGCATGAAGGACAACATCTACAGGAAACACAGAGAAAGAGTAAGTACTGTAACCACTCACACACGCATGTATATTTAACACGCAACATATATAATGGTGCACACATGTCAGTCTGTTAGTAAAAAGACAAATCTGCATTACTTACTGCATCCAGGATTTCAAACTTCTTCTTGGCTTGAAGAACATTAATCTGCCAAAGCAGAGAGGGAAAAAAAAATGTGGCTTATATATAATATTGAGTTTGGATATTTTAGATTGACAGGAGGATTATATGTGGTTTATATAAAAAAAAAAAAAGTCTGCCTTTTATGCATACAGGACAATTAAGACTTGCATTTTGCAGTTTGATTTCAGCAGCTGTTGAGTGTCAGCTCCACCTTGTGCACAACATTTGTAATGCAGCTGTGTTTTGTGTCTGCGTGCATTATGTGTGTATTTTTTATTATTTCTTTCACCTGTAGGACATAGTCCAGTGCCAGATGCCTAAAGGCTTTGCGACTAAGGATAAGAGCCTGTGTTGCTTCCTCCGCCTCATGAACCTTGTTTCTGGGTGCCTGGGCGTTCTTCACCTGGGCCAGTTCCATGTCTTCTCGAACCCGGTCAAACTGCTTCTTGGTGTCCTTGAATTTACGTACATCCCTGGTGGAAGACAGACAAAGACATTTGTGACAACCACAGGAGCTTGTCTCTAAGTCTGGCATGAAGGACCACAGTATTACGAGGGAAACCAATCAGAGGAGTTCACTTTGAAAACTAACAACTGACCTTGAATGTGACTGTGTATGTGTACTGAGTACATACATAACCTGTTAGGTGAACGTTTGATGAAGTATGATCATGGCTTACCCTTCAAAAGGTTACAGCAACAACCAATGACAAGCCCTAATAAGATGTTTGTTTTGAAGCTAAATGACTATGCATGTACGAATTACAAAGAGCTACTCACTCTTTAATGAAGGTGTGAAGCTGCTGCTTGATCGACCTCTGAGCCTGGTCAAACAAAATCTGTGGGCAGAGAAGGTGAAAGAGTTGGAAACATGAATATATTATATAAGTAGCGAACAATGCATTAAACCCTAAAGTATGCAGTTGCACGTCTCACCACAAGATGGCAATATGAAGCCTTACAGGCTAAAATTGTAAAGCTTGAGCAGGGACAGAGGAGGGGAAATGAAAGAGGCATGGGAGAAACACACGTGCACTGGCTCCACAGGTTTTTATGTTTTCCCTCCCACGATCCCAGATTTCTCTCCTTGGTGACAACATTACGGCAGTCCAAGTCTTCCACACGCTACTGTCCTCAGGAAGAAAGAAATGTCAAGGGCTGAGAGAAGAGCTAGAAAGGATGTGATAAATGAAGGCAGCAGTGGTCCCTGTGGTGATCTGAACACTCAGGACTTTAAACCTGTGTATGAGATGGCTCCAGAAAATTCTAGGAACATCCACGATCTCTGTCCACAAGAGCGCAGTCCTATCATCAGCTAAAATGCTTAGCAGAAGTGTCAAGCAAACCATAGGGACACAGTGAAATCTTACATATAAAAAGAAGACAAATGGTCAAAAAGATGAATAAATATTCAGTTGTCTTAAGAAGCTTCCTCTGGCAACTTCCTCAGCACAACTAATGTGAACAGAGCCATAAAAACTGGTTTGCACCAAACCTTTCTAAATTAGTCATAGGACTGTGCAAATACTGAAAAGTTTGGTACTTTCCAGGGTGGTGTCACCTACCAGGCAGTTTCACAGAAGTAAATGTCACAGTAAAAAAGTGATCCAAATGACCCTACAAAACCTGCTCTGGATTAAAGTCTCCTAGCTAGGACCCATTCTGCAGCTCTAGATGCCTACACTCAGTTTCCCAGCATCTTGTCCATGAAGATTGTAGCCTCTAAGATCTCCCACGTCTCTGTGTCTTTGTCACTGTCGATATTAACCCTGAAACTCTATTCTACATAAAAACTTTAAAAAGCAATACAGTACATTTCTTGTACTATAGTTAAATGAAGAAGCCACAAAAAAAAAAAATCTAATCAACTTCAATATAAATCTGATTTAGTTCTGGAATGATTGTATCTGAAAGTAAGGACATTTCAATTAGTAGATGGTTCTCATTAGTATCTGATGGGAGCTGGTATGGTGTAGAAATAGGCATCGGTGGGTGGTCCAACAAAGACAGATTTCCTTTCACTGTGTCCCTCCCTCCATTCATACTGTGGAGGAGTAGGACGCCTGTGGTGAAGAGTAAGTGATGGGGGAGCAGCAGAGGAGGAGCACTGAGGTATAGATGGAAAAAAAAAACAAACAAAAAACCCACACAATTGTTTTTTAAACATGACTGAAAGCTGCATTGCCCCACGTTTTTAAAGGTAGTGTGTCTGTACAAGGAGGTGAAACTCAACAGAACTTTCACAAACATAGGCAGAGAGGGAGAGACAACAAAGAGAAAATAAAGAAGAGATTGTACTGCACTAATGCTGCTGATGGATCTTATTTTCTGTGCAGCACTTTGATGTGATTTATAAAGCTCAGGGTTAAACAGGCTTGACCCTGGTGGACTATAAACGGAACCATGGAAGACAAATACGGGAAAAGATCAAGACTGGAGGGATCAGGAGGAATAATGGAATTTTTTAAATTGTGGTCAGTCTTCTGCTTGCACATTGCTCCTCCACATAGAGGTGTTTTACTTCACAAATGTACTATTTCACCTTCAACTACTTAAGTCAAGATCATTTCATTTACTTAAATAATACAGTGCAATTGTTAAAGGGGGAAGATAAGAGTGTGAGATAAAGTCAGAGCATGGCACTGAGGTGAAAACTACTTGAAGATAAAAGTTGCTGTTTAACCACAGCACAACAGTCTGCAGGACAGCAACGCAAAGACACAACTTTGTTTAGCTACATTTGCAGCGCGGCATTGTGGATTATGTAGATCAGTCCACTTCATAAGTCCAGACTAAAATGTCTCAACTGCTGATTATTTTTTCGAATAATCATCTACACAATGTTACAAAACAATCCTAGTTTCCATAGTGATGGCAGTTTTCTCTGACCAACAGCCCCAAACCCAAAGAATGTCTCTTTAATCATACAAAGCAGAAAATCTTGTCAAAATATTTCCTGGCTTTAATATCTCTGATAGGAAGGATGCAAACCTGAACAGTAAAGTACAGCTGTTACCTGGAAATATAATCTGAAATATCACTATCTTCCTGTTCATGTTTGATATCAGTTTTGTCTGATATGCGGAAATGCAAAAATGTATCAACTACAGATATTTGAACTGTAATATCTATAATATTCTGTTGTAGATTTACATTTGAGCTTTCAGGATAATGGGATGGTTCTTATTTGCAGAAATTAGAAAAAAATCACTCAGGGGTTGTGTGAGTGTAAGTCTGTGTGTTTGTGTGTGTGTGTGTGTGAATTATAACTGCCATACAGATCTGGTGAGGTATATGGTTTGAATCAGATATGTGTATGTGCAATAGCCAGTATGGACAGATTCTGTGTCACAGGATGAGACCACGGGGAATTTCTGTGTCTAAGTTTGTTGTGTTTTGTTATAGTGGGCCCAGGAGGGACTGGATGTGTGATGTTAACATACCAAGAAAACTGGGGCGTGTTCAAACACCACTCTACCGCGACCTTTCACCTATGGCTAAAACTGTGTGCATAAAACTGTCTTACCATGTGGTAGTTGACGATCTCCTGGAGGCTTTCTCCACACTTCTCAAGGCATTCCTGCAATGACGTCAACACACACACACACACACACACACACACAGACATACACACAATGAAAACACTGATCTCCATTCAAACAAATTACATACAAGAAGTTTTTTATACAGCCACAGAGCAACAGTTTGTACTGTTCAAAAATATGTCTTGGGTGTATAAAAAACATAACACAACAATTTAAAGATTATATAGTTACTGACTATATAACAAAATTCTGTCTCCACTGCTGCTGCTAGCCAAAAGCTACCAGGGTATCACACCCACACTGACAGGAAGCAATGTCCAAAATGTTTTCCTAAAAGAAAACCATAAAGCAAGTTTCAGATCTCACTGCTTCCAGCCATATAAACTACCAGTGTAAACATCTCCTGTCTGTATGTGGTCAAATCCCTTGTGTTTAAACCAGCTGGATGACTAGACTGAGTCTGGACAATAATGTTTATCCCGCTTTACTGTTATTATTCATGTGGGGAATCACTGGAATGTACAAGCAAAGAGAACTGAGCAGTCACTTGTTGACAAGTTGACCCAAAGACATTCTTCTGTTGATGCACAGATTGTACTGAAATCTAGTCTTATCCACTCACCGATATCATCTCCTCTTTCTTGCATTGCTGCGACAGGTCCTTGATGCCGTTGACAAAGAGCTTGTTGGCACTGACATAGGCCCTACCAGCCTCGATCATCCCACTGCACAGCTTCACCAGCTGAAACATAAAAATCATTACTTCAAAAACCCAACAGGAATGTCTATTTTAGGATTCGTGTTTCACACAATGTGATGCAGGGATATTAATAGTCCCAGCAGTGACATAAATCAAATCAAGCTTAGAAGAATATTTAGTAACATGCAAAATCTGAGCAGATGCTCAAATTTAGAATAATCTCCATTTCTGTATTGAGGCCAGTGCAGGCTCGATTGAAGCTGGCGTGTCTGGGTGTTAAAACATTTTGATACAAGTGACATTCTATGATTTGGGGCCTATGGTCTTAAAATGTATTATATGTTCACTATATAAATTGTATGTGTATTTTTTGTCATTTTGACAGCTGACCTGGAGCTTGGTCTGAATGTAATATCAATTTGTGGTTAATAAACAGCCACCTTTAAATTTTCATTACTCCGCTGCATCATTGACACATCCTGGGTCAAATTAGTGGCTGTGCAATTTACAAGCAAATACACACAATGTGTGTAAATGCACTGTCAAAAAAGTTTCTGCTTTGCTGCAGGAATTAGAAAGGGCAGTATTATATACAGTTGCATTTTCCAACCTTTAGGTGCCTGTGGTCCCTTAACGGAAGTTAGCTAGAGAGTGATACCACTCTCACATGTGTCTATTAAATATAATGTTTAGCCTTACTCATCAGAGAGACTACGACAAATAATTGGGCACAAAACCGCAGCACTGGGTTTTGTGTGTTATGAGTAAATCCTGAGTCCTAGTGAGTCAGTCACTTAGTTGTAAAGATGATTATTACCAGTCACAGCAATGGGTACTTTTTTTTTTTTTTTTTTTTTAAATACAACCCAACCACACGAACTGGCAACTTCACCACTTTAGTTTGGTACACTGTCATTACCGCTGTAATGTCACAGCTGTGTGCCACAGTATCAGAACATGTGGACAAGAGAGTACGGCAGACCTTTCATTATCTCATTTGGTGCAGTAGTTCCCAAGGTTGTTGCAATGTGAGTTTGGTTTACAGGGTGGCTAAAAGCAAGACCTTTATGCCGCAGACGTCAGAGATGAGAAACTGGAGACTGAGGACAGATAACTCCACAATCAGAAACCATGTGGAAAAAAAAAAACAAAAAAACAAAAAAACTCACGTGTATGTAGGTATTGCTGAAATGAGCTGTACAGTGTGGTGTTTGATTTTCACAATGCAGTGTGCTCACTCAGTACAGTATACATGTTTCCCTTCCCGTGGACATGAGTGACGTGGTCAGCAATCTGTGTAAAGCATGATACTGTTGCTTCCAGGCTGGTCTGACAACATATCTGCCAACAAATTGGCTGATATGGGGAACGTGACCTGATCATGTGTGTTACTAAGCCCCCAGGGTCTCAATTGGCCCATTGGACGAACAGCGTGTCTGTCAGAATTTGTTGATAAATGGCCTGGGAAAATCCCAGGGGTCCATTGAGACTAAATAAACCCCATGTGGTACCACATAACAGACCTTTTTCGGGGCCAAATTACAGCTTGTGAAGAGGATCTGATGGTTGATAAATGGCAGCAACCGTTTTGCTAGTTATGAATTTACAAATTAAGTACTGAGTAAGAAGATAAAAATACTGTCCAACCATAATAAATCAGTCTAATGCTAAAATTAATGCTAAAAAAAAGCATCCCAGCATGTACAGAAACCGTTACAGCAGGCAGTAATGAACGTTTTCGCACTGGTCATTTCGACACTACAGGTTCAGCCATCAATAATCTCATGAACGTTTTCCACTCAGAGCATCAGACCATCCCTTTAGCAGCTTCAGAGCATCCCAACCGAGGAAGGAGAGCAGAATATTTCACCTCCCCCCTACCTGACCTGGTATGGTCATCTCTCACGGGTGCTCAGATGAAGCTCAAAGTTCAGAGGGTGCTCACCCCCTGGGGACACAAGTAATCTGTAGATGTGTGTCTGATGGAGTGGGGGCAAGGGCATTTATGTGAGGTGTCAAAATGTTGCCTGCTGGTTAGCTACTTTAAGAGTGGGGGCTGTATGTATGAACCCAGGGGACTGCAGGATCAAGACAACTTGTTGACACCATCTTTCTCTGACTTGGTCTTTTTTATTATTTTCATTTTTATTAATCCTAAACACAACAGGACAGACTGTAAACCTGTGAGTCAACTCAGTTTGACTGACAAAAAGTGCTTAGTCAAAGAAAACATCTACAGTGAAATCGCTTGTTGCTGTATGAAAGAGCGAGCACTAAAAGGGAGTGGTCACTCTATAACAACATTAACACAATCTCATTCTCTAAATGCTATCCATCTGACAAGTATATTAGTTTATCTGAAGGGCCATTATCTCAGCTCACAGACTCTCAGGGGGCAGTTAGCCACCCATTCCTGCTGCTCCTCTAAAGTTACGCTTTAGAAATAACAAGATCGGACGATGATGGAACTAAGACATTTCCACTCATGCCGATGTTTGCATTTTAAAAATGTCACTATTAATTTACAATATTATATGAGGGGAATCAGCAGGTGTTCTAATCTTTTTAACCTTTTAATCACCCACCTATGTGGCATCTTTTGTCTTGTGATTCATTGTGGTCTCGTTTAAAAAGAACACCATTTAGTGAATATAATCAAGAGACATTAATTTCCATTGCAAAGTAACAACAACCTTGAAAATATGATAACGATAAATTCAGTTAGTCCATGGATCCAGCATGGCCTGGTTGGGTCTGGTCTGATCTGATTAAGTCAGTAAAACAGAAATCTCGTCTGATGCTAATAGTAGGCTCTTATCTGTGAAGCTACTTCAGAAAACAATATAATCAGCATTTGGTGGATTTACTGTACATGTGTCATCTAGTGCATGAACCTATTAAATATAATAACTTGAGTGTGCAGTGTTTTCCCATTCACCTTGACATATAAATAGCAGTAAATGGGAACACAGTCAGATACAGAAGAGGTTTTTGAATCCTAATTTTGCGCAGCTTGCAAATTTTGTCAAATAGAATCCAATTTTTTGGAGGGAAACAAGTTGCTTCCTTAATGAAACCAAAATGTGAATCATGATAACATCAGTGACCATCATCTTATCATTAACAGTTGGTCTACTCTTTATTTCTACTGTTCTTTATGCGATGCCCTCAGTTGGATACGCGTTCCTTCAGTGCTACATGGGCTGGTTCACTTGAATCCTGAGCTGCATCAGTTCTAGACCTAGACTCAGAATGGTGGAAAAAAAGCCAAAGTCTTTGTAGACAACCTCAACATCTGACATCTAATGTTAGTTTCATTCAAACAATGTGAATGAAAGCCACAGTTAGCTCCGTGATGTCTATGTACTTATGCAGGTATTTGTATAATTTTCTCTAAAATGTGATGGACGGCCTAAATGTTAAAACCAGTTCAAAGCGATAGACACACGCACTATAGTTCAGATTTGACATTTCATTGATTGGCACCGTCTGTAGTTTTGGTTCGTACCTTGTCGAGCTTCGCCTCGATCTCCACCACATCTGTCTCCACATCATCAATGCCAGCCCTGCAGAGAAAGGACAAAGCCACACAGTTATTTCAGATTTGCTCCCTTGAACTCTCCAAACCAGATGGACTGGCAATTCTGCGAAGAGGAACCACAAATGAGGCTGAAAACCAATACACTCAGTCAGAACAAGATTACAATTCTGGTCTGAGAGGGATTCCTGGATTAGTGGTAACCCACAATATCACAGTAACTAATGGCAAATAACTACAGATGATTTCAGTCAAATGTCTGACATTCAATAAAGCAGAACAAGGCGAATAAGACAGAGCGTGGATATTAAAGCATGTGTAAAAGAAGAACACTAAATTTATAGTGTATTCCAGTGCTTTCAAAGGCAGGCTTTACTATCACAGCATTTGCATTTAACCCCCAGAGCAAATCCAGCTGCCACACATCACAGTCTCATAGAGTTGAACATTAATCCTGATGACTGGATCGACAGTGGCATCACTCTTGAAGATTAGTGGCCTCAGCCAAGCGGCAAAATCAATGAATGACATCATTCAGAGACACAGACTGGTACTTATGTATCCATAACATTAGCTGTTCAAAAAGGGAGCAACAACACAGAGGGTTTTATGTATTAGGCACCAACGTCCTGACATTGAAAAATAACAAAATCTAGAATTAGGTATGATTAGAAATTTCTTCTTCATGTACACTAAATGTGAAGATAATGGGGCTTGATGGCCCTCAGGTGAGGATGAAGCCAATACCAGCCTTCCTCTTAGGGTCTTCTTCTTCCTTTAACACCAAAGTAGACTCTCACACATTCATTCACACACATGCAGACATCCAGGACCACATTTACAGAATCAGTTGTTGGCAACTCCTTACATGTGGGGCACAGAGGTCGTACTTGGGATCTTACTATGTCAAATTGCATTTCAAAAAGTGTTTCTCCAAAATATGCAATGACACACAAATATGCATCAGTAGACTTGCTGAAGCATTGGTCTGTAAAAGGAGAGAAAGCAAAATAAAAACGCAGTATCTTTCCTGGAATAAATAAAATTGAAATGAATTTCCTGGTTTCAAGTCGTCTGGATCAACTGGAGATTGTTGGCAAAGCCTGATTGAGCCAAGAGGCATTGCCACACCCTGTGCATGTACAGGAACACGTCAACATCAACCCTGAAGCTGTGGGGGATGATGATCTCATCGCACAATCCCAACCCCACCCTCAAGTCCAGCTTTTCTGTACGGGTGAAAATATCAGCGTGGATCTGCGCAAGAACGTGTAAACCAAAAAACACCTGCCTCTTTAATTAAGTCTTATAAAAATTACGACACAGTGAGGCGAGGGTTGTCCGTGGGTCAGCAGCTTCACCGCCCCCTTCAGAGAACAACATTCCCAAAATTTCTTCCTGCTCTTGAGCTTTTTTTTTACAGTGCTTGGCTGTGCTAGTTCCTGACTTGTGTCGGTCAAGCATTGTTCTGTAAAAGGAGAGAAAAAAAAAAAAACTAATCCTCCTCTAATTCAGAACACTGGATGATGAAGAGGTCACTTTTTCTCTGTCACAGCATGTGTGCTTCTGTATGTGTGCAGTTCTCACAAAGGGCTTATTTGCATTTATTCAGAAAGAAAATGAAAGTTGGAAAACAGGTATTGGGAGCATAGACCCCACATTAAGCTCCATCAGGATCATTTTGATCGCTTTCCGCTATGCAGTAAAATCTCCATCTCTCAAACTGGCATACAGTTTCTGCTTTTCTGCTGCAATTTCAATAAAAAAAGGCAACACTGAACAGACATGCTAAACACTGAACGAATCCAAGAGCATCATTTCCCCCATTAAGTCATTCTGACCCAAGTACATTCAATGTCAAACAGCTGTTCAATACGGAGGATAAGCTCATTACAAGCGTTTGGTGTCTCGGGCGGCACACACAGCCAATAAATGCTTGCTGACATCTTATAACAAAGACGACATGTAATACAGCGGCATCTGATAGTCTAATGATCAAAGTTTTAAGTTCAATGCAGATGTTAACAAATAAGATGAGCATGTTTTTTTGTGTGTATATCAGAGTATCAGAGTGCACTGGGAATTAAGAGGAGCTTTTAAAATTGATATACTAATAAAGTTGCCAGCTCTGTCAAGTTGAACCCCCCCCCCCCCTCCCCCCGAAAAACAAAACAAAACAGAACTACAGAGGGAAAGCGTGTCTTTCAGATCATGCATAAGCTTGATAAATCATATTCTGTTTTTGCTTTTGTCTTTATTTGCCCCTCTCAATACTCCAAACAGCTCACTGTATATTACCTATTAATGTGCTTCCTCTAACTGAATGCAGCACAGAGTTATGAGATTTAAAGTGGACAAGAGGAAAACTGATTCCCACAGATTACTGGTATTGCTATAAGACATGATGGCTGAATGAGGCAAGGCATTCCAAGGCAATGAGGATGAAGATTAAATGTGTGTGTGCACACGTGCATGTGTATTCTTAAACACTGGAAAAAAATACCCCAAAGCTGCTCAGATGATGATGATGACGATGATGATGCAGGAGGGGGATGGGCGTATACTTCCTGCTAGTGGTTGCATACTGTACAGGGTCTGACATCACAAGTGTGGGGGGAGGGGAGCCTCACATGCACTTGTTCCACGTGCACTCCCAACAGCACCAACAAGTATCTACGCTTCTGCCCCGTCTATTCTTGTTCTCTCCATACTGTGTGTACTCTAGCATGAAGCTTGCATGGCTCTCATCTCGGAACTCCTCACGTGAAAGGCAAGGATCCAAGCTCAGAGGCATAGCCCAGGCCCCCACATCTCCCGGGCCCCAAGTGTCACATGGCATCGCACTCACATCAGCATCACTTCAAGGACCAGAAGGACAGCGGCAGAGGGAACAACAGGCGCTCAGATACCAGACAAGCCCAGACCCAATGATATCGGGGACTAAACCAGGGGACTGGCTAAATGCTGACTCAAAGAGCAGCATTTCATTCGGTCTAATGGGCCACTGAATTAAAGGTGTGTGTGTGTGTGTGTGTGTGTGTGTGTGTGTGTGTGTGGAGGATAAGTCTAAAGTTACGGTCAACCTGTTCTGTGCTTCTTCCTAATCTGAGCCACTTATGTGTATATTAATGTTACAGATCTGCCTTCTTTTCCATCCATCCATCCATCTTCTACCGCTTTTCCACTTCCGGGTCGGGGGGGGGGTGCTGGAGCCAATCCCTGCCAACGCTCTGGGCGAGAGGCGGGGTACACCCTGGACAGGTTCCTAGTCACAGGAACAACACACAAAGACACACAAAGACGAACAACTACTCACGCTCAGACTCAGACTTATGAACAATTTTGAGTCACCAGTTAACCCAAACATGGTGTTTTTGGATGGAAACCCACGCAGGTACAGGGAGAACATGAAAACTCTCCACAGAAAGGACCCAGGCTGGTAACTGAACCCACAACCTTCTTGTAGTGAGGCAACAGCGCTAACCACTACGTCACTGTGCTCCCCCGATCTGCCTTCTTTTAAACTGGATAAAAGTATGATGAACTTTTCTGATGTATTTCCATGACAAATCACTCATCACACATCAAGAGTCTCCCGTAACATTATTTTAAGATTATTTCAGCTGACTCAGCAATTCAGGTTTTAGTGAACAATGACCTAGTTTTCCACTGACATCAGGTGGATTCTCTGTCCACACACACACAGACACACAACCCTACACAACAGAAAAATGGAAATATTTATCATCAGAAATGGAATATGACAGTCTAAACACACACACACACACACTGACACTGACCTAGAAACCTACTAAATACAGGGTTTCATGAGAAAACTCTTAGCCTGCTAGGACGGCAGCCAAAATCGGGTGTAAAATGTGTAGTCTGGCAAATTTAGTGCCATTCACACAAAGACGCTTGCTTCTTCTGCTGTTACCCAGCAGCTGGAACATTTATCTAAACAAATATTTTCTTGCATAAACTTACTTAAAAGGATCATCATGCATGTTTAACAGCATGGAGGTGTCTTACTGGCATGCCTGAATGTGTAATTGCGCTTGGTGCCGATGGGCTCATCATACACTAATTACCATGACACTGGCTGGAAGCAGACATGTCAGACACAGCACGCGTGGCAGCAGTGAGTTATATGGAGATATATGCAAAAATGTCCGCTGTCAGAGATGTTAATACGCTGGTAATGATCCCTTTAGTAATTCTATCAGGTCATTATTGACATTTCTGTGTGAATAAGCTAATACATTTAAGTGTTTATTATTAATATTATTGAATTAATTCACCGGATTAGCCGCAAACACACATTCCTGCCTGGGGAAAGAAACTAATTTATCAACATAAAAATTACTTATATTAAATGACTATATCCATGTTTCCCTGTAAACTCTAAAGATGACATCTGAGACAATTGCTACTAATGAGCTATGTCAATACTCCTTTAATCCTACTCCATAGGCCCTATATAACAGCTGGACATGGGCTTACCCCTGACATACAGTACACAGTGCTTATGGACTGCTGATATCTTGTTAAGTCGTCTGTTCTGAATGTAAACAGACTCAAACTGTACATTCTCATTTATAATATATGCACACATTAATAAACTCTTTCATCACACACCACACACATCTTCAGACTACACACTAACACAAGCACACACACACATCCCCAGTAGCAAGCTCCATGGCAACCATTCATTGACCCCAATCACCATAGCAACAGGCATCAGCATTACTCACACTTTTTTTTACTGACCAATTTCCTCTTTGTCCGATGCTTCTGTCTCTGTGCATCTCCCATCCGCTCTTACAGCTCATCCCTTTTTCATAAAATGCTCCTTCTGCGCTGATGCACTGATCTCGCGGAGCCTCTTTTTCTGATACAGCCTAAATACAAAAAGCTGCTCGTGCAGTTGGTCTTAGTGTGTTACAGTGGTGAGCAGCAGTTCCTCCCACCACAGTCTAAGTGCCCTTAGGTAGTGTGCTGGTGCCTGAAGCCCACAAAAGGCCCTGCAGTCAGTCCTTAGCTAAGTTATCATGATCACAGAGGAGTTTTCTCCTTGTATATCAGGGTTTTTCCTCCATAGAGAATTACAAAAGCACCTGCCTCCGTCAAATATTGGGCCATGTCCAACTCTTGACAGACTGATGTCATGTGTGTATGAGAAAGCCACTGTCCTCTGGGACGTTCTCTCGGAGAGTGCCATGCCCCGATATTTTGGGGTTGTTCAAATGTTCAAAAACAATAATGTTTCTAAATACGTGACTAATTTTCAGCACTTCATTTACAGCCAGAAAAAAACCTGGCATGGCATCATTCTCGTCTGTCTGCATACCACAATGCTAAAACTGTGCTGTGTATGACTAAATAAAATGTGCTAGGATGCTTTCGATCATTTGCTTTGTCTGATAGGGAACGGACGCAGGTGGTTTTGGGGAGGGCACTGTAACTGCAGCCCATCCCCTCATTTCTTTGTTCTCCTATCCCAGTTCACATTCAAATAGTCCCCATATGAAAACCAAATTTTCACTCAACTCAAAAAGACATTTACTGATTAAGGATTGTTGGATGTGACTCTTTTGATGATATTTTCAATCACTCCCAGTGCTTTGTCATTTTTCTCCATGACATCTGTCTCCCCCAGAAATCCTCTGCTCCCCTTCTCTCTTTGTCTCATTTTGCGCACGCCTCCTTCTGTCCGCCTGACGAACCGTCTGTCTGCTTCCTGTCTGTCTGTAACACTCCTTCCTTAGCTGTTGGCATGGACAGTGCATGTGTCTGTTTTTGCGCCTTTGTATAACAGAGATAGAGAGAGGTTATAATTTGTTTGTGGGAGGACAAATGCAAATAAAAATTTCTGTCCACAATTCCTCTGTAATTCACAGATGAACAATTTCAGTTTTCATGGCAGGAAGTCACACATTTATTAAAAATTCAACTCACTTAACTTAATTGAACATTCACACATGTATACTGACTCAATTAAAAGAGCCTCCAGTAAATTATGCTCACCAAGAAAAAAACTAACAAAAAAAAAAAAACAAAACAGTCATTTGCCTAAACAGACTCGCCTTTTCACACCAATAACAAGCCGCACCAAACACTAGTATCTTATGTGGAGTTAACAAAGATGCCTTCACTGCTTCCCTGTGAGCCCCCTCCAACCTCCCAACACACAACAAACATCACACTCAGTCCCTGAAAAAACATTTGACCGCGCCTGAGGGCTGATGAGACAAAGAGACCAAACATGATGCTAACAAAAAGGACAAGCATCACTTGTATCCTTGAGCCACAGTTGAATGGTATTAAACACAAGAGACAAAATAATGTGCTGAGCAAGAGCTTGTCAGCAAAATGGATGAAGTTTGCAGTCTTCATTGAGGCAAATTTTAGTGAATGATTACTTTAAGAGAAAATGAAAATTTAAAACACTATAGTGACGTTGAATCAGCTCAAATCTAATGATATTTTAATCATATAAAATACTCAGAGTTCCTTTATTAGGTCTTGGTTTGTTGGCTTTTTGGTCACAGCGAAGATCCAGTTCTTGTAAATAAAATATTGGTTGGAAATATTTGATGAGGTTTTAGAGCCCTATAAAATCAGACCAGACTAGTCTGGTCTGGTCTGTTCTATTCTCTAGTCTTGGGAAGGATCTGGTCTCCAGTCTCCGGAGTGGTCCGGTCTCTAGTCTGTAGTTTCTGGGGGGGTCCAGTCCACTAAGCCACCGTGCTGCTCAAGTCAGTACATACATATACATCAAGTCTCTGGGGGGTTCTGGTCTAGCCTCTATTCTCTGGAGTGGTCCATCTATGGTCTAGTCTGGTCTGGGGGGTCCGCTTTTCCTTGCCTTGTCCATCACCCCAATGAATTGTCCAGTCCACATTCATTTACATCACGTGTACGGCTGACTGCACCAGGAATCGAACCGTGCTTGTGGGGCAACAGTGCTAACCACTAAACTGTGCTGCTTCTTCTGTCAGTCTTATTTACGGTGGGTTAGCCTTTCACATGTGGATATAAACACATTCATTCAGAGAGAAGTTGCGGTTTCTGTGCTTCTGTGCTTTATAAGTATTCTTGGTACAGCGGCATTGTCTGGGATGTGGAGATGTCACTATATCGTTCCAGAAACAGGCCACAGGAAGTGTGTTGGAAGCTTCAGAGTGCTAAGCAACCAGATATAATTTCTCTCAAATGTCTTGTAACTGCAACTCTAGTTTTCTTGGAAAACCCAGCATTTCTGAGGGGGCCAGGAAGTGAAATGGGGAAAGTGGCTGTGACCATTTTCCACAGGAAACTACACAGCTGACTTTGACAAATGCATATTGAGTTACATCATCATCAATCGACACTGATTGTTCTGTTTGAAGGAAGTTGAGTGTTAGAGAAATAGAGGGTCATATCCACAATATCCCCCACCAAACTCAACCACAATCATTTCCTCTATAAATACACAAACACACACAACTGCCCCCATCCATCCTGGTGATCCTAATGTTTATCTCAACTGCCACAATGTTATCCAGGTAAAACTCCCAGGAAACTCAGTCGGGGCAGAACACATGTCCCAAAGAATATTAGTTTTGACATGAAACTTCCTAAAGTTGGGCCTTCGGGGGGTTGTATCCTGGCCCAGAGGATGGGGACCTGTGGTGTGAGTGGAGTTAAGAGTTTTGGTATTGACCCTTTTAGACCTTGTGGGCACGTTTGATCATGCTCCACTCACACTCAGGAATGTGCACTCACAGCCTCACTCTCCAAATACTGCACATGATGGGCCTCATCTCCTTAAATTGGAGGGTAAAAGAAATAGGCGGATGGCTAGAGAAGACAGCTTATGTACAACTTTGATCACCCACAGAAGAGTCAGGCTCAAGCCACTCAAACCATCTATGAAATTGGTGATTTGAACTGAGACTCCATGATGACTCCAGGGACAAAATGTAAAATACAGCAAGCCGTGATTCTGCTGCTGACTGAAAACAGCAAAAAGTAGGCCTACACACTCATCATCCCAAACTCCCACCTCTTTAACCTCCACCAATACCCACAGGGAGTAAAAGCACACAGAGGCAGCTTCCATGTGAAAGGCAGGGGAGGAGGCATACTCCCTGTGGTGTTAAAGCACTTTGTTCCCAGGACTCTGAGCATCCATCTGACCCACAGCCAGCTAAGAGTGAGTGATGACAGAGGAGTGGTGCGTGTAAAATGGATTCACACGGTGCCAAAGCCATGGACATATAGTGAGACAATGGACCCCTGAGGACATACATGTAAAAGGCCTCCAATCCCCAAGACCCACAGATTGAAAGAGACATATAACAACTACAAACGACACAGTGGTTTTATGCCTTTTTTTAGCTGTTTTGCATCACATTTTAAAATAAAATGACCATTGTAAAAATGTAAAAAGTTTAAGACAATAAGCCTTCTTCTCTCTCTGTGATTGTCACTTTACAATGACAGGCTGGTGTTAAGACCGAAGCTAAATGTAAACAGCACTTAACATTTTAGTGTAAATGTAAATGTACTACTGTAAATGTCTACAAGGGAATGAAGGCAGGCCAATTGTGCATTACGTGAACATAGATACAAAGAAGTGTATATATAGTAAATATAGTTGTGTCCCTATTGTACACATAAAAAAAGAACACAGTTTCATTGATGAGCTATAAAGAATCAGTATAAGTAAGCAGTGCAGTTGGATCGAGCTCAAGAAAAAGATCTGTTGTTGAGCCATGAATTGATCTACTGAACTTCTTTCCTGCTGCGACTTCACACTAGAGGAATAATTTATCCCATTTATGTGAGTGATCCCACACAGGAACATGCAAACCTACACACAAACAATGGATTTCATTTCAATTCCATTGTTTTGTTTTTGGAGTAAATTTTTTTTAAATAAAATCTTAATTTTAGACTGTGAAACATACTTATCATTCTCATCATACAGTTGGCTCTGCATTGTGCAATCTGAACAGATATAAAGATGCTGTAATGTCAGTGACTAACCCGGCTATGTATCACAACCCCCACACGCCTGGAGCTGAACGCCAGAAAGAAAAAATGTAATCAGAATGAAAGTGCATAGTTTCCTTTAGGATATTTTGGTGCTTTCACTTACTTAAACAAGAATTTTGTGACATTTGTTCACAAAGATTTCAGCACGCAACTTTACTGGAAAGAAAATAAAACTAGATAAACAGGTGGTGCGTTGCAAACATAACTAGTGATGATAAAGAGTTTGGATTCATGCGACTACATCTGTTCAAACCTGTGTTACTCAAGCGTCAAAACACCTGCCATGACAAAATCAACATCATCAGCAACCACTTTGTACATATGTGGGTGAAGAGAATACAGATTTTAACAAGCTTCTTTAAGACAAGTTCACACGTGAGCTGAATCTAAATTTCATGAGGAGTATCTGCTCCTATTAACTCAGCACAGAACATGACAGCTTTCTTAAAGAATGTCCAGCACAGATAAGGCCTGCCTTTTATTTCAACTCTGAGAGACACACACAGACTCACAAGTCTATATGTGCATAAAGTAATGTAAATATAGTGTATTGCCATGTGCAAGATTTAACTTTTTAAAGTTAAAATTTGAACAGGGCATTCGATATGTTGAGGCAGGGGTAGCTTAGCTGTAATGTTTTGGAAATATTGTCTAGTTGTGTGGGTTCCTAAATACTAATCTTAATCTTATTTTCATTAATCTCATTTTACGATAGTGAAATTGAACAAACAAATAAATAAACAAGAAAAAGTCCATAATTGTGGCACCCTAAAAAACAGCAGCTCAGACAGTGTTCAAGATGATTGTGTTTGTCACACTGGTTAGGGCTTAGCATAAAACCCGGTGACAGCCTGTTTTAATACTGATCATCTCTCGTCTCATACTCACCTATAGTAGCAGACCAAATGTATATGTTCTAAGTTAAGGCGTCTATCATGACAATGTCTCTGTGTGTGTGTGTGTGTGTGTGTATGCATGTCTATATTTTCTATATTTTACTGCACATATGAGAGAGTATCTGATGATGTGCAACAGCTCACTCCCCTCTAGTTATCTTTGGCAGCACTGATTAAACATGTGGAATAAGCCTCTCGCTGTCAGGAAGAGGCTCATTCTGCCTGTCTGGTTGACATTAAGTAATCATCTGATCATGGACATCACACTTATGCAATCTGATCAGACTGGCCACAGAGTGACCTGAGGTCTGGTTTTGGTTGTCTGGGATTAGCTGTGATAGGCTACACTGATTAAGTGTACTTAAACAAGAAGGGAACTGAACTTTGCTGTTGCATGCAAACCTATTGCTCCTATAAATTTGTAATGTGGCCATCTGGCCACCTTTACACAGCATTTAAAGCTCCCTATAAACCCATCTGACTCAATCTAAGATGTCATGCATGTCATCATGAGGCAACAAATAAATAATAAAAACCATGATTAAGAGAAAAAGGAACACTTGGATGTAGATCAGCATGATAAGACTTATCAAACTACAGAGATTTCACAGTTTTCTTGTCATGCCTTTTTTGTGAACATAGAGGTGGCGGAGGTTTATGACCTACCACAGCTGCCACCAATGGGGTGATTGCGACATTTGCTTTATAGGTAGCTAATGTGCCATCCATATTCATATTATGTTTGATAAATGTGACTCTGACAGCCTTGTGACTTGTTCAGAGAAAATGGAAGACATTTGCTGCTATATTAACTTCTAACGAAGAGCAAAGTCTGGATTAAAGCAGATTGTCCTGGTGGGTGAAAGAGACAAATGTAGGACTCCTACGTGTGAGGCTGCAGTTTGTTTTTGTTTTTTATTTTTTTGCTTTGTTAACTTGTTATTTTCAGTTTTCATTCATTTTGGGGAAGTTTAGGCACCATAATTTTGTCCTAAAGGCAGTGCATGCCAATGCAATGCGGGAAAAACTTGTGCAATGGGTGCACTGGGTGTACCTGGCAAGTATTCACTATGGGATATGGTGGTTTGAAGAGGAACTTCTTTAATACGAATATAATAGGTGTAATTACACTTGTGCTGAACCGTCTGAACCAGTTTCAGCTACTCAGTGTATGTTGTTCATGACTGTTTGGCTGCAAGTTACCAAAAGGACAATGCAGATGGCTCACCGCATAAAGTCATATGAGCTACAGTTCTTGCTTTGTGAATTCCTTGTATGTAAAAACACACTTACCTCCCACAATATACCAGATCTTGATCATATTGAATCATGAAAGTGAAGTTTCAGCCATTTTAAACTATGAAAAGAGTAATTGGGCTGTTCTCGTGTCTGCTGACTTGAGGTTATTAAAGTCCCACTCCACTTCACTTTCAGGAAACACTGGTGGCCACAGTTTCCGAGCTTTGGGGCAGTTTTCATTACACACAACACACTAAATGCCAAGACACCAAGAGATCAGTCTAAATTACTGTGAGCACAAACACACAAAGTGATCCATTGATTTTGTAAGGTGTGGCATTGGTTTGATCGGAGAAACGAGAAACCTGATGGAAAATGAGGGAAAGGTTGAGGATTGCAGATAGAATAAAGAAACAGGTTAACATTAACACAATGGGTGGTCTTACGCAAGACCCCTGCAAACTGAGATAGCTAGACTAACAAAGTATGCAGGATAGGGAGCTGAAGTCTGGAAGATGTATGAAGTCACAGTTTTTTCCATTGCAGGAAGACATTGGTATAGATCTTACTTTTCAGGTAGGATCATTTCTTGAAAAGTACAGAACAGTAATGGAGCAAATATTTTTGGTTTCCAGATAACATATTGTCTGCATTTTGAAAAAATAGTTTTCTGTTTCATGCTGTTGCAAAAAAAAAAAAAAGATAAAATTGCCTTTTAGACACGTTAGACTATAAACAACAAAATATTGGTTTTCAGACTTGGAAATTAATTGACTGAAGTTATGCAACACGCAAAAGTGGGATTTAAGTTAAATTTAATTGAGACATTCATAAAACAAATTGAGGGAAAAAAAATTTGTTTTGGTGCAGTCAAAGTAGAGACCTGACTGCCGAGACTCCAATTTGGTTTGCGGCTCTGTCGTCCAAAGCAAACCACAAGTTGTTGTCACCATGAAATGCTTAGTTATGCTTGTTTCATATACTGCTGGGCCTTAATCTCCCTGCTCACAGCTAAGATTTCTCTTACAGAACTTCCCTGTTCAGCTAGCTACATCTGTCTTCTCAAGTGACATGTACACACACACACACACACACATACAGACTGTAATTCCCATCATGACTCTACACCCACATATTGTAGCGATGGTATATGGAGCATGGTCATCCTCTTCTCCAGCTCTGAGACATATTGTCCACCAAAGACTGGTGACTGCTTCAGCTGTTGTGATTTTTTTTTCTTCGATGCAATGGCCAATGCACTGAACAAATGGAAGAAAGCACTCCCCATGTCAAAGAGTGCATGTGTGCATGCGATTTTGTGGGGGTGGGAATGATGGATCCAAGAAAGTGTGGGACTGCTGACATGGCAGATGGGAATGTTTTCGTTTGGTTACAAGGAATTCCACTGAGATCGGAGGCAGGGATAGAGACTGAATAATGTAAGGATGGAGAATGAAAAATGGGAATCCATTGGCTGCTAAGAGAGCAATCACTGATCATGCCTACTTTCGTGTCTCTATGGAAGATTGACTTGTCAATCACACCGATGTGGCTTTAACACTGCAGGGCTGTTTGGAGTGACTGAGTCAGAGCTGGTGCTGCCAAACGCGCAGCAAGATTGTGTCAACAAGCTGTCAATGACAGATCCATCAGCACACTGTAGCTCAGATTATACAGGAACAACTGAGAACATGAAACAAATCATAAAAACACAACCAAGTAGGTGAAAAGTTTTTGCTGAAAGCGCAGGAAGTTAAAGTCAATGGTCCAAAAATTCTGATGCAATCTGGTTTAGATTCCTCCACACAGCATCACATACCTTCTGGGGCGACAGGAATGGGGGCGTAGAAGGAGAGAAGGAATGAGTGAAAGAGCTGAAGAAGGCACGAGAGTAAACAGGAAGAAGAAACGACACATTAAAGCTGAGAATAATAAAAAAAGAATGTAGAGGAAAAGCAGAATGCACAGAACTGAAAGAGCCGAAATAAAACAATGCCAGAGAAAGTTGGGGCCAAATCTGAACCAGCTGTTCAACTGGATCCCAGATGTGAGAAACTGAGAGTCAGTGCATGCACACACACACTCCAGTTTACATGAGACGGCTGTGAGCCAGTCCGGCTGGGACCCCATGACTATTTCATTTGTCACCTCAGGGAAAATGTGGCCAAGCAGCGCCCACAATTCAGCATGACAGCTGTCCATTTCCTCTGCTCAGCTCCCACTTCCTTTTAAGGTAACTTCTTGAGAAATTAGCAATTTCAATTCATGCTTAGGTGCTTAGATGGATGTTGTGCTCACAAAGAACCAAGTGACACATTTGTTGTGTAAATCTCAGGACATCACTTCAAAGTAACAAATAATCTTTCTGTCTCTCTCCCTCTTTCCTTTGGACTATAACACCTCTGTGTCCATCCATTCTTTCGTTATCTGTGCTATGTCTGTCCTTCAAACATTCGTCCTCCAGTTATCAGCTATCTCATCAGTTGTGTCAGTCATACATCATCTATTGCTTTGCCGACCTGCTTCCTCCTAAACACACTCAGTCCAAGAACAGACAGACACAAGTAATCTACTGAAACCAAATCCTGCTTGCTTCCTCAGCCTTGACAGTGATTCATATCCAACCCACATCTACATTACCAGGAGAAGGAAAGAGTAAGTGAGGGAAGAGAGTGAGGCAAAAGTGTGAGAACAAGACAGAATACCTGTCAGATAGATGTTGAAAGAAAAACAGAGGAAGACTAACGTGTGGAGCTGCTGCACTGAAAGAAAGAATCTCTGAGCAGAGGGATGACACATGTTCACAGATGAGCTCTCACTCCTCCTGTTCCCATCTTTTCTTTGCCGGTCGGGATATTTTTGATGCTCGTCTTCACCACATAATTCCCACATTGTGCGTAGATGACAAATACTCACTACACCACAACTGTTTGTCACACCAATGTCAGAGACATGGACTTCTTTGACTATCCCCTGACTGTTTTTGTTATATTCATAGCAGCAACAAAAGAATTCTCAGTATGTGTGTGTGTGTTTATGTGTTTTTCAGTTTGTCATGGACACATTATCTTGTGGATCTGGATTTTCCCAATACATTTCTAAGTTTTGATGTGAGTCACTTGAACGTCTTGTAAACAGTGAGGATAGCAGCTGAGATTCAGCAGCATGGTTTAGTTTGGGAAGGGTTGACCCCACCTTTAGAATGATTTTTTTTTTTTAGTTACAAAATCTTTACTAATCAACACTATTGTATAATAATTGAAAAAAATGTGTATGAAAAATCCAGAACAAACAAAAAGCAACCACGAAGTTGAGAGTATTGTTTTTTACGCTTTTAGCAGTCTGGCCGGACCCTTTCTGATTTGCAACGTGAGAAGCCCTTGGCTTATTGACCCTTTCACCCAGCAAAATACGACCATATAAACTTTTGTGTCACACGTTTGTAACATATGCTGCATACCACAAGTCTTTCTGTTGTGTAGTGTGACTGCAAACACATGCTGCTGCAAGTTTTAACTGGATTTTGTGTGTGAATGCACGCACATATATATTTATAATGTCTTGAGAGAGTTTATCCATGCATTCCTAAATGTGTGGCAGTCAGCAGTGAGGTCTGGCCGTCACAGATGCATTCCACATACTACACGTTGGCTGGTCCTGCTTGTTTCCCCCTGTGAGATTTAATGACTTCCTGGGGAGTGAACTCTGGACAGCATGTTTTGGAGTTCACAGTTCAAACATGGCTTCCATTATTAAGTGCTTAACCTCCATACGCCTATACCAAAAGTCAATCTGATTATTTCTCTGCCAGTGGTTAAAACAAAAAATGTAACCGCCTGAGAATGCCAAATCAGCAAAGAGAGGTTTGAAACTGGGATACCCTTGAAGTCTGCAGCTCAGTAAAGCCAAAACTGTTGAATTTGGCACAACACCCAAAGATGCACAAATATTTCTTGCAGAAAAAATCCTATGTAGTGCCAAAAAGAAGAAGAAGAAGAAAAAAGAAGCCCTGGAACAAGATGCAGGCAATTTACTTTATAGTTTTGTATCAAGTTTCAATAGGCTTTGGCAGCATTTTTAACAAACTCCCCATCAAATCCTGGGTAGACCCAGTGGGAACCAGTGATTGCAGTGAGAAAGGTTCTGAACTGTACACCAGTCCCAAATCACAACTGCACTGAGGCTGTTTTTTCATATATGGCAATTTCAGACCGAACCCCCCCACCTCCACTCCCACCACACACACACACACACAACACACACTGTCTTCATTGGGATGTGAGTGATCTAAGAAAATTAATACTGTTTTTTTCACGGCCCATTCTGCTGTAAACGATGAAGACATCCTTATTAAAGTCATTACTTTAAATAGGAGTTTTTAATTAAATTGTCTGTTAGCCTCTAGTCTTTCTACATATCCATTGTTACTCTTTAATTGGGAAACAACTCAGAAACAGAGTTTTTACAGTTGTGACTATGAACTGGGCATTTGTTTAACCTCCTGTCCTTACAATTGATTGTCCAATCAGAGTGTAACCACATAACTGGACAAAGTGGGTGAGTGAAATGTCTGATTTCTACAGATATTGAAGCAGTATGCAGTATTTTAGTGGGGAAACATTACCCCTACAAAAGGCCCAGAGGCATATTTATAGCATGTCCAAAACCATAAGCATAGCAGGTAATTGAAAAGAATGAATAAATGAGTGTCTTTCTGTTCTCAAGATGTTTGACTAACTAGCAATAACACATTGTTCATGGCCGAGAGCATATGTTTAGCAAACAACGCTGTATTTTGGAATTACAACCCACCCAGTAAGTGTCTAAATGAAAAAATTTCACTTACAAAAGAGAGCTAAAAAATGTAACAGCTCTGTGTTTTACAACGATTAGGTGAAATCCAAAACCACAGTTAAAACGGGGCTAACATTAGCAACACAGCCTTTGTTTTTAATCTAAAAAAAGTACACAGCACTCGGTCTACGGATCCTCCCGTGAAGCATGACAGCATCTTCATTACCATCAGAACTGACTTAAAATAGCAGAGGCAATAGTTTAAAGGTCAGAATGGTTGATATTGATTAAACCATAAAAGTGTGGCGAGTGGCACCTGAACTGTCAACACAAGTACAGAAATCCAGTCAAAGGTTTCCAAGTCATTTGCACCGTAATTTAACATCAACTATTCTGCATTTTTATTCCCGTGTCCCTGCTCACTACTGCTGAGTGGAGCAGGAAATTGTATTGATGTTCTCAGGGTAAGATCCTGCATGGTGGTGTGTGAGCTTTAATAGGGTGTGTAGGCTATCCAGTTGATTTAATCAGTGAGCGTGGTTGCTGATAATCCTATTTCATAAGTGGGTCCCACACTAAATCCCCCGGCAACACGTGCAGCAGAGCAGCAGAAAATCTGCTGCACTCTGGATTCAGAGGAAGTGTCTATGTGCTGGACGGATGTTCCCTTGTGAACATGTCAAACTGCTATATGCCTGGCACAGAAACATGGTTAGACGACACGCTAGCCAGCACACGTGCACACGTGTATGCATGTGTGGCATAAATGCAAGTTGGGTAAGGACAGTGAAACTCAGTATAAGCTTCATTGCTGCACTAAGAATGCGCCACTGCTGCGATTCAGGTAGAACATCAGAACAGTGTATTATTAAAATCAGATAACAAGGAATTCATCATGGTTTATAAGATTTTAAATTGGATTTTTTTCCCAATGTAAAACAACAGCTCATGCTGTTTTAGATTCTGACATGATTTATTCATTCATTTTTACTTCAGTGGGTAGTAAAATATTTCCAATTATTTTACTCACTTGTGTATTCGCTGTCAGCCAATAAGGATACCAATATATAGCATCCCAGAGAGACACGGGACATGACAGTGGTGCCCAAGGCGTAAAAGTGGCTCTCTGTTTTAATGTTTCCTGACTATTTCTTTTGCAAAGTTTTAGCTACATCATCTTTAGCATCCAAAAACAAGGGTCAACGCCTGCACTGACGACAAAAAAAGCTGTGATTTATTAAAAACATAGTTGTCTGGTTGTGGCTGGATGGGCTCATATAAGACTGATATTCCTGTTAAGCCTTTTTGATGTGCTGAAGGCCTAATTCAATCAATCAGCAGTGGCATGCTGCTCTTTGTTCATGCTCTATGTTCAGGCAAAGCTTGCAGATTTCCTCTTGGGTCCTTGTATATGTTATTGACATAGGTATTTTATCATCTGAAGTATGTTTCTGTATGAATGATTGCTTTGGATTAAGCTTTCAGGTCCTGTTTAATGGTGAAAACCCAATCTCATGTCAGAGGCATGCGGGTATTATGGATTTTTGTGCGCAGGCAATCAGCCCAAATCTCGCAAGGAGACATTTCAATATTTCCTAGTAATTTTGGCCTTGCTGACATCATGATGTCATCTTGGAGCATTAAGTCATTGTTCACACATATACACATGGGTGTTAGGGTTAGGGTTAGGGTTAGAAGCTGCCCTGTTTGCTCACCTTACCCATTCATTTTCATTAGCTAATTTTTTGATTAAGGGGAGAAAGAGGAGCATAAACCTGCATATTAGAAAGATTAGACAACAACAAGATGCAGTGACAAAATGTAACAGTCCAATTTCTTATACTTTTGACATGAAAGACATGTATCTTGCTTTTTGCCCCGGCCTTTATATACACAGTAGGAACTAAAATATTTATGAGAACTGATGGAGGATGTCAGACATATTTATAAGGCCCAACACTCTGCACTGTCTCTCTGAGACACTTGTGGGTTATGAGAGTTTAAAAGGTCAAATGGTGGTTAAATGTTCGCTTTCTTGGGGAGCAAGAAGAAAAGTTACTGATCTCAACTATGCAGTCCAGCCTTTTAAAGCATTTTAATCATATATGTGAACAGAATGTGGAATTATTATCAAGAGCTGAAGTAAAAGTAAAACTACTGCATCATACTGGAAAAGAAATGAATAACTGTTTCAATTGAGATTAATCACATTATTTTAGGAAATGTACAAAAATTAATGTGCAGTACATTTAGAGGAAGTAAATGAATGGCCACAAATGTCCAATCAGCAGTTAAATAATAAAATAATAAATTAGTATTGAATATTTACATAACGTTCTGGATTTTATAGCACTGAAATACAGTACTATAATAGTTTTAAGCCTTATTTGAAATCTAATTTCAATATTACATGGCTCACAATTTCAGATGGTGAGCTCAGTACTGCGGACAGCACTAGCGTATGTCCACTTATATATTTATGTATTTTACGCTGAATACAATGCAATGCATTTCACATAATGCTATAAAGTGACTTTAAAAAAATTACTTGGCTGTGAAGTTACACATCTCCTGTGTACATGGATGCATTAGGAAGAGTGGTTGGGAACTGGTGTCTTGACATAAGCAACTTAATGTGAGTGGTCTGGAAGCACTCTAAACACACTGCCAAGGACTTGATGTTGTTGAGAAGATCTATTTCTGGTGAAGTTCAGATTGTCGCTGCAGCTCTGAAAGACATTTTCTCAATAGCAGTCAACCAGAGAAGGGCGTTCGGTGTAGAGTTAAATGCTGGCACTCTAAACCTTCGTGGCTACAGCCCAGAACACTTTCCAGACATCATCAAATTAGCAGACATGTAGGACGTCAATGTCAGCCATCTCCAGCAACAGGTAATCTTATTCAGCACGTTAATGAAATTTCTTCTCTGCTGTGAAATCATCTGCTCACTTTCAAGGTCGTCACGAGGAATTCCCTCAATACTGCAAGTAATACAACTGTGCTTTGTCTGATGGCACACACTGCAAACAGCTGGGGCAGATATCAGCCTAGGTAGCTGCCATGCCCATCAAGCAACTGATCCCCCCCTGGTATCTACATCCCTTCCTCTGAGAAGGAAAGACAGCATGGTGGACATTTACAGATTTTACAGATGACTGACCAACAAGAATTCATTATCAGCAAGAATCGAAGTGATAATGTCTGTGAGGAGGATTAGAAGAGACGCAAGCAGAGAGTAAAAATCCAAATGGTTCAAGGAAACCAGAGCGTCAGAGATATCTAGAGCATCAAAGAGCACTTTAATCTGCCAATAAAAGGAGTTGTGTTTTTAAAATAATCCAGGAAACTAGCATTGAGAGAGGTGAAAGCCTCTATTTATATGGTGCTTTTAAATCTTTTACCAAATCTGGTTTACTCATCTCTTGCTATATATAAACCTGAGAGTTACTTTTCCCTGCATGTAGTCTCTCTTTTATTGATTTATTATTATTTAAAAGCAAGAAATCTCTTCTTCAATGCTGCAGATTCATGTAATCTAAATAAGGAACATAACACAATCAATTGGACTTATTGACGCAGCACAAGTAATAACTTGTTAAAGTGAAGGGGAAGAATTTGGTTCACTGTGCTTAGTAAGAACAACACAGTTTACATTTCTCACAGGATATGGCCTTTACAAGCTGCCTCTATTAAAAAGCACACTGACAAGTTTTGAGTTCTCACCTGTTTTTCTTCTTTCTGGATTTAACCTTAGCGACATCAGAGGACTGTCATAGCCGGCAGGATTAAAAAAGATACCAGACACTTCAATTAGGACAACCATGATGCTCAGACATAACCAGATAGATTAAGAGACTTAAACATCTATCCACAATTATTTATGAAGTCTAGACATTGTTAGCTTCATCTGGTTTAGTCGGTATGACATGTTGCTACATGAAGCCTGAGCAGATTATTTGAATATTAGGTAAACTGGAGTGCAGGTTCGGCAACTTTCAGGTGGAGGTGTGAATGCGTTAGTCTAACACAATTCTGTCTAACTGTGTGGGGAAATTACGATTACACAGAGTCCAGTCTGATTTCAGTCTTATTCCAGTTTACATGCCCAATGGTTTTTGAATTGTGTAGGTCCTGCAGTTTTGTTTTATATAAGCAACAATTAAGAACAACGCTATGCTGTGCCTCTGCTCCAACTGTCTGTCTCCTCCTGTCACCTCCTTAATCCTGTTGGTTCACTCGCTTGACCTGTGCAGACAGACTGATACAGTATGAGGAGCGAAAAAGACTGACAGAAACAAGCCGACAGGTTCAGCTGGTCCTGCACATCAGATAACACCTCATTCTAACTCCTTGAACCGCTTCTATTGCGACATTGATGACTAAATTCATGTGCTATAATCTTGATCTTTTCAATAAGTGAGGATTTGGACATGTAACACCGAGACCTGCTGTTTGACTACTTTGATCCATCTTGAGTTTTATGGATCGCTTCATTCTTATTTTTACTTCCCATGAAACGCCTTTTACAAAAAAAACAAAACCAAAAAAAAAAACACATGGACTGACACAATAACAGCCTCGTCAGAGACGAAGAAGTCATAAAATTCTTAGAGATGTAACAAACAAATTATCTTCATGAGAAATCCACAATAATGGCACTGTCTTTTCAAAAGGCCAATCTTGTCTCCCATTCTTAAAATTACTGCCCTCTTTTCTCCAGCACTCATATGTCTCCTTTACAGCAGCTGTTGCTAGGCAACAGCTTACGCCTACATATGTATAATAATACTAACATCGTCATAACACAGTCAATGAAAATACTAAATATAAATATAAGAGTAATGTAATGCAGAATCCTTTAGAGTCAGCAGATCAGTATAAGGTCATTTTAAAAAGTGAAATAGTCATGTGTTACACATGTTTGGAAAGTAATTACTGTAATGCACTTTGACGTAGTAATCAAAGCATTAGTTATGAAAATATTATGTTCAAGTCATTTACAGATTTAGTTATTCATAATAATGAGCTTGGAGAAAACTTCTGATCGCGGTTCTGCTTCCATCAAAATGACAAGCTGATGGCAAGCTGAAAACTAAAAAGCACTGCAACACATCTGAAAGCACTGAGCCTCACAGGAATCATGTTACAACCTTTCAGTACCAACAAACTACAGGCAGGTGCACAAGCGTCATCTCAGCCTTTGTTAGAAAATGAATGAAAGCAGCAGGTGACTGCTCAACAAAAAGCAGGGCGGTGGGTAAAAAAAGGAATTTTGGAAACACAAAAAACTGGGGAGAGGAATGGACAAAAAGCCATGTGTAAGATACCCCGACGTACCGTCAACATTCTTTCATGCACATGCACACAAAGCACTGGCACAAGTCAAGACCTGTAGCAAGAGGGTGTGTGTTTCAGCATCATGTGTGGGAAGCAGACAGGAGTGGATCCCTCTTTGACACACAGATACGTAGAGCTCTGCTCACTCCAGCTTGATGAGAAATTCAAATCAAATCAAATCAAATCAAATCAGATTTATTTGTATAGCGCCAAATCATAACAAAGTTACATCAGGGCACTTTACATATAGAGCAGGTCTAGACCAAACTCTTTATAAATTTATTTAAAGAGACCCAACAGATCCCCCGATGAGCAAGCACTTGGCAACAGTGGCAAGGAAAAACAGCCAACAACTGTCTCAACTAATTACCTGGAAAAGTGACACAACACTGACAACAGACCTGCTGTCACTTCATAAAATGAGTGTTCATTAAAGGGGTATGAAGGGGTTTATGGCGTTGTCGCACCTGTAGAAAAACCTCTTTTCAGGACAATCACATTGGATGGTCAGACATCTGCCCTTGATGGCACACAATAATGTCCTCAAGACATGACTTCACTACTACTGTATTCCTCTCATTCCTCACTGATTATAAGGACGTGGTTTAGCCACATCAGTTTACCCTCTGTGCAAGGCCAGCCTTGTTTTCAGGTACATTTTGCATCATTATATTCCGAGGAACAGGATTATCTTGAACAGCTGTGTACTCTTAATTGGAAATAAATGTGAAAAGAGAAGGTAAACTAACTCATCAAAAATATTAAAAACACCATTATCACCATATTATGCAATCACATTTTCCCTACTGCTTGTAAACCTGATCCAGGGAAACATCAGCTTCCTTTGTCAGTGGTGGAATTTTCCAAATAACAATCCTCACAAGATCATGGGAAAGTGAACCTGGCTGAAAAAGGGAAATGTCTGAATGTGTGCTGCTTTTCTGTCTCTTCCTGTGACCTTCATTCTGAGCCATTCATCACTTCTGAATGCCTGTCTCACTCAGCCACGTTCTTGTTTTCCACTGTCTGCCAGTTAGTTAATCTGTGGATAACATACCATTCAACAAGCAGCCAGAAAGATGTGTGGTGAAACGGCATAATGACAAACAGAGATCAGACTAGATACAACAGAGGCTGACACAGAAACGGAAGAGAAGACGGGAAGATCCAAAGTTGTCTATAAACAGAATATAGGCTAATCACACTGACCATGGATCTGCTGCCCAACAAAAACTGGCAGGGGATCCCAGGGGATCCCAGGCCTGGATGGTGTTAGACTCTCCTCTGCAAGTCTCCCATTGGCCTTCACAGGACTGCAGCCAGACTGGCACATGGACCGGAGTGTGGCCTCAAATCTGCTGCAGGCAGGTGAGGGACCAAACAGCTGGATCAGTGCCCAGGATGCAAGCTCCATCCCTGTAGCGACCCAGTGAGTGCACTCCTCTGCCTGCTCCCTGTCTGTGAACCAGGCCACTATTACTACAACTACAACTACCGCTGCTGCAGGGGCATCTGCTCTCCAGTCTGCTGCCACAGAGAGACATGCCGGGTGACTGCAGGGCCTCTGTGAGCATGAGAAGACTGCACCCAAGCTACATGCCATTCTGCAACATTCACTCACACACAGGAAGACAGCTCTTCGCTTTATAAAGGGGCCACATGTAGGAGGCATCCTGACTAGAGAGTTAATTGCAGCATGACAGGAAAACTAAAAATCACTAATTTCTACTCAACCAAAATGGATCCTCACCATGTGCGATAACGACTGTCTTATGAGAAGAGCTAATGTAACACAGCACATAAAAAAATATACAAATGAATAAAAATCGGCACACACGAACGCATCACATCGCCAATGCCCATTTAAACCGAAATATTCCAATTTAATAATCTAAGAAATAAATCTGAATATGTGAGCAAAATTGAAAAGTTGACAAAAAACGGCATCCTGCTGTTGAGCACATGAGTGGATTCAGACATAAAACACACACACTGACACACACCTCGTACCATTTACCCTGTTGATGCCACCATAAATTCTGCGTGAGAGGACGCGTTTAACCCAACGTCTAAAAGAAATCATGCGTAAAAGAAGGTGTGCCATTTTTGCGCACCGCTGTGATGTGCCCGAGAGGCGCACCCTCACCTGAATCGGGGTGAATCCTTTATACATTCTTCAAAGTCCACCGTCATTTTTTGTGTTTTCTCGTGTATTCCCACTTCAGTCCGCCAATGTCATCGCCCGCAGCGGGATGCAGCTTGAGCCTTTTCGGGTATGGTGCTGACTGGCGTCCCCCCCTTCCTCTTCTCCTGGTGGCTCTGTGACACAAAATGCGAGCTGAAGAGCGCGGCGGGCAGATTACTACAACACTGCTGCCGCGGCCGTCCACACAGGCGAGAGGCGTAGCTGCAGCGTAAAGGCAGGAGGAGGGGAGAGCAGAGCAGAGAGCCGGCTGGTTAGAGCCTCAGCACAGCTGGAGGGACTCCGAGAATCGTGGGAGGGATGATCCACAAGCACGCTTTTTGGTTTCTTAAGTTGATTTCATGAATGTAGCTCAGCAGCCTGAGGTAGGGATAAAATGGCCTCTTAAAGTATGAACATATAATAATCAAGAAGGCGAACTTAGAGCTTCTTGGTTCATTAAGGATGAATGTGACAATCAGCTTCAATTTAAAATGTACTATCTCTAAGGGGAAATTTACACCAGCCAGGTCAAACACAGAACACTCTAAGGCTTGGGCTAAAGAAACTAAAACTAAATATATTATCGAAGTAAAATGCATAGAACAAATGTTAAACTCCAAATATGCGTTAAGGCCAGTGGCCCAATATCAATGTCAGAAATAAACTTTGAACTTTAGAATTCTAAAGAGTCTCGAAATCGTTTAATAATACCTGTAGATGTAACTTGAATCTTTAAACCTTATTTTCATATTATTATATAATACATTTAGTGTTATTGGAGCTTTCATTAATGAAGTGAAAAAAATATATATGTATATTTTTTACAGAGCAAAACTGATATCAGCTGTAACTCTGTACGTTGAATTGTAACCGGTTTGTTGCTTTAGGTTAGCGCTTTTAGCTCACCCATAGCTGACCCATCTCCACTACATTATGCGCTCTGGCTTCAATGATTTCTAAGAGCAGATGGTTTTGCGACTGGTCAGTCGTGGATTACGACATTATGACGTAAACAAAAAGGGACCGACAGTTTGTCATTGCGCCGAAAACTATGCATTATATAAACACTGAGGGCTGCCATGCAGTCCGTGTGTGGTGTGTATGATCTCATACATAAAGGCACAAACCAGGAAACACGATCAGCCTGTGGTCCGAGAAGTTGTCAAAAATGAGCATGAAGGACGTGCGTGTGTCTGCTGCTCATTATCATTGTCTTTACTGTCACGCTGGGTTTGTGTAGGTTGTTTTATGGAGATAGGAGTAAAATAAGACGAAGCACAATCCACTAATCTTCGCTTTAGAAAGCGTGACGGAGGGGCTGCTGGAGGGATATCTGACCTACTTCCGGACTACAAATACAACTGTGAGCCTACCCGGAAGTGTGGGTCGTGCTGTCTCTGTGCTTATGTTCATCCCCTAACACACGAAGGCTTCAGCAAAGCTTTGGGAAAGTCGACCTTCACATAAAACGAGTCTTCCCCTAAAGAAAAATCTTTCTCTTTTTTTTTTTTTTTTTTTTTTTTACTATTTTAGCTGTAACATGATCGAAGAGTGTCACAGACATTTGCAGAGAACATGCACACGTGGGCACGGTACCTCATATTTTTTCAATACATTGGAACAAAATACAAGTAGGTCACAGCACAGGGCGAGTAATTTACATCTGGATGTGTCCTGTCATAACGATAATTCACCTTTATATGATCACTGTTGCGTCCACAGCGGTGCAGTGAAAGTGCCTGCTCATCAGCTGGGGAAAAGGGGGATCCAGGATCACTTGGAGGTAAGATTTCTTTCACTCTAATCCTGCAGTGCCCATTGTTTTCAAAACCATGCAGTTTAAGCTGTCAGAAATGTACCATTGGACAAACCATTTGATAAGTTCCTGTTGATGTGTGACCTTGACTGGAAAGTTGTTTCATTAGCCTGGTTAGTGATGTACACAAGAAAACCGTGGTATCATAAGGTGATAATATGTTAACACTCTACATATAAAGTTATATTAATAATTGTATGAGGAGAGCCAGGCTGTGGCTATTACCATTATAGATATTTACAGTGTCCACTTTATTTACCAAGCCTACCTATAGGGCTTTGTGTCAATTGTGGTCAGTGACATAAAGCACAGTTTTGTTTAATTCATGCATAAACATGAAGAATGGAAGTGTAACACTTTACAGGGGTAATGGGAAGTCTTTCAGCTCACTAGTCTGCATTTCATTCATCCATTCATCTTCTACCACTTGTCCGTTTCTGGGTTGATCCCAGCAATTTGGGAATAAAATGTTGAAGGAGGGTGCACAGCTTAATGGCATACAATGTATTCAGTGGTACCTAAAAATCTGGGTAAACCTTTTTGGCCCAAGAAAGGGGTTTCAGATTTTTCTAAATGGCCACCCACTCACAACATTCAACCAACTTTCAGGTACCTCACCTGACAATTAGCATATAAATATTTAGTACTTGCTGGATGCTTTTATTTCAACCTTTGCTTTCCGCCCATCCTGAACCATCTCATTTGGAATTAAGTCGAGTGATTGCGGAGGCCAGGTCATCTGAGGCAGCACTCCCTCACTCTCTTTTTTTGGTTGAATACACCTTTCATAGCCTTGGGGTGTGATCTTGGTTATTGTGGGGAAACAAGACCCACTAAGCCATATGGGATGCGATGTCGCTGCAGAATGCTATGGCTGCGGTGCTGTTAAGTGTGCCTTCAATTTGAATAAACTGCCAACACCATCACCAGCATAACACCCCCACATAATCACACCTACTCCTCCATGCTTCGCAGTGGGGTGGATACATGCAGATAAAATCTGTTCCCTTTTTCTGCATCTTACTAAAACACAGCAGAATTGGGCTAATAATGTGAAATGTAAATTTGTCTAATGTCCATTTCTGGTGTTTCTAGCCCGAAGAGATTCTCCTTATATTGCATCTTTTATTTGTCTCCCCCAGACAGTTTTATTGGAGATGCATACATGGAGGCTCTACTCTGAGTTTCTGTTAAATTGTGATTTCTGAGATGGGTAACTAATGACCTTGTCCTCTGCAGGAGCAGTGAATCTTAGCGTTCCGAACATTTCATTTTGTGGATTGATAGATTAAAGTAATGATGGACTCCTGTTTGTCATGACTTAGTTGAGCAGTTCCTGACACTTGACAGTACAGAGTCTAATGGTATTATTTACTGTTCACCAATAGGCAGCAAGATGGCATAGTGCTTTTTCCTCACAACAAGAGGATTGTGGGTTTGATTCTCTGGCTTGGGGCCTTTCTGTGTGGAGCATACCGATGGGACTAGCAACCTGTCCAGGGTGTACCCCGCCCTTACCTGGAGCATGGGCTGGGATTGGCTCCAGCACCCCCCATGACGCTTACTGATAAGCGGTAGAAAATGAGTGAGAGAAAGAGAACACTCCCATGACACATGACAACTATAATACCTGTACAATAAAATACCTGTAAATTAAACACAAATCAGGTCTCTGCCTCATGAAGCCAGTTAAGTTAATTTGTGACTTTATCTTTTTATCATATAAAACCCTGCAGCTTTCTACCTTTCTAATATTCTTTTTGCTTCTGGGCAGGAGGCAATAATGAGGTTGAAGCCCGTCAACCCAGTCTCTCTGTCAGTCTCCAGCAGGACAGACACAGGGGTCCACGCTCTCTCTAACTCCGCCCACTTTGACCTGCAACGAAAAAACAACAAGCCGCCATTTACTGAGCAAACTCTTGTTGAGGCCCTGAATTTCCACCTAAGAAGTGAACAAATCAGGTGAGATGGAACTCATCACTCAGGTTCAGCAGTAGTGATAAACAAATTTCATTGCAGAGCTATAACGGTATTATACTGATCTGAAAACATTTTAATATTTATATCCAGAACTTTTTCTCATGTATACAGAGATTCAGACATTTGTCTTACACAAGTATTGGACACTACCTATCCTGCACAGGCTTAAAGCACTCTTATGGGCAAGCTAATGACATCATACAATATGTACAAGTGGATGAATGATGCTGAAGAGAAAGACCTGTTCCCACTTCTTGGCTCAATGAAAATTGGACGGACTTCAAATTTCATTCTTGTATCCTCACTGTATCACGTGCTATGATAAGATTTACACATGCTCTCTGAAAATATGAGATTTTCTTCTCTTTTAGTTTGGTGGGATGGATTTGATTTAATGTCAAAATGTATCTTCTTGAAGCTTTAGAGGAAAATGTAATTTTAAAACGGCACTTAATGTGAATGTTTCAATTCAATTTCTCCGTTTGACAGTGGGGTCCCCCCCCTTTTTTTTACATTTATTCTGCATACATCTTTGCATTATTTAAAACCCCAGTCACTTCCTTACAAATGACTATTTTGGTTTGAGCTGATGTGATACTTTGTCATATTTAAACTGCTTTTTTGTGTGAGGCTGGACAAAGACTCAAGATTGACGTACGATTTATTGAGGGATAAAAAGAGTCAGTGAGAAACGAGAGGTAGGTAAGGCAAGCTTCCAACATCGCACTAATCCCTAAACCTGCAGAGAGAAGGCTAGAAAGGATGATCCCTGCTCTGCTTTTTGATCTGCAGCATCTGCTCTCTGTTCTAATATAGCTAAATTGAAAGTCCCATCGTGATTAGTATGTGAAACCACTGATGCTTTTTGTTTTCATATGGTGTCAAGATATACTCTCCATGCTCTCCATAACTGACAAAAAATGGATAACTTCAAAAAACTACTTTTTAATTTTTTACTTGAATGAAACCAAATCAAGCTTGGCTTGTTGGATTTTGGTTCTTGTCCTCCTGAAATAGAGAGGCAAAGTAAGTGTGTACACTGTATTTTGACATACAAGTAAAATTCTACTCAAGCTCTTTACTCGTCTTTCTGTGAAAATGGCCTTCATTTAGCCTTAAATGAATGGTTTAACTACTTAGTAGCAGAAATGATGCTACACCAAAGTCCTTATTTCAAAATGCCAAATGAGTGAGGCCACGCTTTGTACGCTCCTTATGAAAATTTTATATATGCATATGCCAGACAAAGGCACGTGTGTCTGTGTGAGTTGTGTGTGGTCTGGGGGCCAAGAAAAGGCTGTCACTTCATATTGTAGAACGCTCTGGAAGCAAACGCAAAGGCTTCCTCTGCCACGTGTCACAGCCAATCTCCTCCCCTGAAAACTTAACCTAGTTTCTCTCGCTCTGCACACACGTGCTCTACTAGACTGCACATATATGTACATGTGTGAATTTGATCTGCATTGTTCTCATAGTTCCACAACCTCCAGTACACTTACACATCTATTACATTCATCTTCTCCCACTTTCTCTAATCCACAAAACACACATGCATGACTGCATCCTCTGACCAGGCACATGCACACAATGGGGTGCTCGTGTGCTCTGTGCAGTGACAATCAGAGTCGCACAGCTGGTTAACGCTCTTTGTTTTCTCACTTCACAGATGTACACATTGAGGATTCCCACTCCCAACTGTACATTACATACCTCTCCTGCTGAACATGTTGTACCACAGATACAAAAGAAAAACTACACAATAACCATTATAGCCTTCTTTCTTACTTGCATGTATGGAGATTATTCAACCAACCCCTTTACCAAGGGACATTTTTAATTGTTATTGGGAATTCACAATTGACTTTCTCTCTTTTTTCATAATCTCTTTGCTGAGTGTGATTGTGCCATAAAACAGTTTGTTGAGAACAGATTATTTTAATTTGCCTACATTTTATTTAATCTTAATAAAAGAAAGTGAGAATGTGTAGCACAGCAGGGTTGCCTTAACGTGGCTCATTTGAAATAATAGAATTCCATATTTCTATGTCGACTGTCAGATTTACAGATTTGATGTTTGAATTTTAATGTTCCCTCATTCACTTAGACTCATTATCACAAGAGCTTGAGACCACAAAAAGACAAAAAGAAGATCAGAAATGCTAGGGATGTTCTTATGTTTACTGTAAGAATTCCTCCAGACTCAGGAATCCATCCTCACTGCTTGATTAAATTTAAAAAAAAAAAGGAAGAACATTTGTGTCTTGCAGTCATTTTATGGTTCCCTCTGAGTACACAGTCAACAGGAAATGTCCACTGTCAGTGATACTCCTGCTGGAATCATATGAAAAGAGCTTTGGCTGCTTATTTGATGCCAACTGTGTCGCCATAAGTGTTTGGATCCTCAGGGCCCCCTAGCAGCCATATTAGCTATTCACAATGGGTGTGGCTTCGTGTAAAAAGAAAAAATTGGGGGGGATTTTGGACAGTGACTTTTTTCTTGTTGGCAGTATGTAATTATGAATGCTAACCATGTCCAGAAACCTTATTTTATCTGAAACATGGTTTGTTGAGTATTTCTGTGAATATCTTAGATATAGTTAGAAATGCTTTTTAAGTATTTTTTCCACACCACAATAAAGGAGCAGGGCTCTTTGTGCTGCATGTTGTATTCATGAATTTTATGAATTAGAAATTTCTGCTCATTACCGTTCTCTCTCTTTTCCAGGATCACACATGCCCACCGTGTTCCTAACACCTTCCATGCCCGTTTTAGTGCTGAGTCTAGGACCTACATCTACCGAATAGCCTTAGGAATCCCTCACTACTCTCTGCTTCCCCTCACAGAAAACAATCTGTGCTGGAGCCTCTGGAACACGTGAGTTATAGGCTCCTCTCTTTCCTCTTTGATCTGCCTGTTCATCCTGACCTTCCAATGAGGATTCTCCCTCAATGTGTCATCAGACGTTTAAAAAATGGAAAAAATCCTAAAAAATACAAATCAATCTCAGTCACATGGGTTCTTTTGCATACCCACACACACATTCAACTGGACATACCCCCAGTGAGCTCATTCCAAACCTTGCAGAAACAATGGGACGTTGAACATATGAATAATCCACACATGCCATGTCGGAACTGCAAATTGGGGCAAGTCAAACTAAGTACTTTATCTGAGTCGACATCCCAAAAGCAAACAAAGGGAAAGGAGAGATAGAAAGGAGAATTGGATGATGTTGGACAGAGTATAAAAAGGGGGAAAGAGAAAGGGGTTAACAGCGCGGACAATGTTCTTTAAACTGCGGCTGGACCAGAGGGACTGCGAAGAAACATATTTTTGAGAGTACGCATGAGCTTTGGTCTCCCCTTCTCCACTTTTTGGGGAAAAGTAGGACAAGATAAGCTGCGGGCTTATACACATGCAGAACAACACCCACGCACATTACCCTGACTGTCTGTGTATGTGTGTGTTGGTTTGGGTTTTTTTTTTTTTTTAGACACTCTCTTTCCCTCTCCCAACGGCCCCCTCCCTCCCTCATTCCTCTCTCCCTCTTTTCCTCTCTGGTATCTTGGCTTCTTTATCCCTCTCTCATTTTCAGCATCCGTCTCATCCTTCCACCCCTAAGCATCTCTGGCTCACCAGCGTCGCTCCGTTCTCTCTTTGATCTGCCTTTCCCGCGTCATCACACCCCCTCAGTTTTTTCCACTGCAAAAAATATTAATCTCCGATGTTTAGTTTAACTCTGAAAATATGTGCAAATATCAACTATGAAACCCCAGAGGTCATACATGGCTTCATGTCTTTCAAGAGGGCTTTAAAATCCAAATTTCAGCTTAATTTTTTAATTATTAAAAGAATATTTGCAGGATCTAAACAATCTTTCCACTTTTTTCTTTTTTTATATAAACCCTAGTATTATATAATCAACTTTCCCAACAGAAATATACACACTTCCTGAAACAGAGGAACACCAGGTGACGAAAAAGTATAACTAACCCCTAAAAAAATCCAGCAACAATGTAACATTGTTACATTTTCTGTCATTATAATCAGGACCTGCTGTTGTTTTAGGTATCATACCAGTGCAAAATGTTACTCATCTTGCCAGTCATGTCTGTAAAATTGTCCTATCTTGCAGAATTATGTCCCCCCTCCAAAAAAAAAAAAAATAAAAAAATCACACCATATATTTATTCAAATAAGATTTTTAGTGATGTCTGTTTTGCATCACAAATTTTTGAAAACCCACCAAAACATATAGCTGATAAGCAATAAAATAAGCAGATAAGCAGCAAATGCTCACACTTGAGAAATTCTTAAATGTTATTAGCATCTTCATTTGCTAATTGATTACTATCAATTGAGAATTTCAATTTTTCTGATTTTTTTTTCATAATTGGTCAACTTATCAATAATCGTTTCCAACATGAAGCCAACAAAAACTTATCGAAGAATTGATGTAAGAATAGACAAGCTGTTAAGTTATTTTTTATAGCACACAATCACATCTTCATTTGTGGGGAACTCTCTTCAGGATTTTAAATCAGTGCAGTAAGATTTTAATCAGGGAGTCACTCAGCACACTCATCCAGTTTCTTGCTCACTATGTCTGTCTCTCTGCCTGTCAGAGCACTTGGCCCACTCTCTGATTAAATGAGACTTTCTGCCACAGAATTTCATATTGCATAAATAATTTTGAAAGCAGAGACACAGGGACCTGAAACCTTACATCACCCTGCAGCTGCAGGTCACTCACTGGTCGATTTGCAATTAACTTATGTTAAAAGTTTGTTGCGCGTAGATTATTGTTTCCTGTGATCACTTATTTAAAAAAAACAAAAAACAAAACTCTTCTTTACACCCAGGGAGTTGGATACGGGAGCCATGCGTGAGGCCGCAGCACTGCTGGTTGGGACTCATGACTTTAGCAGCTTCAGAGCAGTCAGCTCAGAAATGGCCTTTAAAAACCCCGTCAAGACACTGGATGTGGCCAATATCCAGCCAGGAAGTTCTTTCACACAGGAGCACTTCCACAGGTGGGCGTTAACAACCCTGGCATGCCTTTTCAAATGTGAATCACAGGTCAAACACACTCAAATTTAACCTTCTCTGAATATAGTCTTGGCCAGAAGAACTTGTTGTTTGTTTTGTAAAATTATAAATCTTGCTTTTTTAAATAAGGAAATAAAGGGTGTGCTGCAGGAAGTATTGCCTTATTGTTTGATAATGCTGATAAATACTGTCCAACAAGTAAACCCATCTAGATGTGACACGGTAGATCATACAGGTAGAAGCTTTTTTGTTTTTATGAATTCTTGACTGTGGGTGATTGCAGGTTCATACACGGTCACTTCAGACAAGATCCGCTATAATCTGCAGCAGAGATGGATGTAGGGTGGGTGTGAGAGGGAGGGGGCCTTGAGTGCTTTGTGAGATTACACAGGTTCAGAAGTTACTCTGCATCCCAGATACCACTTTCATGGCCAATAATTATTTGAAAATATGTTAACATAGTAACATAGTTAGGGGGAGCGGGTAACTTAAATGTCACCTAGTCAGAGGACTCCTGCACATCTACTGTAGTATGATGTGAGCGTATGTTTTAATGTGCTATAAACTGTACTTAGACTAAAGTGTCCATGGTTACATTTTCAACTGATGAAAATGGTTTCCCTTTTTTTTATTTTTCAACAGAGTTCTCATGAATGATCAGACTCGGCTATCTTAATTCGCAGCGAGTTGGCCTACATATTAACTTTTTCATGAGGGTCACTATTCTAAGTAACGATGATAAAACAAGAAGAAACCAAGGAGTGAATAATTGAAAAACCAAAGGTTGGACTAAATTTTTTATCCTAAAACAGGGAGTTCACTTCTGGTTGGGGCTTAATGTAAATTTAATCAGCATTAATAATTAAACGTAAGTAATAAATACATGTAAGAATTCTTTGTAGAATAATTTGGTCATATTCTTTGTGATACTGTACAAGTACAGTGGTGTCAGAATGACGTTCTCACACTCTTCCTCCTTGTCCAATATGTTTGTGCCTCACACTTTATTGTAATCTTAAAACACTAAACATCCTTCTCCTTTTTAATTTCAAATTTAAACTATTTTTAAATTATAATTTAACTTTAAATTTAACTTTTAAACTATAATTTAAACTTCTTTTTGGAAATTTCAGATTTTCAGAGAAACAGCTCAACAACTATTGAATTGACTTATGAATTCTGGTGCCTGTCTATATCTGTGTTCATGTGGCTCTCAGAATAAACTGTACTAGTTTTGGTGATCCCTTTAGGATTATATATGCAAGTTTTCTTGTTATCAGGTCATAGCCAACATCAGCTGGTACAGAGGCAATATGAAACTTTACACCTTTACTTATCTATATATAGAACTCAGCAGCAGTTGAAAGCAAAACCAACGTTAACGCTTTTTGTTTCTCCATTTCTATTACTTTCTCTTCTTCCACCGAAGTTAGCGCACTAACTAAATAGTGAGTCATTGTGACGTCAAGTTTTCCAGCAGTCACTTAGGATCCCTGTCAAAGGCTTAAACTGTTTCAGTTTCCATTTTTTAGAATTTGGTTTCATACATTAAATTTCAAATTATGCTTCAGATCCAGTTTCTCACCACAACTGTTGAGCAAATCAAAACCAAATGTGTGTGATTCATAAAGCTTCTAGTGACACATATTCTTGCCCATATTGTATTATTACCATCATTATGTGAAGAAATTTGTCAGAGAAGACAGATAAAGATGCATATGTGTGACTGCATCATGAGACACAGCTTCACTCCAGCCTCATCTACAAGATATTGTCCCCCACCAGGGTCAGTAAGCTAACAGCGCTGCTCTATAAATCTGTTTCTATGCTCCTTACATGTCAAATGTAATCAGACAGCAAGCACTGAGTCAAATTTGCATTTGACCCAATTCTTCCTCTGTGTCTGATTGTTCTGTTTACTTATTTCTGTCCAAAATATAAATTCAGATTTCCTGGGGGGGCGTGGGACACTGAAGCCACAAACATCAGTAAAAATAAAACAAAAACAGATTCATGTCAATTCAACGTCAATGGCACGAGACATAATCCTGTTGGTGCCTAAGATGAAGTGGCATATTCAGCATGTGACATTTCCCCAAATCTTTGCATGAAGACAGTCAGAAAGAGACTTATCTGATGCCTTGGTATAAGAATGGATGTCACATCAGCCTCCACCTCTGTCCTCATAGTGAGGGACACATTGACATGTAACAAAAGAGAGATAAAGAAGAGGTGCATAACAGGCAGGAGTTTGTTTTTGTTTTTTTCAGCTGAAAATGATAATTAGCTTTAATATTTTGATTGTATTTTTAAATAAACCGTTCTTTCACATAGTGCTTGAATAATTGAAAATACATCTGACAAACTGTTTATGTTTTTGGTTGCAAAGTGACACTAAAACCTTTGGCAATATTTAACCTTTCTGTAGCATGGCATGCTCAGTCAGTGACGCCAAGTGGACTTTCTGGATGCTTTGATTTTATTTTTTTAATACTGCTGCTGCTTTAAGCATATACTTATTTCATATTAGCATTTTAAATATTTAACAGCAGTTTTGTCTCATTTCCAGACACATCCCAATATGGGAACTAACATTTAGGAGCAGGTCTTTCCTCTACAGACAGGTGGGTACCTATATAATGTCCTCACATTATTTAAAATGGCTAATATAGTTCTGCTAATGTGCTTCAGTGTCTGAGCAGTTCATCGTATGTATCGCCATCTGCTGGCGATAAATGGAAGAATATGACTCATGAATACTTAATAAGACATATAGAATACAATAGTGTGTTTCAGTGCAAAGTACTTACTTTGGTCCTCTGCTTCAGGTGCGCAGGATGACAGGAGCCCTGGTGGCGGTGGGCCAGGGCCGGATGTCAGTGTCCCAACTGAAGGACCTACTGGAGGCTCAGGACTCTCTGGCCTACCCACAGGGCCTGGTTGCTCCTGCCCGTGGCCTCTTCCTCACCAAGGTGGACTACAAAGACACAGGTGAGGAGGCTTGAAAGCCACTGGCTAAATCTCAAACATCAAAAACAATACCAACACTGTTTAACTGTGCATCATATATGACAACAGACTTATCTCTCTCCTTAGACCTGCAGCCCTTTCAGACACCAGAGGCACAACATCCCTCGACTGGAGACTCAGAGGATTAATTCTACTTGAACAATTCATTCACATGAATGTAGTCCATATTACTGTGTATAATGATTGTAATAAAGATTCTGTATATATGGGTCAATATTTTTACTGAATAGAACGAGGCAGGGCACCCTGAGTACATTTCCACAAAGAAGCGCTAGACTACAAACAGATGGACATCTATATGTTCTTTTAATTCAACATATTTAGAATACATAACTTTGTCCATGAACGCAGCTCAGCTACAGAATACCATACACCTTGAACCTACCTTTGTCTACACGTTACCTTCAGGTACAACAACTTGCTTGAAGCCTGGCTAGGCAGTATTACTCATATGTATACATGTATTAACTGGGTTTTTTAGATTCTCACAATTATCATACAAGGTATACAACAGGTGGAGAAGAGTATTAAGTTCTATAGGCAAAACTGCTTTGGGTGTCCATGGCTCTTATAGTGGTTCTAGATTATGGATCAACAAAGTGCACACACACACTCTCGCTGAAAATGTATACATCCAAATGTCCAAATAAAACTGCATACACTGCCTAATAAGCCAAAAGTCTTCAGACCATCCTCGTGGACTTTCAGCAAACTCAATTGCTTCTAATTTGGCTGTATCTGCTCTTTGAGTTGAGTGATTTTCAGCAAGTTGTCTGTAAACAGTCCATTAAAACCGGACTACCACAAGCAGTTTTTCTGTTCCGGTGGGAGCCAGATGAGGTTTGTAGAAGGTTCAGACTGACCAATCAGTCCTTAATGCTCCAGTGCATTGATGAGATACACCAGGCATCACACTGTTTCCTTATTTTGTCCAGTCACCCAAGGTTAACTCATTTAGGCTCATTGTATTCGAAGTGCTGCGTCTGTCAAAATTGAACCTCATGAGGAATGTTTTTGCACTTCTTAGAAGTGTCAATAATTCAGTCACACTATTTCTTTAACCTAAAATTTTAAAATATGTACACAAGTACATGTTTCCTATCCATGTGACCATGTTGGAGCAACACAGTGAATCTGATTGGCATAGGTCCTCAAGTCAATTCAGCATTTGGTTTTCAGAAGATAATTCACACATCCTAAAGACGTCCATAATTCAATATATAATCAAAATTTCAAGTGTTAGTCAGAATATTAAGCCCAATGTCTTAGAATATCAACAACAAAATCATATGTATATATAATGCACTTGAGGAAGGCATTGCGTATATTTTTAAACTCACAATCCTTAGTAACAGCACAGTCTGGGTGAAGAATGTAGCTGAGTTTAAGTCAAACTGATTGAAGACCCTGATTGAAACGATTGTGTGGGACAGTGAGACACAAAGGAAAACTGATCACATCAGACCTTAATGGCCACAATTGGAATTAAAATGAGGTTTTATGACAGATGATGGATAAAAAAAAAAAAAAGAAGACTTAATGATTAATGCTCAGCGGTGGTGCCAAGCCTTATTCTGGCAATGGCCAATAGTTTAAGATGACATGGATAAAATGTGTACAAGATGTGTGGTTGGCTAACGATTGCTTACTGGTTAAACACCAAAATGTCCATGACTTGAAGTTAGTGTATTATCACTCTAGGCAGCCTTTTTGGCATATGACTACACACCCTGATGCTAAAAATGAGGTTAATTTGGGGTTAATTTGTGTTATGTGAATACAGGCTGACATTATTTGATAATAGCTATCACAGGTTGATAAGTTTGCATAGACCCTTGAAACCAAACCACCACCATCTTAATAACATAACCTTAATGATTTAACTACCACTTGGATCAACATACCCAACTTCACCCTTTGTACAGGTTTTGGTAGATTAAACAAAAGCACAGTAAAAGCTGTAATAGTCTATATGATATGGTTACATTCAGTTTTACTTTTGTTCTTTAAAATTAAAAAAGTGGCACAAATTGTTATTTCTCTATCGGGTATTTGTGAATCTCTTTGACAGAATAGCTTGTATCATGCCACTACTACAGTCAACACAAAAGTGTTTTTTGATCCATGTGTATTAAGTACAGAGTCAACTATGCCTGTCTTTGCAGCATCACGATACACAGCAATAAACTCATAGACTTTATTCAAAGTAGTACAAAGAGTGAAATGGGTATGTTCCAGAGACTTACAAACTCCCGTCTGAGAGGAGACATATCCACGTGTAAACATATGATGTGGTTGTGGTTTTCTCTTTCCTCTGACAGCTAAAAAAAAAATAAAAATAAAAGCATAAAACACTGTAGGCGCGTACAGTCCTTAGAGAGCGAAGAGGGGAAGGGAGGTCAGGTCGGTGTCCGTCATGCGATCACACTCTTTTTCTTTAGCTGGCAATTTTCTCAATTTCATCCAGATCGTCAGTGTCTAGTTTCTCTATTTTTTTATCTGTAGAGGGAAAAAAGCGCAGAAGATGAAGGCTTTGTGTAGATGTATTTACATATGATTAAGACATGCCCTCACAAAAAAGTATTTTTGAGACAAACACCACATGCCACAGAAGACAGCAAATTCCCCCCATCAGCTTGAGCTTGTTAGTCACACACACAACAAGTGTGTGTGACTGCTGTCAGACTTACTGAAGTGCTCTTGGATCCTATTGAGGATGTTCATGCTCATTTTGCTGTCCACCATGTTGATGGCCAGTCCCCTTTTGCCAAATCGACCTGTGCGGCCAATCCTGTGCAAGTATGTTTCATTATCGGGGTTACCATCTTTGTCCACTGGTAAGTCAAAGTTGATCACCACGGAAACTTGCTCAACATCAATACCTGAATAAAAGACAGTACAAGAGATAGCTATGTAGACTAATTATAAATCACACAATTCAATCCTGCATTCAGTTAACAATACTATATTCAAGGAGTTTTCTGGATACTAACTTGTACTTTTCTTGCACCCTAACATTTTCTCTCTGTTTTTCCATATCTTATTTCCAAATCCATGTTTTCTCTGTGCTACATAACCTGTATGATATTTGTGACTAGTGAAGATTTTGATGCAAAGCTGTTATCAAATATGGACAATGTACATCTCTCAGTGAAATAAGTTATTATAAGTGGTTCGCTCTTCCCATTCTGGGCAAATAGAGAGCTTACCTCGGGCACAGACATTTGTAGTGACCAGGACTTTCTCCTTGCCATCTCTGAAGCGTTCAATGACAGCAGCCCTCTGCTCCACCTGCATCTCTCCACTGAGCAGTGCAACTTGATGGCCTTCTCTGGACAGCTCCCCTGCCAACCAGCCTGCAGTCTTCCTTGTCTGGATCACAGAGACATTACCTGTAGCTAATCATCGGCCAGCTAGGTACTTGTGGAAATGGTAAGCGATTTACACACAAAATCAGTGTGTAAATTTAAACTTCTATGTGAGCTCACATGGCAGAAGATCATGGCCTGGGCAATGGTGATTGCTCCGTAGATGTTACAGAGGGCGTGGAACTTTTCTTCTTTACTGTTGCACAACACAAAGTACTGTTTGATGGTATCCAGCGTCTCCTCCTCTCTCTTCAGCTTGATGATGTTCGGGTCAGGCACAATGCGCTGGGCAAAGTTCCACACTGTTTCTTCAAACGTGGCTGAGAACAGCAACATTTGGCAGCTTTTAGGCAGCATCCTGTGTGATAGGGCAGAAAACTTCAAGTTCAGTAGCTACAGAGTTTTAAGTGACTAAACCATCTGTGACTTTTTTCACATTTCACATTATTTTTATTTCAGCTTACCTCTGGATGCGAATACTCTGGTCCTGGTGACCCTGTGTGGCGATCATTACGTCAGCTTCATCCAACACAAACACCTTGATCTTCTTGGGGTCTATAAACTTGAACTTACTACACCAGTCCAGCATGGTACCAGGCGTGCCAATAACTATTTGTTCCTCTAGCTTCCAGCCACGCTGCACTGGAACATGAACAAAAAAGAAGTGCTCATTAGCACATAATGCAATCTCAGGGGCATGTCTGTTTCCATCAAGAGGGACAATTCAATCTTTGACACTGCACATGGAGCATTGTATAAAGCAGGGGAGTCTTACATTTATTTCCTCTGATGGCGTAGACCAGTTTGACCTCAGGATAATGTTTGCCCATCTGCTCGATGACCTTACCAGTCTGAAGTGCCAGTTCATAAGTGGGTGACACACACAGGCACTGCAGAGGAACAAAATACGGGAGATTAATGGGATTAATAAAGTGGTAATTTAGTTAAACTGTCAACATCCAATAATTATTGTGGGAGGCAGAATTAGACTGCTCAAAATGAGAAAAGTGTTAACAAGAAGGGTCTTGCACTTACTCTAGTGACAAGTCACATACATGAATTGAGATATTTGGGATTTGTTATATCTAGATATATCTAGAACAACAAGTGTATACTAACCTGCGGATATTTATTGTTGGGATCTACGTGGCTAAGCATGGCCAGGACAAAGGCAGCTGTTTTCCCTGTTCCTGACTGCGACTGAGCAATCAGATTCTGTGGACTGAAGCAAATTAAGAATTAGGATCAGAGACAGCGGTGGCAACCTCCATGTCATACTGGGGCAAAGTCAAATACATTTATTTCAAATGTCAATATACCTATTCTAAATTAGAAATCTCAGTAAAGAGACCCAGCACTTTGTTAGAAGACACTATAACATTTGCATTAACAGATACTCACGGTTCAGCCAGCATCATAGGTAAGGCAGTCTCCTGGATTTTAGATGGCCGATTGAAACCCATGCCGTACACACCCTGAAGCAGCTGAGGTTTACTACATACAGAGGACAGAGGCAAAATTATTTAAAATCATGACTTCAGCAAAGTGTGTTTAACTTATATGCAAACACTCCAGAGCAGACTTTTGCCTAGCTTTGACCCCAACCATTAGGGGTGTCATGATTCTGCAAGTGCTCAATTTTATGGTCCCCTTAGCACAGGTGGCTATGCTATTTTAAGAAAAGTCTAGTCTAATCTGATCTAGCATCATTGGTTTTATGCCCTGATAACTCATTCAGTTTTTCAATTCTTGGTCAGCATGGTATAACAGGTACTATAATGTCCATCAGTTCTTTGCAATTTACCACACCAAGGCCTTTTAAATTATATACTAATAAAATCGAGAATTTACTTAAATAGTTTCTTTAATTTAATACTATTTATTGACAATATGATTGAACAAAAGCCTGTTTCAGAAGCAAATTGGAAACTTACTAATTACAAACTTCCTTTCTCTGAGAAATCCCCCTATAGTGAGTTATTGCTTTAAAGCAAGTTGAAATTTGTTATGTTTAAGCTCTAAATGACAACAGAAGAGTTGAGTCTAGAGTTAAGTCTACCTCTAATTCTACTTCTGGAATACTTCTTATTCTTGCTACGTTTGTCATATTGCCTGTAGAGTGTGCTACGTACACATAAGAAAGCTTATAAACTGTAGTTTTCTTGTCAAGAATACAAACAAAGTTGGTACGAGTTGAGGGAAGTCAAAATATTACCACACCAGTGATTCCAGTAGGGGGTTCACTTCAGTTAATTTGTCTTTTTCTAATACCATGACAACTGCTGATAAGGCTTAGAGTGCCAATCAGGTGAGACTGGATAATCTTCCACAGCACACCTATGTGCCAAGGCACAGAAGTTGGGAATCACTGTTCTATATCAGCAGTTGACATGGTATCTTTTACATGGTTGGAGATGCATCTTAAAGGTCGTCATGTGTCACCTCACTTCAACAGGTGTGTGTCAGTGTGTTTTCCCTTTTGACACAATTATGGGAAAAGACATTGTGAGTGTGGCAACATCCTATAGTGCACATTTGATTTCGAAGATCACAATTGTGATGGCTTTTCCATCATCATCATCCCGTTTACAACAGAGATTGGGACACCCCTACTAATACTGCATGTGCCCATACATGTGCTATAAACACTATTAATGGCAACTAGTTAATGGTGTGCACGGATGAGTGAAAATGTAGGAAAAGGAAGACAAACAGGAATATAGATAGTGCACTTACAGTCGCAACTCCTCAAAGGATTTGACAGAGTAGAGTGGAGAGTTGGGATCCTTCTGAAGAACTTCCACTTGGTTTGTGTTATTGACAAGATTATTCCGGATTAACTTGTTCAACAATGACTGTGCCGCTTTGTCCTCTTTGAAATGAAACAGAAAAAAAAAGAAAAAGATTGTAAAAAGACTGTAAAAAAGACTGTAACAGGTGATCTGTTACAGTTCAAGAGGCAGCAATACAGAATATCACTGAAATTCAGCAAAATATTCCCTTTTATGGCATTTGAATATTAAAGTTCCCACCTTTGTCGTCCTCATCTGTTGTCTTGTTTTCCCCTTCAGCTTCTGACTTTCCAGCTGCACTGCTTGAGTTTGATGCATTTGCAGCGGTACCTGCAATGTTAAAAATGGCATCTGTTACTATATTTATTCATCTAGCATTGTTGGGATTACTGTTTTCTCACAGCTAAAACTTGCACTTAATTTAGAAAAATGTACTTACCATTTTCTTCTGGTTTCTCTTTAATTTGAAGGTTACCGATCTGTAACGAGGAAGATCAAAAAGTCAGTGCCTTTAATGGTATAGCATGAAGGGGACCGACTGAGGCCAAGTCAGGGCAGCAACACCCCCGCCTGTACTATTTTGAAGCCACTTGCTTCATTTGTTAGCCGGCTAAAAGCTAAAGCTAGCAACTCATTGAGCACGCACCATCTGAGCTCTGGCTAACTTTCTTTAGCTCCGGCCACCAGCTTGTTTCGTCTTTACACAAAAGAAAACGGTAGCGGGACAAGCCGCACCACGACCTCAATTGTAATATTGTCGTTATGCAACTACAAACGCCAACAACAACACATAGTGGTGATTTTTCCGTGAACATTTCAGCACAACAGGCCAGTGCATCCTCCACATAGGCTAACAACACGTTAGCTCGTGTTGCGTAAGTTCGGGTTTACCGATTCCGCCGCCGCCTCTTGCTCGTCCACCGCCTGAGCCCAGGAGTCCGTGGCCATCGTGGAGACAGTTTCTTCTGTATTTATTATACTTGGGATTACTCAACTGGGAGAGCTAGCTCAGACAGCCTTGTCTATAATGTGGAAGTAACTCTTCTCCACAATGGCGTGCCGAAAACGATTCTTTGCAACTGTGCAGCAGCTTATGAGTCCGGGCAGAAAGACAAGCGCTAACAGAGAAGTGTTCCTAGGTTAATGGCTGCTCACAGGAAGCCTGTCTGGGATACAACTGATGATTACAGTACTATAACAAAATAATAATAATAATAATAATAATAAAATCTGTGTCAACCGTTAGACGTCGTTCACACAAACACATAAACTCCATGAAACGAGATGCTACATTTCAGTAAATTGGAGGTCCAATTTTAAGAAACACAAATTTCCTGAACCTGGAGGTGGCGCCAAAACGTTTAGCATAGATTAAAAATACATTTGTGTCCCGAATAGTAAAAATCTGAACACCCACAAACACGTAAGACCTGACATCAAACATGCTGCAGATCTTTCTTTTTTTTTTTATCAAGAGCCCAGACAAGACATCAGGCACCCAAAAAGAGCAGGAAGATTTTGGTTAAACTGGCAATTTGCCTGGACTTTAACCTGTTTGGCTGATGGCCCTATATTAATGATATCACTTATATCTTTTTTTTCCATTGGCCCACACAGTCCATTATTGCCCCAAGGCCATCTAGAACCTTGGGGCAATAATGTACCGTATATACAGATACAAATTCTAAAAGTGGGCAAATACTGGGAGACGGCGTTAGATGTCAGGAAAGCGTGAGAAATTTTAAACCCATGTTGGAAGTTTATATGTGTTTTCATTTTGTCTCCGTTACCATTTTTCTGAATCCCACTTTTTAAATGAGAAACATGAGCAGGGAGAGATGGAAGTTTCTCTCCTGACGATGACACATGCCTCTCTTATAATCCCACTTTGGCTTGTGTTTTCAGATCAAGCAGCTTAAAAAAAGTAACACTTGCCACAAGACTTCTGCCAGTACACAATTTCACATTATTTCACCTTGTGCATCAAACTAAATTAGTATAGACCTTCTCTGTGGTAACCATACATTACTTTCAGTGAGAAAATCTTTTCCAAACAGTAACAAATGTTTTTGCATACTGATCATTTGTTTAAAAAAGAATAATTGTCATGTAGAATATACATTATTGGCAGTTTTACTGAAGTAATGAGGGGATAGAAACAAATACTTAAGTACAGCAAATACTACTGTAATGCAACCACGAGACCATTATCTACTAACAGTCTGTGGTGAGGGGGGGGGGGGTGGATGTCATAGTAAACACTGTCCATTGCAATTTTTGGGGGGCATTTGTGTATTTTTTGACAGCTACAACTTTTAGTAGAAACAACTAATTAATACAGGATTATCAAACCAGGTAGCCTATACTAGATTAAATGAACTAAACATGTAAAACTGGGTCACTCAGAAGTGTCAAAAGTCTGTTGGACTTTTTCTTTTTCTTTGAAATTGCTCCTGGCCAAGAAATTAGAAATGTCTTGTTTTTATAGTTTTTTCTAATACAATGAAAAAAATCTTTGGGGAACGATGGAGGCGCTGCTACAGAGATTTTGTTACCTTTAGACAGTATGTACCAACATGAGAGTTATATCAGTCTTTTCCAACTCTGGGCAAGAAATTGCACTTTCCAAGTGTATTTCCGAGAACTATATCTCAAAGTGTGCAGCACAGAGCTAAGCTTTATGCTTTTCCTCACAAATGATTCAGCAAACCAAGCTTTTCCCTCATGCTATATGTACCCTTAACTCTGTTTAGCAGTGAAGTTACAGCATATCAAAGAAGCCTTCTATACCAAGTTGGTTCCTCAGAGGAATCTGCACTATTACCCAGACCAGGACTCCACTAAGGAACCAAGCAGGGACACTGGGGTTGCTTCTGGAGCCGGACTGGTGTGAAGTGGCTGCTCTTTAATTGAATGTAGAATTGATTTCACACATTTCCACTGCTCTACTGGGATAGATAGATAGATGATGACAGTGGCTTTGGTTTGTGCTGAAGGAGATTACATTGATCTCCGTTCTGCTGTCATCCACTGGTTACCGCCACGGTATGTGTGTGTGTGTATGTCAGTCTTTGTTTATCTGCTTTAGTGGGTGTGTGTCAGCATCTGAGAGAAGATACAGGGAGTCTGTTAGATCGTCAGTTTGGAGACAAATTTGTTAAAGGCTTGAAAGAGCTGATTTTATTGTTGCCTCCCATCAGCTGCCTTACTGGAGGTATCCATGGCAACTGAAAGAGTAAAAGTAAGGTTTGAGGTCTCCCAAGAATTTGGAGGAGACAGAGAGAAGGACTTTGTATTGCCACATAAGGACTAATTTCAAGTGCGGAATATGACATAGAGAATATCAATACAGAGTGGTTGTGGTTTTCTGTGTGAACAATATGTAGAAAGATAAACACTCAGCCCATGAATATGTAATGTAACAATGCCCTGACTGCACTCCATCCTCTTACATACACTGTATGTCCCTGTTAATGCAGGCAGCACAGCTATTCACCTATGCTCCATACGTTTATATAGAGTAACACTTCATGAAAGTGACTACACTGGAGCTTGAACCTGCCCCTTAAAAGATGATTGGTGTCTGGTTAAAATAAATATGCAATAAACAAAACATAAAAAAAGAACTGTTAGATAATAATGTAAAGAGTGTGAGAAAAAGTGCAGGAAGTAAATAATTTGGTTCCAAATGATTTGCAATTTATGTGACATTTAAAGCCTTGATTCAGTTTATATATAAATATATATATATATATATATATATATATATATATATATATATATATATATATATATGAAAAGTGTGCAGTTTCCAGCAAAGATTCATTTTTCATTGGAAAATAAATGTCGTTTGTCAGAAGTATATTTTTCTATATGCAATTATCATGTGACACATAGTCCCACGGGGAATAGTCCATGACACAAATACATAATATTGATTCATTCATTCACTGCCTTTTTGAACTGTGAAAGGGTGGGCAAGCAATTCACCGGGACTCATATGGACTTTTAGCTTGGAGCATAACATAAATGTAAAGTACAAAGTATTTTTGCAGACCTTGCCTAAGTAAATTACTGCAACTTCTGCTCTAACATGAAATGGGGGGTTACAGTGGTTACCAGGAGACACATCAAAGGGAAAATAAAAGCTAAAACAGCTAATAAAAAAAAAGCACCAAAATGATAATGGGGAAAAAAAACTGATGAAGCACAGAAGGCAAAAACCAAAATGTTGATGTTACATGAAACTCAGGATCAGGACGCGGGTGGACTCATAAATGGAGAGTCAAGGGTACATATAGGTTCAAGCCTTTTATTCAACCGAAGGTCAAAGCCAGGAAATCCAATCGGCAACCGAGGTACAAAATTCAGCAGTCAAAACTCAAAACCCAGGGTCAGAAACAAGGGTCATACGTGAGAGAGCTCACTAGAGAAAATGACTGAATGCTGACAATATTGACGGGATGATCTGACCAGGAAGGGGAAGACAATCAGACACAGCTGCAACATGTTCGGGCAGAGCCAGGTAATCACACAAGAGGGGAAGCTTCACTCGAAGTGGGGAATGAATCCCACACTTAAATAGAAATAAAACAAAAAATAACAAAAAACAAAATAAAACAGGAAGGACAAAATCTACAAGCCTAACAAGCAGACACTAGACAACTAACTGGACCTGACAATATATATTTTAATGGAGTTGTTGTCTCCGTTAAACTATAGACTGGATGGATTGGATTATGTTTTTGCCTCTCTTCAGATCTCTCACCACTCCCTTCTGATTAGGTTGGTCAGTCTTCTTTCTTTCCACCTTTTTCTGGTCCTTTTTATGACCTATGACCTTGCCATAACTGCTCTTTTGGAAATGTCTGCCCACCTCTTACTTTCTGCCTGTGTAACATTTCTTTCTGGGAGAGGCCTTCAGTCATTGCCTTTTTTTCACTAAAGTAACAATCTTAGACAAATAGGGGAATTGACCAACAGACCAGGTCATAACTCTTTATGGGGGTTGGAAAGGTGAGGTGGGAACCCTGCAGTAACTGGTGGGCTGAAGCAGATTGAGAGCATTTTGAAAGCACTAGTAAATTGCAAACCACCAAACAAACATTAGTATTTATTCTGAGTCATGTATTTGTACACTGGACAAATACAAGTTCAATATTTATATTACCTCTAGCTTTCACAGACACATGAAATTGTATCTGATTATTCAGCTGCTAAATGCTTTGTTGTGTTCATCAGGTAGTTGCTGATTGGTCATTTGGTGCCAAATAGGAGCTTTGTTGAAAGTTGAAAAACCAATTAACTGAAGTATACTTGATCAGTGGTTATGGTTTTGTTTTCAGAGTAGTAAATTCAACCTATTGTTAATATTGATGATGCAAGTTCATGTGAACTTAATATTGATTATAATTAAATGGGGACACAAGAATGAGGGGTTGACATTAGAAATATGTTGGTTTAAATATACTACAAGTGAAAGGAAACATTGCATGACCAAGCAGACAACAAAATTGAAGAAAAGAAAAAAAAACCTCCCTGTAGTGCAAATAGACAATATATAAAATAAGGCCAATATAAAAATAAAACAGAAAACTGTGATAAATTAAGGGTAAACATCCACTCTAAACACACTGTAAACTGTAAACAATTTCACAGATTGAAAATTGATTAGTCAGTTCAATAATTAGTTGATTAGTGAATTGTTTTGAGTATTGATTCACATTTTAGCCATTCATTTAGTGGTAAGCCTTGATTTGTCATCAAGAAAAATGTTTTACTTTTTTGTTTTGTTTTGTTTTTTTAAGTCAACCATGATAAAGTCAGACAGTCAGTCTGAAGATGTGACCTTGAGCTGTTAGGCATGAAAATCCTGAGTCCTCTGAGTCATAAGGCCCGGCTTCACGAAGTTCGTGTGAAACATTTTTGGATAGGGTGGAGGCCAGGGCTCTGGGCAGGCTGATTCCATTCAAACTGTCTGAATGACAATCATCAGGGTCTAACAGTGGTAATGTATTCTTCTCAAAATGGCCACTAATATGGTTCCATTATAACCTGGCTATGACACTAATACTATGTTGTGATAGCAAACCTGTGTGTAAAACTATGCATCAATGGGAGTCCGTCTCCTCCATCTTGTTTCCTTTGTCTTTAACATGGCACCATTCAGGTCCTTAGTTGTCCATTGACAGCTAATTAATCAGAATCAAAGGGAGACAAATCCTGTAAACACGGACAAGCTGTGTGCACAGGACCATAGGAGAGAGAGAGAGACAAGCAGAGAGGGAAAGAGAGAGATTAAGGGTGGATTCTCCACAGACTTCTTCTGCTTACTTTCTTATGGTAGGAGTCATTAAGATTCATACCCCTGATCCTTTGCTCTGTGCCGACTGCTTGCTCCATGCATCTCTAGAAAGACAAAAAGAGGATACAGAATCTCCACACACACGCCTGAATTAAAATGGTGATGCAGCACTTATTTCCTGTCAACAAGAGAGCACATACAGAGAAAGAGAGAGAAAGTGAGATGTGTTAGAGAGGGTAAGAAGGAGAGAGAGAGAGAGAGCGAGAGAGAGAGGAAGAGAGAGGGAGTAAGGCACTGACAGCTGGTTGGTATTCCTCAGGCTTAGCCAAGAAGGTTGATGGTGCAGAGTGGACATCACCCAGGAATTTCAATGTAGATAGAGTGGCTTGCTGTTGTCTGAGTAAGAACTCTAACATTTATATTAGAGACGTGATTTTTTTTTTTTTTTTTTTAACAGAAATTACTTTTATTTCCTATAGCACATTATCTGTCACTCATATATTCTTAATTGTTCAAAATTTGTTTTCTTGTTTATTCTTTTATAAGACCACACTGTTACTTTTTTCTGGACACAGGTGAAGTCTAAAAATACTTTTAAGAAATTTTCTATTACTTCCTCTTAACCTGCCCTCAGTATCTTAAAAGTAGTTTTGAACAAAGATTAGTGTAAACAATACAAACAAAGATTTCAGTGTGACAATATGAACTGTGATCTGTTTGAATACGCCACAGTATCAAACTCATTATTGTATTATATAGTATAATATTGTGTTATATGTGACTGAAGGCCAGTTAGTGTCATTATATTTACTGCTAAGGTGTGGGAAAGAAAAGATGGAATGATCTGTATGTTGGGCTGAGCCTCCTGTGAGTCCCAAGGTTGGTCAGGCAACAAGCATCTGGATCCTTCCTCCTCCTTTCCCCAGAGAACACCCAGTATCACTAAACTCAACCTCACAGGTAAACAGCTGGATCATTACATAAGACATAGTGGGATATAAATAGCCCTGAGTTCTTAGAAAAACCTGAAAAAAAAGAAAGATTTGGTAGACTTTTTGTTCACTGATGCAGTTTGGAGTTCAACAGTCATTGACAATCACATGGTTTCATTCATTCATCTATTGGGGCCAAAGAGCTTCAAGGCTGTCAAGGCCCAGCTCAACAAATTTCAATTCCTTAATAATTTATTGATGGCGGGCAGTCAAATTGCGTATCAATAATGTAGAAGGGCTCACTACAGTGTTGATACAGCACACCCTTTCAGTCAGGCCCATTCATGCTCACAGACCTGCAGACATATGTACCAGGTTTAGTTCCACGTGGTCTGGAGTTGCCACAACGCACTAGTCCAGTCTGAATCAGTGAACTGTGTTTTCTGTCATGACTTTATCTTTGAAGGAGTACGCATGAAAACGCCCTGATTTGGGAGGGGGGGGAGTAGAATTAGGGGCTGGAGAGAAAAAGAAATACACACAATAAAAACACTGATATGAAACTGGCACAAACCAGCGGATAGAAAGTTTGGAACATTTTGTATTTTTCCTCACATACATGAGCAACTCCACTTTCTGTGGGTTAGACAGTTATCGTCCATGTTTTGGCCATGAGCCAATCACACATATATTACAAATTAAGTGACCAATGGCGAACTTCCATCTAGGTCAACATCTTTTATTCAGGAGGCACACGTACACAGTTACATGCCATCCCACCCTGGGGGCCCTGTGGAGACCCGCTCTGCCACCAAGAGATGGCGCACCATTTTGTTCTGTTTTGAAAACAATCTCCATGCATGAGATTAGCTAGGGGGTGGGGGGCAAGCTTGTCCCTTTGTTGTGTATCCCAGTTTGGATATTTCCTGGCTGGTGTGTGCATGTGTGTGTCTGTGTGTTAATTGGAGATTTTGCTCATTTCAGAGGCGAAACAATCTCAATGGAGACATCCCATGCCCATTCTGTGTATGAAACGGTAGTGCACTGCTGAATGCTTAGCATCCCATTCTGCCTGGGTTTACAGCAGTGTACACTTCACAGTACAAATCCCACTCATATGTGCAGTAGATGCCCATGTGTTGGGGTCAAAGGTAAAAACAAGGCATGCGTTAGAGTCATAAGGAACCCGTCTTTGATCTGTTCATGACCCCTCCCCCCTCCCCCCTCCCTCATGGTGCACTGCCCTGTGATGCTTGGCTAATCTTTCCCCACACTGAAACATACATATGCTTTCCATAAACTGTTCCCTGGGAGGTAAAACAAACTGCACCAATTAGCACGGTGCAAATGACGGCAATCATCCATCAAAAACACAAGCAGCAAGAAACAGATAACATCCCGCTGAATGTACATAAGCAGGAACACAAGTATGTAAAGTTGGTGATGAGGTTTATGAAGCCACTGCACCAAAATGCAAAAAGCTGTCTCTCTCAGCCGTTGGTTTCCCTCCACAGACTTAAAGCAGCAACAAAGCAACTAGGTAGAGTGTGAGAGACACAGAGTGAGAGAGCAAGAGAGGGAGAGGAAGAGAGAGACTGGGGATGTGGTTGCTATAGAAACCATCTGGTGGGTCTGAACTGTTTCTCCCTGGCATTCATTTCGTCATATTGAGCCTTTGTCTCTCGTCCTCTCTCTTCCTCTACTCTCACTTTTGTTTATCCCTCTCTTTTCCTCCTTCTCTCCTGGCTCTCCATCTCTCCTATCTACTCATCTCCCTCTTGTGCTGTTCTCACACTCTTTTCCGATCTGCCTGCCTGCCTTTCTTCTTCCCTCCTCCCTTCCCTCCTCTAGCTCTCCTCACTTTCCTTGGAAAGAGTGTTTAATGACAATGCAGAGAGGTGCCATCTCCTGCTTTTTGGCTGTTTGTCCATTTCTATGACTCTGTCCTGACATTTCCATCTGCTAAACCTGGATACTTAGCCCTTTTTCAGACTGCAGCAATTCATGAGAAAGATTCCCACAGTGCCAGAACTTGGATGGGATTCAGGGTTTTGGGAGATGAGTGAAAAGCTAGAGTGATATTTGAGAGAGAACTTTCACGAAAGATTGACGTCATCTGCAATCACGATTTAGCTGCAACCAAAGTGGGTTTTACCATCATATCATAGGCAGGGTTGTTCTTTGGTCAAATGCTCTGATTCAGCTCTGCCCAAAAAAATTGACACAAAACCTTACTTGGGAGTAGGCAGAATATTCTGGTATGGTGCCTAAAGAGATATTTATCAATATTTCTCAACCAGGACTGCATTTTCCTATTTCCCCCTTATCAGCGGTAGTCCTTTTCTATTCCCAGCAGGATCTCAATCACAAGAGAATACCTGATCCCAATGCCAAATGAGCTTTTCCACAGCTCGAACACACACATAAACAAAGTGCACATTTACACACTTGCAGTGGGATGACATGTTTCCTCAGCCATTTGCATGCCTGACGTATTCTATGACTGCATCATATGAAGCCCAGTGATTCACACTGAGAAAAAGAGGAGGTAATTTTCCCAGTGAGTGCTTTTAAATGGGAGGTCATCGTGGGTATTCCCCCGCCGCGATGCAAATGTCAGATTCACGAGTCCAGAGGAGAGACTAGGGCACCGTTTTGTTTATTTATTTATTTATTTATTTATTTTTCAGGTGTAACTATGAGGAAAGTGGGTGTGTGGATGTGTGAGCTTACACAGAGTTTGAGGAGTGCAGGTATCCTCTCAGGGTCTGTGACCTAGGATTGCTCTCTTCCCCCTTTCTTTATCTTACATGCCCTCGTGTTGCTCCTGCTCTTCCTCCCTCTTCTTCTACACCTGTCAGAGCTTATGTAACTGATCTTGACATGTGCCAGCCCCCTTTCATAGCACCAGTGATTAGCCTCTCATCAGTCTTCAACACAAATGCCATTTGCCACAATATTATCCAAATTGTGACTGGTTGATAAAAAGCTTTCCATTACATTAATGGCTGTGATGGAGTATTTATTCTTTGTAAAATGTGAATCTGAGTCTGTTCCAGCAGTGATGACCACCCAGTTCAAGTGTGTGCTTGAATCTGAAGTTATCTCACCAGCCTGAGGTGAGCAGCATCTGCTGCATCTTAGCGATAAGAGCATTAAGATTACAATCCAAAGATGTAACACTGAGGATGTGTGCAACCTGCAACTGAGACAAGTCTCGATGTTTAAATGGGACATGTGTTAGTTATATAAGAAGGATATATTCAGTTATGTTATCTTCTTGATGTATTCTATTCCATTTAAATTTCAGGATTTATGTTGTGAATGCAGATGTCAGCTGTGACAGAGATGGACAGTAAAAAGGTAGATCTTTACTTGATCAACATTTCAGTATACCGTATCAAAAATCGCTCGAACAAAACGTTAACAGGATTTTGGCACTCCAAGATTCATATTCTTAGATAAAATGAATATCCCAGATTGTGGCTGGATGAAACTTCCGGCAATAAAAAGCACAGTGACAATGCGCAAAAAAGTCCTAAAAGTTTAGGAAATTACATGAAAGTAATTCAATAAACTCTACAAACTCCTCTTCATGCAGGTGCATCTATTAAGGAACGGCTTTACTCCTCAATTACTCAAACTGTGGTCACGATCATGGATGCTAACTTTTTCAAACGCTGCAATTTGCATTTCATCTGCATGTGTCATTATTTCCTTTCAATGCTGCATCAGACATATCGATATCGAGTGTTGCTTATCAGTTAAGATTTTACGGGGAAATTGAATAACTGGAAGAAACAGAACCACCGACTGTCAGGACAAATGTATTTTTTACAGGTGATGATTTAATTACATTTAATTTGTTGTCACTGTTATTCATCAGGTGCAATTAAAATGTACTGATACTGTACTGATTCTCTTTTTACTAAAGAAAGCAAATGATATCGGAAAACTGATTTACAAGGTCAGCCAATCATTCAAATGGCCAGAGTTACATCTTTTTAAAATATATTTTAGGATTGTGCTCTTTGGTTAGGATCAAAACCTGATTTTGCTGACAGAAGTCAGCCTGATGGTCAGTTATTAAGAAACTATCTCATTAGTGTCAGTGTTTGTGGGCTCACACCTGTTCCTCTTTGTTTTTCTGTGTTCAGGACTTGGTTGCCATGATTATTAGGATTATGCAACTGTAGTTTTTATGGCGAATGTGCCCACAATTCAACAATTCAGATGGTGACACTATAGGCCGCCTCATGTTGCTTCTTCTTTTTGAGCCTCTGCTAAAACAAACACATGCTGGTAGTCGGTATCTAGTTACTGTGAGTCACGTGTATCTACATTTTTAGTTGTGATTTCCAATAGGTTCTCACTGCCTGGACTGCTGCTGTTTCTATAGCAGTTACTAGAAAAATTATGTAATGTGAGAAGGAGAAAAGTTTTCAAAACTCAGGAGGATATAGAACCGGAAAAAAAAAATTAATCAAAGCAAGGCTATTGTAATGTGGTAATTCTTTACTCTTCACTGTGGCATGTCGCGGGTTAAGTTCTGCAGGTTTGAGTGTACAGGTAGAGTACGTGACCTTGTGTTAGCCAAGCTTGGTCAAATGACATCAAACGTCCGCTGCAACATTTTGAATAAAAGGATCCATCAAGCAGACAATCATAAAGCATTACTCCCTCGATGTAACATCCTCTCACCCTGTGTGAGCGAATAGGCTGTTACTGCAGTAGGCACCATCGTCATGGTTGACTGCCGTCATGGAAGAAGGGACTATTTTGGCAGGATAATGTCACACCACTGAGTGAATAGGGGGTCTTGAGAGAAAAGAGATAAGAGAATGGAGAACATTCCATTAAAGACAGTGATGGTATCAAGCCGAGGCTCAGGGAAAACTATTCTGCACCGAAAACCCACCGCATCACCCATCGAGTGCAAGGTGCATGTTACCATGGTACCCGGGCCAGGCAGCCCCTTTCATGTCTGTCAAGACTGAGGAGGCAGAGACTGGCAATATGTTAGTCTTGCATGCAGCTGGAGCTGAAACAGACACATGTGCCTATGTGCCTATGCACATGTGCACATACGTATTCCTAGTGCACATCCCAGTTGGCCGGGGTTAAAGATGCTGTATGCTGACAGAGGCTTGTCACATAACATGAATCATTTAGTCACCACAGCAGAGTTGGAAATGTCACATCTCATCAGTGTTCCTCATGCTTCGGTGACCCCACCAACATTTACATCTCTGGCAATGGAATTAAAGGAAGAGCTTAATTAAAGATAGGAGCTGAGATTTTAGATGCAAACAGACTTTTATTGCATTGGGAAGCAGTGGTGTACATTTTCCCCACAGAATCATATGCAATACTGGAGCACTTGATGAGATCGTAGTCTGTTGCACAGTTGTCCAAGCCAAGTGTGTCAACTCTCCTTTAAACAAATGACAAAAAAGTATATATTACAAATTCTCAATGAAATTATTTGCTCATCTTTCTTCCCATTTCATCCTCCATTCATATCCGTTCATTCCAAGAAATGGGATTCTTATTTCTCACAGTGGAAAATGCTGACTTGACCTTCCTTGGCAGCCGGATAGGCAATCCAATAACAGCAGGGGAAACTGTACAAGGAACATATCCAAAAGTCAGCCAAGCTATTAGCTATTGTCTTCAACTTTCTGATACAAAACTAGATTTTTGTGTTTTTTGCTACAGTTTCAAAACAGCTTAAAAATCAAAAGGCAACATCAAATACATCATTCCTTATTGTAAACCACAATCAACACTAAACAGTAAATAGTACTTTATCATAATCTTTATTACAAGATATTAGGCCACTGTACAAATCAGTGAGAATCGTACAGTACAACGCAGAATTAAGACTGTTTTTCGAGGTTTGTCATTCAAAGCTGTATACGAGGTGCTTCAAGAATACACAAGAGTTTCAGAACTTCTGACGTGCATGCATGATTTCATATTTGCCATGCATGTTTGTATTTCAGTGTTTTAAGAAAGAGCCCTAAAAAATGGCAACCCAACAAAAGAACTGAACTGTATGAGTAAATGTATAAAGCACAAAAAAGAACAAGTTATCCGGTACAGTATATCTCTCATGAGATTTGGCACACACGATAATGCACAATGCAATATAAATAGTTTATCAATAGGGTGTGTACAGTCAAGTTACAGTATCAACCAATCCAGGTGAAAGCCTGGGAAGCTTACAAACAGGTGGGAGGTACACTGTATATAAATGACTCATTAGCTGCAAAATATGGTAACAAAAAACACTCAGGCAACATCGAGAATTGTTAAGTGAAAAAAAAAAAAAAAATCACTCTCATTCGCTCAAAGTTTTCTTGACATACAAAAAACACTCCCTCAGTCCTTAAGTCACTGCAAAAGACATATTCCAAAAGGATCAATAAATAAAGTCTTCAACACAGAGAACAAACCAGTTTACCAATTCTCACTTTGTGCAAGAAAATATGGGCTACCCTTTCCATATTTACAAACTCTGTTCTTCATTTGCCCTCAATCAAAATGAAGAGAAGAAAGAATGGTACCATAGGTTTGATTGATAAGATATAGGAGAAATGTGTGCTTTAGTTTTTATATTAGAATTATCTCTGTATCCTGTCCCTGATTTCTGCATTTCAACAGCGTTGCCTCCTCTCTCCACTTCGTGCCCCCCCCCCTTGTAGACTTCTCCGCTTTTGGATTTATGGCGAAACCCTGTAATCGAGGGTGTGTTTGTTTGCTTGTGTGTCTGCCTGTGTGTACGTGGGTCTGTATACTTTGTGTGTGTATGTGTGTGTGGAAGGGGGGGTTGGGGTCCACCTGTGGGTCTCCTTTGCTGCCATTTCCCACCCCTGCCAGTGTGTGTCACCAGGATGGTCATGACCGACAGGGAGAGGAGGGTGTGGAAGTGCTGCTTGCTGCCACATGAGGGAAAGTGCTTATATACAGTGTCTTTGGATTAAAACTGTTAAATATCGCCATAAAAAATTTCAAGAGTGTCTTTTTTTTTGGGGTTGGGGGGGTTGTGGTAGTGAGCCAAGCGCTCTAAGCCTCTGTCGGGGTCTTCTCTGTTCCATTTTTCAGTGCTTCATCGTCGCCATTCTCATCCTCGATCACAACTGTGGATGACAGGGGAGAGAGTTAATGAGGGGGGCTCATCTTGGTGTGGCGTCTTGACAATTCACCGCTGACTGACAGGAAGGCATGAAAGCCCAGGACCACCAGGACCACAAACCCTGCACTGCAGGAGCAGGAGCGCTGTTTGAACGGCATGACAGACCAACGGGAGCATGCAAAATACAAAGACAGATAACCAGAAGCGTGACTGCATGTGATGCACATCTGTGAACATCTGAATTTTGTTTTCATCACTGTGCACCTGCACATTTTTGCCCTCAACCGTCTGCCCATGTTGTATCAACACACTACTGTACGTGCAGCTGCCTGTGCATGGATGTGCCATGACGAGCAGAGCCAGAATTTCCTCCTGGGTTTCTTTCATCAGGAATGCAGGACACAAAAACAAACAAACAAAAAAAATGCACTAACAACAACAGCTTGAAGGCGTCACGTAAGACGAAAAAAAAAAAAAAATCACAGTCACACAACATTTAAGCATGTCCAGCACATCCAAACGCTCATTGAGGTGGGGGACATTCAGCGCAAGCCCGATGAGCGCGATTCAGCGGACATACATCAGCACGCACTGCGCATCCAACTCGTGTTGCAATGCGAATAGAATATTTAAAAACCCAAACACCTCATACACACATACATACACGCACGCACACAATCGCACACAATAGAGCTTGTCTCTGATCTTCCACCCTAATGAAAACCACGGCTGTCTGGCTACACACTGAGACAGCCAATGGTTCCCCTACGTGCGCTGTCAACACATCACCACACACAATCCCCACCTTATTATTATTATTATTATTATTATTATTATTATTATTATTATTATTATTCATAATCATCATCATGATAATAATAATTACCCCGTTTGCTTCTGCCTATTTGTCCGAGTTTGGGCGGACGTTTATTCTGTGAGCCGCTGAAGAAGTTGTTGGTGTCTTGAAGACGACAGGTGAAGGAAAGGTGTCCCTCGTCGCCCTCATTTCCATAATGACTCATTTTCTCTTCGTTGAAAGGCAGCACTTCCGACATCTCCAAACGCGTCTTTATCACCAAGGCGCACAAAAGTGAAACGTGTAGCCGGTTCGCCAAAGCTTGAGCCCCGCTCGTCTACAACAAACAAAAGGAGATGAGGGGGGAAAACACAATGCAATCTGCTGACACGATCTAGCCCCTTTCTGTTTACCCCGAAGACACGTGTCTGTCTTCGTAGGTGCGCAACAGAAATATCAGTAAACCCCCAAAAAATGTCCTCAGTTTCCTCGCTCCTGGAGCTTCGACAACATTATTCGGAATTTCCAGAGGTTTTTTTTTCTTTAGTTGTTTTTCTTTCCCTTTTTTTTTTTTTTTTAGTCTGTGCTTATTGCTCGGAAATGGAGGCGCACGTACGGAGGACCGTGGAGCGCCCGCTGGTTTGGAGCGGCTGAAAAATCTGGGGAAGAAATGGAAATTCAGGAGCGATGCAAAACACGGATCACCGGGAGACCTGGCGACGGAACGGTACGGAGGGAGGGAGGGAGGGCAGGAGGGCTGGTGGTGGTGGTGGAGGGGGCTTCTGGTGCAGCCCAGGGAAGCTTCCCGTTGGAAGTCGTGATGTGCAAATGCTCCACTCTCCGGGATCTACGTGCAATCCGACAAATGGCTGTCGTATCGTAGGAGATGGCACAAAAATGCGAGCCCCGGTCGGATCTTTTGGCGAACGTCGCTTAACGCGCCACCACTCGACGACTTGGAGAAGTCATGTATCTGTGCCTGTTTTTTTTTTTCAATGTCACAAAGGTAGATTATTTTGTCATATAGGGCTTGAATAGTCCACTTAGTCAAAGCTCACCAGAGGATGGCGCTATTTTCATAGACTGGAATGTGACTCTGGGGCCCAATGTCGCATTTCCAGTTCAATCCCGATTTCACGAGACCTGTAATTGAAATGTATACGGATAGGTTACGTTCAGTGAAATGTCCAGAATAATTTGCAAATCACATATTGCAATCGACCTTAAAATACTGTAATCACTTCCCTGAATATGGAAACACAATATCATGTAAAGAAAGAATAAAAAGATGACTACATCAGTTCTGGTTTTCCTAAAATTACCTCACTGTCTCCTCAGACCTTATGGGATCCTATTGAGAACATGTTTTGCTTGTTTTGCCTCCCCAGAAGGTGCAAAGTTACAAGATCAGAGTGTTGTGTGAAAGCCGGTGTGTTTTGTCAAACAAAGCCCCTGGGACTGTCTTTAGGTTGCAGCAAACTCTCACAGGTCCTACCTCCCACTGCTCTATGTACTGTTTACATTAATCCATCTTCGCAGGAACAGCCTCACAAAGGGCTGGTCTCACAAAGCACAAGTTCGGGTACAGTAAAAGACATTAAAATTGACGTGTGACTGTCCTTTCTCAGGGGCAGTTTAATCAAATGTCATTACGCCAACAATGAAATGAAAGGTGATATTCAATATTCTGTCAGTTACTCCTAAAGCAGGTGGAGCTTTGACACACCTCACAGGGCCCATGATTTTATCAGAGGATAATTTTTCACATACACATAACAACATAAGACAGACAAGTCTATATTGTTACACAATATGTGGTTATACACCAGAAAGTATTTGTCTCTCTTTTCCCCAAATTTTTCCATCTTTTTGACCTGTTTAATCCCAAAATTTCTCTGCAAAATAACTGCATACATTTCACCCCACATAATATGTGTGGGTTTTTTTTTTTTTTTTTTCATACATATTATGTGCACCACCATCAACAATTGTTGCTGCTGGGATTATAAGGATCCAACCCGGTGTGATGTTTACACAGTGACCAGTGCAGCTACACTGGACCTGGGCCACGACACCATGATAAGTGATATTGTAACTACAACCTGATCATTGCTGTGGTTGGTTTAAAGTGTCTGAAAATTTGGGATTAAGTATTTCCTCTCACCAGTAAATGTTAACGATTAAAAAAAGGTAACAGTCAACACTGGAAGGGCAGCACGGTGGCGTAGTGGTTAGCACTGTTGCCCAGCAATAAGAAGGTCGCGGGGTTGGTTCCTGGCCTGGGGCCTTTCTGTGCGGAGTTTGCATGTTCTCCCTGTGTCTGCGTGGGTTTCCTCCCACTGTCCAAACGCATGTATAGGTTAACTGGCAACGTTAAATTGCCAATAGGTGTGAATGCGAGTGTCAGTGCTTGTTTGTCTCTTTTTGTCTTTGTGTGTTGGCCCTGCGATGGACTGGTCGACCTGTCCAGGGTGACCCTGGGATTGGCTCCAGCAGCCGCGTCAGTATTTCCCCTAATGCCCCCACCTGTGCTCTCGCTGATCGTAGACCATCATTGGCATGGCATCCTGAAAATAAAACTACGGCCACTCCTCGCCTCCAGAGTATCTTCTGGTTCTGTTTCCATCTACTTGAACTCAGCCATACCAGTTTAAGCTCCTTCTTTGTCATGGTCTTGGTCTTTGCAATGTTTTCCCTCCCCCTTTGTTGTCTTGTCGTCCTGTCTTGTTTATGTGTCTGCCAGCCATGTACAATCAAGCCATCTCCACTGCACCCTATATAGAAGCCTGGTCCACTTCACATCTCTGTGTGGTGGTGTGCTTTGGCCCGAGACCATTCGTCTTTCGTAGTATTAGTTTGCTAAATGTCATATGGGGTTGGGTCAGCACTCTGCCTGACCCAGCCTTGTGTCACCCTGGCAATACCCACCTGGATCCTTGTGGACTTTCTCAGGCCCCCTCAGACTCTGCAACTCCCACTCACTTCTAGCTCTGCCCTTTTGTGTTTATGAACAGCTTTTCTCAGTGTTTGTCTGCACAGTGGGTCCAGGTTCACACTTCCATCATGACATTCTCATCCACTTTGTTCTTCCAAGGAATGTCATCTGGCGTAGTCATCCCTGTACAGAATCCAAGGTCAATCCAGACTGATCCTGTCTGTAGTTTCCTGCTAGCAAACACTCAGACGGAGTCTCATTTCTCATTTCGCCTAAGACCCTAAAGTGCCAAACTTCCGCTGCTCTTTAGGCACTAAATGAGGTTTTGTGTTATAATTCACCAAATGGCCACCAGAACAAATTGGCAGTGAGAGTGACTGATGTGGTTGTATCCCTCCTTTTACACATCCACGGTAGAAACACATTTGCATGTGTAATGTATTCTTCATTTCTACAGTTTTAAAATCACCCAAGATCATAATTAATCAATCAAAAATGTTTATTTTGTGCTACAAATGGTCTCAATCTGAACATTCATTGCCATGAAAGAGTATTACGTTTGCACTAGGTCTATGAAATTGCTTGTTTAGCTACGATTTCTGTAGCTGGCAGGGACCAAATCTCAGGGCCTGATAATATGAGAATACGAAATGGTTCACCATTATTCAAGACATAATCAGAATAATCGGAGCAGTACTGACTATGAAAACAAATCTGCCTCTGGCTATCTATCTATCTCAGTGGTTGAGAAGATCTGCATATTTTCAACAGAGCCACCTTTGTTCTATGACAGCTCAAACATGTTCAGACACAAATGGTTGCTTTCATTATGTTCATTTTATCACTTTCTTCAGTATCTGGTGCAGCGTAAGTAAGATCCATAGATGGTTTGGTCTATCCAACGACGGAATTTTGAAACCGCCGTGTAGACGCCTGGAAACTTAGCGTCCCCGCAGCCATTGCCCCAAGACACCACACCATAGGCACGCCCACTGCACACCAGAGGCCCGCCAGAGTCTCCCTACAAGGACAAGAGCACATCTTCCATCAGTTATGTGGTCACAATGTGCCTCATGGAAAACCATTTCTGTTTCACACAAGTGTGAAGCAAAAGCTGCTTTAAAATGAGGTGGAATTAGCAACTGGACACCCATGATGCAATAAATTTTCGCAAAAGTATGAGCAGTGGGGCCTTGGAGGAGACTCTGTCAAGTTTTAACTACTGCAGCCATGTCATAAATGTCTTTGGATGAAATCAGAAAAACACAGAAGGATCCTATAGAAACGCTTCTAAATGTCTATAGAAAAACGTGACATTTGCCCGAAAATAAATGCAATGGTATTACTTCAAACAGAAACATATTTTCATTTTATGTTTAGCATATAATGAAGACTTTTGTTTATTACTGTTGAAATGTAATCTTTCTGTATAAAACTGTAAGAACACATGTACCTCTGTTGTAATTTTTGAATATGTGAAATGGGTTAGATATGTAGCAAATTCACTTGAAATTTTATTTATGTTTTTATTTATTTTTAATAAGGCTAAGTGGAGAGCTTTATGGCACGACAGAGACTAAGCTAGGCTGAGAACGGTCTGTAAACAGCACAATCCCACGACAGGGAAGCCCCAATTTAATGTCATTTTCTGTATATTTTTATTCTATGTAGAAGTAATTTAAACCTCCATAATTTCATATGCTAATCTCTGTCCTCTACTTGGGAATACCAACACACAAAGTTGCCTACTCTAGCATTAAATATAACACTTTTTAATTAGTCATTCAGTTCCTTACCTAAGGCAAAATATAGCCCACTGGTATATCACACATTGGATTTCATGGAATTGTCTTCTCACACTACAGGCTGGTGCAGAAATTCTCAGATCATACAAATAAAATCAGAGCATGTATTTGACTGGCAACCACAAAATACCGTACCTCAAAAATACAATAAGGTTTTTTGTCCTCGTGCTATTTCAGGGTTGCTTTTCTACCTCTTCTGCAACTATCATAGAATTCCTGAGGGCGGACTGCCACTTGTTTGATGAAAGCTTGTAGCTGAAACAACACTGACATGATGATCTGTATCCTCATGCCGTCGTAGAGATGAGCTTCTCAAAACTGTGTTATTGTTTTGCTCTGACGGGCGCTGATGAGAAGAGGATGTCCTTGTGCTATTTGATATACAGTGGGCACCAAGGACAGTGCCAGAGAAACAGGTTTAATAGCTTTACAAAGGTGTGTTTGTCACCATGGGCCAGATTGGACAGCCAAAATGTGCAAGTCCCATTTAGCTCGAAGCTGAAGCTGATTAGAATAAATGCATTCTGCTAATGAAAGAAGGGATAATGACATTCGTTCCCTGTACCTTGCAAGCATCTTTGCCTCCAGTCCTGTAGCCAGCACAGATCATGTTTGCTGTTATGTTTCCATTAAAGGACTCACTGCTGTTACACCTCGCTGTGGAAACAATGGGCACTGTGACCGTCCTCAGGGCAAAGCGGGCCTGGCCTCCGCCATGACTGTTGTAGCCCCACCCAGACACCCGGCACACCCGGCCTTCAACCAGACCTGTCCCCTGCCTGGGGAGGGGTGCCAATGACACGTATTTGTTCAGCACCATGGGGGCCCGCAACTGGACAAAAAAAAAGGAGATTGTGCTAATGATTTTAAGCGAGGTGAAAGGGCTCAGAAAGCTGTAATGGAACTCTTCAGCCTTCCTCAGCTTTATGACATTTTTAATGGTCATTTGGAAAACGTTTTAGACCCAGCTCAAAACCCAGTCCCTGCTGCAGCAGAAAAGCTCTGATCAAAATCACATCACTATCTATGTAGCACCAATCTGAAAAAACACCTGGAAAGGAGAGAAAATATATATTAGACTCATAATTGTGAGATAGTCGGAAACTCAATAACAAAATGATAATTTCTCTGTCTGTTTAATGAACAGGCAACTGTTTGCTAATGGTTCGCCATGTCAAATTTATAAGGTGATAGTATGTCGGTGTTTTTGTGTTCAGATTGTTCTGCTGCCTCAGGAGGATAAAAATCAATGAACGCTGCAGTCAAAACAAAAATACAGTTTTACGCAAAACTAACATTTTAGTTCTGCTTTCAGTTTCAGAGACTAATTGGAGATTTTTACTGTGGGACCACTTTAAGGTTAAATAAAACAAAGCACAAAATATGGGCATTGATGACATTGTTGGGATAGATCTCTGCACTGTTGTTGCAGTACCTTAATGAGCATGATGTCAGCGTTGTTGGTACTCCTGTTGTAGAGGGGATGGGGGACCAACCTGTGGGGTTTTGCATACTGCTCAGTACCCTCAAAGGCATTTACTATGTAGTCGCCCGCCACTATCATCATGTGCTCTGCCCTAAAAGAGGAGGACTTTCAATGTTACAGGACATTCATCAACAAATATAGCACAAATGACATATGGCCTTGAAGTTTGACCAACTCTGACTACTTCTAAAAGGCTTCAGGGGTGGGGGGGTTATTTCTTATTTTCTTATCTTTGTTATGTCCAGTAAACAAAGTCACAGAATGGGCACACAGGTTAACCAACCCCACTGTGAAACTAGACGAGATTGTCTGCCAGGAAGCAACGGCTGACTGTAAGCAAAGAGGACAATATCAGAGAAATATGGCCAATTTCCTTCATCCAGAGGAGAGACTCCCTCTTTCCTTCTCTCTTTCTCTCTCTGTCTCTCTCTCTCTCACACACACACACACACACACACTCACACACACACACACACACACACACACACACACACACACATACACACATACACACAAATGCTGTGCCAAGGTCAGATAACTCAACTGCATCTGCATGCTGTTTGACTTCCCAATGGCCTGTATATGGGTTTACTTTACATCTTGACCAAGCAGCATCATTTTGACATCACCTACCTGGAGCAGAATGGATGTTTGCTTCCAGGCATCTGTTTGAACCATCTGCTCACAATATATAAAGTCATGCCAAATTAGCCGCCACTCAGTGACTTCTACAGATTGTACTGGAAAAAGTGCCAGAAGAACGTCATTGCCCATGAAAGTGTCTCAGAAACAGTTTGATCTTTACCTTGAGCAAAGTTCAAACACAACTGTCCGGCCAAATCTGAGATTAACAAGGGAGGTGGCATTTAAAACTAACCCGTTAAAGAAACAGAAAGACTGCCTTGATTCTTGTTTGATAATCCTTGAATTAACCACTATCTTGGGGTTCATAAAACCAAACACTGTGGAGTCTTACCCAATGTCACAGTGCGCTGCAGTCAGCACCCAGTACCTGTGAACCAATGATCCACCGCAGAAATGTTGACCTCTGGTGCTCTGCAGCGAAACAATGTATTTGATGGAGTTCGGAGCGGCAGTGTAGCCACCTACTATACGTCCCTGCATGAGCACATGGCCTGTGTGAAAACACAAACACTGAAAATGAAAAGAAGAAACGGGAGCTGTGGCAATTGTTTGAATAATTCACAATAATCTGTGAAACTCACCCACACCATAGGATACAGAAGTACTTAATCAAAGGTAATTAAAGCTTTTCAGGTGCTGAAGTTATTGCAAGTCAGTACTCACAATGCTGGCAGAGAGTCGACACCAAAAAGTTCCCAAAAATATATATTTTTCCACTCTATAGTAGAAACTAGACACAACGTGTTTTTTGAGAAACCGAAATTGCTTTTTCATGTATTCGTCTAAAGTGCAAAATATCACAAACATCCTGCAGGTAACAGCTCCCCAGGTAGGGATTTCAGTCACTAAAAAGTCCATCTTAAGAAACACAGAGAGAGTTCAGTGAACAAAAGAGGAACATAAAGGATGATACCATCCTAATCCCCTCTTTCTCTCAGCCTAACAATTAGTGGTTTTCTGTCACCTGGGAGGCCGCTGCGTAATGAATGTAATTCAATATAACCTGACCTTCTAGAGTCGCCACCTTACTCTGGGCTCTGAAACATTAGAGTAAGGGCTCTTCCTACCTGCCTTATGCAACAGCTTGCCAATTACACACTGGCCTCAGGCTGTACAGTCAGAGATATGATGGGAACAGTGGTGACTATTTCCTGGAAACATCTACAATTGCTGCCTGTGCCCATGGGTGGAAAGATATTTGAATTTTTGGTGATATAGTGCAAGCTAAACTTTTGGAGGAGAGGAAAAAAGTGAAACTTGTTTACTTGGCTTGTACAGTTTAGAGTGTATTGTATAAAGCTGCAGCTAGAATCTGTTTGTACTGGGCGAGTATAAAGACTATAGGGAGAAGGGAAAACAGCTGATCAGGGCTGGGTACAAAATCTTTCACCGTGTACTGCTAAAGTTACATCTCATTTGTTTAATCTGTATTAACACTACTTTACACTTTAATCTGTATTAAAATGCAGTTTCTCCTGAAGTTATGTATTAGATAATCTCTAGACTGGGACCAGTTGCCAGGCAACCAGCTGAGTCTCAGGATGTTTCTGCCTCCAGTCATGAGACAGTCTGGAAAATAACCCCTTAAAACTGCGTATTGTAGATGTCATGTGTTAATTCATTTGTTTTTAAGGGGTTGGCAGGATTTGTTACCTTGTTGTGGCTAACTGTTCCTCCATTTTCTGTCTTTATGCTGTGCTCAGCTGCTCTGGGTGGTAGCTTCATATCAATCCTACAAAAAGTCATGTAACTCTGAACAAGCACATGTTGAACCAGATCTCCTTTCCAGGAAGTAGACCAGTTTAAATCAAACTATTTCTGCTGATAAAACTGGCCGACTTCTTAACATCTGTTGAATGAAAACCTAAGACGTCTATACAACACAATCAAACATTTTAAACTTGAACAAAGCAGAACACAAAAATGTACTCACTGTGGACTGTCATGAGGTCCAGCAGCACAAGACATGAACGGATGAGCAGATTCATCATAGCTGTAACGGTGCTGGGATGTTATCCTATTCCATAACAACAGCCAAAGCTCTGCAGCCACTCAGCCTATGTCCTCTACTCCTATCTGCTGACCCAGGCCGAGCATCCACTCCTTTCTGAAACTGTCTCTTTTTTCAGGGGGAGGGGGGTTAATTTCATCGTTCATCATGTCACACCAGGGTCCGACACAGTAGCATTGATTGAAAAGGAAAGAGACAGGAGAGAGAGCAACAAAGTTCACCTTCAAAACTGCCCAGCACTCCCCCCCTCCCATCACTGCACCATCACAACTCTTTCTCCTGACCCTCCTGACTTGTCGAAAGGCTTTACATTGTTGCCATAGCAACACAGGGTACTGTGCCAAGCAGGTTCATCTATACTGTATCAACATGCTCTGTCTTTTTCACCATCCAGGCTTATCTGTGCTGAAATGTTTCAACGGTCTACTGCGTGCGTGTGTGTGTGTGTGTGTGTGTGTGTGTGTGCGTGTGTGTGTGTGCATGGGTTTTTTTTTTTTCTATCTGTGGAGAGATTCACATCTGAGTCAAGACATCATAGAGGTTTTATATGCAGCAGAGACACATACAACTGCTCCTCTGTATAAGTTGGAATCACCAGTTAGCAGTGAGGCCGCACTGACAAAGCCAATAACTCGTTACCATTAGTCTGATCATCATCATCAGCCTTCTGGTAAGTCAGCATCATCCACAGCATGGGAGGAGAATCTTGCCTGACCTCCTCTTGTCCCACATTTAGAGCAAGCTGAATAATTGATGCTTCACCCTGTAGAATGGGAGAGGCGGCTTTGTGTGGCCTCCCACTGTCAGGTATTTCCTGAGCACTAACCCGACTTCTCCGACACTCAAACACAAGGTTATTTCTTCTGTTTCAAAACTTCCAACAAATGTGGGAAATCTCAAGCAAGCATTTAACCTCAAGTTGGTCTTGACTATATGAAGGTATGTTTAAAAGGTCAGTTAAGCCAAATTAGAAAAATGTCTTCTCACTTACCTCACTTAACGTACTTCATTCACGAATAAATAAATACAATCTATACCTAAATCTACATCTTTAGTATATTAGATTGAATTTGTCCATTGTAGCAAAGGCTACAAATGAGACATGCATTGCTAACACCGTCACTGGATATTTTATACAAAAACTGACCAAGTCTGAATGGATTTCTCATAAGCTGCACTTTTCCTGATATATCGGTGTAATGATATGTTATAAAATATTGCCCACTGCTTGTCTGAGCTCAACAGATGATATTCAGGTTCTACAGTATTTGAGCAGTTGCAGTGCTATCCAAGATGACTGGTGGTTTGTGGGAAACCATTTTTGTTTTGTTTTGTATATTTATTATTGTAATGAAATAATCCTGTAAAATACACAGTTGAAATTAACTGCTCTTGCTATTCCCAGCTGCATGATTAATAATATGCACCAATAATGCACTCTGTCCGAAACGCTCAACATAAAGTTAAAAACGGGGGCACTCACCAGAACAAAAGTCTACATTGGACAAAACAAGTCTGGGTTGTGACAATATTTCAGAGGCACGCAGTCCCCCGTGACTTACCACATGTATGTATATACACATGTATACGCACATGCAGTTTTGTACTCCTGTTTGTTACCTCAGCTTTGCGCCTGAGTGAGAGAGAAACGCAATATCACCTTTCACGTTAGAGTGACACCTTAGGGAGTTGACACTCAAGGCTGTATGGAGGCTATGGGTTACAAAGCCAACACTCAGTGTGTTGGGAAAAACCTGTTAGGGACATAAATTAGAGTGACACTTGGGGATATGAAAGAGGGGAGGGCAGGAGAGGAGAGGATGAGCACTGAAGACACGAGTCTCTGCTGGATAAGATTTATTAACACTTGGGGCTAGACTGCAGCTCTGATTTAGCTCTTCTCACCATGAGCATGACTACTTTATGTTAGCGACAAGACTGAGGAAAAAACAAAAGCATGCCAGACATAGGAGTACATGACGTCCCACATTATTGATTAATCAATAGCTAAATCATTCATTTAAAAAGATTCATGAGGAGAAGTTTTTCGTTCTTGTCTCATGGGTTTTAAGTTGTCATACTCAGATAACATAGCAACTTATGACCTGCCCTCTGTAGCATTTCTGGATAAAGCAGCCAACATGTCTGGGGAGTATATTCTATCATTTTTTTTGGCTTGTTGGGTTTCATTTCCATTGGGCTTCACTTTGTCTCCACGTCTGGACAATAGGCTGAATCTATGAGAACAAAGGCCTTAGAAAGACAGGCGTAGTGAAAGATATGGCTATGGTCTTTGTTTTGTTTTGTTTGTGGTTTTTTTTTTTTTCATTACTGGGTCAGACTCTCTGCTTTCTGTGTGCGAGCAAGGAACTTAGATATTTGGATAATGGCAGGGAACAATGAAAGTGACAGGCATAGTTACGGTATAAAAGAAGCTTGAGAGTTCTCAAACTGGATGTCCCGGTATGAGAGGAGTGTGTGAGAGTGGGTGTGCATGTGCGTGGATGCTAGAATCGGACTGTTTTCTTACTTCACTCTTGATAAGGTGAGGCAATTTTAGTTTATGTATTTGATTTTGATCAACTGTGATAGTGTGAAACTTCAAAATAATACAGCATTGCCACAAATATGAAATGTTCCCCTGTAAACTCTAAGTTTCAATGCACAGCAAGTCCCTTTAATACTGGAATACAGACATCTGGAAAATAATGAGAGAATATAGAATAGGAATATTTTCTGGACTTCATATATTACTCAGAGTGGCTCTAAATCTGGCAGAAACTATAACAGTTGCAGAAGAATAACTACAGAAATGGATCAAGCCATTTCTGCACAGCAGTGATTTGCACTGTCTTCTGAATTTATAATTTTGTTCATAGTGGGTGACAATGTAGAAAGTCCTTGAAAAAAGTGTTGTTAACTTGCTTTTGACTCAGAACATAAAGAGTCCAGCGGAAGCTTGAGTGTGATTCTGAGACGAGCAAAGCACTTTTCGAATTGAATGTCGAAGTTTTTCTCTAATCCACATTTCTCTTTCATCCTTTTCTCTTTTTTTTTTTTTTTTTGGTAGGTACTAAGATGAAGTTGGGTCCATCTTTTCACCTCTTGCTGCTCCTTCTGCTTGTTATTGACCGAACAGGTGAGAAGCAATTGGAGCTGCAGGCAGAAGTGTATTCTGATTTTTAATTGACAACGATGTGACTGAATTAAGCCCTTCTGTCTCTGTGTGCCTGACCCCCTCCTCGGCTTCAAGGTGTTTATGGCAAACGGATCGTAGGGGGGTCGGAGGTGGAACCCTACACCATCAAGTATCAAGCCTCCCTCTTGTTCATGGACTACCACTTCTGCGGGGGCACCCTCATCCACCCACAGTGGGTGGTGTCTGCTGCCCACTGCTGGAGGCCGTAAGTCACTGCAGGTTTACACATGTGGCTCCCTTCCTGAGGGCCCATATCACTGGATGGCTGTAGGCCATCAGTCTGTCTCAAACAAAAAATATTTGAACAGTCTGGAAATACCTTTATGTGACCTTGAAAGAAGTGATGGATTATCTGATTAGCAGCCAGCCAATGAATCTGAATCTTGAGGCAGCTTGAAAATCGTGACCTCTGCTTTCTGTTGTGTTCATAGGAGCCACCTGATCCAAGTGGTGCTGAGTGAGCACAGTATTTACGAGGTGGAGGGCTATGAGCAGATTTTCAATGTCTCCTTAGTCATCAGACACTTCCAGTACCAACACTGGACATTTGACAATGATATCATGCTGCTTAAGGTGAGTGATGACGGAGGAAGAGGCAGAGATCCAGATAAAATTTGATATAAACAGTGATATGAGGACCGAGCTAAAGCCAAATTCAGATATAGATTTTTCAGCATTCTCAAGTATTGCTGCCCGTCTTGATGGACCTGACCAGTCAATTACACTCTGTACTTTTCCCACAATGCCTTTCAGTGAGTGTTGTTGGAGTTCACTGGCACTTTTGCGTTAGTCTTTTTTGATATTCTTGTTAATATTAAATGTCCCCAGGCAAGAAGAACATGTGTCATTGCTACATCCAACGTCCATACCTCTCAATTAGCAGATAAACAACAAAGATAGCTTCAAGATAGCTTTTGATAAAAGAAACTGTTGATGTGACAGAAAAACAAACATCATTGTGCAGTTATGGTCAAATCCGCAAGACCCAAATGCTGCTGATTTGCATTTTATGAGTGTGCTTCCCTTTCCCAGATATCTCTTTGTTCACTTTCCATGCTTTCATTTCTCTATTTTATAGAGAAAACCACTGAATTAAACAACTGCTTCATCCATCACTTTATCCTTATTTATGTATTTTCAATGCTTAACCTACTTGCAAAAGAATCATCTGCAAAATGTAAAACTATCAGCAAAGGCCCAAAGTCCCAGTTCCCAAGTGAACAACTGTTCAGTTGTTGCTTTGCACTGTATTGAACTAAAGTCCGTTTCAGACAGTTGCTTTCAGCCATTTTATACAATAAAGTGCTTCACATCCTTGTGATCTGCCTATTTATTTGTATTTATCTGTTTATGTTATTGCAGTGTTCATTTACTATTTTATCAATAATTTGCACAACCAGCAGAGGCCATTTTGAAGAGAAGCCAGCCTTCTTTCAATTGCATATACAAAGCTGCCTCCAGTATTAGCCTAATATGTTGATTGACTGTGAATGACTGTTTTGTTCTCCGTGGTTCAGTTGGACCGGCCAGCTATCATCAATGCCATGGTCGAGCCAGTTCCTTTGCCAGATCCGGACTCACCCCCGTTGGCTGACCTTGCCCGGTGCACAGTCAGTGGCTGGGGTGTGACCTGGCTCAACAGCTACAGCCTGTCACCTGTACTGAGGTCTGTGAGCGTGGACATCTTCTCTAACTGTTGGTACTACTACTACTTCAGGATCACAGACAACATGATCTGTGCTGGCTCACTCTTTGGCGGAAAAGATTCATGTCAGGTGAGCCATAAACTTGTGTTTGTCCACAAGAGAGCGATATCTCTTGAACTGGCAATTGAATACTTTCAGTTAAAGAGTAGGTGTGGAAAGAAAAGGGTAAAACTGCTGATGATGAGGTAATACCTGAAAATCATTTAGTGATATATTTCTAACGTTATTGTTTCAGTGTCACATACATACATAAAATACAGGCAGACATTCATGTTGACTTAAATTTTCCTCGTGTACTGTTTTGAATATATCACATTTAGGGAGAAGGTTTGCCACAGCATTATATGCTGCAGTATTTAATAGGTCACAAACCTCAACACCAAAGGACTGAAGCTATAATATTGCTCTGATATTGATTGAAAGCAACATTAAAATCAGGTATAATTTGTAGATAGTAGGAAAGCTGCAGTCATAAACACTTTTGGCCACTTGGGGGCAGTGGAATACACTAATAGCTTCTGTATCACCTCATAAACATATCACAAATATTATTATTACATAAAACTATGAATGATATATTACATGAATATATCCAGCCAACTGACAACTTAAATGTATTAAAATTGATTCCATCCATTCGTTATCTACACTGCATGTGCCTGGCTTCACCGTGAACAGGTCATCAGTTCATGACAGTGAGACAAACATGCACACTCACACTCAGACGTACAAGTCCCCACTTGCATGTCTGTTCACTGTGGAAGGAAGCTGGAGGAAACTTACTCAATCACTGGGAGAGCATTCAAAACTCCCACACAGAAACCTCAGGCCCAGAGGAGATCATTGTAGTAGGAAGAGATCAAGTTTCACAATGATGTGCCACCTCTTACGGGAAAAAAAAAAAAAAACTGGGAAAAAAAAAAAAAACCCCGCCTGCTAGCTGACATGCAGGGCTGAACCACATCCAAATCCCTACAAGAAAACCACACATTTTCCAGAGCCAAAAAAAACTTCATTTGTCCTAAGTATAGTTTTTATTCTTCGTTAAAATATGTTGCAACACGCTGACACGTCTCATAGTGCTCACTTCTCCATTCTCAGGGGGACTCTGGAGGACCTCTTGTCTGCAATGGTAAATTCGAAGGTATTGTTTCCTGGGGCATCGGCTGTGCCTATGCCTATTATCCTGGAGTCTACACTAAGGTCCGAAAGTACCACAGTTGGATCAACTGGGTCATCCAGAACCGCTAGCGAGCTTCTCTGAAACAAGCTTAGCACAAGACTGTGAGGAACATTTGTATCGATCCTGATGAACCCAATGGATTTGTGTTGCCTTTTTTATATTTCTTTTCTGTAAGCATGAGGACATTTTCCAAAAAGATGATCTGTGACATACTGTGCATGAGTGCAAACTCATTAAAGCTACCCAGATATTCTGTTTTGGATTTTGGAATTCATTTTGAAATTTTAATCCTCCATATCACCAATGACTAATTAAAGGAGTGAAAGAGCAACTGAACTCAACAATGACATTGACATTTCACACTGTATTTATGATTATTACCACATTAATAAAGAGCGGAGGAAGAACCAAAAATGTTATAATGTTTGTTTTCCCATGACCTGCAAGCTGGACTGATCTCAACTTTACAGTTGCCTCTGGTTGAAATAAACATGACTTTGGGCAGCAACCCAAATCCCTCCTTCTCCTACTGATGATATGAAAGTGTAGCCAGTTATTGGCTGACACTGCGCCCTCCCTGTGAATATAATAAGCTGAGCAACAACAAAATCTTTCACTTTCATCTTTCAACAGCAACCACACAACGATCTAAAGGCAGAATGTCTGAGGCAATCATCAAGGAGCTTATCAAAAAATCTCTGGAGGCAAAGAATCAAGCTTACTGTCCTTACAGCAAATTCAGAGTAGGGGCAGCTGTCCTGACAAGTACTGACAAAACTTTTCAAGGTAAAGTGCATTCGTACATTTGTACATTATACACGAGAGTTTGAATTCAGGTTTGGGATGGACAAGAAGCTTGTGTTACAGTCAAGTCTATTATTGCATTGTTGTTGCTTCAGATAAAATGATGGTAAAAGTCAGCAGAATGCACTTGTTTATTGGTAATTTATTTATGAAGTACTTTTCACAGATAAGAGAGGCACTGTTTTAAAGATCCCCTTTAATAATGCATTGCTGTAATATTCTGAGTTACAGCAAATACTATTCAGCAGCAAATGAGCAGTGTTCACTGTCCTGTCCAGCTTGCTGGACTGAGCAAAGCTTAGCAAGTCACGTGTCCCTCAGCGGGAATGTCCGGTCAACAGCTATGAGGGCAAAGTGCCATCAAGTAATTGTGGATATGCAATAAACAGACGGGCCCTTTGAAGGCAAACTGCCAATTTCCTCAGCTCTGCATTTTCCCCAACTGCTTATCCAAACTTATCGGAACTTGATTTAATAATTTGCAGGTTGCAATGTGGAGAATGCTTGCTACAACCTGGGTCTGTGTGCAGAACGGACTGCCATGGTTAAGGCAGTGTCAGAGGGCTGTTCAACTTTCAAGGCGATAGCAATTGCCAGGTACTCACCAATTCAGAGTCATGGAAACTTTCTGCAGCCACTAGTACACAAGTGTCTTTTTTTTCCACTGAGAACATTCCCTTCATTTATGCGTTATCATGACTCATCTTCAATGAACACTCTGTATTTCTCAAGATAATTCAAACCGGTTGAGCAGCTGTTGCAGCAAGAAGGACAGAATGAGCCTCTCAAGTACAATGTCGACATGTAAACATGCCTAAATAACAAAGAGGGATTGCAAACAAAATTCCACAATTAGTGGATGCATGTGTACCTATTTAGTAGCCTAACTTTTTTGTTTCTGTTTGTTTTTTTCCATGCTCTTCGCAGTGATATGAAGGAGGAGTTCATCTCCCCATGTGGTGCTTGCAGACAGTTCATGAGAGAGGTATTGTCCTTAAATGCCTTTTTTAGAGGAGCTTTTAGTTTACAGTTCACGATGTTTGAATCTAATCAAATTTTATTTACATAGCAAAGTTACTTCAAGGCACTTTATATTGTATATAGAGAAAGTCTAAACTAAACTCTTCATAGTTATTTAACAAACCAAAAATCCCCGAATGAGCAAACACTTGGTAACGGTTACAAGGAAAATCTTCCTTTAAGAGGCAGAGCTAGACTGTGCGTGGCCCTCCGCCCTCCGCCTTAACCAATTGGGTTGGGTTGAGATGGAAAGATAGAGGGATAGAAGAGAGTGAGAGCAGTAGGAAAGAGAACATACAGGTGTTCAGAATACTAATGACTAATGCCACTAAAAGCATGTTAGTAAATATGGGAGTGTTATGAGGAAGTATGAGGTAATTTCTTAGGATTTAGTTTTTAGGAGACAGGCAATATCTACACTGCATTGTGCTAATAAAAGGCAGTCTGATTTATTGTTTGGAGCTTTGTGCATGGATTTGCAACTAGGAAGTCTTGTCTTTACAGTTTGGAACAAAATGGGACGTGTACATGACCAAGCCTGATGGGAAGTACATAAAGATGACTGTGGAGGAGCTGCTGCCACGCTCCTTCGGCCCTGAGGACCTGACTGAGGAAAAAATGACCAAATGAATAACGAGCATGCACTACAATACAAAGCACACAACTGTTCTTTCTTTGAATTGCCATGACATGTGTCGTGCTGAATAAACATGCGTCCAGCGATATACAACGTGATATTTTTGTATTATTTATGAATTGTAAATGCACATTTGTCCCATATTTAATGCAGACATATTATTCATTGAACCTTTTTTAGTCCATTTAACTAGATTAAGACATAGAATGCTGTGTTAATGTAGATAAAAAATATTTATTAGTTTAAAGAAGCATGAAGGAAATTACATAAATAATCAAAGCAGGTAATCCACATTTTTAAATTAACTGTTATGGATTGGAACTGAATGAAGTCCGAACAAAGAAATTGTATAGTTAAATAAAAATAACTTTGAGTTACAGTGTACAGCAAATGTTATTTCAGAGCAGCAAATAATTCAGTTATAAAGAGCAGACAGAGGGGGTGAAACATTGACACTGCCAGTGCAAGTTAACTAAACAATTAGTGATTTTAGGTCTACTTACTCCATGCATTAACATTTACATTGGTTTAAGGGCACAGACTTAGAGAGGAAAGGACTACTATGCTAGGACTTATTGTTTCTCCCTGATTTAGACAACTGGCAAAAAAGTTTTATGAAAGGGAAATTTACCCCAAATAAGCAGTTGAAAATCAAAAAGGCAGATTCTTGTACAACTTAATAAAAAAATAAAATTAAACATCTTAAGAATTCAAACTTGACTGGTAGCATATTTAATGTTAACCAAAACAGCAGCAAGACATAGAAACCTGGTCTGAGCAGAAAAGCATCAGGATGAATCCTAAATGTGTGTATGGAAATGCTGTTAGTAAATTCATTATTGCTGTTTGCCAGGCTGAGATATTTTGTTTGTCTTATTGTATTACCAGAATCAAAAAAGTCACAAAAGATCCATGATGACCAACAAACGTCAACATGTGTCATTGAAGGCTTCTGAAACTTCACAAAAGAAATAATTTCTAAATAAATTCAGCGCAGCAGGTTCAGTTTACAACCGTTTATCCCGACTAACCTGTTTCTATGTGGAGAGCTGATCATATTTAGCATTAGTGTGAAGGTTGTCAGTGCAAGAATTCAAACTAATTTTGGACACTTTTACATTCTATATCTCTTTATCTCTTTTAGACTTGAAAGATATGAAGTGGTGTTGTGCATTCTTACACTGATCATATTTTAATCTCATGTCTACAGGTTTATTAAAGGTTTGTGCTGCTCTATAGTATCACCCGCTGATTTATTAACTTTGCAAAATATTAGATGGAACAAGTCCATACAAGTGTAAACTGTTCAGTGCTGAAATTAATCTCTGCAAAGGAGGACCTAAATCGTATTTGAAACCATCAACAAAGACTTTAATCATCACGCAAGACCATAAAGTGTAACTGCTACCATTTGTACCAAATTTACTTTGACCTTAGGAGGTGTTAGGGTTTTCATCAAGTGAGGGCCATGCAGGGACATGTAATCTGGGCAGGGTGCCCTCCATCAGCCTTTCCATCCATAGTCCCAGCCTGTCAAGTTTATGGTGGACTTCTATGCTCGTGGCCCTACTGGAGCCTCTCTTGGCACCACCCCCATCCTCCCTGGAACATGACCGAGATCGAGAGTGGGAGCTAGACCGGGACCTAGAACGGGACTTTCTCCTGTTGTCTGAAGAGAATGAAGACTCAGATGATGAGTCATTGGGATCGTCACCCGTAAAGACGGGTCTAAAGAGGCAGAAGTACTTCTTATGGCCATTTAGAGCAAGGACATGTCCTGTGTAGTCTGAAGTCTCTTCATCTTCATCAGACTGGGCCTTGCTTTCTGCTACACCAGAGGTTGAGCGGAGTAGAGATGGCATCCAATTACAGTGTTTGTCGATGTTGAGGAAAGAGAAGTGGAGGGTCTGAGTCCTGTAATGGGACAGGGCTTTAGGATTAATAAATCGAGCAAGCAGTCATTGATTGAAAATGTGTAACTGGTGCCATTTTAGTGCACCACAAAAATAACAAGGAAGATACATTGCTGTACCATCACTGATGATCTATGATTTTGCCTTAGTTTCACATTTATTTTCCATATTTTATTACTAATAAAATTCAGGGGGCACAAGGATGCCCCTTGTTTAACAAGGATATGCTAAAAGGCAGGCGCAAGCACACTACTAGTATTGTACCACTGAGACTAGTTCAATTTGTGTTCCTGTTTATCCAGAATCATGTGGACCTTGACCTTTCATCAAAATCAAATAAATTCAAGCAAATATTTCTGCCACATTTAAAACCATTTCCTCAAGTCATTGATCTTGCATGATGCATTTGTTTAGGCGCTTAATGAAAACCTGTACATATTATACAGAGTACTGAAACTTACCCAGAGAAAGAGAAAACCTCTTTGGCAAATTTCCTGAGCAAGGCATTCTTTGACACATTGGCAAGCACCAATACAACGTTGATGTGTCCAGGCATCAGCTTGACGAGATTACTGATGTACGTGATGTCTGTCAGCTCTGTCACTTCCACAAAGTCCTTTTTAGGAGGACGGCTACATGTACCAATGACAAAGACAGGCAGATGTTAAGTTAACAGGGAGTACGAGGTAAGTGGAAAAAATTTATTTCTTTGGAATTTATCCCTAATTTTTTTTAGGTGGCCTTAGGAAGGGGTCATTTCATCGTCAAGGAATATTTTTGCTGAGATGTGGCAGTGCTAACCACTGCAATTTAACTTTTGTAATTTTGTTCTCAACTGCTCTGGGTGAAAAAAAAAAAAAACAAAAACCGTTTCACTATCAACACCACACACATGGTGGGAATTTAGATCTGAAAGATGTTGGCTGCAGTCTTGAACAACAGTTTCAGGAACAAACCATATGCAGGCAATTTTAACCACTCAAACCTAAACAGCACTCCCCAAATTCCATCAGTGTGTTTCGTGCAAGACGAGAGGAAACAAAACCTTGGACCATGTTTACACAAACAGGCAGGAGCTTACACTGCCAACCCTAACCCTAACCCCACCTGGGACAGTCAGACAAGTCAGACCTTTCTCACCCCCAAGTACTCCCCACTCATCCAACATGTGAAGCCACCCCGATAACCTCAGATGTTTCCTTCCTGAATGAGCTAAAACACTTTTATGCTCGCTTTGATAGAGACAACAGGAAGACGGTGACCACTACAGACGTCCATGCTGCATTGAGTCAGATCAATGCACGAAGGGCTGCTGGCCCTGACGGCATCCCCAGGTGTGTACTCAGAGTATGTGTGGAGCAGCCGCAATAGGACCACAGAGGATGCAGTCTCCATTGCACTGCACTTAGTGCTCACACATCTGCAAACTAATAACAATTAGACAAGAATGGTTTTGATTTCAGCTCAGCATTTAACATTTCCTCCAAGTTAATCACTAAACTTGGAGATCTGGGCATTAACACATCACTCTGTCACTGGATTATGGACTTTCTGACTAGCAGACCCTAGCATGTTAGGTCTGGACACACCTGCTCCACCACTATCACACTCAACACAGGCATACAACAAGGCTGTGTGCTGAGCCCATTCCTCTACTCCCTCTTCACCCACAACTGCAGGCCTGTACGTGGATCCAACTCCATCATCAAATTTGCGGACAACACAACGGTGATCGGTCTCATAGGCAACAACGATGAGAGAGCCTACAGGGAAGAGGTACAGCATCTGGCCACTTGGTGCACTGATAATAACCTGCTTGAGAGCATCCTGACCAGCTATGTCTGGTACAGGAACTGCTCTGCCGTAGACTGCAAGGCGCTACAGTAAGTGGTCAAAACCGTGCAGCGTTTAATTGGGACGTCACTTCCAGCCATCAAGGACGTCCACAGGAAACGCTGTCTACCTCGAACTCGCAGCATCCTCAAAGACTCCTCTCACCCTGCCCATAGACTGTTTGCCCTATTGCCCTCCAGCAGGCGCTTCATGAGCCTCCAGTCCAGGACCAGCAGACTGAGGAACAGCTTTTTCCCCAGAACTGTCTCCCTATTGAACTCTGCCTCCCGCTGACCTGCCCCTATACATCAGCACACACTCAGCATAAACTATATTGTGTATATTTTGCACATTAATATAGTATAGCATGTTCACTACACATCAAAATGTATATCAGGTACATCGTCTATCCCTTGAATATCCTCTGTATATATGTATAGTAGGTATATTTCTATTCATAATACATTACATTTATAATATTCATAATGTGTATTCTGTACATAATAATATTTGCACTTGCTGCTTTGGCACTTCTGGTTAGATGCCAAACTGCATTTCATTGCCTTGTACTTGTACATGTGTGATGGCAAAAAAAAAGTTGTATCAAATCTAATTTAATAATAACTGCTGACAGTTAGAAAAAAATTATATGTCATCAAAAGGTTTCTGATAGTCAATGATATAGTGTAATAAAAGTGTAATAAAATGTTACAATCTATCAGTGTCGTAAAACTTACAAGGCATAAATAAATTCACTGATACAGTTCACATGTACACATGACATGTGCGTCCTCATCTCTTTTGCTGCTTTATTTACTCTCTCACTATTATTCAGAGGAAAATATGACTCCATTAAAACTACTCGCTGTCATGTTGAATTAATGAGGGAAAGCTATCTTGTGGTGTTACAGAAATTTGACAATGAAAGGATCCATCAAAATTATAACAACCCAGAAAAGCCCAAAAAGTCCTCCCATACACAATGACTAAACAGACTTAAAAAAAAAAACATCTTCCACAGTCTGTGGATTCAGATTGTCTGTTTGTAACTGGCACTTTCATTTTGAATCTACTGTGACTGCATTCTGAGTCCATCTTGTGTTCGCTTAATGTAATTACATTACCTTGAAGTGCTGGCCCTACTTGTTGGATCATTCTCAGTTTGTGGTTGTTCCCTTGGCTTAGGTTTCCGGGGTTTGTTTTCCCCTGGCTCACTGAAAATATACCACAGAGAGGAAATGATCGATATGGAGAAAATCCAACTATTGTGGCAACATCACCAAGCCAGCATTAGAGTTTAAACCAGGATCAATCGTGTGGACTTTAAAGTTAAATGATGGAAACAAATACTACTTAACAGATTTCTACTGTAGGTCTAATTAGTATCATTAGTTTCAAGTCAGATGTCAAGGCTTAAAATTAAAATATTTAACACAGTGGCTTCTCACCTGAAGGCCTGGATGATGACAGTGCCAAAAAGAATGAAGAGAGCTGAGAAGATCAAGGACAGGATGGGCATCATCTCTCGCCTTGAGACACACAAATACAAAGCAGCCCAATTTTTACCAGGGACAGCCTTTGCTGTCTTCATTAGACCCATTCAGATTGTTTTGCGTCATTAGCTTTGAGGAGATATAGCACAGATATAATGGAAAGCTGTAAATTTGTACACACAGAACCCCCATCAGGCGACTATCTTGAACATTTTTATGGAGTGTGATTCAGCTTCTGATAGAATATCAGCAAAACTGCAACAGTGTTTTTCTTTTTTGCTGTTCCTGGCAGAGTGTTGTCTTACCAGTTTGAGTAGAGAAGGTCATCATATATCTGAATGATGTAATCATAGGCAGCGTTCATCCACTGAATAATAAAAATCTGAAAAGGAATCAGAGATAGAAAAACCGTTATAATAATGAAAAATTTGTGCATGTCTGCACTGAACCAGACTGGTGGAATAATAACTGCAGTGACTTACAGGGGCCATTTCGTTGTTGAGTTCTGGCAGAGTGGCATCTGAGCTCAGGTAGGCCGGGTCTTTCTGGAGGAGCTCCAGCTGTTCATGGAGGCGGTACTTGTCTTCTTCACTGCCGTTCCAGCCACCGCTTACAGAGCGGTACAGGACCTTACCAGCCTGGCTCCGCCTCTCTAGAATAACCACCTGTCAATGTATGAGAGAGCACTTGCCTCTGTAAAGGCATACAACAAAGTCTGTGCGTTTGGGGTAAAAAAAATAAATAAATAAAATAAAAAAAAAAAGGATTTGAGGATTTTGTCTGTTTAATGGGAGAGACATCCCAGTTTGGATGGGAAATTGTAAATTAAACCACGAGTCTTGTTTTACTTTACATATGATAGACAAAGGCCTGACAAAGTGTTTCTGCTACCAACCTGAGGTGAAAGGGAAGCCTGGTTGTGAAGCAGCACATGACAGAGGGGCTGCTGTTGACTTTGATAGACGTATGCAAAGCGCAAAATGTCTTTTCTGTTAGCTGAGGCAAAGTCCAGGAAAGCTTTATTGCCTGCAACAAATGCTGGGTCCTCGCCTGTGATCAGCAGCACACAGTACCTGCAAACCATTCGCTCACATCAGTCCAAAAAGTCTTGCCTCCTAATGCATCATTTCACTTCACATTGACTATCACCCCTGTGACCCGACTCCAGATAAGTGGACGAAGATCATCTGTCAGTCACAGTAATGCTTGAAGTTAAATGACATTGAATGCAAAATTTGGTAATTTGGCCTTGTTTATGTTCATTTCCCTTTAATCAAGCACCAGCGGTTATATTGAGTGAAACATTATCAACTGACTTACTTCCTTCGTCGGTGGAACTGCTTGACTGGACACAACTCATCAAAAAGCTGCTGGTTGACGAGCCGAGGCACCTGCAGGAACTTGTTGTTGGAGACAAACTCATCCATGATTTGTCGCTTCATTCCTCTGGCCTGGGAAGCAGAAAACATTGTGCAATGTGCAACATTTTGAAAAAGTGTGGGGGGGAACCAGTTAAAAAAAAAAAAAAAAAAAAAAAATAGGAAGATAAACTACATTAGCAATTTCTTCCTGGATTTTTTCCCCTCATTTTTGTGGACAAAACAACATATATTATTCAAGCTGTGCCTCTTGTATAGCCCATTTAAATCTGCTGAGAGTGCCTGGATATTGCAGGGGGCACTGTGTCAAAATTGTTAACTAATGGCGCAGTAGTCTAAGGTGCAGGCTGTGAAGGGTGTACCTGGATAATGTCAACAGGCTTCTCCGTGTACTCCTTGAACAGCAGCATGGTGGGAGCGTACGTGTTTATGTTGAACTGTCGCAGGAGTCGAGTGCAGTGCATATCACCTTGATCCACAAAGCCGAAGCGCACATAGTCCCTGAAGGCAAATGCTGTTAACTGGAGAGTAGATTACAAGATTACATCAGCCCAAAAAAAAAAAAAATGTCAAAATAAAGGAGAAAGGTGGATAAGAGGGAAGAGAGTTCAATGCAAACTGAAATCTTCTTTTATAGAAACATATTACACATTAGATAGTTACAACTGAGATATCGCAGTAGCTGAAACTGTGTTGTTTTACCTGTCACCTGCCACCTGTACAGTTCCCTTCCTGTCTCATCCTAACACATTTAGTGGCATTAAGGGATGAAAATGACATAACCTGTGCAATCAGTGTAAAGGGGATACAACAATGGAGGAAATATTAAATTGTTAATGAAAAGAAAAATTATCTCAAGGGGAAACAGCTGCTCAAACAGATAATTGCTGTTGAAGTTTAATTTATCAGGACCAGAATGACTTTTCTTCTATAATAAAAGGCATACGAGTTAATACAATGCTTACTTTGTAGAGCAGGGGAACGACAGGGACCTGGTCAAACAACAGAACACTGGGCTTATTCTCTGCATGCCAACTATCCAGGAAACTCAGGTAGTTGTTATCTGTGATCTGGAGGAACAATGACATTTTGTTAATCAAAATTACTGCCTTGTAGCTTTATGAGTCCACCACACACACTAGTTTCAGATTATCCAGAGTCTCGTTAAATATCAATTATAATTTGCATTTAGTCTTGAGCAATGGCTTAAAATCTTTTAATGGGATCGCAGTGACCTTTACCTTTGACCACCAAAATAAAATTAGCTCATCCTTGAGTCCTACTGGACATATTTGCCTAACTTCAAAAAATGCCATCAAGGTATTCCTGGGATGTTGCAGTCACGAAAATGGGACCAACATATGGATAAACAGAAAACAATACACCCCTGGCTATGTCTGTTGCTAAGGTGATACCATGAAACTAGCAGAACTGAAAACCAGTATTATCCACCACTACCCCTCATTCTGTGACACTCCACGATGAGTTATACATCAAAATCTTAACCTAATCAGGTTATTTTTAATGATAATTGGCTGATAAACAAATTGTTCATGCATATAAAACATATCCAGAAGTGACTGCTGATTGGATCCTTTCAAACTAGTAGTAGGGTATTTGTGTAGTTACCTTTTCAACCAACTTATTGGGCATTAGATCTTCTATAAACTGTCGCAGGTGTTCCCGTACCACGGCCTGATGGAAGAACGTCACCCTGCCGTTCACCAACCCGATGATGGAGGGGGCGCGGTGAGCTCCCAGCTGATTGACCAAGCGACGCTCATAACCTAGGTCCACAACACCAATGCCCACACCTAGTGTAAAGGCATACACAGACAGTTATTGTAACAGGATGACTGACACTTATTTTTCTCTCTCTCTTTTTTAAACTGCATTTCTTTTTAAACACTTGTCTGTTCTGAAAAACTGCACTGCATTAGAGAGGTAATATAGTTTGCTTAAAGCTGCATGGTATTTTTAATAATGGATCACATTACTAGAGTAAACATAACACAAAGGAGTTGCTTTGAGTGAAGAACCTACATATAATTAGCTTCCTACACTGCACCCTTAGCTCTTTGGAGCGTCTCCAATTTTTTGGCTTAATGTTTTAGTGTCTTGGCCAACAACCTTATGTCTCCGTTGTGTGCAATATCCAGGTGTGCATGATTTACCCCTTAGTTTAATGCGCTGACTAAATCTTAGCTTACATCCTGTTAAGATTTTGTAACACTCATGTTCATGCATGGTGAATGCAAACCCCACAGGTTGTGACGGGTGTCTAAGTGAGGAGCAACAAGTCACATTAACATGCAGGATATATTGTGTCCCCACAGCAGACCACTAAATAACAGTGAAAGAATAAGCATCGGATTTAATCTGAGGTGCACTGGGAACACTGTGCCTCAAATTGGCAAAATTATAGCAACATATTAGAACACATTAACAGGGCCAGACAACTGAATTTCTCCCCTACACTCCGTGACAGGGAACCAAGTAGAGCAAGTACACCCTAAAGAATAATTAAAAGGAATGGTCAGCTCTTCGTAAAGCATCTTAGCGCCCAAATTACATTTGTCCTAATGGCCTGCAACTGAGTGAACATAAACCTTTGATTATGATGCGTTTAGGAAAACCAATCCCAAGCCCGATGTTATGTCAAGGGGAAGACTTATGAGAGTCTAGTCACAGAAGATTTACCCAGTGGCTCCAGCTCCTGCACCGTTTCCTTCCACACAGGCTCAATGTGGATGCATGCAAAGCACCACTCAGAGGTTACTTTGATTAGATAAGGCCTCCTGTGGCTGTCTGGAAGGACATCGCTGTTAAACTGTGCATGGTGAAGCAGATATTTGCTGTCTGCAAAATCCCTGGACCTGGAGGAAGGTCAGAAGCAAGAAGAGAGTGAGTCTTTTTTAGACTTAGCCTTCATGTAAATGTTGGCATATGACCTATGGGAAAACTACCTATAAATCCAGTTTGTTCACTCAGTTTCACTCTTTGTGCGAATGTTGAGTAGAAGCAGAGATCCTTCTCTTAAGCAAATAATCAAATTCTATTAACAGAAACTGTACAAAGAAATGGGAGCACTGTTTTTTCCTTCATTTAGTCCTGATAGTTCTTTTTGAGAAATTTCTACCTGAGGTTACTAAAGTTCAATTTATCTTTAAATTGCTTATCTTCTAGATCAACTGGATAATTAGTTTAAAAACTTTATTCAGTATACACCAGTTTAAAACTAATGAACAAGCAGATCTTCACACCTGAGAGGCTAAAACAAGTAGATTACCATAACTCACACCGATTCTCTTATGGTTTAGTGCACAACGATTTACCTTACCAATTTTGAGGAGTGAAGAGTGGGATAATAACTACTGCATCTACACATTGTGGCTCCAGAGTTATGGAAGTAGAGTTATGTTCTGTTTTGTGCGCAATTATGAATAACTAAGCTTAAATGAGCAAGTAATGATTTAACCTGACTAATACTGGCTGTATAGCGGTGACAACAGAGCAGTCAGACAAATTAAGATTGAAAATCCAGACCTGGGGAAATGGAAAAAAGACTCATCGAAGTAGAAACTGTTGTGGAAGCTGCGGAAACCTTGATGCTGCGACTGCCCAAAGGGCTGGTTGTCATCCATCTGCCCATAGCGGTCGAAGTTGGACCTTCGCTCCTCATTAGATAAAATCTGTGCAACCACATGGAATGAAAAGCAGAGGTGAGAGGTTGGTGTCACTGTTATTACCAAAATGATGCATAAAATACAGAAAGTGAAACTGATTTGATGAATGACTGCTTGGAAGTCCTGTGAATACAATAAGCTGGGATGCATCTTCACCCACCTCATATGACTTGGAGATCTTAATGAACATGTCCTCAGCCTTAGGGTCCTTATTCTTGTCTGGATGCCTGCACAGAAACAATAAATAACAGGCCACGCAGGACACCATTAAACATAATTAATAAACGGTTCACTGTATTTCCTTGTGGCCCAGATGTGTGTGGGTTAAATGAAGACCAGCACCAGCTCGGGTATGATTAGGATCACATGTGTCAGATGGATCAGATGGACATGCCATGGTGTGATGGTGCTGTCAACCACTCACCATTCTCTGGCCAGGCTCTTGTACGCCCTTTTTATTTCTGCCTGACTTGCACTCCTGCTCACACCGAGGATTTTGTAGGGGTCGTAGTCAGAGGCCGTGTTCACCAAGTGCACGCTCAGAATCAGCAGAAAGATGGCGAGCAGGACTCCGTATGTCCCAGGATGTCGGCTGCTTCCCCGGACAGTCATAGTTCGCCGCCGTCCTCGTCCAGTCAGTCAGTCAGTCAGTCAGTCCACCGGCAACCGAGCTGGCCGGTAAATAAAGGCGTCCTGGCTGCTCTGTATCGGACTACTGTTCCATGATAAACGCTCACATAATCGCTCCTTGGACGCTACCTTTGGCTATAGGCGACATGTCAGCGTCTCACCACGGTGAAGCCATTTCTTTCTAGCTAACGCTGGGCATTTGGAGATGCAATAAAACACTCAGCTTCCGGTATCGCATTTCAAAATACGACAGTTACAATACATTTGAATACACTTTTTAAGTCAGTCAAAAGTTATTTTTGGCGTTAGGTATTACGTAAAAAATAATAAATGAATAAAAATATTTTGTCCATTGGAACAAACATTAATAAACATGCGCCTTTTATTTTTTCCTGCCTCGCCGAGGACGTCACTTCCGCTTCCTCTCCGCTGTTGCCATACCAGACGTTTATGTGTCATTGGTGGCTGCAGCACCCGGCTGTATCTACCTTTATTCCTCTAACTCGCTGGTTTCGGCCTGCGGGTTGGACCAACATGAGCAGATGCTGTGTGTTTACGTGCTGTGCAGTGAGCTAACTGAGCTACCGTCAGCTCCGCAGAGCTGCAGCCTGTCTGTGGCCCGCACTGACTGAACCATCTGCGGGACAGGCTCCGTTCACCCAGCCAAGGTAACCCAACACATCCTCAGTTAATACCGCGCCGTTTCGGGGTATAATGGCAGGGTACACTTCGAGCTGAGCCAAGAGGCGGCACAAACTCCATCTGAGGCGATGCTGCTTGACGAACTCTCTCGGTAGCTGTTCATGACAAAACCTGAGGTTTGATGCCCAAAATGAAAAGATACGAGCTGACTGTGTCAACCCTACAGCTGACAGGGAGTGGAACAGTCCTGGAAACCTTCCACGGGAATTGTGGCAATTTTGAGTTTAACATTGTGGATTTTCAATTTCCAATTTGGGAACTAGAAAAATTTCAACTAAAACTTTGTAAAATGAAACTTAGTAAAAAAAAAAAAAAAACAACACTAACCCTAAACAACTGGAATAGACTTTTAAATATTTAACAATTGATTTTGGATAAATTAATAGATGTAATTTCCCCAATCAGCATGCAACATCAAACCAGAATCTACAATCTTACATGAACAGAAAACCAGCTTGTAGAAGAAACAGCATCACACTTTAACATTTTTGAATTGTCAATGAAATAGTTAATAGTTCGCGTTAATTTAGCATATAAAATTTACCAGCTTAGCCACTGAATGAACACTCTTTGATTTAGTATCTGTCAGTTGAACTTTAGCATTTTAATTTGCTTGTTCCCATTCTCAGCCTTTTTTTGGTTGCAAGTTTTCTGATCATGCTTGGAGAACTCCAGTCTAATTTAGGGTTAGGGTTGCATTATGTATTGCATTAACAACAAAATCTATTGTTTTTCTTTCCACAGACTCAGCACCATGAATCTGTTACGTCTAGTGTGCCGGCACAAAACAGCTCTGGTCATTGGCACCATTTGCAGCTTTGCTGTAGTTCTCGTCTTCTTGGCCAGATGTACCTCAGAAACCTTAAAACAGGGCCACCCGGATCCTCCAGGCTTAGCCCCCCGTGCCAATGGTTTGCAAACGCATACAGAGCAGCATAGCCCCTCAATATCCAAAGACTTGTCAGCATTCCTCGTTGTCCTCATCACGACAGGACCCAAGTACACAGAGCGGAGGAGTATCATCCGCAGCACCTGGCTCGCAAAGAGAGACTCTGATGTTCTGGCCATGTTTGTAGTAGGAACTCTGGGGCTTTCCAGTGAGGACCTGCAGAACCTTAACACGGAGCAAGGGCGACACAAAGACCTGCTTTTACTGCCTGAGTTGCGAGATTCTTATGAGAACTTAACGCTCAAATTGCTTCACATGTACTCCTGGCTGGACCAAAATGTGGAGTTCAAATTTGTCTTCAAAGCGGATGATGACACATTTGCTCGTTTGGACCTCCTGAAAGAGGAGCTAAAAGGGAAAGAGCCCAGTCGATTGTACTGGGGCTTCTTCTCAGGGAGAGGCCGAGTGAAAACAGCTGGGAAGTGGCGGGAAAGCTCATGGGAGCTCTGTGACTACTACCTACCCTACGCACTGGGTGGGGGCTATATCCTCTCTTCTGACCTCATACATTATGTACATCTGAATGCAGGATACTTCAAAACATGGCAGAGTGAGGATGTGTCGCTCGGTGCCTGGCTAGCACCTGTGGATGTTCGACGGACACATGATCCACGTTTTGACACAGAGTATAAATCGCGTGGTTGCAACAATAAATATTTGGTCACGCATAAACAGAGCTTGGAGGACATGCTGGAAAAACACCAGACCCTGCAACGTGACGGCAGGCTCTGTAAGGAGGAGGTAAAGCTGCGATTGTCCTACGTGTATGACTGGAGTGTGCCACCCTCACAGTGCTGCCAAAGGAAGGATGGCATACCTTAATTGCTGTCCTTTTTCAAATGGTTGAATTTGGCTTTTGATTTGTGTCATCTGAGTCGAAAAAATTAAGAAATAATTTTTCTACCAATTCTCCATTATGACATGACTTAAGACTGTGCAACAGCTCCTAGAAATTATTGTAAATAGGTTAATGTTATGTGAAACCTTGTTACTAGTTTGTAAAACCTTTTACTTTGTTTATGACATTGGCAAAAAGGTTTTAACAGTCTCCAGCTTAATTATTATTAGTAAATTATGGAGTTTTCTTTTTTCTTTTTTTTTTAAGCACTCCCTAGTCGCCCTTCTCTCTGTTTCCACAAATAGAATGGGATGTTATACTGTGTGACAGCTTTTAATTTGAAGTCAAGTAGAAACAGGTTAAAATAACCAGGAGAGAATTGGCTGAAAAATATTTCCATGAACTCTCAAGTAGGAGCCAGGTTCCACCTTTTGTCCTGACCCTATGGCCTTGTTATTTGGACCCAGTTTACCACACTGGTGGCCTACGTTTCTTTTTGTATGTCCTGCTATTTACTTTCGAACAATAATAAGCTTTTATTTGTAGTAGATAGCACCTGGAAACACAGATAGGAGTTTCTTACCTTGCCATGATGACTACATCTTTATTTATTTATTTTTAATTTATTCAACAGCACACAACACACTGGAGTTGCAACAGAAGCACAGTGGAAGTGGTTGCTGCTTGTAGTAGAATTGCTACTTGTGAATATTGTCACATGAAATTCACAGAGTTAATGGGAAAGAAAAGTTCACTTTGAAATTTAAAAACCTTTTTTTACAGTTGGGGAATCACAATGTGTGAGATTTTTGCTGTTGCACAGAATACATAATGGAAAATGGCTGAATGTGATTTATTCTTCAGACCTTCATATTAATTTCACTGGAGCCTGTTTGAGCAGATGAGGCAACAATCACACTTGATGTTTTGTCATTACATTTCAAGTACATTTTACCACAAGTTATCTATGAATGCTTGTTTACAGCACTCCAATGCTCATGATATTCACTACCAGCCAGCACTTGGTCACTTTTTAAACAAGAAACTCAACATCCACGAGGTCATTATCAGAGTCCCAAAACTTGTGAAGTATACTACACAGCAGCTTTGAGCAAAGGGTACGATAAACTAGACTGCAGGTTGTTGGGAATTACTTCAAAAAGAGCAACATCCATGTTCACTGCTGTTATGTCATTATGTGACTGTTTTCTTGCTGTTGTCACTAGCTGACCCTGATTCAAACCAATTTAAGTTACAGTGGTTCTTTTTATGTACATTTTCAGCCTGGATGTTTCCTGGATGTTTTATTAAATTTTTAAAATGTATTCCTTTTGCTTATTTTCTCACTCCACCTTTTAACAACACTACAAAATATAGTAACTTAACCTTGTATAGCAACGCCATGCTTTCCTGGTGTTCAAAAGTACAATTTGACAGGACATTGTGTTCCTGTAACTCTGGTTGTCACGATGAAATAGCCTGGACATGTTTCAAAGTTCCTCTCACGCGGACAAACTCTGGTGTGTTTCGTAGGTTCTCCTCCCTTCTTTTTTCCTCCAACTCGCACTGCAAGAGAGCAAACATCTGTCTGTTCAGCTCTTGTTTGCAAACCTCAACAAGTCTGCACCTCTGCCTGCTCACACATAGCCACAATCCAATTAAAGTATTGCAAATATTGCTTTCCCTAGGGTGTGAGGTTTTTTATAATTTTATCTTTATCAAGCATACGTACAACTTGTATTCTTTGTTGCCTCATACGTAGCTTCACTTCCAAGTCTGAGGGAGGATGGCGAGCCAGTTCTGCCTGCTCATGCCTCTCTCTTTGTCTGTGTTCCAGCACATGCATCAGCTCTGGCTTTACTCTTGGAAGGAGACATCTGAGGACACACAAAAAAAATGGCAACAGAAGAGTGTTTATCTGCCCTAAAGAAAAATATCTTTGTTATTTTTATTAGAATATGTGGTCAAAGAGATTTTCTAAGCACACCTTCTTTTTGACAAATCCCATTCATAAATGTGTTTCAAAAAAAGACATCAATCCCACAGCTTGATTATTGCATATTACATTGGGCAGGACAGAGTAAAATGCCACAAAAATATATGGTTCTAATAAAAAGAATATTTTTTTGACCACTGAACTCCACATTTCACATTGTGGTTATGGTGATGATGCAAATCAACTCTTGTATCAGCTGTCTGGGTGGTTGATCTCAGACCATCTGAAAGGTGAAAGAGTTAGATGTGGAGGTCCTGCACTGGTGCTGACCTGTAATTTTTCAGGTAATAATGAAATGATACCAAAGGACATTCAGCATGTTAACTGTATGTTCCCTCAAAAAACAGTGTGCTCCTGCACACTAATCATGCTGCACAACTGATATGCCATAACCTATCTATCTATATCTATATACATATATATATATATATATATATAGTGCTAATCAACCAAAATATAAAAAAAATAGGTTGTTGTTCTCTATACAAATGTACGTAGGCTTCTTCACAAATCAAACTGGATTTTAATTTTATTTTACAATATGCATGCATTACTTTTTCTCTTAGACAGACTACCTGTTGGGAGATAGCAGTGATCTCTGTTGCATCTTTGACTCCATCAGTATTAAACACCACCTAAGCTTGTTGCGTATCCCCAGCTGCAGCCCTGGTCAGCAGGTTGGAGAAGCCTGAGAGAGTTCTTTGACTGGGGCAGGGTATTAGAAAACTTTCTGTTCACAGTTTCAACTTTTACGACACAAGCACCACAATGTACATGGAAAAACCAGGCCACTTGGAGCTGATATGGGAATGTTGAAAAATAAGTAAAAGGAGAAAAATAGTGCATCTCTGAAAAACCAAACCTATATAGAGTCAAGATAATCACTCTCTGTTACAGTAAATGATTCGGACTTGACTGTAGTTCAGTGCATTTGCATGGAGCTGCCGATGTGACCTGGTCATATGCAGCAGCAGGTACAGAGCTCAGTGTTTTCTCACCGTCTGTGACAGAAGAGCAGCTCTTGGTGAAGGGCTCTGTGTTGGCAAGAAGCCATGATGGGATTTGGCAGCTTTCTGGGCTTGATGAGGTCACTGCCCTCCTGTTGTTGAGTCTCAATCACCTGGGGAGGTTGGACGATCCAGCAGTGATGTCTCTCTGACACACATTAACAAATGCCAGCACACACAGTCAAATCACTGATGCCTCATGGGCAGAAAGTAGCAAAAATTTCATTGAATTGGGTTTGTTTTTTTTGTTTTTTTTTTGTAGTGGGCTATGATGTCTGACCCAATATTGTGGGTTCCTTTAGATGCACCAAAGCAAGATAAGCCTTTTTTCTTACCTCTTCTATTTAGTAGACCCATTTTTTGCGACATCTGAATGAACAGAAGACAAAGGTTTTTACATTAACAGATTTATCTTTGAAAATTAACAGCAATCAAATAGATAAAAAAAACTTGTATGCACACAAAAAAGAAATGAATAAAACATTTTTTATTGTAATGACTTTAGAAATCACATAAAAATATGTATGAATTAAAAACACGACCCAAAATTATCAATATTTTCCATATATAAAAGGCGAGTTATATTAAAGAATCTTTCAGTTTCTTCCATTCCTTTTCCCCTGTCTTTAGAACAAAGATTTAAATTGATCTTGATTTTTTTCACCCTTAAATTATGTTTTCTTATGTCCGATAACTGATCTATTGAAAACCTGCTCTGGTTAGTTAGTTAGTCAAACAGTCAGTGAGATTGTAATGGGCACATATAAATGAGTAGAATGATTTAGAAGGTTGAAAAGAATTGAAAAGATCAGTCTTTTTCAAGATTCCTTAAAATACAAAATTATCATCACAAGCAGTTTTTAATGACTGAAACAGGCTGTTTTGAATGAGGCCCGACGTGATACTTCTTTACCTTTAAAAACCATGCACAGCAAAAACTTTTCCCAACCTGGTCAGTCTTTAATAGTGTATCCAATTAAAGAATACACTAGTTTAATTCATAAACTGATATAGAGGATCAAACTAATCTTACCTGTGTACAGTGGTAGAGACGCATTGTAGAGGCAAGACAAACAAGTGCAGGAGGAGAAGATCTCACTGGTGTAGTTATAGTGAGGCCGATCTCAACAGGTGTGCCACACTGTCCTGTGGTCAAATCTTATTACTGTCTTTGTTCCACCCCTGTTCACTTCAGGAGAGAAACTTCTGCTGTCTCAGAGGTAGCAACAGCATATGGAAGGATAAGGATAATGGAATTTGAAGATTAGGGTTATCCAACAAAGAAAGAAACAACTAAATAAACATGGCTTTGGCACTTCTGCCTTGTGAATCCAGTCGATATCACAGACTCAGAGGGAAGAAACATTGAGTCCACATTACTCTACTTCGTTGTTAAATCCTTAAACACATTGCGCACATTGTACGAATACTGTATATATTTTGCACACCACTGTCTTGCTGATCTAAGGGCAGCACAACGGCATAGTGGTTAGCGCTGTTGCCCCACAGTAAGAAAGTCGCAGTTAAATTCCCAGGTCTGGGGCCTGTCTGTGCAGAGTTTGCATGCTCTCCCCGTGCTTGTCTGGTTTCCCCCACTACAGAGGAATTACATACATGCATACAGTATAACAGACAATTTATATATTTACTAAAGCATGATGCTTTTTGATCTTCTCTGATTGTCTGGAATGTAGAGCATCGCTGTAATGCACCTGCAGAGAATGAGGTGGAGATGGCTGTATGCTGGCATTGGTTATTAGCAGTGTGGGTGGAAGCCCAGATTAATCCTCCTCCCTCCTGATGCTGTACCATTCACAATGTGTCCAGGTGTAGAACTGCAGCAGAGCCAGCATTTCCCCCAACTTTGTTAATCCTGCCTCTGCCTCGATTCTGCTGTTATCTGCTACGTTCATGTTTCATAACTGCACAGAGGAATATGTTTACCACATCCAGGAAGAAATACTGGAACAATTAAGGACCTAGCACATATTTTGTTGTTTGTGCAATGTTTAGACTCGTTATAGCTGAAAGAGAGAGAGCAGAATATGTTTGTATCTATTTTTGTGACTTCCTTAGTGCTAAAAACAGAACCTATAGTCACTCTCTGTGAATTACATTGCTATTTATTATTGTAAATGTTTCATTATTTCACATGATACTCTTTTAATCTGTAATTTAACCATTAATCTTGATTAACGGTCTGCGAGTTCAGTGGACCAAAATCATATATCTATAATAATATTTGTAATTATAACAGAATTATTTGAGGGCAAGATGAAGGGAGCTGTACATCACATATTCCAGTAGATGGCAGTAACAGTATCTAAGATGACCAACAGGCTCAAACAAACGTAGAAGAGTGTAAGTCAGTGAAACCGGAAATGTCAACCGAGTGACTGCGAAGTGGACTATGTTGGGTCTCCACTTTATAATTAATGATGGATTGTTAATCTAAGGGAATAAACGTTCACATAACATCGACAAGGAGCAAACCGCGAACATGACAAATGGTAGGTGGACTGTGTGAGGAACTATCCGAGAGCGGGTCATGTCAGCTAGCCTCCTCCTAGCACGGAGGGCTAACGCTAGCTTAGCTGTAGACGTGGCCCCGGGCAGCTCTGTCAATCGGTCTGCGCCGAAACGGACACTTCTCTTCGTTTTAGCTGTTTTTTCTTGCACATCTACTGTGGTTATGGCTTCACTGTACAGTTTGTCGACCTCTGGGGATGTGCATTTGTTCACAAACATCCCTGTGCTCGAAACCACGTAATTTTGTATGGCTATCGAGCAGTTTGCTGAGCAGCATGGACTGCTGTCCCTGGCTAATGCTTCACATTTCACACAGGCACGGTCATTAAAGCATATAACTCTCATTGGTTTGTAAAAGTGCTCTTCCACTGACACGAAGGTTATTGCTCGGACTTCTGGACTCAACAGCTCAGCTAGATCATGTAGGCAAAAGGGACAAACATACGTCAGACAAAATGTTCCTGTTTAAATGACTTCACACATTACAGGCACCAGCAGACAAAACACAATAAAAGCAAATACTTAATCTTCAGTGATCCATGCCGGAGCAACGGCGTTTGTTAGATGGGGACAGGTCGTGGAGATGGATAGTTCAAACTTTATTGACTTTCCAATGTGTGTACTTTTAGCCTTGTAAAGTCAATACGGATGTTTCTGCAGTGCATGGCATCAAATACAGTCCGTCTTGTTGCTACTCTTCTTGCAAAAAAGGATATTTCTAACACGTACTGTAGTCAGAAAGCTTTTAGATTCACAGGTGGCAAGTTCTTGTAGATCACTTCATGTACACTGTCAGGCATTCCCATAAGAGTGAGAATTTACTGTTGTGGTTGTTTTCAAAGCATCTGTTTCAGATAAGTATTGTGGTGTAGTTGGTTAGTATTTTGAATGGACTAAGTGACTATCTACCGGTATATCTGTCTGTCTATCTGACTGGCATTGTAATTTTGATATCCCCCTCCTTTTCTCTGCAGTGTACTCTTTCGACGGCATCCTTGTGTTCGGGCTGCTGTTCATCTGCACTTGTGCGTACCTCAAAAAGGTGCCTCGCCTTAACAGCTGGCTCCTGTCAGAGAAGAAAGGAGTGTGGGGTGTTTTTTACAAAGGTATGGGTGGACACGTACAAAATCTACCCTTACAGTAAATGCTACAAATGGCCAAATGCAAATTCTTGTGTCATCAAAATGTGCTGTTGTATGCTGTCAGTCCAAATGTTGTATATACAGTGTTATGCAAAACGGGGTCAGCTTGGGTAAACTGTATATATGGTTAACTATTTCAAACTAAATCAAATCCTGTAGTCAAGAGACATTGAAAGTAATAAGAAATCATAATGGTGCTTCTCTACAAGGCCAAAAAGCTCAGCAAATTATTTAATTTGCTACAGGGGGCCCAATCATGTAACTAGGTTAATGTTAGGGATCTTCAAGCATTTTGCATTGCATAATGCATTTTGTGCTGTTGGCACTGTATTGAAGTGCAATAGAAACTTGAATGACATAAAGAGATTTAATTAAATAAACTATGACAATGGAATTTGTCACTCACTTTGTTATACAGTTCATACTGTGGACTTGATAAGATAGTTATGGTATCTTATGGTAACATGAAAAACGTTTCAAAGCAATAATGAGGGCTGGCACAATCAATCAATCAATCTTACAAAGGCTTTCCTAGTGTAATTTCTACATAGTATACAGTGTTGCAATTTGCGTTTTGTCGATATTCTGAAAATGCATTTATGTATACCATTGAGAGAAAACTTTGTCTATTGTCCATTCAACACCAATTTGACCATGTGCCTCCCAAATGGATGATGAATGTAGTAAACCTGAAATGATTTAGTTTAGCCTTAAATTAGAATATGCTATTCTAATCTTTGTACTCCTCTGCTGATTATCTGCGCTAGTGTTACCTTCAGTGCTTGGATGTTTTAAAGATGGCAGGAAGATCTGTACGTGTTATTCTATATGGATGAGCTCTTTAATTCATTGATTGATTTCTATTTTTTTTTTTTTTTTTTTTTTTTTTTTTATGTGGCAAAACAGTGGTAAAAATGTGCCACTTTGTTAAAGCTGCTCATCAACTATTACATTCCTTAAATGGTGGATATTTGTCTATATTTCTTGTTCTGTCCTTGCTATGGATGTTGATAGTTTACCTGCAATTTCCTTTAGTCCTTTTCTTGAATCTCAATCTCTTTTCTCAGCTGCAGTAATTGGGACACGGCTCCACATTGCTGTGGCGATATCCTGCCTGGCCATGGCTTTCTACGTTGTCTTCTTGAAATGATAGTCAGCCTGAACTTGAAAGGACTGGGCGGGTACATGATGGGGACGGACTCGTCTCAGTGGTCATGTGCTAATCCTTGTTGCGGGACACTTCTGGGATTAAGCGACCGATGAAACCTCACTGCCCTGTGGACCAATGTGAGGAACACCCAGTGGTGCCCCCCGGTGGTGGCTGGGTACATAATTGCTCCCGTAATGTGTGTGCACTACAGAGAAGAGCATCCTGAAAACTACTCCACAGGACAGAGCCTGTTTGGTTACTTGGTATCATTCTGTAGTTGGTTAATGCTGTTTATTGTCTCCATCCACAACCTGTAATTATTTATAATGAAGGATGCAGGATCAAATAGCAGTGTGTGTGCATTATACCTTGTACCTGTACACAGCTTCAAACTAGCCTAGCTGTATATATGGAAAAAATATGACCAATAGAGATTTGCCAGAGGTTATGTCTGATCAAATGGAAAATTATCAATTCTGCTTGCTCCCAAGTATGCTATTCTTTCTGTATCACTTCTGTCAAGAGTGGGGGGGAAGATAGACAAATCTAATATGTAAAGATGTTCCTGTGTACATTATACTTTACATTTTTGGATCTCTTAACTTTTCTTAACAGTGCTGTTTGGCATCTCCTACTTTGTCTTTAGGTTTGAAATACACATTTTATACAAATAAATATTCAGTTTACTTTGATGTCTATTAGTAGCTAACTGCTTTGAATGGCATAGATAGTTACAACTTGGACTTAAAGTCATTTAGGAGTCAAAGTTCTAGCACAATTGTGAGGTGTCACAGAGAGATGAGTAATAACAAAAGGCATATATCATGTCATGCGGAAATTTGATAGCTATATCAGACTTGCCTAAAGATTTAATTGCAATGCCAAATGAGGATGGTGCTTCTTGTGCCATCTTAATGCATACTGTTACACTGAGTTTAATTTTATCCACATGGGTTTTTTTAATTACTAAAAGAATAAATTGTTTTGAGAAGAAATGTAATGCAAGTTTGAGTAAAACCTTGATCAATCAATTTCAATGTTTGTCTTTATAAAATAAAGGTTATGTTTCAATTGACAGATAGTGCCTATACAATGAATTCAACCTTTTCCATCTGATGTTTTCATCTTTCATTGAATTAAACCTCAATTCAAAGTGGATGTAATTTTGGATCAGCAGGACACACAAAAACATAAAGAGAAAAGACATCCTCAAATAAATCCAAAGGAAGTTGTATTATTAAATAAGAGTTTTTATTTTATAGTACACTGACCTTTATCAGCTTTAAAGATTTTGGCATTGCAAGTTTTTTTCTTTTCTTTGTGTACCTCCCATTTAATAGTATTCATTTCAAAGCAACTTCTGTGCAGGTTTGACTTCATGTTTGTCATCATTGTGTAGCTTTAAAATAAAGCCTCTGTCATAATCTTGTTGCAGGATTTCCTCCAAACTGTCTCTGTATTAGGCTGCTTTTGTTCTTTTCTGAAAAACAATTCACACCTTCCAAAGAAAAGCCCCAGAAAAAGCCCCTCACCATGGTGCTACCCGCCCTCTGCACCACCACCATGAGTCATGAAATACTCTTATGTTTCAGCTGCTGTGCAGGGTTGGACTTTCACCAAACACATAATTTAGTGTAAAGGTCAAAAATATTTTGTCGTAAACCTTTTTTTTTTAGTCTCATGCCTCTCTCTGTTAGCACATTAGCTATTTTCCAACAAGCTGTGACTAGCGAACCTGAATTTGCATGCATGTCTCCCATCTTTCCTAGTAAGCTCTTTACCTCCTTTACACTTGTCTAAAACTTTTGATGCCTTCTCTCACTACTCACTAGGGCTTTGCAGGGCTTTGCAATTTTAACACATTTGCTCCGTTTGGGGCTGAGCTTACTGTACTCAAAGGGATATTCAGTGCTTTGTATTGTCTAGTATTCGTCCCATGACTGGTTCTTTTCAATGTCATGATTTCACAACAGACTTGTTTTTTCACTTATAATAGCAGGGAAGGAACAAATGTTTCTAACAATGGCTCTGTTCTAATCAAGTATGGCAATCAGCTGTGACACTGAGCCAGCATGCACAATTGCAGGGCCCTGAAACTAAAGCAGCTACATGCAACTCATTCATTTTGTTCTGCACAACAAAGATTTTCCCGTTGGTTTAATCAAATATTTTACATTTCTTTTTTCTTACGATGTAGTTTTACAAACTGACTAATCAGCCTGTGACAGTAACTTAAGCATTGGTGGTTTACATTAAACTAATCTTTAAGGTGCGCACCTCAATACATTTCAGAATCAGAATCGTCTTTAACAGTGAAGTTTGTGCACACAAACAAGGTATTTGACTCTGGTTCACTTCACTCTCAGCATGCAACTGTTTTTAGATGGGAGATATCCTGAGGCCCAGGGGGAAAAAAGTTTGAATTTTGACTTTTTGTGTGTAAATTAAGTGTGGTAAAAAACACAACACAAGAAATTTTTTTTTGTTTTTTTTAGAACGCATGCACTGGCGTACAACAAGGCATCATTGATGTCAAACAGAAAATTTAAACATGCAGAGAGAAATATGTACACAAGAAGATGAAAATAAAAAGTAAAAATGTGAAATAAGAGGGAGAGAGATAAGAACAAAATATATAATATAAAAAATAAAACCTTATTATTAATATTAATTAATTCACAGTCTAGATGGAAAAAAGAATGCAAATGACATGAGAATTGAGTAAACCTTGTGTTATTTACAGTCGTGTACTTGAGTGCTCTGACTGTACAGTGTTCATCAGAGTGCTAGCCCTGAGGGCAGAAATTTTCTCTATGGCAGCTGGTTTTCGCAAACAGCGCTCTAGCACCTGGCTGAAGAGATAAGTTTAAAGAGTTTGTGTCCAGGATTTGAGGGATCTGAAAAGGTGTTTGCTGCCCGTTTCCGACCCTGGACCTGTATAAGTCCTGGGTGGTGGGAAGATCAGCACAGATTAACTTCTCTGCAGAGGGAGAAGAGCAGTAGGGAGGCCAGTGCTGATGGTCCTTCTGCCGATGGGATGCTCCCCAGCCTCACCTACTGTTGCCCATCAGTCAGGAAGCTGGTGATTCACTGAAAGGTGGTGGCAGGCTCAGTGAGCTGGGTGAGCTTCTGGTAAAGGATATCTGGGATGATAGTGTTAAAGGCCAGGCTGAAGTCCACAAACAGGATCCTGGTGTACATCCCCGGGTAGTCAAGGTGGTGCAGGATGTAGCACAGTCCTATGTTGACTGCATCATCAGCCAAACTATTTGCCTGGTAAGCAAACTGCAAGGGGGCGATCAGGGGGCTTGTGATGTCCTTCTGCTGGCTCAAGGCCATTCTCTCAAACGATTTCACCACCACAGACACAGACAGATTTGTAGTCATTTAGTCCTCTGATGTTGGACTTTTTGGGGATTGGGGTGATGGTGGAGCATTTGAAGCAGGAAGAAACTTCACAAGGCTCCAAAGAACTGTTAAAATATCTGAGTGAAGATGGGAGCCAGTTGGTCAGCACAAACTCTCAGGCAGAGGGGGAGGCACCTTCAGGTTCTGGAGCCTTCTGGGTTTTCTGTCTCAGAAAGAGCAGACAGACATCTTCCTGACAGATGTCTGGTGGCCGCAGGTAATCCTTTGGGTGAATCTTTGCATTCATGTTGCAGCATTAAATTCGCATCTGCTGATTACTGTGGAAACTTCTGAATTGCATCATTGCAGTTAAGTAGTAAAACAAAATCAGATGTGTGAGATCGGTTTTTATTGTTGTTGTTGTGGTTTTGTTATGTGCAAATGCGAAATCATTCACCGTTGCCAGAGCGTTGGTGTGAGTTAGAGTGAGAGATGTCCGCCACTGACGGCGGGTGATTCCCGCTCACCCCCACAGTTAAGTCGGGGCATCCCTCGATTTCCCAACAATTACTAAACTCTCGCGAGACGATAGCCGCTTGTGGATGCGAACGCGCGTTTGCGTGCGCGTTCTCTGTTCCCCGCGCGCGCCCGACCCAGACCATAGGGAACAGAACAGGGTGAAAAATCCAGCGACAGCCAGTCCGGACTGAGCCCGCTGAGCGCTGTCCAACGGCCCGACGTGCACCAGAGGTGGAGGCCGGTTGTTTATTTGTCTGGTCTGTGCTGCACAACTGCACCGCCAGCCGGGAGAAGTTCTTCGTTTTTTGTGATAATCGGTACGGCGTCCGTTTTGAGTTGCAGTGTGCAGCGGCGGCAACATACCAAGTGGTGCCCCCCCACCAACACACACACACGGCGAGGAGGAGAGGAGAGAGGACAGAAGTTTCACTGCGGGGCTGAGGAATCCGCAGAAATGTCGCAGAAGGAGAGACCCACTTTCTACCGACAGGAACTCAACAAGACCGTGTGGGAGGTCCCGCAGCGCTACCAGAGTCTGTCCCCGGTCGGCTCCGGCGCTTACGGATCCGTGTGGTGAGCAGTAGTTGCAGAGTAGTATCGGGAGGGAGCGCACACACACAGCCCGGTTGCACAACAGTAAAACGGGTGCCCACCTCCCCGGAGGCCCGGCGGAGCTGGTGGCAGCAGGTCGGTGTGTGGGAGGTGGGAAGTAGTAGTAGGGCTCTTTGTTGTTTACATTTTCGTACTTTGGCTGTGAGGAACTGAGGGCGCACCTTGCACGCACAGGCTCGCATGTCTCCGTAGGGCGGGCGGGGATTACTTTTGTTTATGTGCACATTTATTTATTTATTTTTTGCCTTGATCTCTCTCTCTTGGCTGGTTGTTGTTGTAAGCACTTGTATGCTCAGCTAGTCGCCAGGAAACACGCTGGCAGTTCCGAGAACAAGTTCACCTACAAGCCACGGTTTTCCTCGTTGGGATGGACCAGCTCTGTTTCTAATGGGCCGCCAGTGTCTTCTGATGACTGGCGTGTCCGTGCTTGCATCATCAGTCAGAGTGGTGCCTCCTCGTGAGATATCATCTGTGCTCATGATAATAGAGCAGTAACAACACCGAGCGAAACAATCGCTTTCCTCTGGAATGGCATTGTTGTCCTGCACGTACGACCTGGCACTTTTTACACATCCGCACATAGCATGCATTATGCATTTTCAGCTGGGTGCAGCCTGCAGAGTGCCAGAAGGTCACGTGGTTTTCGGAAAGTAGGGCCCCTCGTGCACAGTGAGAGCTTTCTATAGGCGCTCATCCTACGACGATGATGACTCTAGCCTAGAATGATGTCACCCTTTCTCCCCTTGTGGTGCACCCATGACTCACAGTCCCGAGGTTAGGTAGTGGATTCAGCAGCAACGCCTTTTACTCACCACAAAGTCATGGATAGCACAACACTGTAATTCTAACTTCACTGTCAACTCTGACCCTGCTTCTATGTGCATGGGTAGTCTTAAATAAAGGCTGAACCATGACCCCATGAAAGCCAATCCCTGGAAAGAAGACAGCAGAGCAGATGAAATTCATTAATATGTGTCAACATGATAAACAAAAAATCTATCTATGAGAGAGAGGTATTCTGATGTGAACTAATCGTTTATGTGAAGATGAAAAGCTCAAGAGTTTGTACAGTTAGGTCAACTCATCCTCTGCTCTGTAGCTGCCTTTGAGGAAATCCCACTGCATTTTCCTTTGTGCGTCCCTGACAAGAGCCAGGAGTTGTCAGCTTATCTCTCAGAAACATGATGACAAAGCCTTTTGAGTTCTGGAGGGAGCTATAAATTTAACATAAAGTGGTCCAAACAGCAGTGTGTCATTAAATCCCTACAGAAAGTATCTGTAAAGTATAAATAACAATGCTGCACTTACTCCAGCATGTGGCGGCTGCTGGTCAGTTGGTCATGCTCTCAAGTCACATAGCAGGCAGAGTCTTTGTTGTTGCTGCCATGATGTTCCTCTGGTTTTCAGCTTGAATTCTTCCTTCCATTTAAGTATTCAGAGCAACTAAAATGTGGGGTTTTTAAACAGTTTTCTTTACCAATCTGTCACTGAGTTACAAGACTTCTTAAAAAATAATCCCACCACCACTCTCTCCTTGCTCCGACCTGTGTTCTGTTTTTAAAATATCAGACTTGGAGAAGCTCCAGAGTTAGTGTGTGGAAGCAGAGCTTTTAGAGAATGCTGCTGGAGGGGATTACTGTATTGTCTGTGTGTTGGGTGCCTCGTGTTTTTAGGTTAGGTAGGTTTTAGGTCCTTCAGCGGTTTCAGTACCCAGCAGCACATGCATTTCCTCAACAGTCATTCTCAACTTTGAAGCCATTTTTTTATGGTCTCATGCCTCATCAAAGTCTTTCGATGGCCATGTGTTGCTTCACATATTTTGCTGATCAGGACAAATTTGAACAATGAGGCTAATCTGATTATAAAATGCAATATGATGGTAAACTCACACTTGGTTTTAACCTCTCAAAAATGTGCACTGACTTGTCAGCTCTCCAAACAAACAGAAGGCTTAAGATTGAAACCAGCAATTTTACGTGACTTTAGCTCCAACACTCATGTGAGGCACATGGACATATCTGTGATGTCAAATGAGTAAAACCATTCATTTTGGTATGTTATGAATCACGAATGCAGGCCTCAAAATATCCTGGCATGCAGACATTATGTCCACTGCGATACTTAAAAACAGATAACTTTTTTGTTGCTTTGAAAACATGAAGTTGGGATTTTACAAAACAATATTCTTCTCACGGATCCCGTTTTGTGATATAAAAGTAGAACTAGAAGGTTTGATTGGCTTATTTTAGCTCATAGCAATGATACTTTGTGTGTATGCTTTCGAAATAACTATCAGATGATACACTGGGGTCCAAGGCTCTGGGACCACTTTTCCAATCACTTGTCTGAGATCCCACTGTAGGTCTGTTTGTCATCATCTGAAATGGATAAAATAGGTGAATATTTGCACAGCATTTGTTTCTATTCATGTTATCTTAGTCAAGGAACAGATCTGCCCGGCCTGCCTGTGTGGCAGTGTTTTTATAGGATATTTACACCCAAGAATGGGCATGCTGCCAGCTTGGAAAGTGTGTAAATACATTGCATTCCTAATACTTAGGCACATAATCTGTAGACAGATGTTTCAGCATATTGCTAGTGTTTCCACTCCTGCTTCAAGTTACAATTTTGCAGACTTAACTAGTGCTGTCATCATCTTCTTGAAAGAAACTATTCTGTCATGAGTCCTTCTTGTTGCAAGTCGCCAGCAGGATAGTTTGATGAGTTTGATGGTTTTTTTGCAATGAGCTCCTATAAGAAAAAGAAAAGTGGATTGATTAAAGGAACTGATAATCATGGAGGCATGTAACGCTGATGACTCCAAAATATAGTTAGTTCATGACCCCATCCATATGCTGTGATATTAATGAAGGGTATTACTTGTTTCTGTTTCGTAGCGTGTTTCTATCCTCTTTTGTGAATATGTTTGTAAACATTTCCTTTTGTATGCCAAGCACTCAACATGATGGCAATAAAGAATTCTTCAGCCTTTTGATTCTTAAAATGGAGTTAACATTTTTTACATGTTTACAAAACTATGAAGCATTTATAGTGCATACAGACAAATCTATAAACTGAAGGCTTCTTTGGTTTGAAGAGTCCAAATTCGCTGCATCTGACCCATTCACTGATAGAGGAACTCTTATCTGTTAGTTGAGTTATAGAAGTTGAGTCATGTTACGTGTTGTCAGTCAACTTTCAATTATGGTAATCTCCATACTTAAAGACCTACCAGAAACCTCTGAGCATAACCCCCTCAGACCATGTGTTTCTGACAACCAGTTTATCTGGGAGATGGATATTGGAGGAGTTTACTTTAATCAGTAGCTGTGTTTGTAGAGCTGATCAGAAAATTAGTGTGATTATACTGTATGCCCTGTAATAATTTGATTAGAGCTGAGATAATTGCTTCTGCTGAGTAAACCTTGAAACCAGAGTATGTTTTATGTACTAAGGTTATAATCATGGTAAGCATAGATGTTTTATTATAACTAGATTATTAAATCATGTCTGATGTACATAGAATAGAGAACAGAGATCAGTGAAACCCATTTTCTTTTAACATTGATGTGTGAGTGGCACGGGTGAAATAAGGTTACTTGAGACACATTACTGTCTCTTAGGTCATTCAGTGCATAGCAAAGGGTTTAGATTTGGAGTGCATCATGATGATGTGTCTCCAACTACAGGAAAGTGAGATGATGACAGGGTATTTGGAAATGATCATCTTACTATTATTAATCATTTTCAGATGCATGCTGAGATTTTGGGAATATTTCCTCCCTGTAGAGCTGGTTTTCAGTATGTCTGTTCTCATAAGTGAGGCTTCTTTTCTAACGTTGGAGTTGACATCATCTTTAACTGGTGGTAAAGTATGGTAAAGATGAATAGATCGATTGTGGGGGAAAAATTGTATTCACTGTTTTTCTTTTTTCTCAGGATTGTAGACTACTAGTCATGATCGTCAGCAGGAATGTAATTGCGTATCTGACTCTCTCATAAATATGTTCAAATGTGTATATGAGTATTTGCATATTAGACAAGGTAGTGAAAAACACTATTAATATGTAAGTTAATCTTAACCATAGAAGTACATGAAATGCATCAGTTTTGGTGACTGATGTAAAATTTTATGAAGTCAAGTGTGTAGTCTATTGATAATTTTCACTAGCCTTATATACTTTCTTCGCTTGAATATTATTTCCGAAAAAAAGCGAACTGATGTGGATAGGAAGAACAGGACACTTACTACATTCATTTCAACAAGTCATCTACTGTGCACATTTGCCTCTGCAGTAACCTTGTCTGTTAGCCAACAGACAGCAGATGATCACTGCTTCACCATCACGCTGACCTGAAAACGTTTGCTGGTTTTACAGCCCACATTTTTATGGCCACTTGTTATTGCACTTCCATTTATTACAGACTAATTGTATGCTGTATGCTTAGAGCTGTTTTGTTTGTTCTGCAGATTAGCAGCAGTTTTAAAGACAGTGTGCATGTGTCTTTGTTTTTTCCTTAACCTTTGGTACAGTCTTTGTTTACTGAATTTGACTCCCTGACAAGTGACATGCATAGAAGTTGTTCTGCCGGCTTGGGACATAGAGTACATTGGGTGTGGAAGATTATCTCCAACTTACTGGAAAAAACATGTATTATCAACACTATACTATTTTAAGACTACTTTCGGAGGAATTGCAGAAGATCACCATCCTGTGCATTGAAAAGGTGGTCTTTTCAGAGCTCTGTTTGTGAAATGTATCCAGAGGAAAGGATACTCATCTACTTCTTGCCATTTAGTGTTTGGCCAAGTCAGACTGTGCAGATACCTCAGGTAGTGTCAGTGATTTGCTTCTTTGTATAAATCACAAGGTGAGACAATCATCCGCTTGCAATTTAGCTGACGTGATTGACCTGGAAGGAATGTGGTTTATTGTAAGTAGCTTCTGTTCCTCCACAGTACAGGATATACAGCAATGTCACGCTTGTCAGGGAAGCAAGGCCCATCTGCCCTCCCTTTTCTCTTTGTCCTGCCCTCACTGTGTCCTAATGTCTGTCTGTGTTGATTTATTATTTTTTTAATATCCTGGCAAAAGCATGGCTTCATTATACTCTTAGACTGCGGTGTGCGGTTTTTACTAACCCTGCTCACTTCAGGTTTATTTTTCAGAAAATCAACTGGAAAAATTTCACTCTCAGCTTTTATGTTGCACTATCTTTGAAATGTGCTTTCTGCCCCACCTATGTTGTCCTTTTCTTTTGCCCTGGCTCTACACTGATAGTGGGGTATTTGGTTACAAGATTATAATGAAATATGTAAAATAATAAACAAAGAGAAGAATGAGATCCATTGCCAAGAGAACTATGTCATGTGGGACAGATTGTGTCACACATATAATTTATTGTTGTGTTAGTACTGGCTTTTATATGTTGTAATACCTACATTGTTATGTTCGAGTTTTGATCGTTTTCAAGACATTAATGTTCCTGTTTCAGTAGATTGCTTCTATTAATAGACAGAAGGAAGGGAGCAGGGCATTTTGTAAAAAGAATTAATCACAAACTCTCAAATGGAGCTATAATAACTGACTTTTGAGCGCTTAGTGGTGTTGGACATGATGTGCTAAGCCAGATAGTTGAGGTTGAGTAATATGTATGGAGTTAAGAGCCAGGAGCAAGTAAACAACTTTAATCTTCAGTGAGCAATATGTTGTTGTTTACTTTTTTTTCTAAACAACTATTATATTTTTACACCATTTTATAGTCCATAATGCTGTCGATATTTAATAACATGTTCAGTCACGTTCCCCATACAGCCGTCAGTTTCAGAGTATAATAAGATTTGAAACCAAGAGCTCAGTGTTATGCAATTACCTGTGCTTTGTTTACTGGGTTATGGCCGCCTACACAGTCTAGTGAAGTACCTCATAATCAGTCCAGTCAAGGGAAATGTTGCAGCATTGATACAATTTTTATTAGCTTGATGTAATGAGGCAACTTTTTACTGTTAATAACTTCTGAAAATTGGTTGTTTTCCTTTTTTTTTCCCAGTTCAGCATATGATATGAAGACAAGCTTGAAGATAGCGGTGAAGAAGTTGTCTAGACCCTTCCAGTCCATCATCCACGCAAAGAGAACCTACAGAGAACTGCGGCTGCTCAAACACATGAAGCATGAGAATGTAAGTTACCTGCAGCCAGCCCACCACTACCTCCACCCCCAAGCCTTTGTTCATTGTTCTGAACATTGTTCTGTAGTTAAAGCCTGAAGGAAAAGACTGCAAAACAGTTGTCAGTCCCAGTTGGTTATAATGATGATGTCTGTTTGACTTCTGGCATCTGGTGTTTGAAGCTAATCTAACTCTGCTCTCAGGAATGTGTGCATAGACACCCATGTGACATAAGAGTTGACAGGGACCTCAAACTGAAACTAGTGTACATGTGTAACTGCCAACCTCAGTTTACTGGAGGTAAACATTTCTGGAAGCAATAATCCAAGCTTTAAAGCAACTAGAAAATTCAAGAAACTTCCATTGGCACAGCCTCCTTTTGTGAAATGGGTAAAAAAAAAAATCCCATTTGAGACACTGTAATGCAATGTGTACATGGTTTAAGCATAGATTACTAAGCAGACAGCTACTCTGTAACATCCAAGGCCTATAACAGACAGGTAAACGACAGAGCAGAGCTGGGTGTGCAACCCAATACCTCACTATTCCAGTGTCCAGGTGACTAAAATACCTCCTGCCACAGACCAACTCAACAGGAGCTGAACAGCATGGATGGATTGATGAAAAAGCCACACGCACATGATCACACTGACCTCAAATGGTGGAGTTGTGATTAATTCTGAGTTCCTGTGAGACAGGTTTTTCCATCATATGTGATAAAAGCATGTTATAGCACCACCCTGTGAACATTGAGTCACTAAACCTTTGGGGTGTTGAAATCTGGACTGTAAATTGGATATCGATTGATATTACATCATGTATTCGACCTTTGAAATTAAAGGTGGAATTGTGGATCTAGCCATGCCCTCAGTTGTGACATAACACACCATGAGAGCCACTGATGTAGGAGACACATTAACTGAACTGAATACCTGGACAGGAGAACATCTCTACAGGTATTATTAAGAAATACACTTTACCATGAACACAACATCATTAACACAGTCAACTCTTCCATCCTCATTCAGAGCTAAACTACCACAAAATTAAACCTACGCTACAGCAATAACTCGCGATGGGGGGATTCGTGGCATCAGCCATGCACCCTTATTCTGTGGTGGAAAATCCTTTAAGGAATTTAAGCATTTAATTGGTGTACTGCAATCAAGATATGAAATGCCATGCAGGTTGCAACCGCAAAGGTGTGCAAGATGGTTCTTTTGTGCATGAGTTTTAATTCACATTGTTTTACTGTTTTTTGTTTTAGGTTTTTCTTTCCTTGTCATATTCTGTAGCCTTTAATTAGAAATCACTGCTTTGGTTTTGGTTTTCTCTGTCTCTTGTTTGCATCTGTAGGTACTCTTGCCCACATACATACCTAGTTCCAGTTCCTGTGTGTTACTGTTGCATTCAGCTAAAATTTTGACCAAATAGAGAGGAGCCCTATGTGTTATGTAATGGTGGTGCTATGATTCCTCAATCTCAAGTACTAGTGATGGGTTTCTGTTTGCTGTGTGGGAGCAAGTCAGCTGGAGATTGGTGCAATCAGGATGTGAGTAAGACTGTAAATATGTGAATAGAGGGGAAGAGTTGCTTTATAAAGTTTGCAAAGTAATCTGATAATTTCATTGTACGAGTAGTGGAAATAGTTTGATCTAAGAGTTGCAGGGCGTGCTGCTGCTCCCTTTAGTATCACCAATCTGTGGGCATAGTAAAGGGAAGCAGTTACACTCAAAGAAGAGAAAAGAAACTGCAGCTTGAGGAATTATGGAACGAAACATCTCAAAAGGGAAAACCCACCAGCAGTACAGTACAGCCGATCTCACAGTGAAATAAAAGCAGTTTATATAATTTCTTATGAAGACTATCAATACACACACTCGGGAATTCATATATTGACAATTCAGTGACATATGCTGATGTCTCATCATCCTAAGAAATGACAGAGATGAAGATATTAACAAAGGATCAGATTTAGGATTGCTTGTAATCCAAACTAAAGCTACTTCTTGCTCTAATATTATTTCAAGGTGGCAAGAAAGGAAATGCACAGTTATTCATGCATACATTTAGAAGGATGCCCAAGAGGAAGCATGCATTTAAAATAAATTAGGGTCTTTTGTTTAAACTGGAAAAACATTGAGAGAAGATCCCTCATTTCCAAGAATGTTGAGTTGAACCAAGTTAAAACAGTTAAGTTAAAACGAATGTCTCTGTGTGTTTATATTGATGATGCTTACTGAACAAATATAACCTTCTGACAAAGTTCCATATGGAACATTATATTTTCCACCAAAATGTAATTTAAATTAGCTAAGATTACTTTCTTTCATTTTCTGTTCAAAACTCGCACAGCATTACATTCCTTGCATCTGGATTTCTAAACAAGCCAATATTTCTGGAACAAGTTGAACCCTCCTGTGTGGCATTGAAAATTAGTGTTGCATGGTGCACTGGTACCAGAACCAGATTTAAGGATTTTGCTGAATCACAGCATGGCTCATTAATCATTGTGCTCAGTGCAACTTAATGTCAACAAAACACTGACTTGTTATGGAATAAAAATAACTTGATCTGATGCTGCTGTTGTGGCTCAGTGGGCATATTTGAAAGTTAGTTCTGCTATTTGTGACCAGCAATGAGCGTGTTGTTATCAGGTTCTGTGTCATCATAACAAAGAAAAATTCTATAAAGCTGTAATTCTTTTTTGTTTGTTTGGGTTTTTATTTGTCTTGAACATAAAAGTGTTTTAATCTCCACCTATGTTTTTACATAGGGAGGGATTCTGTGTTTTGCTCTTACTGTTGCCAGGAGACTCCCTGAGTTTGGGTTTTTGGAAAGCCTGAGTGGACCAATCTGCTGATTGTTGTGGTTCTAGTCAACCAATGAGCTTTGAGTTTGCACCCTGTGTGGGCGGGCTGCTCCTGTGTTTTTATAATACCTATCCACCTCAGTATCTCCCTCTGTGGGTGTGAGGGTGCTCAGAGCTGCTTTCTGCAAGTAATTGCATCTTTATGTGCGCTGATGTGTGCATTCACACTTATTGAAGATAAACACATATGCACATTAATTTCTTTCCTTTTAGTTCTCCCTCTTTCGTTCAGTTTTGTTGAATGAGGACCTTGCATAAAATAAGATTCATGTAAATATGCTGTTTATATACATCATGTTATTTGATTCCACACATCATATATCAAATATCTGCAGATCTGGCAAGTGGATTGTATAGCAGATTTGTAAGATTTTTTAATGTCTTTGAATAAAAACATGCACAATACATTCAGAATTTAAATGATCTTAGACACAACTGATGTATATGTATGTATGTGTATATATATTACACATTGTTTTCAAATAGATATTTTTGGTCACAGGTACTGTAGTAGTAGTAACTGTCAGGATTCCCTGCATGTTTGCAGGAAAGCATGCAAATGAAACTTGAGATGTTGCAGAACAGGAGAACATCAAATAATCTGATTCTTTGGAAACGACACAAGATCCCACACTTTTTGATTTTCAGTTTGTTGTTCTTATCAACAAACAACTGTGGTGGCTCTGGTATAAGAAAGGAAATGTTCTTACATTCAAGACGTGGATGCGGATGTTCAAAGTTATCAAGTGGTTGCTTATCAAACAGTAAATTAAAACAGTTTTTGCTAATTTGCAATATGGGCCATATACATATTTTTCTTGTGACTGCTTTCTGAATTACAAATACTCCTTTTCTTCTTCAGGTGATTGGCCTTTTAGATGTTTTCACACCAGCGACAAGCTTAGAAGAGTTCAATGATGTGTAAGTCTTTTACTCTTCCTTTCACTCTTGCTCTCGAGTTTTTTTTTTTTCTCCCTCTCTGTCGATTCTGGTGTTTGTGTTTGAAATCCATTTCACAGCTTGTTTGTTCTAATGCAATAAAACCCTTTGTATTGCCTGAAGATTGGACTATTAGCACGTCACCAAAACTAGAATTACAAATACATTATAATCCTGCAGCTCATAAACTTCATGAAAGTCCAGCATGTGGTGGGCTGTACCAAGGTGAATGGAAGGGGAACATGTGCGCTGTGCACATCACAGCTAGTCTCCATGGTAACAGCCATCTGGCAGCCTGGGGGGTAATGTGAGTGTGTAACTGTGTGTAGAATACTCAATCAGTGTCCTTGAATTCTCTGGCGTCATCAGCATGTTGCACATTTAAGGAAATGTGAGATAAATATACAAAGATGCAGACAGCCCAAGTTGAAGCTGCAGAATAGAGACTGACGGTTCTCTTTCAGGTGACTAGTAATACAGACTGAAGCTTGCCGAAATTGATTCCTACAATTCACGTTTCTTCAGTTCTTCAGCTGATCTCTGATCTGCCTGTACAAACATTGCTCAATCAAGAAAAGAGTAGAGCAATTCTGCCTTTCCCATCCATTTTATAAATCCATCCTCCCTTTCCTAAATCAGCGATGAATTATGCACAAACAACTGACTAATCCTATAAGGTAGGCATAGTTGCACAGTTATTTTATGAACACTTATTTTTTCAAAAAAGTTACTAAGTGCTGGAATCAATCAGAATACAAGAAGTAAAATAGTCCATGGGCAATCCGGTAAGGCACCAAACATGAAAAAGAGAAGGCTATTTAACAAGGGCGCAGACAGACTGGAATATGAAGGCCCCATCTGATTGGATGTGTGATTTACAGATACCTGGTGACTCACCTAATGGGAGCCGATCTCAACAACATAGTCAAGTGTCAGAAGCTGACTGATGACCACGTCCAGTTTCTCATCTACCAGATTCTCAGAGGTTTAAAGGTTAGTGAAGTTTTCAGGTCAACTAATGCTCTTTCTACCAAAGCTGTTCTAAGATTAGCTGAAAAAATGAAATTCTCCTTTGTATGAATATTTGAAAGGGAGATTTAACTAGAGTTACGATTCTCTGTAACATGACCTTTGAAACATGCAACACAAACTCCAAAGTATTAACAACCACTGCAGATCAACATTTTTAATTGCACACAACACTTCATATATTCTTGCTGAGCCCTTGAGCATTCATTTATAGATGTAATCATTATTGACAGCAAATTACACAACTGCAGTCTAGCAGAATGGTGTGTGAGAAACTACAGTTAAAACCCATGAAATTAAATGTCCTTAATTTGTGTCACAAGTTCTCACACACACACACAGTGTGGATGATTGTAAATTGTCATTATTCTCTTCTCTCCCACAGTACATCCATTCTGCAGATATCATCCACAGAGTAAGTGATGACAAAAACATAGGTCCTGCAGGCATCTATTATAATGTGCTTGATAGACAGGGCGACAGTACAAGACTGCCAGCAGTAAGATCCCTGTACGTGTTGTTCTCCTCAGGACTTGAAGCCCAGTAATCTGGCTGTGAATGAAGACTGCGAGCTCAAGGTCAGAAATGGGCCTTCTCTAACTATGCTTATCATTTTGTGGAAAGTGTTCATTGTGAAATTTTGTCTCCTTGCTTATTTTTGTCTCTGCTCGAAACGTCACTTCAACCAGATCCTGGACTTTGGTTTGGCACGACACACAGATGATGAAATGACGGGTTACGTAGCCACTCGTTGGTACAGAGCCCCAGAGATCATGCTCAACTGGATGCACTACAACATGACAGGTACACACACAGACGTGTCTGATATTGCATAATTGATATTGGTCTGTCTGTCTGTCTGTTTAAAGTTGAATTTTTTGAACATGAATAAGTTGCTTTGGACAAAAGTGACATGACACCATGAAGTAGGGAAGTTGTATCTTGCGTCTGAAGAATTCACCATGCCTCGTTTGCTTTTATTTTAATAGTGGATATCTGGTCGGTGGGTTGCATCATGGCTGAACTACTCACAGGACGGACGCTCTTCCCTGGTACAGACCGTATCCTTCCACAATCTTCCACTGTCATGTAGAAATGAAATTGTTTTTTTTGTCGTGGATCTTGATGTAATGAGTATAAGGAAACAATCAGTTCTCTTTTGTGTGTTTTTTACAAATAGATTTACAGAGGCTGCAGTTTTTCTTTTGCTGTGCCAGGCTCTCACAAAATGTTATGTGCGTGTGTGTGTGTGTTTGTTGTTTCAGCACATTGAAGGAAGTTGATGGAGCTGCTCACCAACAAAGCTTTGTTGAATACACAGCAGTCTTTCTAGTTTTGCCTATTATTCCTGCATCATTGTAAAATAAGTTTACCTTGTGTGTTACAGCTGCAGGTGTGTTGGAGGAAATTTGACAGGGCAAGAAATCAAACAATCCCCCAATTTGCAATCACAGTTGCAATGTAAAGGAGCAAGGCTCAGTATTTATTTATTTATTTATTAGAGATTGAAAAATGGGGCAGTACAGCCACATAGTGGTCAGTGTTTTTGCACCACAATGAGAAGGTTGTGGGCTCAGTTCCCAGCCTGGGGCCTTTCTGTGTGGAGTTTCCATGTTTCTCTCTGTGCCTGTTTCCTCCCACCATCCAAAGACATCATGTTTAGGTTAACTGGTGACTCTAAACTGTCTGTAGGTCTGAGTGTGAGTGTGACTGGTTGTTGGTCTCTGTCTGTCTCTGTGTGTTGGCCCTGTAATGGACTGGTGACCTGTCCAGGGTGACCCCGCCCTCAGCCAGTGTGAGCTGGGATCAGCTCCAGCACCCCCCGCAACCCGAAAACAGACAAACGGTGGAAGATGAATGGATGGATAGATTTAAAAATATGAACAAGGAACAATACACCCCTATTTAATTTATGATGAATGTCGACACAAGTATAAACAATAGCCCAAGTACATTTATTTTTATCGAGTTGGGTTTTGTACAGTTAGAGTATGTAAGAAGGTGCTACACTAATATTAACAGATCACTTCAACTGACTTTTTGACAGTTTAGCATAGCGGTGGCATATTAATTGATGACCTATTTATAGTTACAGATATTTTTCAAGCAGATTGGAGATCGGTTCTCTGGTCTTAGCCTCTTTATTTTTCAGCTTTCCTCCATTGTAAGTAAAATTTCATGTTGTACCACAATTTCCTAACTTTTAATTGCATCAACACTAAAATTGATAATGGTAAGGAAACTAATAATTAGGTGCTACTTTTTGAAATAAGAATTGGTCTAATATGCACTCAATAATTTGAGTTGTAAATACAATGGTTAACATTTTCTTTCTAACTGATCAAAGACTTTCATCTGAGACAGACGACGGTTTTGGCTTTTGTACCTCTCACCCTTCTCTGTTTATCCACCACCCTCCATCCCTTCTGTTTTCCTTCATGTAAGTGTGATAGACATTGATCAGTTGAAGCTTATAATGATGCTCGTCGGAACCCCAGGGCCTGAACTCTTGATGAAACTCTCTTCAGAGTCAGTGAGTGCCAAGAACCATCTCACCTGGATTTTTTTAACTGCCCCTCCTGCCTGTGTTTGTGTTGCCTGTGTTGCCCTGGCAAAAGATGAGACATGCTACTCCACTACTTTATATTGATGCTACCACCTCTGAACTATGCTCTTAAAGTGTGTGTTTTCTAAACAGCTTAATTTGCACTTTAGCACAAGGCTTTGGTCTTCACTTGTGTCTAACATGTATTATGACTTCTTACAGTCTACTAATCTCTTTCCATGACAGAGTAAGAGGCCTCTGGGGAGTTAGTCTATATGCCAACTCATAATGTAGCTCTTGGGTTGCTGTATATTAAAGCTCACAATCAATTTTCCTCCCTCTTCCATCCTGTTCATCCCTCCTCATGTTGTGCCCCTCTTTTTAAAAAAAAATTCTTTCACCCTATGTTACACAAACTACCCATACCACCCTTACTCTGTGACTTGCTGACGTTCATGTTATGATGCCCCTTGACTCAGAAGCTGTAGATATAAACCAGCTGCAGCAGATAATGCGCCTGACGGGGACACCCCCAGCCTCCCTCATAAGCAGGATGCCCAGCCATGAGGTGAGACATGTGCCCTCCACCTTCCTAAGTGACTCTTACCCCCAGGTGGAATCGTGGCTGAACAGCAACCATCCATCAACCTGTAAAGCCACATTCCCGTTTAGACAGATATCATTAGGACGCAGTCCTTTTCTGCATACCAGCCTCTGCTCTCACTCCTCTTTTTCTCAGTTTCCTCTCTGACTCACCGTGCTTGTCACAGTAAGGCCTCCCAAGTGCTTTGCGTGTGCAACCAGTGTATTCTGATCTTGGTCACGTGTTTTAATTATAAAAAATTTAAGCACAATATTTATTAATATGTCTGATTTATGTTTTAATTCAATTGCTGGAAACATTGAAGACTGTACAGTATGTTTCTATTTTGGTTAAGTCAGAATATCAATGTGTGATTTTCAACTATAGCATTATTAGGGCTTTTAACTACTCATTTTCTTTCAAAGCTTTCACAGTTCTGTTCATTGATTCTCACAGGCAAGGAACTACATTAATTCACTTCCCCACATGCCCAAGAGGAACTTTGCTGATGTGTTCATTGGTGCCAACCCTCTTGGTAAGCTCCTTTCTCACCTCAAAGCTCTCACTGCAGCAGCTCCTGGCTCACCAAGTCCCTCTAGTGGTCTCAAACACTTTTTGTGGAGGTTATTATCAATTATTCTACATGTGAAAAAAACAGTATGTAAGTTTATAACAATGAAATTCCACAGTTGTGACATGTGTCAATGCACATTAGGGCAGCTTAATTCATTTGCTTTGTTAAAAAAGGAAAATATGCATTTTGGATCAGGTCCAATTCACACAAACAAACAAAGAGGAGTAAACACAAAGTCACACAGGCTACCAGATAACTCACTGATGGGACAGCGTTTCTTGTCATCATGCACCATAACCTGTATGGGGAAATCAAATTCAGATGACTCATAGTAACTTGTACAACAGTTTTTAATGGACTTTGCAAACGACCATGATGAGGACACTAATACAACACTGTTCATTTGTTGTTTCATAAGTTGGGGAAAATCTGTGCACCCACCTAATGGGGGGTGATTAAACCAAAGTAAACTACTCACAAACTTGTAAATTTGGTCTTTATTTCCTTCCCTTTTTAAGCTTTGTTTTGACCTTTTTCATGCTCACCATTGTTCTTGTAATTGTTTCTGTGTTAAGCGGTGGACTTGCTGGAGAGAATGCTTGTGTTGGACACAGATAAGCGAATCACAGCGACAGAAGCACTTAGCCATCCGTACTTTGCTCAGTACCACGATCCAGACGACGAACCTGAAGCAGAGCCTTATGACCAGAGCTTTGAAAGTCGTGAGCTGGAAATTAAGGAATGGAAGAGTAAGTTGGCACATGGTGGACTTGGATAGATAATTTTTACATTTATTTCTTCACTATATTGGTAAATAATTTCCACAAATCCTGATTTATTTTTCTCAGAATTAACTTACGAGGAGGTACTCAGCTTTGTGCCACCGTCGTTTGATGGAGACGAAATGGAATCCTGAGGAAGAGGAGGCACTGTTTCTTTATGGACTATCAGTCTCATGTGACTATCCACCACTCTCCTCACACAGATGCACAACCCTGACATTCAAGTGCCTGCCGTCATTCATCTCTGGGAGACGCTGCGATATCAGATAAAACTCTAGATCGTGTTCATCCTGCCCTCACTTTGCTGTTTTTCTTCTTTTGTTTACCTTTCATCCTAGTGTGAAGAGGCAGAGATGAATTCTCCATATAATTTGAGTCAGTTTTTGTCCTCTACACAATGTGATATATTGTGCCCCCTCATTGATGCACAACTAGAAATTACATGTTTTTTTTTTTTTTTTGCATAGCCCTTCTTCTAAGCAGTAATTGATACTGTAGGAAAAGGCTAATGTTATGATGTCAAAAGTTTTTCCACAGTTTTTTTTCCACAAATTAAATTGCGTTTAGTTTCCATCAATGCATAAAACTGGAAATAAGAACAACAAACTGTATTTGTACAGAAATACATCTGACAAAATATCTGCTGTTGAGACACACCACAGCAGGCCCCTTTGACAGTATGAGTTTTATCCCTATAGTCAATAAAATAGCATATAATTATAATAATGCATAATAGCATATAAAAATTTATTACCATTGTGTACAGAGTAGGTTAAAACGTAAACATTTCATCTGTAAAAGTAAAATTCAAGGCTTTAAATTTCTAAAAGCTGAATTTTAAAGTTTATAGGGCCCAATTTTGAACATTAGAAGTTTGGAAAGAATGACATATGTAAACCGTTAAAGATTTTGTTTCATTTCTACTATTTCCCTCCATGTCAATTCTTTCAGCACTTGTGTTGTTGTTTGAATGTTTAGACAATGTTTTAGACGATAGTTACCAACAGGACCACTTCAGCATGACAAAGCCAGAATAGGCTTAGTAGTGTATTGAAATTTGATGTTTTCCATCACATCAACTGACAATGTAATTTAATCATATTGCATTTATAAAACACAGTACTCTTAATGTTTATTGAATGTTGGGGGCAGAAGTTGGCCCTGTATTTATGATCTTTTGTTATGTTATTTGTATATTGATGTAAAAGATAATATTATTTGTCAGAATTTAAGGTTCTTTTTTATTATTTATGAACAGCTTACTGTATCATAAACCAAATGTATCAACAGCATCAACATCAATAATTTCATGTCAGTTGAGCCATGGTGACTGCAGTTACAGGTTGTGTATCCGAGCCAGCAATGTTATTCACTTGTAGTGTGCAACAAAAATCAGTTTAACTTTATCATGTAAACTCTGCTCATCTTGCAGATGTTTCTCATGAGTTTTGGGTTTTAACAGTTCATAAAAATCTGTGTATCTTATTGTGTTTCCTGAGGTACTGCGTTCCAAAATGATTAAATTTTCAAAGAAAATTGCAAAAGAAATTATTAAGTAAGAAAATTAAGTATTACAACTCGGTCAACCTTAACAGTGACCACCACTGTGTACTCCCCATTCTCAGTGTGAAATAATTTATTTAGAAAGTGTTGTGTGGACCATTTTTGAAAACAAGAAAAAAAAGATACCCCACCATTGTTCATATGTGACATACAAGCTATATGCGCTCTGTTTATTGTTTCAACCAAACAATATCAGTATCTTCACAGTTTAATTTGCAACTGCTTTTGCGTAGCTGTTTTCATCTAGTCCCTTTTCTAATGTATTATTTTATTCTTTTGTTTGTTAAATCAAAATTTGATGGTATTTTGTAAGATTGATTGTTTTTATGAGCAATGCTAGAACCATATTTGTTATTCATTTGAATAATTTTGTAGGGTACGTTTGTGGAAAAGAGTGTACGTTTACTCACTGGATGCTGAGGGGCAATGCTGAAGCCTCATACTTGTATTTTTAAAAAAAATTTCATTGATTAGATAGAATATTTATCTTATCCATATCTCAGTGTCGGCAGTTAATTTTGTTATTGGTTATGCTTTCTTTGCCTGAGATGTGTTTATGTATTTTTACGATATTCTTTATCACATGTACAAGACAGCAGGCCACACCACTTGTAAATACCACCATTAGAAAATAAAGACTACTATTTTTCAAACCTGTAAGAATGTATCGTGCACTGTTTTGATTTGGCTGTCAGTATGCCACCACTGGATGGCAGCATAGCACAAATTGAAGGAAAACTGTAGGCAGGTGCATAGGTGAGGTTGAACAGAAAAAAAACTACCCTCATTTATCTATTTCACTTTTGTAATTTAATTGGCCAAATCAGTCTCTATATGCTTTATAGACTAAATGAAAAGCCACACTGGCTGAGTTCTGATTCCTGTTGTTAACAACACACTAGTACAAATGTATTACTACCAATTAGGCAGCCGTTAGTTGGAAGTGCAAGGGTAGGTAAATAAATGAAGAAAACTGATAGACCTATTTCACATATAATGTTCCTGGTATCCCTGAGTCGGTTTGTGTTAGGCACATGTCATGTGTTGATGGTTCGATGTCTAACCAATTAATGCACATGTATCTTTTTTTGTTTGACAGAGCATTAGATACTGGAGATCAAATGATTGGACTCTTGGCTTGTCTGAAAGACATATACAAGATTTAGATGGAGCTTTAACTTGCATTACAACCTCTGTAACAGCTGTGTGGGTAAAGATCTCAAAAAGAATCTCCAAGGTTGAAATAACACCACAGTAAATCTGGGCTGACGCCCCATGAGTTTCTCAGCACCAATTCAACAGATGAGTTGCATTCTTAGAAATATTCTATTTATGCTTAACTGTATATTGTGCTCATGGTTCACTCTTCCCAATAGATTAGTGTTTAGAGGATGGATCCACACACACATATAAATACATCTATTCCACATTGTCAGTTGCACAGGACTGGATGCTGGGTTTCACATGAACGTGAATGACACACACAGCACACTCCACAGATGCAGTCTGACCATGAGAACTGTTCAACTCTGTCTTAGCAAGTCAGTGTCTCACATCCCTGCTGCTCTGCATCTTCAAAGCAGCAGAAGAGAAAGGGGCTCTATCCTTGGTTAATAATTCTGTGTATTTCCCCCAAAGGTACCTCACACCTACCCTCAGCAGCCGACCCTCGCTACACACTCCGCCCCCTACACTTCATCCCACTCCATTGGGTTGTTCAATTTCCCGCATTTTAGAGTTTGGAAATTTCCGATTGGCCGTAAACGCAGCTCATCCTTTGACTGGTAACCAACATGGAAAGAAAAGGTAACGTTGCTAACTAAACCAAGACGCTTCTCGCTCCCAGCATGTGTAACACACACGGGTGTTTCTTCCTGAAGTTCATTTGAGCTGCTTATCGGCCGAAAGACTGTAAGCAGAGATGTTATAAGGAGTCAGGAAACAGTGGAGGAAAAGTAAAAGTGGACCATGTGTACGAGTGCTGACTGGAAGCTAGCTGTAGCCGTGAGACTAGCATCTGCTCGGGGAAAAAATACGCGCCCAAATGTCTTTCCAGACGATTATAAGAAGTAAAACACGTTGTCCCTGAAGTACAAACTGGTTTTCCGGGTCTAAAGGTGATGTGGAGGCACAATGTATGATACTGGCAGCAGAAAGCACCACGTTACAGTTAGCAGCTAACTTAGAGAGGCTCTTATTCTGTAGGGGCAACATACCGCCGAGGCCGGTTCACTTCAATATTCACACCACAACTCCCAGAGCTGCTAGCACGACATTCATTTGTTTGTTTAACACCTGCAGCTCGGGACACGTCACCTACCCTTTATTTCAATTAACGAAATGCCCATAAGGTGTGACAGGTTTTAAATGTTTCTCTCTGCTCATCAGTGCTCGCCATTCAGGCAAGGAAGAAGAGGACAAAGCCCAGAAAAGCCGGCAAAAAGTACGTATAAAAGCTCATTGCACTTTACTCTCACCACAATAACAACCAGGAGGGACACTGGTGAAACTGGCCAGCTTACATATTGTCTCAAAATCCCTGATTGGTCATCATCATCAAGGCAAAAGGAAACGATGAGCCATCGTGTTCTCCCACCTAACAGCTGTCTGTGTGTGTCAAGACAAATGCTTTATTAGGTGCAACATATAAGTGTTGTGTGCTTCGTTTTTATAAAAGGGGATGATGCAAATAACAACACAAGTGTTTGAAAGGAAAGTGACTTTGGACATGATGAATCCACAGTGAGTCTCTAAAGTGGACCGGAGCTCAGACTTAAAAGGGAATGTGTTGGGGATTAAATATGTGATGTCCATAAACTTAACGATAGTATTTAATTCTGACTTCTCAGACCAGACACTGATTTTACGGGTCTGTCTGGTAATTAAATTGGAAAAGTTGATATAACTGGCAAACTGACCTCACAAACCTTCAGATATGATGGGAAGCTAGATAGATGAGTAACAATTTACCTACTTTAATTACCACTTGAGAAAATTCAAATTGTCCAGCAGCTCACTAACATCTGTATTTTACGGCTGAGGCGTTAAACAGTTTGATAGTAGTGGGGGAAAAAAGATGTTTTGAACCCTTGAGTCCGGCCACGGAGTGAGATGAGAGTAGAGTTGCTGCTGTAGATGGGTCAGGGTTAAATTGCAGTAGTGGTTGATATTGTCAAAGGAGTCCTGTCATGTGACAGAACATCTGTCTCTCTGCAACAGTCCAGAGTGCAGACTCCTGCCAAACACAGCCCCATATTTTTTAACCAGCTTGTTTAGTCTCCATCTGTTCTACTGCTGCCCCAGTATTAATGCTGCCATTTCAGAATTAATTTGGAAATGATCATCTGTTTCTGAATCCTACAAAAAGCCAAGAATGGGTGTGCTGCATTGCGTGCTAAGTCCTATTTGCCAAGGCCAGGATGTGTTGTTTACCTGACTGGTAAGGCTGAACAAATAAATAATCACAAACCACTGCAAAAACTACTCATTGGAAATGGTGGTGCCACAATAGAAACGTTCAAGAAACTCAACATGTTGTCTGGCTGTGCACATCTGACAGGGCTGCACACCATTTTCTCCTGTTCTGTGTCCAACAACTTTTAAAACCAAAATATTGGTTTGCATTGACACCACAGGTGTGGTGTGCCATGCGGCACATTAACTGGCTTACTTGGATTATCATATTCTTATGGTTGTGGAAAGCCAAAATTGAATTTGCTTAATAGTCCAAGCCGACCAGCAATGTCAATTACGTGAAATGTGCTGGACTGTGCTAAAAAATTTCTGGAAATATCAGAAATTTGCAAATAAATGTAAATAAATTATAAATGTATACATTTAAAAGGAATCCAGACAATCAAACAAATTTCTGCTGCACCAGTCACTGTAGCATTAATCTGCTCTGCTGCCACTAAACTGTCACCAGCCACATAAAGCTAGTGTCACTTTTGAAAGTTTTCACCTCACAATCCATTTCTCCTCAAAGGAATTGCTCACAATCAGTTTATTGTTTAAATTTAGCTTTGTCACTCATTCATTCATTATTAATGAGCTGTTAAATTTGATCTCAGTATTGATAAAACGCATCATATTTTCATCCTTTGACATCCTTTGTCAGCATTTTCTGAAGTAAACTTTCACAGCTGCAGTTTCCCCTGCTTATTTTTTGCACAGCCATTTAAAGGATTTAATTATATTAATATAATAATTTTTGTCATCATTTGACTCAATTTTGTTCTTTCCTGTTGTCTAAGTGTATTTGTATTACAGTTGACATGCTTTGAGGATGTTAGTATGGATTCAATAAGTGGTTAATCACACTTGCATATAAGTTTTAACATGAGTTATTTGCCCAAAATGAAAATTTTCTGAAACAGTATAATCTAAAATCTAAAATTTTACAAAGTTAAGTACAGCAAGAGCGACGCTGTGCATTGTACATCAATTCAACCATCAGTGACCTCCAGGCAATTGTTGAGCATCCAAGCTGAAGTCAAGTCCTCCACTCTCTCTCCTTCTTACACTTGCACCCATCAAGCTTCTTCCCTCCCACTCTCATGTGTCAGTTGCTCTGTTGTGGCTGATGTGCAGAGAGGAGGCAGCAGCCACTGTTCATTTGAGGAGCCAGGGAGAGCATAGCAGACCTAGTTTCAGGTCACAGCAGTCTTAGCTGAGCTTTGAAGTGCCACTCGCCATTGCCAAGTTATCCTCAGTACAGACTCGTAGCATAGCCTCAGCTGTGGGTCATGTGGCTCCTGGACTGGATCTTCTCCATCAATACAGTTGTGGTGAAGCTAGCCAGCGGTCTCACATGCAAGTGAGTAGTGCTGCAGTTCCTTTATTTGTGTTTGAGAGTGATGGCAAGATGAAGGGAGAAAGATTTAAAAGTCATGTCCTGTCATGTCTGTACTGCTTGTTGAATGTGTGTAGATCAGATTCAGGGTTGTAGTGGTTTTGGCGTTTGTGTGCATGTGTATCACATGCCAATTTATAGAGCTTGGCGGACTAATTCATCACTGATTTAATTTTTTATCAAGAAGCAAATTTGACTTCAAGCTACCTGACTCCCTACTATGTGCTTTTCTTTGCATATGCCCAAGTGAGTGAGCGCAGAAGTGATGATGTTCTTGATGGGTCTTTGGGGGGCAAGGTTAGGGGTTCATCGCCCACTCCATTTTTCTCTTGAGCTTTCCAATTAGTTTTTGCATCAAGTCAGACATGAACCCACTTATTTCTTTCACTTTCTGTGCCCACAAATGCAGCTCTAGGAATGCACATGCTGTCAGGAGACTGAATAAGAAAAATCTGCGTTGCAGAGTATTTACCCGCGCAGTATTTACTAGCTCTGTGTTGTGTTTTGTATTTTGCTTTCATTTTCATCCCTCTTCTCTCCCAACCAAAGCTGCAGTTCATTACATAACCTATCAAATCTCTTAGCATCTGCAGTGCTCTCCAGCTCTCTGTCCCTCTATTTCTCTCCCTTGCTCGTTGTCCTTACCCTGCAGGTTAACTGCTATGCTTTATTCCCACCCCATCAGTGCTAGAATTACAGAAAGATGCATGTGTTTGTGTGCTTATTGTGAAGGGGAGATGGAGTTCTTTAGGTAAGGAAAATGTTGGATTTTGAGCTGATAATGCAGACAGGTTTGATGTTGTCAGTGTTAACTGGGAAAACCTGCAGTGGCTTAACTGATGCTGTAGTGTCCCCTGTGTAAGCGAGTGTCTCTCTTTATGATAAGTCATGCTGGCCCGTTTTATATATTAAACTGTGGTCATGGAAATCTCCTTATTCAATTCAATATATTCCGTTCCCTTCGGGAAAAAAAAAACCATACATGGAGACTTGTTTTCGGCAGGTGTATGCGTGCTAAAGAGAACATGCTGCAGCACGCTTACACTTTGTGTGCATTGCACCCTCAGTATGGTTACCTTGTGCTGCTGTTTCATTCTGCTGTCTGTGCACTTTGCATTGATTTTTTTTTTTTTGGGAAGGGGTATGTCTGTGGTGGGGGGGGGGGTGGGGGGTGTAAACTTTTTGGCTTCACTCCATCCAAGAGCTCTTTCTTCCTCTGTGCTCTGTTTATTTTGCACTTGAGTTCTGATAGGAATGGATGGGTGGAAGCAACACAGCCAAGAGAAACGAGGACACACTGACACACTCTGTCATGTCAGATGTGTGCACAAGAGTTCACTGTCAAGCCATGGTGGTTCTGTATTACATTTCATCCCTCAACAGCAGAATTAGTCAGGCCTTTAGGGAAATGTGGCCTGGACCTCACTTAGACTGCCCATTTATCAGGCAATTTGTGTGCAAGACACATTAGGCAGCAGGTAATAAAAGCTTTTAAGTGGTGTAAAAGTCTTACCAGGTTCCTGAAAGGAGGGACGATGTCAAATAGTCATTTGTGCAAAATGACAAAATGTTCTCTTCTACTATTTCATTCTCAGTCACATTATAAAGACACAATACTTGAACCACGGCTCAGTCTATGATTCTGTGGAAAAGGCAAATGTCTAATTTCAATCCCTAATTTAACTATCTGATTAGTTTTTTGAAAAAAGTCAAAAGCAACCATTCAGTAGGGAAAAATACTTTCCATCTGCAACTGAATAGGCCTTTTCCACAGCATGCATTTTGACTTGTCATTGCAGGAAAAGCATTGGTGTAATGAATGACATCGATGATGGTTCAGTTCTCTAAAGTTTTGCAGTAAGTCTTTACCATTAGCCAGCATGCAAAATGGTAAAGCCTTGAGACTGGCCCATTAAAAATTGAATTGAGCTGTTATTTGGTGTTGCAATTAAATGCCTGCTATGATAAATGTCTGTTGTGTAAATAACATAAATGTTAATTGTTCAAGAATATGACAGTATATATACAAGACAGTACAATGTCCCCTTCATAGGAGCTCTAAAAGAATCGCAGTAGTAGTATTTATTGAGAAAGGCAGAACGTAGAACAAACTCAAAAATCACATCAACACTTTTCGATTTGCCTTAACTGTTGCAGAACAATATGTGTGTGTGCGTGAGCAGAAGCAAAAGACAAAAAACAGAAAGTAAAGTAAGTAGCCTTAAAAAACTCAAAAATGGCTTTCATGTCATTTTCTGTCAGACATTCACACTGTCATGACCTCCTGATGGCAAAGGCAAGAAGGCTTTCTGGTTTTGAACGTGGCAAGATTGTTGAGCTGCATAAGCAAGGCCTCTCATAACCCATAAGGAGGGGGTGTCTGTGTGTCTGTGTGTGTGCACGTGCGTGCAAATATCTGATCAGGATTGGCTGCATTGAAAATCACAGAGGACAAACATGTTGGCTGAATGTTGAGAGAAGATCAACATGACCACTTAGCTCCACTTTTTAATTGCAGATTGGATTTAACTGTCTCAACACAAAACTATTTGTCATAGAGAAATTCATCTCTTAGATATAATCAGAGTAGAAGTTAAGTGATCAATGAAAAGATAAGGATTGGATTACTAAAGAGAATAAAATAAGTCTTAAGTTCATGCTACTGCGAGAGATCAAAATCCTATCAGAAAGTAATCAAAGGTGTTTCAAGGTAAAACTACATATTTTGGGGCAAAAATAATCTTTTGTTGAATAAATCAGCATATGGTGTAGATGCCATGAGTGAGAGAAGTGGGGAGCGTGGTGGAACACTTGGGAAAAGGCCCCCCTGGTGGTGAAGGGCCCTGAAGCATTGTCAATGTGCAGTTTAATTGGTCTGGGATCACCTGGACATTTCTAAGCAAAACACAATTGTGCAAGTAGTTCTTTAATATGGTATGATTTCTAATCTAATTATTTAATTTATATATCTTTAAAACACGACTGAGGTTGTGAAATACAGTAGCATCAAGGAACTTGCTCTCATAAACATTTTAAGGTAATAACAATGGACGTCCCATCAACACTGTTTCTGTGCAACAAATGTGTGATTGTTAAAATGGCAGGCATACAAGATGGTGATCGTGATGATGATAATGATGGACAGATGACGAGCTGAAAGAGGAATAGTGTTGTTTTGGTCAGATGAGAAGGAGGAGGATGTGGGGGCTGATGTCGTATCTCACCTGCAATGCAGTGCTAGGCTGCATCACCCAATCATGTCCCAGCTGTCAGTGAAGGGGCTGGGCCAAAGGCTGACGACAGCCAAGGAGAGTTCTGGGTCAGAGAGAGAGGGAGTGAATTTGTGAGAGGGAAAAGTGAGCGAGAGTCAGTGAGTGCACAGTGGTGTTCTGTGCTCCAGTGCTCAGCCTGCAGCAGAGATTAAATTCTTCTCTTCTAGCCCTACTTCTCCATCTCTCTGTTATCATCCTTCCCCACTCTGTCCCCCCCTCCTCCTTTCCTCTCCCATCTTCTCACTGTTTACCTTTTCCTATGCAATCTCTGATTTTTAGTTATCAACATTTATCACTCTTGCCTCCTCCACTTTTCACACTCCACCCTTCTTGCTCTTTCTCACATCATCCACACCCCCTCCTTTTTTTTTTTTTTTTTTTTAACTCCTGGCGGATGGAGTGAGAGGGTTACACCTATAAGTTCTATAAAGTCCTCCTTCCTGCATCACGTCCCATGGGCATCCGTGCGTCTTGCAGGTAAGAGCATGATGTGTGTGGGAAGGCGTGACAGCCATAGACAGCTGGAGGTTATCTTCAGAGGGTTAGTCCAGGTGTCATGAGTTTTGCAGATGTCCTTGAATTCTCCTAGTTGTTGCCCATGATCTAGTGTGGCGATCAGAGGGCATTGAACTCTCTCTTTTTACTGCAGCCAGAGGACAAAACATGCATGCACGATCTCAAAAAGCAACATCATCGGCTATGTTTTGGCATTCAATGTAGAAATCTTAGTGGGTTCAAGATAATTAATGTCATGCATATTTGCAAAATATTTATTTTCCTTTCAGTTAGACATTTGTCCCTCTAACTGCCACCAATCTCTCTCCTCATTTTATTTCTTTCTCTCCAGTCACTCAATATTGTGTTCATTATGGCAGCTGTATCTGAGAATGGTTGTCCTGGGATGGAAGGCCCTTCTGTTAGCAGGCACAACGTTTTTTTTTTGTTTTTGTTTTTTTTTTCATTCCTAGTTATCAAGAAATGTGGAAATTTGTGTAATATCAGTGATTGAAGTAATTCTACTCTTCTTTTGGTTCTCAATATTTGTCAGTTAAAAGTTTCAAATATTCTATTCATATTAATTTCAACTAGTTCTGCACCATCACCAGGTGGAAGTTCTTATAGATGGGAAGAGTCTGTGCATAGAAGTTACCCTTCCTTTTGTTCTGTAAGGTAAAAACATCATATTTTATATATTTGCAATTGAGCCAGTGTGAGTGGTTTTTCTCCTCACCTTATTTATTTTTTTTACTGATTTCATATCCAAATATGTAATTGACAAAATAACAGCCACACTGTTAATTATGGTTATCATCCCTCTAAAACTTGAATGTGTTAAGCATTTGAGATTCAGCAGGCAGGATGGTGACTGGAGAAACGTCTTTGAGGCTTTGGGGATGAGGCATTAAAAGAGATTAATGCAGATGGTGTTCTGTTTAAATGTTTTTCTTCAAGTAAAATTGTATTGCTTTTTGCCTTTTCCACAGCCTGTGTGGGCTGTCCAAGCCACAGTTACTGTCAAACCTAGAGAAAAACTGGAGGCAGCACATTCACTCTGAACAATAGTTAATGACGACATGAGATATAGCTTTAAAACGTATAATCATAATTCAGTTTTGATGTCTACTCACCTAAATGCTGTTGCCACACAGTGAGGTTGAGAAAAGTCTGAGCTCATATAGCAAAATTACTGCCCACTCCAGTGACACCCTTTGAAGATTTAAAAGAAAATTATCATGGCAGATGGGCGTAAATGTAGAAGCTTTATAACAGAATGAATAATAATGAAAATATTTTTGTCTCAGCCTTTTCTCTTAGGAGGATGCCTCCTACATTCATAGACCAGATATATCAGCTGGCAGATATCATGGGAAAATCTGTATTTAGTTTCAACTTGTTTGAATTTCCTTGCTGCATATCATCTAGTTTTTTTCCTCTCATATGCTGATATTGGTTTCTGCAGCAATAATACTGTGTGAGTCAGAGACTAATCGAGAAAAAAATAAGTCCCTGAATTTGATGATAACTTGAAAACACCCAGCCTGTTGTTGTCATGGGAAGCAGCACGCCTCTGATTTCAGCTCGACATCAAGAAACAGCAACAAACATCTGCGTTAATCAGGTAGCTAAATATGAAACAGCTTTCTCAGCATGGCTTTGCTAAGATACAGCCAAAATAATCCCTCCGGTTAGCTAGGCATGCTAATCCTAATGATTTAAGCACTGGTTGCAAGCACATCAAAGCAATCAAACTCATTTCATTTGCCTCCACCACAAAATTCGAATGATAAAAGCCACGATTGTTCCCAGAAAAAAAAAAATTCTGTGACAGTTTGAGGGAAGGTCAGGTGCTTAGACCCACTCATAGCACACAACTTCTTGCTTTAATCCTTTTCAGCACCATCATCAGTGTTTTCTGTTTACCTCAACAGAGTAAGCTGAAAAATCAGGTCTGAGTGTGCAGCACACAGAACCCATGTGCTTTGCATGCACAACCACTGTGCGTCTTTTTCAGGCATGAGTTGGTCTCAGGAAAAACTGTGTTGTTGGTGAGGGAAACATCTGTCTGCACTGCATGGAGAAGGAACATTTCTTTCTGGAAGCTCTGATCTTCGCTGTGCACTATGATTGTCTCTATGCAGCAATGTTGTCATTTTTTTATTTTGAATTGATAGTTCATTTGACAAGCTAAAATGACATTATCTGTTATTACAAAAAAAAAAACAAGACAACAAATTGATGTTTTGTTTAGTTTTTTTTATTTATAGGTACAACTTTTTTGTATGTATAAGGGACAAGGTTTGTTCTCCCCCAAAGCAATGTCCCCTCAAAAGTTTACATTATTACACCATTTCTATTTTTTATTTTTAAGCATGTGATCCTTTGTTTTGTGGTCATTTAACAATATAATGGGCTGACTAGCCAACAGTTTCTATATATACATAATTAAATACCGTATGTGCTTTTCATGGAAACAAACATGGTGTCTTGTAACTCTTGATATCTTGATTTAATTGATTTTAATATTTGATTCCACCATGTTCAGATTTACACAAAACCTACTCATTTAAACACTGGAATCAACGTCAGTTATTCAACAATACAGTAAATGTTTAATCACCATAAGTCCTGCTTGAAGGTGCTTCCTTTTTTGGTTTAGTTGTGATTCTCCAGCCTTAGTGGGTGGTTACGAAGAAAAATGTTTCACTTGTCTCTTTCCTCTTGTAGCCATTGAGTGCCACCATTGGCCTGTGGGTAATATCCTCCTCTCTTGTCAGTTTATACATTTTATCTCTCTCTTATGATCCATGTCTTTCTGTTTCCTGTTCCTGCTCCACAGACCAGAGCCTCATGGCCGTGGAGGCGGCTCCCAGCCAGGTCAGGCAGACTCTCCCCTCCCAGAGCAGGATGAAGAGATTCTGGGCTCTGATGATGATGAGCAGGAGGACCCAAATGACTACTGCAGGGGTAGGACTGCTCACTCTGGTCCACTCTTCAGATACACATGCACTTGTATATATCTAATAAACTAGATTTATCGTTTAACTTCATTGGTATAGGTTAGAACAAGGATTCCCAATCACTGTGCTGTGAAGGTGTGCCATTGAAGATTATCCAATTTCACATGATCAGGTTGGTACTGCATGCTTTATATGTACTCTAAGGCTTAGAGTACAGAGTGAAATTGGATAATCTTCCATGGCACACCTATGTGCTGCGGCACAGCGGTTGGGAATCACTGGATTAGGGGTCAGTATGCTAAGTCACAGTTCAGTATGTACCTCTGTTTTGAAACAACACTTTGGCACATTTCCAGTACAGAAAATAGATGGGGAAAAAAACCTAAAAAACACAATGTGATCTTGTTTGGAATTTATTGTCAAATTGAAAACATAAAACATTGAAAATATTAAACATAAAACAATTGCCTGAACAAAGGATGATTCATTTTAAATAAAAACATACCTGGCTCTAGGTAGGGAGAGAAAAACAAGAAATAAATATCAATTAAAGTGACATTAACTAAAATTTGTGTGGATAGCTGAAGCTCAGTGAGGCTGGTCTGTGCTACATAATAAACGAGGTTACTACGATCGCTCACCTGGAGGAAATGAGGAAGGGAGAGTAGTTCCTCTTTGCATTAGCGTGGTAATATTTTCGGTATGCTTGGGACATGTACTGTTACACCCCCTAATATTGAATATTGTTTTCATGTATTCCTGTATGGGATAATGGTTTCTTGAATTATCGTGTTGATCCCAGCTTGATATCAATGCATATATACAATGAGAATTTAAAATGAAGTTGTGTTGTCTGCATGCACACATGTACTCTCCAGGTGGATATCACCATGTGAAAATTGGAGATCTGTTCAACGGGAGATACCATGTGATCCGTAAGCTGGGCTGGGGACACTTCTCTACTGTGTGGCTGGCCTGGGACATTCAGTGAGTTGGCTCTACACCCTGACTTTGTGAAACTGAGACGGTCACATACAGCTAAGCAGAGGTCTTGAGTGAAGTGTGCTTTCATAATCACGTAATACTCTAAAATAGTGTTGGCTTGTCAAGCTGTAGAAGACATATACTGAGTGTATGAGTTGTATGACTTGGTATGATAGTTTACCACAAAGGTCTAGTACACTTTTTAGGTCAGTTATACATTTGCACATCATTGGAAGCTTAATATATGCAAATCCTGCAAGGTAATTTGTCATAATGAAACAATTTTGTGCATGTTTTTCAGGGAGAAACGCTTCGTTGCCATGAAAGTTGTCAAAAGTGCTGAGCATTATACTGAGACAGCTCTGGATGAGATCAAGCTTCTAAAATCTGTAAGGCACACAGTTACTGTATCATGTCATATTTATCTTCACCCTGGCTCACTTATATATATATATATATATATATATATGTGTGTGTGTGTGTGTGTGTGTGTGTGTGTGCGTGTGTGTGTGTGTGTGTGTGTGTAATATATGTATGTATGTATATTTTTCTACAGGTGAGAAACACAGACCCCAGTGACCCCAGCAGGGAAAAAGTGGTGCAGCTTCTTGATGACTTCAAAATTTCTGGCATGAATGGCACACGTATCCTCCTGGGGGATCTTGTTTGGCAACAACCCCTATGTGTTTTTTTTTTTTTTTTGTTTGTTTGTTTTTTTTAAACAGAGACAACAAAATTTACTATGACTAATATGGACCTTGATACACTGTTATTATATTTTTTGTTTATAAACTGCATTTTTCCTACATCTAATCAGTCAAACTTAATATAATTGTAATATATAATAATAGTTGTATTACAATATTAATTATATTACTGTCCACTTTTGAGCACTTACACAAGACATTGGTTTATAAAACCTGCCAAGTGACCATTTTATAGTGTTATGTACGTTATAGCATATACAAACTTGATCAAAATGGTGCATACTGACTAGTTTTACAACAGCGCCTGCTGGTTTTCTAGCTATCCTTCTGTGAAGGAAGGGAACAGCCGGAACTTATTACTCATCGTCTCTTCATTTTCTCTTCCCTGCTGCTGCTCTGGCAGTTTGATGACTTGGACTCTTTCCAGACCAAATAGCTACTTTAATGTTATACATACAATGTTAATATTTCAGGGCCTTGTGTAATATATTAATTTAGTTCATCCCTGTTACTTAAAAGGCCACATTTGTCTGCCCATTTTCAAAGATAAAAGGTCTCAGGCAGAATTCTACACATAATTACTGATTTGAAGTGCAAACATTAATGGTAGGGTGCTAGGCAGATAGTGCCAATCATCTGGCAGTTAAAATTCTTTTTATACAGCCCCAGATTCATGCTTTGTCCTTCTATTCCTTGTTCACAGATGTTCATCTGACACTGGACGAGTTCCACACTTTGGCCTCTCTTTTAAGTGTCGCAGTCTCTGATGCAGTGATAGTCTCTCCATCCAGTATACAGCTGCGTATTTGGGCAGCATGCCCAGGCATCCTCTAGAAACTGAACTTGATTGTTGTAGAGTGTAGAAAGCATGTTGACATAGCCTCAATGGTCATGGAGCTCAAAGGTTGTGCCTGGACACAGTATGGACAATATTCAGCGTCTATAAAAACCTGAGTCATTGAGTCTTTATAGACTCAATGTAAGAGAATGTGAACTATTTGGCCCCAGGTGAAGAAAATGTGTTTTTTGTGTGCATGATGAATTATACTGGATTGTGTCAAGCTAGGGTAGGATAAACTCCGAGTTGTTGAATTGTATCCTTGACTATGCATCTCTTCAGATGTTTGCATGGTGTTTGAGGTGTTGGGATATCACCTACTGAAATGGATCATCAAATCAAATTATCAAGGCCTGCCCCTGCCCTGTGTCAAAAGTATTATACACCAGGTAGTACACTGTAACACTAGTGGTCTATTGCTTATTTTTTCCTTTTGTGGGAATTATATGATTTCATATTTTGGTTTGGATGCTCAGTCAATCTCTGGACGGTACTATTAGAACACTGGTCTGACCAGAGAAGAGTAGGAATACAGGTGTGAGACACATGAATGAAGTATTTATTCTACACAGTTTTAAGATGACAATGTGTCTGTGCTGTACTGCAGGTGCTGCAGGGATTAGACTACCTGCACACCAGGTGTAAGATCATCCACACTGACATCAAACCAGAGAATATTCTGCTGACTGTCAATGAGCCCTACATCAAGAAAATGGCAGCAGAAGCTACACAGTGGCAGAAGACCGGCATTGCACCTCCCTCGGGTTCTGCAGGTCACAACTTTTCCTCTCCTAAGCTCTCCACAGACTTATCCCACAGATATGATGTTCAAACCACAACTTCTATGGTTTGATCTGCATGATGCTGACTACCAAGGTTTACTGTGTGGATTTTTCAGTAGTACTAGTGCATTTTAGTCATTAATGTGTTGCTCATGTGTTAGTTCGGTGCAAATGTGAGTTATCATCAGATGTATGGATTTTACAAAATGTGACACAATTTAAATAGATTCTATTAATTAATTGGAATTGATTCCACAACTGCATTTCAAGAGCCACACTGAAATAAGATCATTTTTGACCAGTGTGTGTGTGTGGTGCAAGCATTGAGAAACACAAGAGTTTTACCTTAAGAGTGTAGAAGTGTCATGTGTATAAGTTGCCACTTGGTCAGAGGACTCCTGCAAGGCAAAGCGTTGCTGCAAAGGCAGTCTATTAGTACAGGTTGTTGAGCATAAACACAGCAGCCTGAACTGAATACTAATTGTTGAATAGCAAATAATATGCCGCACATGTTGTTCACCAATGTACCCCATATGATTTTTGTTTCCTCTGTCCTACAGTGAGTACAGCTCCTCCACCTAAACCCGTAAGTTATGTTTTTAAACTAGACTAAATTATTAGACAAATTATTTGGGTACGGTCAACCTGCAAACTCTCCTCCTGTCCAGATGGCCAAAATGTCCAAGAACAAAAAGAAGAAGATGAAGAAGAAGCAAAAGAAGCAGGCAGAGCTGCTAGAGAAGAGGATTCAGGAGATGGAGGGAGGAGCAACACCTGACGGAGGTGAAGAGGAAGATGACGAAGAGACAACAACGGAAACCACTGAAGATACAACTTCTTCTGCCACCCTGTCCATGTCTGCCACACTGCAAGACATTGCTATCCACGCTATCACAGGTAAACATTTAGATCATTGTCTGCATTCAGTTAGAGGACAGTGGCCAACTCTTTCAGCATGTTTTTTTGTATGTTTTGTTTTCTTTACATCAAAAGTGGCGTCAATTAAACAAATAATCTGCACTCCTTTCTGTCACAGAGACAACTCCTGATGAGCAGTTTCAGCAGATGGCAGAAGTAAATGAGCAAAGGCAGGATGCAGCTGAAGAGGAAAATGGAATGGAAGTAAATTACAACGGCCACACTCCCACACTGGATGGCGAGGCTGAGCTGGAGAGCCAGGTACATGGGACCAAGCAGTCAAAAGAGGAGCAGGAGGATCAACAGAATGCCAACGAACAAGAAAACCACACAGAAGCCAATGACGCATTAAGTGACAAAGAAGAGCATCAAACCTGTAATGGTTCAGCTGGGGAACCAGATACCAAACAGCAGCAGCCTGCCGTCATCAGCCCAGACTCTGTCCCTGTAGAGCTAAAGGAGGGTGCAAGGGAGGAGAAGAAGGAGGAGATGGATACTCAAGGAGATGCCAAAAAAGCAGAAGAAGAGGACAACAGTCAGAATGGTTGGTTAAGCTTTGTTTCTGTTTGTAGATGTAGTATATGACTTCATACTGACAGATTTGTATAAATTATTATTGAAGTCCATAAGGATACTTTCTTATTACCTAAAATGCTCAGTAACTGCTTATAGTTTTGTTCATTCATTCATCTTCTGCTGCTTATCTGTTTCTGGGTCACGGGGGTGCTGGAGCCCAGCTCACATTTGGTGAGGGTGGGGTCTGCCAGTCCATCACAGGGCCAACACACAAGAGACAGACAACCACTCATACTCTCACTCAGACCTATAGACAATTTAGAGTACAAATTAACCCAAACATGATATCTTTGGAATGTGGGAGGAAACATGCAAACTCCACACAGAAATGCCCCTGGCTGGGAACCGAACCCGCGACCTTGATGTTGGGCAACAGCCTGTGGTTAACTATGCTGCTGTGATACCATATTGTTTTCTATATAACATCTATATTTTTAAGGACCCGTTACTACATTAAACAGCACAAAGGTACTGAGGAACAGTCAGAATTTATTTTAATGGGAACTTTAATGCAACCTGCATGGCAGCAAGGAAAGTATTTTTTTTTGTCTGCCGTGTCTAATTCTTATTTTTGCCCTTTTTCTTTTTGTCTCCCTCCTTTGTCCCTCTCTGCTCTCCTCTCTTTAACAGGAGCAGCAGGCAATATGTTAGTAAACCCCCTGGAGCCTCTCAATGCTGACAAGCTACAGGTTAAAATTGCTGATCTTGGCAATGCCTGCTGGGTGGTGAGTGAAAATATATGAGCACTTTTTTGTATTGAACGAAAGACCCTTTTTGGATTCTGTAGAGTTTCCCCTTGCTTTAAATTGGATTCTTTCTGCTCAGTTTCTCTCTTGTTTTTACAGCATAAACATTTTACAGACGACATTCAGACAAGGCAGTATCGTTCTCTTGAGGTGCTGATTGGAGCTGGCTACAGCACCCCAGCAGACATATGGAGCACAGCCTGCATGGTAAAACAGACACTAAAAATAAAACTAACTGTAACATATTCCAACTCTTTTAGTCAAGTTCAGCTTTGCTCAAGAGAAGATTTTTTCTATTCTTTTGGAACTATTGGTGAATTGGGAGATGGGAAACACTCCTTAAAATAAAAGCACAAGACACTTTGACTTTGACAGCTACTTGCATTGACTTATTTTGTGCATGTGTGTGGGTGAGTGTGCATACATGGACACACATTTTCCTATTTTGTTTTTCTTCAGGCCTTTGAACTTGCTACTGGAGACTATCTGTTTGAACCGCACTCTGGTGAAGAATACTCCAGAGATGAAGGTAATTATCTGCTTTCCAAAAGATGCCTGTAGCCAAAATGTTTATCAGGGTTCAATTTGAAATTAATTACAGTGCGGACGGGCAAATTTAATATGAATGCTAGATTGATCTGATGAAACCCACAGTGAGAAGTCCAACCTTTTGTGACAATGGTGACTATTTACTCGGTCCATTAATGTTTGTTTCTCCGGATCCTTGTAGACCACATAGCTCTGATCATCGAACTGCTAGGTAAAGTTCCTCGAAAGCTGATCTTGGCAGGCAAATACTCCAAGGAGTTTTTCACCAAGAAAGGTAAAAGCACCTGCCTTGCCACCAGCTGCCTGCCTTAGCTAAATCCAGCACATCTTTAAAACATGCTCTAATATTTGTTGCAAATGCTGCTAACTCAAACACAGGGCCTGAAGGCTCAAGGGAGCAGCCATCTGCTCAGATTGAGGGCAGAACTTGGAAAAAAAATATTCATTGCCACAATTACGAGTTCACAGTAATGATGCAGCGGATTTACACTCTTAAAAATTTCTTTTTTTTTTTTTGGTCCATATAAATATACCTCCAATTGTGGCATTGCGGCTATGATAATGATCAAGATTTTCTCACAGGTGACCTGCGACACATCACCAAGCTGAAACCATGGGGTCTGTTTGACGTCTTGGTCGAAAAGTATGAGTGGTCCAAAGAGGAGGCCCACTCCTTCAGCAGCTTCCTCCTGCCCATGCTGGACCTGGTGCCTGAAAGGAGGGCCACAGCAGCCCAGTGCCTCTCCCATCCATGGCTTGCATCCTAAAGACCACTCTTGCACACTGCCATCTTTATGTTGTGAAAGCGTTTGAAGGTTTGAAGTTACTGAGGTTAAAATCATCCAATAAAAAACACACACATTCATGTCTGCAACAGCCTGAAACTGCATTGTGCCTGCATCTTGCTGTCCTGGCTCCCTGAGGCTGCCTACACACACCTGCAAACATCTAAACAATGGAAAGAGACTTCAGCTGAGTCTTTGTCTTGTTATGGATTACACTGGTTACAGAAGGAACTCACGGTGTTCTGCCTATATTCCTGGCTCTCTTTTAACTTGCTGCATTGTGCTTACCAACTTTCCTTTCTCTTTTCTCCTGAATACTGCTCTTTTTCTGCACCACGTTACTCTGTATACTTTTATCAAAAGGTAATGGTCTTTGAAAATTGAACTTGAATAAAAATGCAGAAGGCAGGGTGTTAACAAATACTGCCGTCAAAATCACGTTATCATTTAAATAACTGACTACCCAAATCCAGTCGTTTGCCAGTAATTATAGTATCAGTGCCAACATTTGCCTTTGGCCGTTAACTATGTGCAAAGTGAATAGAATTAATAACTGTGTAATGCTAACAGGCATGAAGGTTGCCTTTTGCTGAAAACCTTTATGCATGTGTACACAAACAGCAGTTCAGGATGAGGATGCATTTGCACATGCAATGTAATCAGAAAAACAACGTCTCTGACTTCATGCTTGACTTGGGGAAAGACAACCTGCCAAATCCTGTTTCATAACTCGATTTTCTCCATATACCGTGGTCAGTTTTAACAGTCCGACCGTGAATTCACATCCGTGTACAGCACATGGCACCAAAGAGTTGGCCTTTAATCTTACCCTCTGCAGCATTAGCTTGGCACAGTTTCTGGAGCAGACTCAACTGTGAAGACTGACGGCAGAAACTATGAGGTTTGAGCTGGATTTTTTTGTACACTTTTTAGAAATGTCTTGAGGAACGAAGGTGATTTTTCAGCTGTATGAAAGTCATGGAGGTGTTTGATGGAAGATAATAAATATAAATGCTGTAATAATGCTCTGAGTCCCCTCAAAAACATTTTGCTTATTTTTCTACAAAATCTCTAGTTCATGTCTCCTTCCTTTGTCATTTTTTCTGAAGGTAATAAGAATAAACATTTTTCAAAATCTACCGGCATTGCTTTTGTTTCATGCATAAGCACTGTTGTGAGGGTCAATTTATGATTCCAGGACACAGATTTATGTCAACGTGTATCCACAGACATCTAAAAGCAAGTTATGTGTGGCACATTCGTAGCAAATGACCATTACAGCTACAGAATTATGTAACATTATTATTGTCGAGGGGGCGAGGTTAAAAGTAATATCCTGATGAAAAGGTTTATTTAAATTTTGATGTGCTGGATGAGTCAAAATAGCCAACATTTTTTGTTGGCTATTAAACTGAACACAAGATCATCATAAACATTAAACATTGTTTACACAAAGTAAACATTTATATTTCAGCATTACAGGTGTTTTTATACTGTAGCAGAGAAAGAAATTAATTTAAGCATCTTTATATGCATCTAAATTATTTTGAAAATCCACATCATTGAAATTATTTTACCCAAAACCAGTAGACAAAAGTTCCAAGAGCTAGAGAGCAGCAGCGACTCCGTCCACCGCTTTGAATGTCTGTTAATGGGCAGTTTTAATGAATTCCTGTAGTGTTGATGCATGCATGATGTTTTTATCCCCAGGCTCAGCAGCACTCCCCTGCTCGTCGCTGATTCCACTTCTCCCCATGGGCATCTACGCATTATCTGTAGATGAGATAAGCAGCATTAATGAAAAGATGAGGGGAAACCCATTGGTGTCAAATTTTATGAACAAATATTCTCTACATGGTATGGGAAGGTAAGGGTTTTAGCATTGTTAATGTCTGGCCTGAATCATTTTAAAGCAATCCATTTCATGTTTGATGAGAGATTTTGATCAAAACTAAGTGTCGACTTAACTGAGTAAATTAAATTAGTATTTGTGTTGCAGGAAAACAGAGTTTTGCTTTTGCTCACTGATATTTATGTCAAGGGGCCCTGAATATCTGTGGGGAGGATGACAGCTGTGTTTTCTTCTTTCTTTTTTCCAAACCTCTGTTCATTCATTCATCTTCAACCGCTTATCTGTTTCCAGGTCTCTGGGTGCTGGAGCCAATCCCAGCTCACACTGGTTGAGGGCGGGGTCACCAGTCCATCACAGGACCAACAACCACTCAGTCTCACTCAGACCTACGGAGTCACCAGTTAACCCAAACATGATGCCTTTGGATGGTGGGAGGAAACCCACACAGGCACAGGGCAAACATGCAAACTCCACACAGAAAGAGTCCTTGAACTTTCAAGGACCCCTGGCTATTCACTTTAAACCTTCCTCTTTTATATTTAACCTCAAATTACAAACAACTACTTATGTATGTATGTGTATGGTAGGATCATGGACCACAGACCAAAGCAGTCTGGACTGGGTGATGTGCCAACACTATTTCTGACCCACAAGTCACTTTTAATGCAGACCTTGGTGACCTGAAATAGATTTTGGCATCCATGGGTAGCTAGTGCAGGCCAATGAGCAATGGACTGACATTAGGCCTTATAGCAATTAAGACCTGCTATAAGGCCTAATTTTTCTCAACTTGTCAAGTGCAAAGTGGCAAAAGTGGGAGACAGATTTAATGAATAAGGTCAGCTGGCAGATGGCCAGGAGGAAATTTCAGCCTCAGAGAGGTTTAATTGAAGGTGGCATTCCTTAATCCATGTGGATATATAAGAGAGACAGACTGCGTGGTTGTTTGGCAAGTACGCAGACACAGGTCATCTGTAGAGCAGTGACATGAGAAGGTAACTGGATCCAAGGAGGTTGTTAATATGCAAAAAGAAGGGATCCCACTACTGAGCTTAGGGGTGCTCCCCTGGGGAGGGAAGGAGATAAGGTGCACCCAGTGAAAAAGATGACCTCACTTTGCCTGAGAGGCCTGTGTCAGAGAGATTTTTCTCTCTTTACCCTCCCTCCATCTAAATACCTTTCTCTTCAACCTGGAAGTCCTCGGGCAGCAGCTTGTCCTGCCGGCTGCCCAGGCTGAAGGCCAGGAAGGAGAGGGTGAGGGAGTCCATGATGCTGATGATGGCCAGGATGTAGGCCCAGCGCACGGTGCAATTGCCCAAGGTGTATTTGTCAGTCCGTTGGCCACACATGCGCTTCACCTCCTCTGAATCCCAGCCATCAGGATAGATCATACAGCCAATCACCATGCATGTGCCTAAGAGGGAAGGAAGGTGGTTTGGTGCTTTATTCCTGAAAAAGCCACCAGAAAGATTTACATACAAAACACGCATGGGTAAAAACAAGTTGGATAGCAACTGTTTATATCTCCAGTCCAGTGTACTGATCCATTGCTGACCTTAAAGGCAGACAGCCTTGTCTAGGAAAGTCTCTTCTGTATGTCAACTATCAGGTGACCAGGTGAAACATTAGCGCACGCACGCACACACATACACACACTTAGCTTTTATTTTTTGAGCCTCACTCTGATTCTCTTCTTAACAGGAAGAATTTCAACCTGCTACTTCTTTTCACCTTACTATCATATCCAAATGTCAGCTGTTGAAACAGCTTGGACTTCTGGACAGCATAGATGTGAAGTGAGTTAGCTTCCCAACAATTCCCTCATATTCAGTATCTAAGCCAACACAACATCCTATTGGCAAAACATCTGAAAAACACTGAAAATATATTTTACCCTCGGCACATATCTTAATCAAAATCTGTGTTGGTACAGTTATCTGTTAGTACATCTGCTATATACTTGCAGACAGTGCATTCCCCAGACCTTCACTATCAGAGCTAAATGCTGAAACACAACCCTTAACACAGCCCTAACCAAAACCTAATTCGAATGCTATTCCTCAGGACAAGTCCTCACTCAAACAGAGACCAAAAATATCCCGTATCACAAGGTCCAAAAAAGATAAGACCCACACACATTGAACGTCAGGTATGTTGAGCATGAAGAGAAGGTGTAGCAGTACAGCTGGAGGTTAATCTCATTACGTGTAACATTACAGGCTTGTTCTCCCTCTGAAGCTACATCTGTTCTCGGGCTGCTCCATGTTTTGTGTTGATGGTGTATGCTTGGTTTTTATTTAGACATGGCCTTTAATAGATATCCTGGTCCACCCACAATTATTCAAAACCATATTTATGCTTGATCTTGTTACTGCTTGTGTACACTTGTATTTCTACATGAGGCCCAAATGGAAAAATAATAACAATATCCAGTTACAGTAAGTCAGTATATTTCTTGAACCAGATGATTTATTTATTCTTGAGACTTAACAGGAAATATTATTTTACTTTTTCATAGTGAGAAAGAGTTTTGCTGTACTTTCTAAAGATTTGAGTGTGGACATCTGTACCATGGTGTGCTTTTAAGTGCTTTTAAGTAAATATCATATATTCATCATACACATAGATACAACATTGTCTGCTAGACCAAATAACGTTTGACTGCCTTTTATGTGCAAAATTAGTCAAATGGCTGATTAAACTAATATAGTGGACTTCATTTTGTGTGTGTTTGTCTGTTTTTTATCTATTTATTTATTCTTATTGGGTTTTTGGACTTCTGTTCTCTCTTATGTATGAAACAGCTGACATGGACCACAATATGGGACCTAACAGGCCAAGTTGACGCATTTAAGTTCTGAGAGAAAGTACGTGTTTTCGTGTGACTGACATAAATGGTTACTTCCCTCTCCTCAGCCTTTGTTAACCTTTGACCCCTCCCTGCTCACTGGAGGCCAGCTGCATCCAGGCGCAGATCTTGTACACGCTGCCGGCGTTGCAGAAGAAGAAGAGGCTGAAGCAGACGATGCTGCCGACCACCAGCAGCATGGAGATGCCTACGAAAAACATGGCCGTCTTGAAGGCGCCGGACGGGATGGAGCCGAAGTCCAGCGCGCTCCCTTTGCAGGTGAGCTCCGAGGTGAGCGCGTTCCCGATGCAGTAGTGGAAGAGTCCGAAGTATCCGGCCTGGGGGGTGTTCACGCTGTCCCCGATCCAGTACGGCTGGATGAACACCACCACGGTGATGACGGCGAAGGTGATGGTGAAGACGGTCCACAGGACGCCCATGGCCCGCGCGTTCCTGACGTAGTTGGTGTGGTAGATCTTAGCGGCCTCCTGGGCGGGCAGCATGGCGGGATCCGAGACCTGCTTTCAAAGGGTGAGTGGGTTTATGTGTTTCTTTCTTTTTTTTTTTTTTTTCTAATTCCTCTGTGCGCCTGTTGAAGAGTGAGCACGTTTAAAAAAATATCCACCCATCCATCAGATTGTAGCAGTAGTTGTTCTGTTGTGTCCAAAGTGTGTGTCCGGGTGGAAACACACCTGTGGGGAGGATGCTCCACCTGTCACCGCCCTCAGAGGGAGGGGGCTCTGTGTGTGTGTGTGTGTGTTTCAGCAGTGATCAATGATTCATGGTCAACAGATCTGCAGAATAGAGTGACAGATGGCCAGCTACTCTGTTCCCCTTTCACTCTTCAGGCCATGAGCTTCTTCATCACTTTCATCTTTTACCTGATTTTCTTCTCCTTCTTTCTTTTCATTTTAAGTATGAAAACTGAGAAACACCCATCAGCCCAAACCCACAGTGAGATCCCCTGTCAGACTGATGAGACAAAGTCTACAATGTAAGTTCATTGATAGGAGGCTTCATCGGTCTGAGTTAGTCAGATCAGCAGGGGATCTTTTAAACTTTAAACTAGAATTAAAAGGAAATTCCCTCCTAGTCCTCCAGCAGCCCATCACAGCATGGAAACACAGAGGGAATTTATAGAAACGGTGCTCTTGTTCTTTGCCTCAGCTAAAACCCTGCAGCTTACCAACCTTATCTCAACACCAGAAGGCATTTCTGCACAAATTAAAAAACTGGACATTTGAGAATTGATTTGAGATCAATATGAAAGAGATGAATATGTCCTTAAAGTGAAAAGTATTATACAGACGTAAAGAGACCTGATTATAAAACCTGTTCAATACTGCTGTGAAATCTTATTAGTGCCTCAGGCTAATAATCCTTTAGAGAAAAACAGGAGAATTAACTTGAGTTGCAGACTTAAATAACCTATTTGTATGTTCCACAGTTAAACGCTAGGTGGAGCACCAGACTAACTTCAACAGCACAGGCTGTCTGTCACACCACTTTTTAACTGGCCCAATTGGAACCCTACACCTCCACCCAAAAGGACAAATGTTTTATAGTTATACTCCATAAAATGTTTGTGAGTGTGTGGATTTGTCTTCGAAACATTAATTTATTAATAAACTGCAATACCAGATGATCTGAGAGATTCATGACATGACAACAAATTGCCATATAACAAATTTGAAACTTATCTTTAAAAGGATCGGTAGATTAAATAGCACAATAAGACTTTGTAAGATAACACATGCATTTATAGTGAAGAGGACAATCTATTGTCTTTATTTTTTCTGATGTTGTATCTTAAGCTGTTGTTTGTATGAAACAGTACTTGTTATATTCTGTTCAAAATCATGATCCTCAACATTGACCATAAAATTGCTCATCTCATGACTACATCCATCCAAAGCACGTGAAATATGTTTATGGCCCTAAATTTCACTCACAAGCTTCAAGTGAAGTTGTGTTATGTGTAGTGTAACTCACTCCTTTGTCACATAATGTTTCTCCAAGCTTGTTTCATCTGTGTGTTCTCAGTACTGGCTCTGATACTGCTGCACTGCGACAACATGTAAATATACTGGCTAAAAGAAGCCCTTTAACACGTCCAGTGCTGTCATGTTTGACATATTGGTCGCTTTCAGAACTTAACAAACGATATCTAGAGGTACAAAGGACTTTGCTCAATGAATGATGGGTGAGTTGACTTTGAATTTGCGGTGTTTGCTCACTCCTCAGTTCCAGTTAATATTTCCTTTTGGTTTTGATCATTCAGTGACACCGATATATTAGAGAGGATGATAAATAGATCTGCAGTGGTTGGTGTGTGTGTGTCTGCCCTTGTGCATACAAGTGTGGCCACAGCCATGTCAGTGCACTTAGCTTTATTAAGTGATACTGCCCTGGTGTGAGAGGAAGGCTGTTTATAATCAAGTTAGTTGGGAGCAGCAATCCAATTTTCAGATGCAGAATTGAGTGAGATTTCACATATGTGTTTGTGTGTATGTGTGAAATTGTGTGTATCTGACAATATTTGCAGACAGAGCTTTCGGGTTTTCATGCTGTCTCTGAAAGTGTGCTGTTTCTTTTTTTGCATGCGTCTGAGCACACAGCGTTTGCTCTGTGAATACATAACATGATCGAACATGTGAGCCTCAACTGAGAAATGGGTACATCATCTATCACGGTGGAAAACAGAGAACAGAGAGCCTTCAATGAACAGCACACCTCACCGACAGTGAAAAGGTCACATCCACGAGATCAGAAATACAATTTATTTTACTAGAGTAACAAATTAAAAACAAATGGAGTGGAGGTGTGTGTGTGTGTGTGTGTGTGTGTGTGTGTGTGTGTGTGTGTGTGTGTGTGTGTGTGTGTGTGTGTGTGTGTGTGTGTGTGTGTGTGTGTGTAATTAACCCTTCATTCCCTCTTTGGGTCCATTTGCTCTCTGAGCTTTAGAGAGCACAAAGAGGCTTTTCTGCTATTTCAGCATCTCTTCCTGTCCCTTTCTGTCTGCCTTTTTTAGAGGCAGTTTCCATAGCAACAAGGTGCTGGATACCCTAAGAGAGAAGAGAGGGTAGGTGACGAGGTGACAGAGAAGTTGAAGATACAAAGTGAATTAGGCAATTATACTAATTTAACGACAGACCGCTGTTACACTCAACTTTAAAACTTGCGCATTGATCATAATTTAATTAACATTACAATCCAAGCAGGACTTACAGTTTTGCTTAGTTTTGCTTAGTTTTCTCATTCCTAATGTCCACATTATCGTGGCATTATGGGTAATAAGTTCCCCCAGGAAAATAAAAATGGCTGGGAGATGGGGGGTGTCTCTTCCCCCTCTCTTGTCAGCCGACACAGATGGACTCGATTAGTCTTTTATGAATGAATGTGTGTGTGAGTAAAAGCACTGAGCTTTGGGGAGGACCAAAGAATGTCTGCTTCTTGTTGACCTCTTCTCTCATCAAACCCACACACTCCAGCTTCATGTGCTCTGAAGCAGCAGTAACTCAGTCAATGAGTGTCCCCCTAAGGCCGCCCTGTAGCCTGCACGCCTGCTGCCGCCTGTTCACAGCCCAGCAGGAAGCACTGGGGCCTGGGCAGAGCTGGGGCGAAGTGTGGGTCAGTGTGTGCCCTGGGGGTTGGTTAGGGGAATGTGGGTCTGCTCTACAGTGGCCCGTGTGTGCGACTCATGACTGACTGCTCACCACTGTTACAACCCCCCAGGACTGGTGGTCTGCATGTGAATACAAACTGTATATGATCAATACCCTTGCATGCCCAAGTACATGTGCCCTTAAAGTACAGTGCATTTCTTTCCTGCCCTGTGAGGCAATGGTGTCATATGAAGGGGAAACCCTGAAAGCTCCACTGACATAATATCATATAATGGGATCAGACTACATGTCCTCATATCAGGACATCGTTTACACATGTGTTTCCAGTAAGCAATGCCGTTTCTCTGTTAAACGGGAAGTGGGCCAATGGGGAGTAAAAGTGCATATAAAGCCTTCCCTGCTTTGCACTTTGAAAGAGGTGAGCTTACTATGCAAACTGCTCCTCATCTGTGCTGGAGGCTACATCAGCCACTGCTAGTATAACACACCCAAATCTCTGATTTAAACCCAAACTGGGTGCATTTATGGCTAGTTTAGGCCCGAGTTATTGCATCAGTTTTGACATTTTGATATATTTAACTTTGCAAATCCACTTATGTTTTTGAAGGTGTCACAGTTCTGCTCATGGGGAGGACACATTTATTTTAACCAAAGATTCAATTAACAAAATTGCAATCAACTAAAAGCAATATGTAGTATGTAAATAACATCTGTAGTGTTGAATGATTAGACGGTGAAATGTAGAAAATAAACAAGGAAAACCCTGATCCAAGCATCTAACCATATGCCCAGGGGGAGGGACAGAATCTTACTAAATCCCCCAGTTTAGCCGAGGCACCGCAGGCACAGTTGATAATCAGTAATGCGCCTCCTGCTTCCTACCTAAGCGGGAAAGACAGAGCAAACAAGAAGTCAGCAGGCTAGTCTAACTAGAGCAAAAAATAAAGATAAAAATAAAAAAATTGGAAATATTCACTTTCCTGTCAAGTATTGGATGAAAGGATTGATATCGCAATTTAATATTTCACTATATAAACGTTACTCGTTAGCATTCATGTAGTGTTAAGACTGGGGAAATAGGGAAACGGCAATCTTGGCCTGTGTGCATCACTAATTCACCACATTCTCAAACAAACAACTGAAACAAATGAGATGTGAGATGTAAGTTACTGATATGCATATTTTTGGATCTATGTTGAATCATGGAAGCAGTTTTCACTTGATCAAAAAAATCTATTCTTTTAAATAAAGCATGCATGGGGCACTCTGATGGCTGAGTGGTTAAGAGCATGTAACACACGGAGGGCACTGAGCCCGGAGAAGCTGGTCACCGGCTACTCCTGCATCATCAAACCATTTATTGCATGCCAATCCCCAACTCTCTCTCTCTCTCTCCATTCCCATCTCTCCAGTGGACGCATCAGCGAAGGCATAAAATGGCCCAGAATTATGATAATGATAAAGTCTTGAAAGCATAACTAAATATATCCAAGCTGTTCTTGCAATCACCCAGCCAACAGTAAAGACATTCTATCACGTCTCACTCTGTGAGCAGAGAAAGTAGAGCTTGGCGGCGTAATGCGACAGAGCTCTGCAGGGGGTTGAGCAGGGAGAAGAACTGATGTGTGCCACAGATATCTACAAACACACAAGCAGCTCCTCTATCACACACACGCAAACACAAAATACACACACCATCAAACCTCAACCCAGCCACATGTAAATAAAATAAGTTACATGAGAAAACTGCACAATTCAAAAGCCTGACTTTTCGTTTTGCCGCTACAATATACTCTCTTCCAACCAGTTAGTCATCAAATGTGTGTTTGCGTCATCCTGGCCTATTCAAACACTTTTGCTACAGTAAAGAATGGAGGATTATTTTATGGAGCTTCAAATCCAAATATAGAAAACGCGTGTGAGGGATTATAGACACATCAAAGAATAAGGATGGAGAATACATTAGGGTGCAGTTTCATCTTCTATCTCTAATGTTCTGCTTTATGTCTTATTCTTTTTGAGAGGGGCGACGTGATGCCAGGGTTGGAGTTGTTAAATACAACATTGGACGTCATAGGCATGAAATCTGTCTTTTAGTTTTTATGTGATTTCATACATAAGCACGATATTGATTTAAGACAGCATAGAGTGTATGTGATTATACAATCCGTGGCAGTGGAGAATGTGGGGTTTTGTGAATTGTGTGTTCTTAACATAATTGTCCATCAGTTTAGCAACAAGTTCAAAATACTGTATTCAAAATGTGAAAAATAAGCTTTTTGAAAGACTTTGTGAAATGGAGAGATTCAGACACTGCTCAAATGACAAGAAAAACATTTATAAAGATTTACATGCATGTGTGTGTAGCCTAGTTTTACTTTATCTGTGATGCCCAAAGACTAAGGGCACAAACTATATTTGCAGAACTGTGACAGGCTTATGGGGGCCTTGCCTAAGTCTAAACAGATGTGTGAGGGTAAAGTCATGATGCTGTGGTTAGAGTTAGAATTAGATATGCAGTGGTGATGCTTAAGGTTATGGTGAGGGGCTGGGGAATGCATTAGCCCAATGACGGCTTCCCTCAAATGTAGTTGTGTGTGTGTGTGTCTGTGTCTGCAGGTTTTGCCGTAAAAAGCAAAGTGTCACATCTGTGCTGCACAGTGAATTGCTGAGTGACAGAGGGTGACTGGAGTGACTATTTGAATGCCTCTTATGCAATCAGGATGCTGTTATTTTGGCTATATGTCACCCTAAATATACAGATTATGTTGCAGTATGGCAATTGCAATATTAAAATGCCCTTGTTTTATAACTCAGCACGGTGTGGTTATGAAATAGACTTTTAACATTGTACAGTAAGTCACTGGGGAGGAGCTGGCATACAGGGGTGCAAATCAGCAAGAGCAGATTTGGACACTGTAAACCTGTCTAAAGAGCTCGGGAGGTATGAAATGCACTTAGCATATGCTTAGAACAACAGCACAGCCTAATCATGTAATAGTTCATATAGGTTGGTCTTAAAAGTTCACCAGACAAAGTAAGGTGAGTGTGTTTATTTGTTTGTGTGTGCACCACCCCTGTTTGTGTGTTTTGTTGTCCCAGTTGCAGTGGCTGGTTCCCAGCTGATCTCGGAGGATTTTATCTTTATCCTCATAACTGGATGATAATCTTGTGTGGGATCCAGCACACAGTTGCCTCTGAAACACCAACATCGCCACCTGGTTCTCGGGACATACATACACACACACACACACACACACACACACACACACACACACACACACACACACACACACACACACAGTGAGAGTCATAGGCTTCTCTTTGCACACACTGAATGGTTTTATGGTTTGTGCAACCATTTTTGGACTCTGTTTTATAATATTAAAATGATCCTTGTGCTTGATGTTTGTGATGGCACAGAGACTTTGTTCTGTATTCACATAAAAAAATTGCTATATAACCATCATATTGACAAAAGTGCGGACTGGTCATGCAGTTCAATTATTATGTAATTCTATTGCAAAGCCACCAAGATAAAACTGTACTGTATGTGTCTGGACTTGTCAAGCAGTCAACTGAACTATGTGTGTGTTACTTTGGAAACTATCAAAATAACTATTGGGGAATAGCATGACAGGGACTGGCAAGCTGTCAGCTTGTACTCACATGAGTCATTTCTGATGAGGAGGATGATGGTTTGGATAGGTTGCAGTTTTTCAAATGGAGCTCTTGATCCTGCCAATAGAAAACACTGCCCACATCCCCGACAGCAGCAGTGAAGTCACGTTGACCATTTTATTTAAAGCAGTCCAGCAGAAACCTGGCTCGGAGAGTAAGTGTGGAGGATCATTAAGAGAGAATCAGGGAAAGGATTTCTGCTGCCCTCCTCTAAAGAGCTCGGACTCAGCAGGGGAGGGAAGTGAGCATCAAAAACCAGGGCAAATCAACTGCTTGTTTCAGCTGCAACATAATAACGTCTGCATGAGTTCAGACCTTTGACCCCAAGGTGTTTAAAGTTGAGGCCCCTCCTCTCCCTCTTGGGGAGAGCCTGCCGTTGTTTACGGCAGTTTAACGGACTCAGATGTGGCCGCTGGCAGTCCGCATGCTGCAGGTTTGTAATCTTTACTGCTCCCTGGGGGTGTGTCACTGGGCGGGGCCACGAAGGCCTCCTCAGGCCACTGATTGGCCTGTGATCTAAATAGGGGGCGTGGTTGACTCAGGGGTTGGCTGTACTGCCTGCCAATCCAATGGTATTATGCTGCTTTCAAGGCCTACTCATGTATTTCTATTGTCAAAGAAAGTGTCTTTAAATGGGAGGAAACAGCTTAACTGTGCGCCAAAGGTGGAATTTCATTAAGTACAGTAACTCAAGTACTGTATTTAAGTACAATTTTGTTGTACTTAGTAATTCGGCCTGCTTGTGACCTCTCCACAGTTCAGATTATTAAGCATTAAACTGTCTCTGCATACAACATTTTGAACTCCTACTTCTTCTTTTCATATTACTGCTTTACATAGAAATTAGTGATCTGCTTATAAATTGTCACACTTTGTTATAGACTAACTGGCTAACATAAAGAATAAAATGTAGTATGTGTATTGTTGAACAGATAATAATAGTTCAGTGATATTAGGAAATAATATATCACAACCCACACTGCATTCAAATTAACACTTACTTTTCATTATTTACTAATATTACATACTCTGTATGTAAAATTAACATGGTAAATATTATATGTTTTTATTACTTCAGTTCATGCTTTGAATTTTTTTGTATTGTGGTTTTGTTACAGGGCAAAAAGTCTCTCTACTGATTTTTCCACAATTATTTTATTTAAATGACAGAAATAGTCCACAGGTTTTATGACTCAGGAAGGAGCTTTCTGGCGTTGAAATGCAAACAGGCTGGGATTTAAACTCAATTCATGAAAAGCACTGAGGCTGTAAAGAAACAGTTTAGTATGAAGCCCGGTCTTAAGAGCTTGAACTGCGCTGAGGACAGAAAGTCAGGACATCTGTCTGCTGCATCACATGTGACCATTGTTATTTTGATGTCTAATGCGAGCCCTCCAACAGTCATGGAAGTGCCATGGAAAATCACTGAATGCATAATATTTCTTTCACAATTATCTAATTTCTTTTCTGATATGGATGCATATTTTCTGAACATTATTCATTTGGGAGGTGATTTTTTTTTTTTTTTTTTTTTTGTGCTTGCATAACATCAATTCAGCAGCTGAGCCAGCCAGAGTATGACAAGTGGGAAATGATATTTGAATCGCCATTTTCCATTCTGGATTAAATCATTCCGTCTAACTCTTTGTAGTGACGGCGCAGTCGTCTATTGATTTGGGAGAGGCCCTAGCCTACAGGTTGGAACGGAAGTGTCCGATACTCCGTGAAGGCAGCCCTGCCCCCCTCGCTGCCGGGCTCGGCTCATTCAGCCCGGTCTCCTCTCACTCTGAGCGGCTGCAGGCTTCACCCACACTCCCCTTAAACAGGATGTAGTGACTGACACGGAAAGAGACGACAGGAGAAGAGAAAAGGAGCAGCGGCGAGCCAGAAATGAGCGCCTCCGTGGAGGAGAAGAAGCAGCAGCAGGAGAAGACAGACGGAGTCCCGGTGAGGCGGCACACCGCCGGCAGGTCCTGACGGCTGCCCCCCCCGCCCTCCACCGACCCGAGAGCCGGAGCACCACACGGTTCACCCCCGCTGACAGCAACACACAACCCGGAGAAAGCCCCGCGTCCCCTGGGCGGACCTTGAAAGCGAGATAATGGCGAGTCAGGGCGACTGCTGCGTGAAGGTGGCGCTGAGGTAAGACCCCTACGTCTGTCGCAGACCACATTGTTGTCTGAGGCTCCTGGCGAGCAATTGAACGCATCCTCCCGCACACCTCCGGCCTCTTTTCCCCTTTCACGCTCCTCCGTGAGCCTGCAGGGGAGAGCACTACACCTTATTGTGCAAAGACATGGGTGGTGCTCTACACAGCTTTGATAAGGCAGAGCATGTGTTGGTGCCCCACGCTCCTCCACAGGACTGTTTCCATGTTGTGTTTAATGCCCAACACCAGCTCGCCCTCCTGGTTTAACATTGGGTGAAGTGACAAGGGCAGATGCAGCCAGGTGCAGGGAAGGGAATGGGCGTTTCTCCCCTCACCAATGTCTGTCTGATTATTCCCACAGGCAGCTCCATGTAGTCTCACCTTCTCCTGACCTAACAGGGTCTGCTCAACACCTTGCATGTGTATGGCTGAGTTAGATAATATAATCACGCTTTGGCTGCTGTGTGTGTCTGTGTGTTGAATTGTGCTCAAATGAATTGAGCACAAAGAGATGCTCTTCTTCAGAGCTGTGTCATTCACTGCCTTTGTTGGAGATGCACTGTAAAGCTTGGGCAGCCCACGGGCCATTTGGGCTCATGAGCAGGGAAAAGTAGCATATGGATTGTGTGCACCAGGAGTAAAGGTGTGTTGAAAGAGAGTGTGTAGATGTGCATGTGTTCGCACTTGCTGGGTGGAAGCCTCTGAAATTCGAAGGCTTGACCGGAGTGTGACTGTTGCTGCGTCTGTGATCATGCTCAATTTACAGTGTGTGGAGCTGAGGCGGTGGTCCGACAGACCCTGCTGTTCTTTTAACTCATTGCCACCAGCTAATGATTCCCATTGGTCACTCTGCATCCCGACTCCTGATGAGAATCACTCATGAGATAGTTGTTGTGCAAAGAGTGAATCTTGAATCAAAATTGCTCACACTACAGCTTCTGTTATTGTCTAAATGTGAAGCAGCTACAACAAAATAATATTAAAATGGAACTATTCCTCATCATGGACCCCTTTGAGGTTGTCAGACCCCACTTTGGGATTCACTGATTGCACTTAATGGGGACTGAGGGTGGGGGATGGCTCAGTCGTGTACCTTGCGACGGATGGCCCCATTTCCCCAAGGGACGTTTCAGAGTGACTTGTCAATCAGTCGCTGAGTGAATTTCTTTTGTGTGTTTTTCACTGTGACAACTGTAACAGGAAGTAGGACAGAAGGAGGTGTCGGCAAAATGACAAAAAGAAAGAGAGGGAGGAAGACAGCTGGTGGCAGTTGCTCAACTGAAGTTATTGATTTAAGACTGGAAGATCTTATGGAGTGCAGCGGATTGAATGAAGGCAACAAATATCAGCACACTGAACAAACTACTGAAATCACCACATTTAGTGGGTCAGATTAACTGTACCTTTAAATCAGACTCATTAGTATGAGCTTCACATTGTAATTAAACAGCTTGTGTAATTATGTCTATGGTGGTCGGCCTATTTGCACTGCTCCTTTTCATCATGCATGATCTGTGTGTGTATTTACATGCCCTGTGAGTGCCACCAAAATGGTCCATGTGTTTGACAGGAAATGGGAAGCACACAAATAAACACATGGAGAGGGACAACTTCTTACAGAGGCGGTTTTCCCAATGACCTTTTTTCCCAGAGAAAGTCAGCCGCTGATAAGAGAGGGTGGTGTGTAATTGCTCCCATGTTGTGCTGCCCCCAGGCAGACTGCATAAAGAGAAGCACTCTGAGTAGTCTGTGTGCATGTTTAAATCTGCATTTAGAGGGCAGTGAGGTTGTTGTAAGGGCTAACGAACACACATACACACACACACACTGTCTGAGTCTCCAGCATCCATTTCCTGAATGTCTGCACTGCCTTCCCTACACAATGTCCATATAACTAAGACATGACCTACAATACTGCATGCAGACCCAACTGCCTGAAGAATGGATTGGACACACACACACACAAAGCCAAGTCTATGCTTTTGCGTTGCAGTCAAGCCAAACTTGACTAAATTAATATAATGTAACTCCCTACTAAGTGGTCTTGGTTAGATTGCTTCTAGTTTGGCACGTAAATCTTTACACAGCTGCATTCACTTATGAGACAAGCTCAGCCTAAGCCAAACAGGCCAGAAGAATGAGGAGACCCCCCCCCCCCATACACAATCAGACCCACACACAGTCACATGTGCTGTTTCACTTCACCTCGAGACATGCCACTTTGAGCTGATCTAAGATTGCGTGCTACCTCTGCCACATATTAAAATCTTGATGTTTAGGGCTGACTCTGTTACATTATTAATATGAATAATATAATTTGCCTTTTGCTTGTATGCACATATTTTGGGTGTAATGTTATATGAGAATTAAAAGCAGCGTTTAGTTTTGCACAATCTCCATCCCAGTTCTGCAGGTCACTGATTTCATACCTGAGAACGACTTGTCCTGCACCAAAGTGCTAAGTCAGCTTCCATTGCTATGTATAAATAGACACAAAGACCAATCTGTTTAGTGGTGTTGTGGTCTTTGACCTCGTGATGGCTGAGGCTCTGTGTAATGGAGTTCTGACCTGGGGAATCACTAGGGAGGAGCTTTTTCGGTCCTGTGTATTCATGCATTTGTGGTTCAGGATGATGATTCAAATGTGGTGGAACAAAAACTGTAAGTTCTAAGAGTCAAGTACAAAATAATTATTGTTCTTTAATACCCCACAGGTGGGTGACTGGGACATTTATGACAGTCATGACGCAGAGCATTTTGGCTTTGGGTGATGGCAATGCATCTGAGAAAAATCTGATTTTTGATGTGTGAATTAAATAATCAGGGTTATGCAGAAAAATGCAGGTTTTGCAATTATCCAAAAAATGTGCTGTGAACATGGCCACTCTGACCAAAATACTAACTTCAAAATAAACAGCAGTGTACAACTGCGGAGAAGGCCTTCACTGCTGATACACAAAGGTTTTAAATGGGAATTTGAAAAAATAAATAAATAAATAAAAAATTAAAACGTGCTGTTTTGTTGTTGGTCGTATGTCCTGTGTCGGCTACCAGTCTCGCCTGTTTCCTGTGTATGTTAATAGTTTGCTTCACTGGATTTGTCTGGGCTTCACACCTCCCTGGGTGGTTGCCTTTAAAATGGCTGGACTTTGGTGAGAAACTACGTCTTTGTGTGCTTGTGTGTACCTGCAGCAGGTTACCAGCCTATGGTGTTGTATAAACTGGTCACGGTGTTGTTCAGTATTGTAATTTTCTCATGATGGCATTCTCACATGGTCACAGCATCCAGCTGGCCTTCATCCAGCTCACTACAGGTTTACAGTCACCAGTCAGGAACAGTGAAAACAGCTTTGCTTTGTTGATGGGAGTCATTTCTGAACTTGTTTCTAGTCACTGATTTGGCTTCAACTGAGGAAAGAGGCGCAGGAAACATGACATAGCACACACCCAAGTTGGCTGCCCACAGCTGTGCATCGCTTCCTCCTCACGGTGCTCTGCTGATCACGTGCTTTTTTCGTGTTTCTGTTGTTGCCCATTGAACCTATTAGCTCTAACAGTTCTGTGTGAAAGTCTTTTGTAGCATCAGTGTGAAAGAAGCTTCCTGCCTAGCTCTGCTCAGCATTGTGGCCTGACACATGAAAGTTGGTCAAAGTGGATACATGATTAAACAGTATGGCATAATGATCTGCCCAAAGAAAGCAGGAATCAGAACATTTCATACCACTTGTTTTCTTGCAGTGGATTTATTGCATAATGAGATTTTTCAGGCTCATGTGCTCAACCAACAGGCCTAAGGAGGAGAAAAAGGGTCTGTTTACAAGCTGCACTTCTTAAACCTGGTTTCCAAACAATAATGTAACTCCTGCCACTGGTCACCTATCACAGGTCCTGAGACATTTATGTAATGTTAAATTAATTTCCACACACATTATGTATCTAAACTAAGAGATCAAAAAATGCTGGGAACATTAAAATGAATCATGCAACTAGTCTGTTGATGAACTTCTCCCTGTTGAGTGCATCAGGACTCCCAAATGGTGTGCTGCCGTTGCAGAATAACTTCCTGTGAGGTTGCCTCTTGACTATCCACACTTCCTGTTCACTTCCTGCTCTGTGAGCTGCTGATGAGCCCGTTGACATGATTCAGTTAAGACTGAACACACGCGAAATTGTCAAAAAAAATTAATGCCCCAAGAGTTAGACTTTATTCTATATTGAGCTACATTTCAGGAGTTAGTTTATGGATCTGTGGCCTGTATGACCGTATCAGAACTCCTGAGAAAAGGAACAAAAAAAATCCTTCTCTCTTTTTTGACCAAAGTAAGCCTGTTGCCCTTCACTAGAAATGAAAATACATGTTGATCAAGAGCAAGCTTCATCTCCCCCTAAATATTTCCTGAATACTTATACGCTTTTGCTCAAGCTGGTCTGCACCATAAGCAAAATAAAGCATGAAACTAAATTGCTGCTTCCCCTTCCAGCTCCATCCACCTACTATTCGCCCACTCTTGCATGCACACACAGACAGAGACATACAGACACTGACACACAGAGATCTGTATTTATTTGAATTCATCCATTTGAATTCAGATAGGAATGAAAGGCGCTTCAGTTGAACATTTGCATATTTCTGTTATCAATGTCTCATCATAAGTCAGCTAGAGCAGGCCTTCTAAAGCGTCCTAACTTATCATTTATGCTGCGTAGACACAAGAAAACCTCTATAAAAAACAGAATACGCTGTAGAGAAAGTAATTAGGTTCCTCATTCTTTAGCATTAAACGTGCGTGTCTTCAAACCTTCCAGGTCTGCATATTCTGACAAACCATATTGTGCGTCCGACACTGTTGTGGTCACTTAGAAATCACAAGGCATCTCTAAGTGTTTGTGTGTTTCTCTGTGTGCTCATGTTGGGGGTGTGAGGCGTAGCAGAGGCCCTTTTAAACAGAGCATCTCTTGGGTGAGTGTAGACAGAGGACACAGTGTGAATGAGTCTGATGTCACTGCAGGTCTTTGTGCTCTCTGTGCTGAGCTAGCATACACACAAAACATGAACAAAGAATTAGAGGGCAAATGGGGATGAAGTCAGGTCCAGGCTATGTTTTAAGGGAGTAGCTGGAGAGGAAGGGTCTTAAGGCAGAAGAGGGAGAGGTTTGTAGAGTCAGATGCTGTTTTATAAATTGCTCTCTTTTGCTTGAAAGGGGCATAGCTTCCTGCAATCCAACATGACAAATACAAACACAAAAATCAAAAGAAGCAGAGGATGGTAGTGGGTAAAGGACAGTGGAGGGGGGCTCGTCTGTTGTCAAAAGGGCTACTGTAGCGTGCAAATCATATATGAGCTCTTAGCCAAACATGCAATCTGTGTGTGTGCATTGATGCATCCGTGTGTGTATGAACACGTCTGCGTATGTCTGAGCATTGTGTGTATGAATAATTTGGACACAGCTGCATGTGTTTGCCAAACTCCCGCAGAGGGAGAAAGAGGCAGAGAGATGGAGACCCTCCAGTGTGGTGTCTAGACTGTAAAGCATTTATTTCTCTATTTTAATCACTAAAATGATATGCTCTTCCGCTTTTTAAATTAGCAAACTAGAGATACTACCTGTTTTAACAGAAAGTATTGATTAGAGCACTGTGAAGGTCAATGTCTGTGCTTCCTCTTCCTCATCCACTTCAACACACAGACAGACAAACATTGCTATATGAGACCTTGAAATGTCTCATAAAGCAGAGTACAATCCAGTTGGGTTAGCTTTTCTGTGAAGCAGCTTTACTGTGCTCTTTCTTATTATGTCCAGTTAAAATGGATTTATTCAGATTCACAATGATTTTCTTTCAGAATTCATGCCAGCTTTACTAAAAGTGCATGAACAGTAAAATTGGATATGGCTTGGTGAAGAAATGTGCACAATGAGGCCAAAAGTTGTGTGGTTTTGTGAATTTTCGCCACATTTTCGCTTCAGTTGAGTTGCGCTCAGTGTTTTAAGGTGTGTGTGTGTGTGTGTGTGTGTGTGTGTGTGTGTGTGTGTGTGTGTGTGTGTGTGTGTGTGTGTGTGTGTAAAAGCACAAGAGACCAGCTGGTCTATAATCACCTTCAGAGTTAAGTAGCTTAATTACTGCTGGAGTTTGTGTCTGAGTGTGTTTTGTATTGTTGTCTTTCAAAAGGGGAATGTCCAAGGGGTGGGGCTTTGGATCTGCTGAATTCAGCACAAAATAAAAGGGTGATATATAAACATTTTAGTTGAAAACAATGAGACAAAACAAATGAGTTAGGCTGAGGCCTGTCCCATCTTAACTTCAATAATTTGTCATTCAAGACACTGTAGTCTCCAGTCTGTCCTCAGTCAAACATGACAGGCTCAAAATTCAATAGCCTCAAGTCATTGTCCCCTACTAACTGATACTGCTGTCCCTCCTCTCCATCATGTCCCTCCACTACATCTTTGTTGTCTCTCTGACTGGGATCAGTCTAAAAGAAACTGAAGAAAACAGCCTAGGAGTTACATAACAAGTTTGCAAAGTAAACATGCATAGAAAATATTATTGCTCAGTTCATGTAACCTTTTGAAACCATTGCTGTATGCTAAAACGCCCACCAAATTGACCAAGTCCTAGGTGCAGCAGCCTGGGGTTGTGTAGCCCCTTTGCTTCATGCAAGATCCGTGTCTCTGTACCTTTGATGTTAGTTTGAGGCACTGATATGCACATTTGCAGAGATGCTAATTGGCTGCAGCATCACTATTGTTAATTGTTATTGCAATGTTTTCTACTCATACCTGATGAGTAGAAGGTGTTAGCTATTATTTAGTACAAAGTTGGCGTTTCATCATCTGGCCTTTTTTGATAGGACAGTTTGAAGAGTGACGGTAAATGTGGTAGAGGGAGGATGGAGTATGTCAAGCATCAAATGACACCGGCTGGACCTGAGCCAGCGTCACCGCTGAGGACCTCGTAGCGCTTGGCCCACTGTGTCACTGGCACCCCTCATCATCTGGCTTTACTTCCTAATTAACACAGCTGACATAATGTTCAGATTCATGTACACAGAAGCACAATGTGCTTGCCCTAAGCATCTGGAAACAGCAGTCAGTCAAGCTTGTGTATTTACATTGAGAACAATTGTATGCTGAGAAAATGACTGAGTATTTAAAACTGTAGCAGAGTAAACAAAGCTATAGGTTGATAGGAAAAGGCATGGTCCATATTTGCTAACAATCATTGTCTTGTCCTCAGTTATGTTTGCTTCATTGTGCTAATGAATATATTCCAGCATTAGAGTTCATTTATGATATCGCACACCTTTTTTCACATGCTGCAAGAGAATACATGTGTGTACATATGCCTGGAAGAAAAGGTTTCCAGCCCCTGGCTAAGCTCAAATACCTACAGACAGACATGGCAGCTGGCTACATTAGCACTCATGGTAAAATGCTGTCTGACAGAGTGGGAGGCTGGGCTGGTGGAAATGCTAAACAGCCCTCCAGGGAGGCAGAAAGACAAGCCGAGTCATGGCAGCAGTCTGTGTCTTAGTTTTGTATGTTGTGTGAAAATAAAAGGTAAATATAACCCTTTATTTACACAAGTGTTTGTATTTGTTGGACATGTGACCTTTACATCTCTAAAATAAAATAAATAAAATACCAGCTTCGCAGCCAAATACAAATGGAGTATGATTTCTGGAATTTTTTTGATGAAAAAATGTGAAATGCTGTGAAACACCAAATGTGAATAAACATGTTGGAGATTTACATATGTGAATGTTTGTCACATCTAAAAAAAGCATTTCACATGTAATTGATCCACATGGCAGCAGATTATAAACCACTTTTCTTTTTCTTTTACCTTTCTTTTACCTTTGTAAGGATTTTAAACTCTTGATCGTTAAAAGTAAAACATGATCACAATTCCAAGTCCTCTTTGTTTCTTTGACCTTGATCCATTTATGAATTCCCTTCTGGGTCTCCCAGTGGTGTGGCCCCTATAATTTAGGGACACACCAAATCAATTTTAGTTTGTAGGCAGTCAGTCGAGTATATTTGTAATGCTTCCAAGATTATAGGTATCACACATCGGCACATACAGACATTCCACACAATCGTAGCGCCAACAAGCACATTGGCTAACAGGATCCCAAAAAAAAAAAAAAACCCAAACAAACCGAAATGTTATCTTAATGGGCAGTGCTTTGTTTTTCAGACCTTTGTGACCTTGACAAGGCCGTGTGTCACGAAAATGTAAGAAAGGAAGCTAATTTGGTTCTTTCACATGCCTCCTCCTCCCCCCCATGGAGCTGCAGACAGAAGACTGGGGGGGTAGGGAGAGGAAGTGAGAAGGGGGTGGGTGATGAGGAAATGGGGAAGGGTTTGACCCAGAATCAGCTTTGATGATGCGGACTAATGTGCCCCTGTAGTGATCTGCCATTGTATTTGACAGTGGAGAGAAGTTAATTTCTTGCTGAGTGACACGGTTTACTGCTTGATTTGGATCAATACTAAGGTGATAATAGTGACTGGAATTTAACTGAATAATTTTTCTTCTTTGTTTAGTCATTACTGCTATTATCAGCATAAGAAATAGATATCATTATATACATAATTTCACATTTCTGATCTAATACATCAAAGATTTCACCCATATTAATGTTTGATCTGTATGAAAAGCCTGAGTCCGGGGTAAATGAATATCCACAATGTTTTCCTTCACAAGCCACTCTTGGCTTCATCCTTCATTTTGTCTTTGCAGTGCTGGTTTGTTGTCTTGTATTCCATTGAATACAAGAACAATAGACAAACAGTCACTAGTGAGGACACTCCTTTTGTTAGACAGGCTGTAAACTCTCAATGACACTGTGTGTTTTGAAAAGAAATTCATTATGGACTACATTAGAACTTAGAAGTCACATACTTGATTTTTCTGGAACAATGAACCTAACCCCTTCCAGACAAAAGTAGGACAACCGTGTCCTTGACGTCTGGCTCGGTTAAGAAAACGCGAATGTTAGCATTGATGAACCAGTTCACTCATTCATGCTCCAGAATGTCACACTACATGGTATCACAACCAGTCAAACCAATGAACTTAGAGTATTTGAGCCCTGCTCTCCCTTATCTCTAGTTACCAATCACTGCAGTGCCTCAGGCTGAAGGGTGGTCGGTTTGTGAGGTTAGTTTGATGGATATGGTTAATGTGAAGGCTTCGAACAGTGGCTTTGTTCTGAATTGTATGAGTGTTGCGGTAAATCAACTGTGAACACAAAAGTGAAATAAAGGGTGAAAATGTCCATCAGTCTAATCCACAAATCTCATGACACCATTTCATTTCAGGTAGATGCCTATGACTGATCAAATCAGGGAGAAATCAACAGAAAATTATTATGCTTTATATATGCTGCTTATATTAGAGCTGGAACTAGCATTTATTTACTTTTAAATCTTAAAAGAATGTGATATGATCAAAAGTCCCAGAATGGCCACTGGTTGACCTGAAATTTTTGCAACTGTCTTTTGGCTAATCTGCTACTTTTATTAAAAGGAATACACACGTGACGGACACAGTGGCCCTTTCAGTGGTCCAGTGGGGACAATGAATCTCACCAGGCATGTGTGTAACAGTGTGACAACGCAGACGCTAAATGGGAGTGGTATAAGGTTTGTGCTCCAAGTCTGCCTGCTGCCACCTGGGCAAGCAAGCTGTCCACACCCAGCGTCAGCGTGTCCCACTTTCTATACACATACATATCAATGTTTGGTCAAAATGCTTCATGTCACACCAAGATTTTCCCCACTGTTTTCTCAACACTCCTTAAGTTCATACATCGCTGCTCCAGCTATTCTCAGGTACTGAAACCTCAGCCCCTCACCATGCTTTTGTCTTTTATTCAGGTGCCCTAAATCAGACACCAAGTTGAAGGCTATCAAATCATTACCGCTCATTCACTTAAATTCAATACCAGTTTATCTCATTCATAACAAACATGACCCTGTTTCTGCAAGGGCAAAACACAGTCAGGTGCTAATCCCTGCCATCCCCTTAGAAAGGTTTGGACCAGCATAAGACCCAGTGTGTGTGTGTGTGTGTGTGTTTGGCTACCAACCCGTTAGCCTGCTGTGATGATGAGTCCATGTGGAGGACTGGAGACTTAAGCGAGAGACGATTTCATTGTTAATGGCCCGCTTCCATAACCTATTATGGGAGTGTCTGTTGTTAAAACACATGCACATATACTTAACCGATTACTATCAGAGCACCAGCATTATGGAGACGGTGACTTTGTTGGATTGTGAGGAATGGAGGGAGGCAGATGGACAGAGAGAGGAGATCATCGATCAGGAATGAGGGAGGGAGAGAGACAGTTGATGGTTTTATATGCAGAATCAGTGCAGACAGCTGATACAGGAAATCAATGGAAGCACTGATTAAATGGGCAGCAGGACAGAAATGCCTACTGTAGCTCAGTAATCAGAAATGAGGTCTTTCAGCTGTAACATGCTTGTGTTTCATTGAGGGTGTCGCTATTCATGTAACTCTTCAACAAACAGACTTTATTCAGTGAAGACTTAGACGAAGATTGTTGGAAAATCCATAATTCATTTCTAAGTCATCAAAACTGGGGTACACTGACTAAGTAAAGCATGCAAAGCATGATTTGGAATTATTTTCTATCTGACATTTTCTAGGTGGTACTTTTTAAATAGTTGGAGACCCTGTGTGTATGTATATGTATTTCATGTGTGAAAACACTCTTGCATGATCATCTTCCTCTATTCTCATCCATCAACTTTGGATGCTCATTTTGTTCAATGGGTTTTTTGTCAGTGCTCCATCACACCTCCATCCACACTGAAACACCTTGGGACCTCTCTCATTTCACCCGGTTGTCACTGATATGCCCAGAGCTCCTAACCTGAAAAAAGCGAGGCCAATCTTCATATTTCTCAGGGCTTTTCATGTCAAACATGTCAACAATCTTCATGAATTGTCTTTTTATTCTGAATTTGTTCTTGCTCTCATTTTCTCTTGTCCTTTGCTGCTTTAGTCATTCTTTTTGTTTGACTGTTAAAGGATTTGAAGTAGAAAGAGGGCAGAAACAGTGAGCACAAACAATAGATAAATGATTTGAAAGGATGTTAATCAGCTCCATCTAAAGTTTTGTATCAGGTCTACTGTGGGACAACAGCTGGTATCCCATTTACCAGGCAACTGTAAAGACTTCTTTATAGTTACACTTTTCCCTTAGGTGCCATGATGGATTTGAATGACTGATGACCAAGCATTTCAATTTTGGTGTTGACCGAAAAGCCACCAATCAATAGTTCACATTCACAGACAAGATGCTCCCAATATTAAAAATCTGAGTCCAAAAGAAGGTTCAGGGTGCCGACTGCTGATAATTTTCTGTAGGAATGTTAATATAGTAAGAAAGTAAGTAAAAACATATTGTTCATGTAGTATTATCCTCTTGGCTGTAAACATCTTTGTCAGTAACTGTATGGAGTTATCTTGTCCCGGTTGCTATGGTTACATGACCTGGATGTGCACCTGCTCTCAGTGATAAGAATGCAGCTGAGTTTGCCATGGCTGAGTGTTAACACTAGACACTTAATCTTGCAAATGATACAGATTGTTTTTCAACATGTAGCTAAAGTGCTTTTGGGGCAGTGCAGCTTCCTCTTTATATGAATGCTTTTCAGTTTCCGTTGCTCTGATAGAGGCAAAAAGTGAGGAAATTATTCTCATACCTGGAGTTGCTGGCCATAATCATTTCTGCACACACATGCACAAACACGCATGGCTGTGTCAGTTGGGGTAATCCTAATCTGAACTCAGACAATGACAGAGCACTAATCAGAGGTACGGCACAAGCAAACAGAACCAGATGGAGACACTGTGCTCCCGTTTATGTAATCACTGTTGGCCGATTGCAGGAGGTTAATCGCTTTCAGAAAGGGAAACACAGGTCTGATCATTAAATAACGCCACAAGTTTCTGTTCGTTGAAACTTGTATATGGTGTTTATCAAGCTGTAAACAATGTTCATGTCATCTTAGTTCAGTTGATATCAGTTCAGACTTTATTGCCCCTCAGGGGAAATGTGATTCACAGCAAAGGAAAAAACACAACACAACACGTAAAGACACACAGTGTAAACAACCTGCCTGAATGAAACCGGTTAGTCCCAGTGTGTTGGGCAAAACAAAAGCAAGATAATAGGAATTTACCTGTTGGCATTTAACATGAATTGCTTCTCCATGGTATGATTGCACCTTAGCAACAGCTTAGTGTGGTTTTAAAATAGTTGGACATGTCCCAGGTCCTCCCAGGTAAAAAGATGCACCTAGTAGCTCATATCTGTTCGGAGAACTCAGAGAAATTTTCCAAGAAGAATAATTAGAGATGGCTTTAATAACTGTGATTAACTTGTTTTATGTGTAAGTATAGAATTGTTTTTCTTTTTACCTATCTCTGTTGTCAGGCAGAAAGACTAATAAAATTAAAATAAAATAATTTTAATAACATTTTGCAAGACTGACATCCATTTACCTAATGATGAAAATACACATAGGCAAACAGTTTTTTTTCTTTCCTGACACCTTTGTTTAGCACCAAGGATGAAATATTAGACAACATAATGAACAGTGCCTGTTCAGTTGGTGACAGCGGTCGCTGCAGGAGGACCTTGTCTAAACCAACACTCATCGGAAATAAAGTGTGTGAGAGTGGAAGCCAGAGAGGGTATAATGACAGACTTCACACTCATCTATCTTTTGAGTGGTTTTTAATGAGTGGGATGACAACAGAGAGATACTAAGACAAGTTTCATCACCTTTATATTATGTTAGCCCACATTGAGAATAGAGGGGGCAACGGGGCATGGGGCAGGGCTTAGTATTTCAGAGCCACAAAAAAAATAGATATTTCATTTATAGCAAAATCATGTTATTCCTGGAATCAGCACAGAGATTTGTTTTGTGTTCATTCGAACATTGGAATGAACTTAAGTTTTTAATGGTGGTATCACTTCATTCGATTTGTCCTGTTTCTGACCACTTAGTGAACTCCTCTACGGCATATATTTGGTCTCCACAACTTCCTGATGGAAAAATGCCCCACTGTGTTAAAAAGCCAGTTGCAAACACTTTTTTTTTTTTTTTTTTTTATTTTTAATTTTTTTAGTCTTCTACTTGATGCTGGATAGGAAAGGAATAGTGGCTGTAATGCAACGTGTGTAATAAGGCCAGGTAATGCCCAGAGTGCTACACAATTACATTTGTGTGCCTCACACATCAAAGTTGTGTGTCAAACTCTCAGCTGAGAGTGGAGATGTGAGATGGGAAAGTAAGTTTGGTTGGGCTGTTACTGTGCTTATGAGTGGGAGGCTCCTTGAGGATCCTGGAGGTCCTGAGCAGTGATCTGACATCAGTGCTCGCCCTGCTTTGTTAAAGCTGTTCCTGAAAGAACAAAATCAATCTTCTTCCTTCCTGTACATTCATAGCTTCCTGTGTCCCCCTTTAATTTCCCACTGACCAGGGTCTTTACAGCCGTGTTGCTCACCTGCGGAGCATATTTTGTGTCAGTACTGCTTCAGATGAACAGCAGACTCACTTTTGAGTCTTCTGTCAACAGTCACTTGGTCTGCTGTGTGAGGCGAAGAAGGGAGATTGTGTGTTTGCATTTAAAAGAGTAGTTAAGGAATAGACACAATGCACTAGCATCTCACACCATATAATGTGATATGTGTTTTCCCATTATCAAGGCAGTATTTAATCAATATTTGATTGACAGAAATACAGTCAGAGGGAGGAGAAGCACGGCAGCAAGGAAGAGTCCACACCAGTGATTAGTCTTAGGATGTTATCAGCAGAAAAAGAAAATGGAACCGGCTCCCTCCACTCCCTCTGCCATTCAAGCTTTTGTCCTAATGGTGTGTTTTCACTGGCAGCAAACAGAGGGAGGGCTGCAACAAGCAGAGGTGTGAGGATGAGGACAAGAACAGTGACAAAAGAAGAGCAGTGTTCACTTGCTTGTACAGTGGCAATTAAATTAAAGAGATAACAACTAACTGTCCAAGAAGAAAGTAATGAAGGTCTCATTAAGTAGTCTTCGAGTAAGAAATTTGAGTCTAAGTTGTCTGCTGGTGAATACACAGAGCTAAAAGAAACATAGAGGCAGCGACTGGCTTCCTCCACTGGCTAAGTGCCAGAGGAGAGACAACAGAGCTCTGAAACACTCACAGCTCAAGAGAATACGATTAACTCTGTCCCTTTATGTGTGTGTGGATGTGTGGGCTGTGGTTTTACTCAAGTGTTTGTATTAGGGAAATCAGCTCTTTGGCTATCACCATTCTCATCTTCGGAGGTTGACTGAGCATGAACAGACACACACACACACACACACACACATATATATATTAAACACATTAAATGCAGACACAGAGGCATTACTGGCTCTGGCTGTCACTGGCAGTAATCACAGCGCCCTGATTTTATTCCTGCTTTGGGCTTGTCTGGCATTTGATCCAGGATATTTTCTGGGTTCCGACTGGTTAGCAGGTCAAGAGAAAAGCTGGAGATTACTGTATAATTATTGGGTATCAGTGCTTTTAATATGCTATTTGTACACCAGGGGAAGAATACAATCATACTGTTGTGTATACAGACAGATGCTCACACCCGTGCAGTCATTGCACGTTGGGAGTCTTTGGGCAGTTTGTGCTGCTCCCAAGGAAACTGGACTCTCTTAAGTGCAGTGGTGCCAACAGAGGGGGTAAAAACTGTAAACTGCACTGAAACATTTGTTTGTGTGTCTTCCTTCTTGACTTATTGTGAAAATATTGCTACTTATTTTTTTTATTTCATGTTGGGATATTATAATAATATATTTATCATTTTTTATGATATTCTTATAAATATTAACTATTAAGGCTGTATTCTTAAAATTTAGGCCAGACAATCGTTTTGCCTTTATGCAAATAAAAAATTTCTACAAAGCTTGTGAGGATTTTTCTTGTAGGATATTGAAGCATTTTGGCAGATCCTCTGCCTCTCTTGTGTTGCGCGTAAATTCACTCTTTAATACAATAGCAATGACTTTTTGCTGCTATCAGGGTTTCATCAGGGTTTTGTACCTGCATGTATGTTTGTTTGCTTTTGTGTTTTACTGGGTCTGGTCCTACTTAGCATTACTGTGTTGGATATTTATTGTAATAAGTGAATCCCCTCAGAGCTTGTGGATAATGAGTTTTCTAACTGCCTCTGTTTGTGTGTCTGGCAGAATTGGGTTCAGGGTAATGAGTGAAGACGTGTATTTACCTCACATTTATCAGTGTATATTGATTTCATAAGTGTGTGTGTGTGTGTGTGTGTGTGTGTGTGTGTGTGTGTGTGTGCGCGTGCCCAGTGTATTTGAAACCACTTTCCTATTAGTGTGCAAAGATGAGAAGTGATAGATGCTTTAATTTGTCACATCAGGGATCCACATCAAGCTTCTCTGTGTTTCTCCCTCTGCCTCAGACATTTAGTCATGTTGTATGGACTATTTATAGCTGTTATTTCATGTGTGTGTGTGTGTGTGTGTGTGTGTGTGGTCTAAGAGTGGATCTCTGTGTGCATAGATTGTGTGAGTGAGTGTGTGAAAGATGTTTGCTGCTCCAATCAATGTTATAGATCAGTTCTTTTGTTGGTGCAGCTGGCTTAAATGTTCTTTCAGCTGAGCTGCAGTGGGATTATTTGTGTGTGTGTGTGTGTGTGTGTGGATCGATTATTTATAGCTGTTCCATTTCTTCCTCCTGTGGATCACTGAGACTGTTTTTGTCTTCTTTTTGTTTTTTCTGCTTTGCTTATGTGTGGCAGACATGTTTGTGTATTCTTATTTCATGAAGAAATATATTTTTTAACTTCTGATGTCACTGATATGATTTTTGGCCTGATGGATGAATCTGTTAAGATATAACCTGAGAAAATAAGGAAAAATGGCCCTTGAAGGTTAAATCCAAAACCTAAAGACATCAGTAAATCCTCACACTTGAGAAGCTGTAACCATCCCATGTTTATATATGTGAGAACTGTGGAGTCATTGAACAATTTAAGGTATGACAAAAGCAATACACAAAAAGGCCAAAACAAATATAAATAAGCCAAAACAAAGCTGTCAAGATGACCTTGTACTCCTCTCTATGCAAATCTTTAAAAATAAAACAAAATCCAACTCACACTGCTGAATGAATTCATGTGTTTACAATAACAAGAGTGTTTGTAGTCTGTCGGATATTGGTCAACACAGGCAGACACCAACAGCAGAGATATGGCTGCACAGACTATGTGTCAGTCAGAGTTGATGTGACATGAGAAAGAAAAATGAACTCGGTGTTGTCTGTGCAGGGCTCTAAGATAAGACGCAATTCAGAAAGTGTTGCTTAGATTTTCTTGTTTTAATTTAAGTTAGACAAAGTTAATTATCTTAATGGAGGAACAATTTGTGATGTGAACGGAATGTGATGTGCCAAAGCCCGAGTGTCTGAATAAATCAATGAAATGAATGTGTAATAAATTAGCAGAACCATTGCCGTCTTTTATTGTAATCTACATTTTGTAAAGAAGCTTCTTTCTTTATTTCTCTCTATCCCTCTTTCCATGCCTGCTGCCAAGTGTTATACTTGTAAACTTCTGACCCATAAATATTGCTCTCAACAGACATTGGGAATTGAGTATAAACAGAGAAAAAGGGCCAAAAGAAGAACACCAATGATTTCAGAATACAGCTGGACACGCACGCACACGCAAAGTCCATTGTGCAGAAGCAACACAGTCCTCCTCTGCCACATCCAACTCATAAGATTTGGCTTGAATAGCATTTGTCCGGTAGTTTTATGCAAATTAACCTCAGTGTCAAGGTCACATCCAGTCATAAAAGGGTGTCATTTGTCTGCAAGCTGCTTTTGGTGTCACACCATCTGCCAGGAGTTAGTGTGTGCGAGCTGTGAGTTTGAACTCTTCCTATGTCTTTAAATACTTCCTGGAAGGCCCTCCACGGCTTAAACCTGGAGTAAAACACGCTGTTGTCAGCACTGTGTTTATGTTTCTGTTGCACTAACAACGCGGTGTTACATGGATTACTGCGAGTGTTTGTGGTGGGTGTGGTTCCTAATATACACCTTTGACAGAAGCGGCATGTGTGTGGTGAAGATAGTACAGTAGGTTTTGTTTTGAACTGTGCGTGTCTTTGTGGTGTGCCCCTTATCCCTGCAGCCGCTGCATGTGGCTGATGGGGATTTCTCTGGCTTTGTAGGGCCTTTTACAGTATGTCTGTGTGTCTTTGTTGTAGCATCCCAAAGGGAGTTTCTCCTGTGGTGTCAGTGTGTGGGGGAGTTGATTTGCATCCCCTGAAGATTGAACCGGAGGAGGGGGGGGCTTTAACATGTGGAGCGGTAAACCCACAACCCAATACTGCTGCCTCATGGCTTTTTCCACAGCTTTAAGTGATTGTCCACATTATAGCTCAGAAAGCCTAAGATTAACACAGGGGCCCGTGCCACATATCTTTTGTTTAATGTACATTGCGTTATGTTAGTTTTCTCACGATTAAGCAACACTGGACTGTTCCTTCTCTAACAGCTGCGTCTCCACTACTCAGTCATCCGTCTTGCCTGCAGTACTCTCTCTACTGATCTGCTCTACTCTCTATACTGTTGCAAACAAGTCAAAATGATCCGAAATTTAAATGCTTGGCTCTCATTCTGTCAGTGAGTTCAAGGATGCGGCTGCTTTCATTTGGTCTCACCTAATCTGGGATTATGTTACAACTGGGATGTCAGGCGAAAAGCAATTAACTGCAGTGAACTACCTGACAGGGTGGAAAGCCCAGCGGAGTCCAGTGCAGCAGCATTGGCAGCCGCTGTTATAATGACTGAGGAGCCAAAGTCTGCCTTATTGTCATCAGTGGCTCAAAGTGCACTAGTTTTTCTCTAAACTGTGCATTTTATGCCCATTTTGTACACATTGTCTGTCTTTGTGACTCAACAGCACAAATGCATGGGCTGATGTTGATGGATAGGCTTCGTCCTTAGAGTTGATCTTCCTTTTCCTTAAAGATATCTGTTACTCATGGGAATATCTTATTTGCATTTTGCTGATTAGATCGCGGTCTGAAATCAATCAATCAGCCAATTCCCGGTGTGGGAAGCCGAACATGTCCAGGTTAACTGTTGTAAATGTATTTGGTGACTTTAGAAGCACGATGGCGGAACAGACTAGACCAGAGACTGGACCCCCTCAGAGACTAGAGACCAGACCAGACCAGGGACTGGACCCCTCCAAGGACTACAGACTAGATCAGAGCAGACTAAAAGAGAGACCAACCCCTTAGAGACTCTAGACCCGACCAGACCAGACCAGGGACTGGACCCCTCCAGAGACGACAGACTCGACCACACACTGTTTTAGGATTAAATTTCCTTAAAATGCTAGAAATGGAATTCCCCAAAAAAGAAAAAAAGAAAAGAAAAATTTGAACGGAATTTGAAAAAATAAACCGGATTTTATAGGGCTCAATTTACTGCTCTTTTCTGAATGATATAGTAAATTGGCATACACCCAAGACTGAATGAATGAATCATGCCAGCTGTTTTATTTATTCCTCAATGTTGAATGTAGATTTTTACTAAGGCTACAATAACCTTGCTATTTAGTAGAAGTTTTGTGTCAGTGGCAGAGACGCTAATAATATCCATAAATCTAAGCTCATTTGATGCTGTTAAAAGAAGAACTCCAGCCAAGTGTTTAAAGGTCTTAGAGGTACCATATTGTAGAAAGCTTTTTGCATCAGTAGACGAAAAAACTAGCTGTATGATAAATTGTTACAATTGATATTAGTTGAGTGAATGTTGGTTGTTGCTGAAGACTGGAAAATCATAGAAACTGATAGTGTACGTTATAAAGAAGTGAAGCTTCCTAAATAGCTACAACAACTGCTACCAGCCTTACACAGCTGAGTCAATTAAATAGAGCTGCTTTGTGGGTAATGTCGAGTTGTCAAAGAAGAAAAATGATTTCGATCCTCTCTGAAAAACAAAATACAGTCCATTTTGAGTCTTGTTATGCGGTAGGAAGACAGTGATAAGTGGAAGACAAGGCCACATATCTATTGAGGTGAACACTTCAAGTATTCTTGAAGTGTTCACAACAATATATGACCCAGTTTCACAATCTGTGAAAGATGCCATTGTTGTTGAAAAAGCAAAAATCACAATTATAAATAATTATCATTCCAGAGCCATGTCTGATTAAATGTTGACTAGATTAATGAGGTGCTTTCAAAAGCCACATTTATTGAATAGATGTATTATTTCAAAGTATTGACCTACATGTGGATGTCTTTCCATTAACTCTTTATAATATGAATTCATATTCTCAGTGGTTCTTGTGTACACTTTGTGAATTTATCATGAGGTTGACCTGGAAAATGTTTAACTTGCATGACACATTGTCATGCTTGATCTACATGTTGCATGAATACGTTAAGATACCTCAGGTGAGATTTCAGTGGCCTTTTTGCTGAGTTGATGGCAACACTCATTTTACATGTTTAAATCATGACTATATGATTGTTATATCTATTCACTGTCTCTCTTCCGTCCTGATGTCTCCTCCCAGGATTCGTCCTCAGATGGCCAAGGAGAAGATAGAGGGGTGCCATGTATGCACAATGGTCACGCCTGGAGAGCCGCAAGTTCTGCTGGGAAAGGACAAGGCCTTTACCTATGACTTTGTGTTTGACATCGACTCAGAACAGCACTGCATCTATCAAGCCTGTGTGTACAAACTCATCGAAGGCTGCTTTGAAGGCTACAACGCCACTGTGTTTGCGTATGGTCAGGTATGACAGGGAGGCTCAGGCCCCATTTTTTGTGATCAATTAATTACAAAAATTCAATTAAACTTATTTAATTGTAATAGTAGTTGTGATTCAGAAGTATTTCATATTCATTTATATGCATTTTAAAAAGAAGTAACCTAAATTTTTGTCCCAAGCCTGGAGGGAGAAACTCTTTGTTGCATTATTGTATAAACTAAAAGAACACTGATGTCTGATTTAAGATTCACATAAAGAAATAGAACTAACTTAAACACCAAAACATAATTTACCACAGTTGTAGGTTGTGATACAAGTTTTTATCAATTATATATACAACAAAGTAGAATGTATGCTATTAATATTTTTTAGGTGGCTGTTTGAATGCTTTTACAGTTGTTGTGAAATTACGTTGTACTCTTTATTTATTTATTTATTTATTTCTAGAGATCTTTTATGTTATATCCTATTAATTAGAAGTTTGGTTCCACAACCAGCACCATGTCAAATACATATCATACAATAAATTTACACTTTTAATAACATTTTTGGTAAATGAAATGTCTTCCAGACTGGTTCAGGGAAGACCTACACCATGGGGACAGGCTTTGATGTCGGTCTGAGTCAGCAACAGCAGGGTATCATCCCTCGCGCTGTTCACCAGCTGTTTGAGGGTATTCAGAGCAGGAGGATGCGTGCACAGGAAGCCGGCACCCAGCCACCTGAATTTAAAGTCAGCGCACAGTTCCTAGAGGTGGGTAGTGCTCACATATGGAAATGTATAGATGTACAGCACATGTACAATCATGATGAAATATCATTTTGCTTCACAAGCCAATATTAATATTCTAGCCCCCATGCCCCATAGAGAGAGAGAGAGAGAGAGAGAGGACTGATATAGGTCCACACTGACTCTAACCAGATGGGGCAAAACAGTGAGGCAAGGGGATCATCCCCCTATTCCCCCAACTGGATGTGACAGCCTGATGACAGATGGCGCAGGAATGTCTGCTTGTGCTTTGTTGGACCTAATTCATGTTGGCCATTACCTCTGACATTACTCCTCATCACTGTTCAGTAGGGGATGGTTAAGAGTGTGGGAGGGATGCTTGCATAGGCTCAATGAGATAATATGACAAGAAATGATTTCCTCCAGAGGTTGGGTTATTCTTCTTGAGAAATGAGTGTATGTAATGTATGTAATGATTGGATACATGCATCTAATGTATGTATACATGAGGTGTGAACAGTTGAATAATAATTTTGTAATAACAATAACTTTTTTCTGCCTTTTGTCCTTTCTTTTTCTGTCTGTCCTGTTCTCTGTTATTAATGCAATTCTTTGTTGGTCCTCAGGTCAAAAGGTTATCTTTGTTGATGGTGTGTGTGTGTGTGTGTGTGTGTGTGTGTGTGGTTAACAGTATGTGGGAACAGCTGAGCTTTCTGCTGACCTCTGTGGCCCTTACCCTCATTGGTTTGTGAGAGGTCACTTACAGACAGGGGAGCTGTGTGTAAATAAGATACACCACCGCTGTGGGAAATGCAATAGAATTTACGTAAAGGATGAAAGTGAAAGCAGTTCACAGCACCAGTACATACATCTTTAAGTTTATTGATTATGTCATGATGGTGCGTAAAGCTGAATATTGCCTTTGTATTTGGGATGTTTAATTCGTGAAATGATTCATGTCTACTAAAATGCATTGGTGACTATTATTTATTGTAGTTGTATAATGAAGAGATCCTGGACTTATTTGATGGAGCCAGAGATCCAGAGAGTCGGAGCAGGAAGTCCAACATTAAGATCCATGAAGATGCCAGTGGCAGCATCTACACCACTGGGGTCACCTCCAGGCTGGTACACTCAGAGGAAGAGGTGAGTGTGTATTTGAATTTGTTTGTTTCTGTTAGTGTTTTTGGTTTAAAGTCAAAGAAAAGAAAACTTTGAAGAAAAAAATCATAAAAATCATGTTCACAGATATGTGCAATCTCTGATTCTGCTTCAGATTTTATACGCTCAGAGAGCTTGTGTAGAATTTCAAAATAATATGGGGTTTCTGTTTTACATTAAATTACATGAATTAATTGTGAAAAAGTGAATGCTCTGAACTAACAAATACCTCCAGCACCTTAGAAAGCTCTTCACAGGACCATTTATTTGACCATGTGATCAAATAGTTTTAGGATAATAATAGAGACTAGGCTTCAACATGCTAACAACCAGAGCTGTTTAACCCACAAGACAAATTTTGACATCACATGTATGATGTTTGGCTTCCTTGCGAGGTTAGTTTATATACATTATATATACATATGTGTGTTTTTGTGTTGCAGCTGCTGCAGTGTCTGAAGCTTGGGGCTCTGTCCCGCACGACCGCCAGCACCCAGATGAATGCGCAAAGTTCCCGCTCACACGCCATCTTCACCATCCACCTCTGTCAGATGAGAGTCTGCCAGCAACTGCAAATGGTGAGGATTGGAGTTGAGGATGGACGGTGAGGTGGATGTTATTTAAATTTCAACCAACAACCTGTTTTAGGTGAAAAAAAAATCTGTCAGGATGTCAGAAACAAATGTATGTATTTCTGAAAATAATGAAATATGTCAGAAGCATTAAAAGAAAAAATTATTCAGTTGTACAGTTGAAGCAGCTTTCAGAGTGATGTAATTGTTGCTATTTTCTTGACTGACCCCATTAGCAGAACGGTGGAGGGGAGAGTGGGGAAGTAAATGGTGTGGACTCCAGACCCATCACTCAGCCGGAGTTCGAGACGCTAATGGCCAAGTTTCACTTTGTGGACCTGGCTGGGTCTGAGAGGCTCAAACGAACAGGAGCCACTGGAGAGAGAGCCCGTGAGGGAATTTCCATTAACTGTGGACTGGTGAGACAGACAAATATTCATATAGAAAATGTGTCATAATGAAACAGTCAGTGTGTGACTTTATCCCCTGTGTACTTAAACACTGTGCTTATATCCATAACTCTATTCTGCTCTTCGGAATATCAATATATTTAGGACCAGTTTCTGTGTGTGTGTGTGTGTGTGTGTGTGTGTGTGTGTGTGTGTGTGTGTTGTAGCTGGCCCTGGGAAACGTGATCAGTGCTTTGGGAGATCAAACCAAGAAGGGAGGGCATGTCCCCTACAGAGACTCCAAACTCACTCGTTTGTTGCAGGATTCACTGGGAGGCAACAGGTTTAGCCACACCCACACAAACGAACACACACGCGTGCATCCCAAACCCCTTTTTCTGCATGTCACATTAAACAAGACATTGAACAAGTAACTTAATGCTCTGTAAAATCATGATCGACAGTTTTAGAATTTTTCTGACATTTCTTGGAAATGAATGATCTACTAATAATGCAGCAAGTATTAAATATTTTTCTGTTACTCTTGTGGCTGTAACAAGACATTGACATTTTTGCACAACCTACAACCTAATCCATCGTTCCTTCATCTCCAGTCGCACAGTTATGATAGCCTGCGTCAGTCCATCGGACCGGGACTTTATGGAGACACTGAACACGCTGAAGTATGCCAATCGTGCCAGGAACATCAAGAACAAGGTGGTGGTGAACCAGGACAAGACCAGCCAGCAGATCAGCGCTCTACGTGCTGAGATTGCAAGACTGCAGATGGAGCTCATGGAGTACAAGGCGGTGAGATACGGAGGAGGAGATGGAAATCAGAAAGGCAGAAAGAATTGAAAAAATAAAAACAAGGCTGAAAAAGATAAGGTGATAAATGAAAGGGGAAGAAAAGATGAGGACTGAGAAGTGGCAGCTTGAAGAGGAGAATTAACATGGCTGTCAGTATAACTGATGCAATTGGTCTGTAAGAGAGGAGTGGCATGATGGATGAAACTGAAAATAACTACTGAGCACAAAAAGAAAAAAGGCAACTTTAATTGTAAGACAGGATGGTATTAAAGTTAAAGCAGATACCATGCCTGAGACAGCAGCTTATGGCTTCATAAAATTAAAGATCATTACTGCTACAAACATCTGTTTATGTCTTTTTAAACTCAGCCTCAAACAGAACCCGAGTATGAGGGAGATTAATTCGTTCAACCTCATCATTTCGCACTTCAGTGCAGTGATAATTTAAACCTGTAGCTTAATTGTATGTGCACATCAACTAACACATACTTTTTGACAGTAACCGAGGAATATGATGAAAGACAATTTCTTCTTTTTCATCATATTTGACTTTGTGGACTTTAAGGATCAAGCAACAATTTAGTCAGCCTCTGATACTGTTAAGAAAGTCACCACGGTTACCAAAAGGAAGTGACTGTATGACTGTGACAAATGACTGTGGGCTGTCCTGGATGTTGTAATAAGGGATGTAAGTGACTGGAGTCTGGAAGTTATGGTTTGTTGGACTGGTGAAGTTAATGATGTCTGCAAACTGTGACTGGATTAGATAAAGATTGTGTGTTTCAAGCCTTACACAACAACATTTTTTCTGTGCTCAGTCATCCAGAATACAACAATGGCTGCTTGAAGAGCCACACGCTCAACAGCTCAACAGATCATTTTAAACAATAGCATTGTGTTTGCTTGGACTGCAACATCAAATGTATGTGAGGATCAGTTTGTATCTCCTCTCATGGCCTCTGTGTTTTGGCCCTACAATGGACTGTTCTTCTCCATGCAGGGGAAGCGTGTAGCATGTGAGGATGGTTCAGAGGGGTTCAGTGACCTGTATCAGGAGAATGCCATGCTGCAGAGAGAAAATGACACGATGCGCCTCAGGGTCAAGGCCATGCAGGAGACCATTGACCACCTCAACACCCGAGTGACACATCTGCTGGCCAATGAGGTCAGCTCTCTGCTGACCAAGTCAAGTACGTCAGAGAAATGTGTATATATTTCTGTCTTAACACCCTGCTTGAACTGTTGGTCTTGAGTTCACTGTTTACAGAGTCAATTTTATCTTTGACTTCTAGATGAGGGCAATGAGGAGATTGGGGCTCTAGTCCAGAACTACATTCGAGAGGTTGAAGAACTTAGGTAAGAGCTCAAAATCCTACACCATCACCTGATATAACCAAACCTCAGTTTCAACATGTATCAGTGCATTTACAAATGAAATTCTATGACTGTTCATATGAGACCAGGATAGACTTTAGTGCTAAAACTGCAAAGTAGATGGCATTGGTGAAAATAATTCATTGTGTAATTTGTCTCAAAGGTGTGCTTGTTAAAGGAACAAAGAAAATCTAACTTTTTAAAATCAATATTTTCTTTCTCCCTCCTGTGTCAGAACCAAGCTCCTTGAGAGTGAAGCCATGAATGAGTCCCTGCGACGGCAGGCAGCCCGGCTTTCCTCACGTTCACCATTCCCCTCCACTCTCAGCCCTGCCCCAGGTCACCCTCCTGGCTCCTCCCCTGCCCCCATGTCCATGGAGGCTGAGATGACAGATGTGTTACGCCGAGCCAAACTAGACATCGAGAGGCTTAAGAAGAAGGAGAGGAGGCAGAGGAGAATGAGGTGAGAGAAAGGCTCTCTTATTGTCTTTTTTTTTTTTAATAACTCCACAAAGTCCTTGCAATAGAAACCAAATCACAGCATAAGTTTCACAGAAATTCAGGGAACTATCTTCATCTTTATAATCTTCATATCACTAAACATCTCACATTTACGTAACTTGTTTCTCACTTTAATCCTGAGTTAATGAACTATATAAATATATACACTTTGCTCTTTATTGCTTGTCTCCACCTTAAGAGGCACATCTCAAAGAGATAAAGGCTTTGGGACGTAGAACTTTTGAAAAGACTTGGGATGTAGCCAGTGCCAGTAACACTAGCTTGGACACAAAAAGCTCTTATTTAGTCAGTCAGCGAGTCTTCAGAGGGAAGAGGATACAGCCTTAAAGACTAATTGAAGTTTAATGGGATGCAGACAAAAGAAGATGGAATGGGAAATAGGCAGGATGGTTGTGAAAGAGGCAGCAAGAAACAAAGAACAAAGCTGATAGTAAAGCGTAAAAAGCTAAAAGAGATGAAGGTTGAAGGGTTGAATAAGACTTTCTAATGACTTTAAAGGGCTGGTTTTACTGCAAGCACATCACTTGTCAACATATCCAGTGCCCTAATGGTGGAAGTTGAGAGGGTGCCAAATAAAGGAGACAAAGTGCTTCTATAGAGCAATGGACAAAAATAATTTAAAATACTGTAGCTGATACATATTTAGAACCATACTAAAAAAAATGTTACAAGTGTTTTCTTCATTTCTTTTTCTATCCCTGTTTGACCAACATAATTTGATTCCCTTGCAGTCCTGAGCTAGAGAAAGGTCTAAAGAAACGAGTGAAGCTGCACACTCATGAGAATGGGGAGAGTGGGCAGAATGGAGAAAATGGACAGAATGGTGAGATCGATTCGGATGACAATTACATCGAGGTAATGGGCAAAGTTTGTCTACACTAAATTTCAGACCTGAAACTTTCAGATTATAATCTAATGTCTGTGTTTATTTGTGTGTGTGTGTATATACATATATATATATACATACACATACATATGTTTGTGTGTTTGTACAGGACATTATGTCTCCGCTGCAGGAAGAGAGTGGTTGCGATGAAGATGAGGTGGAGGATGAGGAGGAGGGCAGGGAGGAGGACGAGTTTGATAGCGATGAGAGCCTGGTGGATTCAGACTCAGACTCAGATGAAAAAGGTCTGTTTTTAACAGCTACTACAAAAAAGGACCTGGTCTTTTCACCATTGACATCCTGTTTTTTTTCGTCAGAATATTGTATTTTATTTCTTATAGTTGGGCCACCTTTTATAAACCTTCTAAAAGGAAAAGAAGGCCTAAAGTAACAATTAAAAACAGACACATATGTGACAAATCATTTTAAATGTTTTTCTTAATATACAATTATGTTAGTAAAGCACACGGCAGATACACACTAAATTAAAATGTAAAATGTTTTTCTGACCTTTGCCTTCTATCTGCAGCTAACTTCCAGGCAGATCTGGCTGACCTGACCTGTGAAATTGAGATCAAACAGAAGCTGATAGACGAGCTGGAGAACAGCCAGCGGAGGCTCCTGATGTTGAAGCTGCAGTATGAGGAAAAGCTCATCCTGCTGCAGAACAAGATCAGAGACACTCAGCTAGAGAGAGACCGTGTACTGCAGAACCTCAGTGAGCACCGTTGGATTTTTTTTAGTTTACAGAATGTTTCTGAAGATGAAAACACAACAGTTTAAAAAAGTAAAAAGTGCTATATTAATAATATTAATGCGGCATTAACATTACTATGTGGCTTAACAGTGTCCATGGAGAACTACACAGAGGAGAAGGCTAACCGGATCAAGCAGGAATACGAGAAACGTCTTAAGGAGATGAACCGTGACCTCTTGAAGCTTCAAGCAGCACAGAAGGAGCATGCACGTCTCCTCAAAAATCAAGGGAGGTATGAACGGGAGCTGAAGAAACTCCAGGCTGAGGTCAATGAGATGAAGAAAGTCAAGGTGAAACAAACATGTGAGAGTTTGAGTGTGAACATGTCTGACCTTTCTTAGCAAGAGTGCAGTTTACTAGATTAGTGCTGTTTCCAGGTGGCACTGATGAAGCAAATGAAAGAGGAGCAACAGAGGAGAAGGATGGTGGAAGCCAAGAGGAACCGTGAGATTGCTCAGCTCAAGAAGGAGCAGAGACGGCAGGAGGTCAGTCAGCATCTGGGATTTATTTATTTAGCACACACAAGTACATACTTCCTCTGGTATTTCAGATCCATATAAATACACACACCAATAAAAAAATTGGTAAATTTAAATGAATAAAATTGGTTGTTTTGCCGCTGTGATGGATGTCACATATGTAATATGTATGTGTATAACTGCAGCGAGGCATTCATCTGTGTGTCAGCCTACTCATTGAAAGTATTGAAGTATACTTAAATCAACATATTAAAGAAAAGTCTCTGTCTTGCTCTTCTGTCTCATCAGTACCAGATTCGTGCACTGGAGTCTCAGAAGCGACAGCAGGAGCTGGTGCTGCGCAGGAAGACCCAGGAGGTGACGGCCCTGCGGCGCCTTGCCAAACCTATGTCAGACCGTGTGGCCGGGAGAGTGGCCCGCTGGAACCAGACTCCTTCGGCTCCAGACTCTGGAGCTGAGTTATCAGCCAGCACTACAGCCAGCTGCTCTGAACCCGAGACTGCGAGGACCGTGAGTGGGCTTGTGAGACAGTGGAACAACAAGAACAATGCGATGGGATACCTGGGAGAGAACGAGGGGAGCATGGATGGAACCAGGGTCATTGGGTAAGATGGGCTAGGATACATGTATATAGGTTTAACTGGCATAGAAGTTAAGTACTTGGAATTTAGAAATAATTAAATTTCATAAATGGCTTTTTATGCATTATATAATTATAGTGTATGAAGTCAGGAAATAACAATTTTTTGTTTTTTTATATGATGAAGTTGAATGTCTACAGGTGAAGTGGGAGTAGTGGCTCCTTCCATCTCACATCATCTCTCTCTTTCCCTTCAGCAGCAGGAAGAAGCTGCAGAGGAAGCCTGCAGGCCTGGGCAGCGTTGGAGCAGCAGGTAGACCCAGCAGCTTCTCTAAGTCAGCCCGTCAGAAGTGGCAAACCCTTGAGCGTCGCATTATGGACATTGTCATGCAGAGGATGACCATTGCTAATGTGGAAGCTGATATGGACCGTCTTATTAAGGTGCGAATGTTATGCGTGACTGGTAGTGTATATCAGGTTAAAGGAAATTTATCTTAAATGTGCTTTGACACAGTTGGCTAAGTCCCACATACATTTAGATGGTCAGCAGTAGCCATGGCCATTAAAATAATTGTTGTACACACTGATTTGGTTTTAGAGGTTACTTAGTAGGTGATACCTGAAACTGAAGTCAGGGACAAGGGATACGTAAGTGTAAAATCCATTTTTTTTCTTTGTATGTGTCTATGTTTTGTTGAGACAGAAGCGTGAGGAGCTAACAGCACAGCAAGAAGCTCTTTCACATAAAAGAGAGGTACTGATGGCAGAAGGGGAGGGGCCAGAAGCAGAGGACCGCCTCCTTCAGGAAATTAATGATGAGATTGAGGTGTTGAATGCCAATATAGACTACATCAATGACAGCCTGTCTGACTGCCAGGCCACAATTGTACAGATAGAGGAGACAAAGGTACAGTGACACAGCTCTTTGTTTATTTGCCGTCCTGGTGTTAGGAGTATCAGGTGGCCTCAAGTGACATCTTGCTTTACATGTTCCTGCAGGATGAGCTGGACTCTGTAGACACCTCGGTAGTGATCAGCTCCTGCTCACTGGCTGAAGCGCGCCACCTGCTAGACCACTTTCTGAAGGCTTCCATAGACAAGGTGACTGAACAGAGAACAGACCCTCTGTTACCATTAAATATGGCGTATTAGGGATTTGTTGCGAAGTGCTGAACTCAGTGTTAAGTGGTAAGACACAGAGAAGCACATGCACTGTGTAATGGCTGTGATGCCATCTTGTGGTGTATCAATGTACTGCATGTTGGTGTTAAGGGTGTGTCTCTTGATGCAAAACAGGTTATTATGTAAATGATATCTAGATAACTGTCAGGAAATCTAGTAAAAGGGTCTAAACACCCAACAAGAAGTACACCAGAATAAAGTTATCCAGTGTGCATGAGAGCCAAACAAAATTATCTACATAGATGCATTCACCAACATATTACTGCTATGGTACAATCCACTGCAGTGTTTGCAATCAGCCAGCTCACTAAACTGGCTATTATGCCACAAATTCACAATAAAGGCAATGGCTTCTTAGTTTATGTAATGCCCATATATCTGACGGGACCAGCCACGTGAAAAAGACTTGTGGAGCAAGCGAACACTGCTCCACTGGCACACTGGGATTTGAGCTGATAGTCCATATGGTCCATCTGCTTACACTCCAGTCCTTTTGCAGGCCTTTAAAAATGAAGTAATCTAAATTTGTCTTATTTCTTTTTGTGGTGTTCCATTCTGAAAGATTAGTTATACATTGCTGTGACATAATTTTTCACCACGTTTGGCCATTTTGTTTGGGTGTGTAGAGCTTACAGGTGGCTCAAAAGGAGGCTCAGATCAGACTGTTGGAGGGCCAGCTGAGACAGACAGATGTAATTGGCTCATCCCACAATCACATGATCCTTGATGCCCTGAGAGAAAAGGCTGAATACATCCCTGAACTCCAGGCTCTCATCCACAATGTACAGCAGGGTGAGGACTGGTTTTTGTGTGTTTCTTTTCCTCTTTCTCCTCCTGTTTGTGTTGATATACTTGCTTCCAGACATCATTCAGACATATACATATACATTTATTTCAAAATTTTAAATTCAAATTTGTAATATATTTCTAAATTTGTCATTTTCAATCATTTACTTGTTTTGTCTTTTCCTCTTGCTGTCTCATGTTTTGATTTGTTTTATTTTTGTGCTTCCAGAAAATGGTTACACTAGCACAGATGAGGAGCCGTCTGAGTTCAGCCAAGCCTCTGACGGCAGGTGAGACTACAGTCGGCTCTCTCACACATCCTAGATGGATGACATCCATCTTATTTTTTTTTAATGTTTGCTACAGTGTTGTATTCTTCTTGTTCTTGTTGTTTTTTTTTTATTTTTATTTTGACTTGGTATTTCAAATTTCATCTGAAACATAAGTATTCCTCTTCTCATATCTGTTCACACATACTTCCCTGACTTTTCCTTTCTCTCTGTCGGCAGTGCATCGCAAATGAAAGAATCCAACAGCCAAGACGATTTCAAAATAAAGGTACAACTGGTTTGTGTTTTTGACAGAAATATATACATTGCATCCAAAACATCTTAATGTTTTTTGTGTCCAGTATCCTTAAAACTAGATTGAAACATGACCGGCATTTCTTCTCAGAATAGCTTTAGTTCTTTTGTTGTCAGAACATCAGGCAGATTAAATACTATATTTTGCAATTCCCAAACCTGCCAGACATCCAGGAATCACGATGGCCAGACATGTTGTCAAATGATGTTCCTGTTTTAGTGAAGTGTTTGTTGGGAAGCTTGTCCAAATTTCTGCTCTTAATGCATAGGGCACACCCCAGTTAATTAGAGCTATTCCTTTGTGAAGCCATGAGGTGGCAGTATAAGCAAATGCTAAAAATGAAAGATAACTGCTATGACACCATTCCATTTTATATTGCCATTCACACTGTGTTCTCTCCTTTTTGTAATGTTTTTCAGATTTTTTTTTTCAATCCAGATTTTTTTTACTCCACAATGGTTCTTTTAATTTTTTCTTGCTCATTTGTTTTACTGCTTTTCACATTCATTTTGCCCCTCTCCCTGCTGAATGCCTTTTTCAGGCTGTGTCTTAAATTCCTCTTGTACCTTAGTCAAATTCAACCTTTACCTTTATTTTATGTGCCAATTTTCCTGTCCTACTGTCCTCCTCCTTTTTCATTTCAATCTCCCCTCTATTGTCCTTTGTAAAACAAGTGCATATTTTTACCCAGATGGAGCCTCGTCTGTCAGCTCAGATGAAGGCGGTGTCAGCAGAGTATTTGGGCCCCATCCTGGACCCCTCATCAGGCAGCAAGCAGCAACACATCACCAAATCTCTAGCCTCTCTGACTGACATCCAGGAGGATGGCCTAAGTCTTATGACAGGAAGTCTGGGTCTCAGCCTAGCCTTACGAGACCCTTACCACAGAGACCGGGCATCACGCACCATCAGCCTACCTGTCAGAGGGCACACCTTGTAAGTTATGAAGATTTGACCTATAGAGGTAAAAGAAAAGTTAATGAGATGAAGATGGCCACAGTTATCCTTATGTGTTACTGTGGAAGGGGAGTTATTGAGAGGCTTGCCTCTTGCAATGTTGAATTATAGCAACACCCCACAAGTGGATTACTGCAGTAATGATTACTGCAGTGTTGTGGAGGGTGGAGCACTCTGCAGAGCTTCCCATCCTTTTTTTCATACGTCCACAGTCCTATCAGATGAGCTCCAAATCTTCTTTACCACCACCATAACCCTTACTCTAACCTTACTCTAAGACGAGTATGTCAACCATTTATTTTCTACTACTCTTTGGTATTAATAAATTCCTTAAATTTTGGCTATGCTCTGAGCCTTATTTACAATTACAGAACAATTAAGTATCAGTTACTTTTAGCTAGTTATCAACCCTTCAAGCTCACAATGAAAAATACATTACTTTTGGCTATGTTTTAGTTTTGCAAATGTTCATCAGCTCTCGCTCTCTCTCTTTCTGTCTTTTTTAATGTATATATATATATATATATATATATATATATATATAAATACATATATAAAAATGCAAGAGTATATTTAACAGCAAACTAGTCTTTAGGAAATTTAACATGTAGTGTTCAGGTATTACACTTCATTAAACATGTGGCAATATTTTAGTCAGTATTATCTCAAATTATGCAGATGTACCCTGAAGTACCCCTGGTTAGGGATCATAGTTCCACAGTCAGTATACTTTAATTAGAGAGCACAATATAAAGTCCTCCTGATAACCAAACATTTATTTTGCTTAAGTGCTGAAAAATTAGCAACTAAACATAAAACATATTTACAAAAACAGAATGGCATGACCATCAGTAAACACCTTGTGGTGTGTCACGAATATCCCAACCAGAGAGAATCATTTTTTGTGTTTTTTCCTAATATTGGATATGAAGGGCCTGTATTTCCTCCTGCATATTTCTGAGATGGTAACCACTGGAAACCTGCCAGAGGCCTTTTTTTAGTTATAAAAACTGCTTCAGGGAGAAGTCAGTGAAATTTGCATTGGTCCTTTTAGGATGGAAAGCCAGCTTGTGTGTGATTTGATATTAAAAGAAGTGAGTCTGTCAACTATTTTAGTTTGGTAGAAATGGCATCAAATTGTAGAATACCCTTGTCTCATAGACATAGAATATATAGATTCCTAACAGTTTGCATTGATAGATGTCATCCTTCCATGTTCATCACATATACACTGCCTTGGGAGCCTGCTTAGATTTCTTGTGTGTGTTTGTTTGTGTGTGTCAGTCCCAGGCAGTCTCGGGGTTATGACACCTCCCCCATAACAAGGAGGAAATCATATGACCGTGCCTACAGGTACATGTATTGCTTAAAATCAAGCTATTTTTTAGATCAATTAATTTTTTGTATTTATAAAATGATTTACTCCCAAGTTTTTCTAACTCTGCCCTTCACTCCTATTTTCTAACCTCCCTCACCTTCCCTTATCAGGCCCACTGATGGATATACTCCCCCCTCTTCTCCTCCTCTGAGGACTAGAAATGACCGCAATGTATTCTCAAGGCTCACCAGTAACCAAACCCAAGGCTCTGCTCTGGACAAGTGAGTACATTCTTGGACAGACGTAGATGAAAACACACTTGTTTTGTACTTTTATCCACATACATTCATCTAAAAAGTTCAGTAGTACTTTGAACCGTTCTTTTCTTTTATTCTATCCTCTTCCATTGTTTAAGGTCCTCACTGGTCCTTTTGATGGACTGAAAGTCAAGGTCAGGCCTTTTGAGAGGAAAGGTGTTTTGTCTGTACTGTAGACTCTCACAAAAGTGCTTGTCCATCTGTTAATCTTCAGATGAATCCCACCCTTACAGTGTTCAAAAGGACTTTTCTTTTGGAAATAATATATATCCTCTTTTTTTTTTGTTTGGAGGAGGGCATTCACAAAACCCAGGTGTTAAGTGCTCTCAAGAGGCATTAGAGAGCTAATCATCTGAGACAAAATCAAAGGCAACTCATTGTATTTAGCAGCGATATCAACAAGCACTGCACTGTTTTCAATCTATACGTAGCAGTTACAAGGAAACAAATGCAAATGAAGGATTCAGCTCAAATAGTAAAAGTCAATAAAATTTAATGTAAGGCAATAATGGAGAAGCAATATATTTCACGATAATTTTTTTGTTTTGCTAATAGTAGGTTTAGTGTAGTTTCTGAGGCTGTAGTTTGTGGTAAGTTTATACTGTTAACATTTGTAAAGGTAAAGCAATTAACAGTGTTTTGCCTCACCAAATGGAGATGCAATGTGGATACGAGATTCATGTTAATAGGTAGGCTAATAAGGCGCTGAATCTGGTATGAGAAACCAACCTTTTCCTTTCTTTGCTCCCAGTCAATTCCAGCTTTCGGCTCTGACAAATGTCAGCAGTTAATTTCAGTCAGTGTTTGGCTTTGCTGTTAAGTTGTTTGTTTGGTTGTTTGTTTTGTAATCTTTATTATTCACCAACGCATTTTAAGCTTTATTGACCCCCAATTTGTAGCAAGGATGCTGGGTAAAATGAATTTGCGTGTGTGAGTAAGAGTGTCTTGTTTGCATGTGCGTGTGTCAATATTTGTATGTGTTGTGCATTTGGAGTCTGCAGGTCCTCATTATCTGGAGCAGGGGTAGGTAAATGAGTTGGCTCTTGTCATCTTCCCATGCAGCTGCTATCACTGGTAGCCATTTTGAATTGACTCAGGCTGACAGTGGGGTGTTTATTAGGGATGGGGAAGGATCTTTGATGGATCGATAAATCAATGACTTCAAGAATTGTATAATTAATGTGACGATCATTTTGTTTTTACAAAAGGGAGGCATTGTTATTTCCCTTGTTCTCAGTGGCACCAGGAAATATTGTGTTATTACTGAATATGAGACTTTTATTTTCCACATTTGTGCCTTACATGTGCTGAGACAACATTCATTTTTAAACTTTGTGACACCTGAAGTCAGGGCCAAGCACCGGTAATATGTTCTAGGAATCGTTCTGTGGAAGAGAAACGGCACTTATCAGTGAACAGTGTTGTTATTTGGATAGAGATGCTAAGTACACCTCTTCCTCTCAAGAAACAACTGAACAGCCTCCCACTTTCTTTGTTGCGTTGGGTCTGCAGTGTGCATGGAGCAGGTCATTCTAGATTAAAAGTTGAATTGTTTCTGTCGATGATCGAGTAGCTTCTTTGCTGATGGTTTGTGGGATACAGATTTTTTTATTTTTACATTGTTAATTTTAATTGGAACATGATGAATCATGACTAAACATAATTTTGACATTTGCCCTTTGTGGGGTTTTGATGCAAGTAATAACTGAAGTGATAAGTGGAACACAGCGTTTTGTTTTGTTTTTTTTTTACCCCAGGTTCATCATTTTAACTATAATTTATTTTCATTTGTTTTCATTGTCATAACAATATGGAAACTGGCTCAAAACTTCCTCCTTATTCATGTCACGCATATATCCACAGCCAAATTAAGCAAATTTATTGAAAAATAATTAGACAACTACTGGAAATTATCTGTATGAATTCTGTTTAATTGGGTGTAAAATGAGAGGATGTGTGCTATGCAAAGGAAGAAGATAGTGATGTTCACAAGTACATCTTTACAAGTCCACAAAACCTAAATAAATAATTAAAGTGAGATTGTGACTGTGCATGCATTGTGGCTCTTTCTTGTCTATTTCATATTTGATCAGACTGGTTTCCTATGAGAATGGGATTGAGCATTTGACATTGATTTAAAAAAATTAAAAAAAGAGCAATATGAATTTCAAGCAAAATTTCCTTGTACCCTGTCAGATGAAGAGGCTTTGGATTCCAGATCCTATTTTAATCTTCCCATGACATTTGCATCCTCCAAAACCAACAAATTTTAAAAGGCTTTTGTCTTGAGAGTCAGAAATCTATATGCTAATAGCCAACACCATGGCGGCAGTAAATACCAAGAAATGAAGGCGTTTCCATTATCTTTTAACACTCTTGTTCCCTCCCGCCAAACCAGAGCCATTTTTTCATCATACCATTCTCAGAGTGTGAAGCACGGGCTCTCATGGTGACAAACCAGAGGTTATAAAATATTTACAATATAATAACACTTTCATTGCACTGTTAGACACATACCAGCTCTTCCCATTGAGCTAGTGTGGTGGTATGGGTGTACCTCTTTCCCTCAACAGCATTGAGTGGACTCGCCTGTGAATTTGACTGATATCCTTATCTTCCAGTTGACTTTATTTTCACTCATTCAATTAGTTAGTCCTCTTTGCTTTTCATTAAGTCTTTGATTATGATTGGAAAATGGAGATGTGTGGGTGGACGCTGACATCATCAGAGTCATAGAGGGCAGAAGTGTAGTGTAGAAATTATAATGTGAGGTTTGACCTCTGTGTAGCACGGTCTTGGCTTCAGTGCATCTTCCTTGACTACGACCCCTTTTCTTTCAGTAACCTTTTTCTGCTTTTTCCAAAATGAATTGTTTGACATTTGCAAAATGCATATATTTGTTTTCTTGCTGAAAGTTGCCTAGATCAGAAGAATAAATTCAAAGTGTTTTCTGTACACAGAATATGAGGTTCTTAATATAGTTAAGCTTAGCATGAAGACTGAAAACAAGTAGGGGCATCCACACAGATTCTGTCTAAAGCCAACAAAATCTGCCTATCAGGACATCTAAAGCTTAAACCTTAACACTTAAAACTGTTTGAGTTTAAGTGTGAGTGGAAAAAAAGACATTTTAGTTCACTAAAAACATACATATGCAGATGCAGACCTTTGCACAAGGTTAGTTGCTTAACGCAGTTTCCAGTCTTAATGCTATGCTGAATGCTACCTAAACAAACAGAAATTGCATTATCATCAATATTATTTATTATTGACAAGAAAGCAAAGGTGCATTTCTCAAAATGTCTATTTCTATTTTTCTTTAACTTGTAACCTTTCATATTAGCCCTAAATGCGAGTCCAGTCCCTTTTGTGCAGGTGTGTCTACAGTAAACATTCTTGACCAAGGAAAACATATTCAGACACTGGTCAAAAAATACAGCCTGTTCAGTGATTACCTTTCCGAGGAAACATGTTTCACTGTAAACTTGACTGTTAATCACTGAATAAGCTTTATTGTTGACTGAGCTTTCCTGCCAGTTTGCTCACTGCTTTATATCTAAACCCTTCCTGTAGTCACTCCTTCCTTTAACCCTTTGCTGCCAGTAACCCTTCTGTCTTCCCTTATCGTGTTTAACCCTTTCCTCTTCCCGTCCCTCCCCTCCCTCTCCTTGCTCCTCTTCTGCCTCCAGGTCGGATGACAGCGACTCCTCGCTCTCCGAGGTGCTCAGGTAGAGGAACCGTGTCTGTCACTCTCTGTTTTCCCATTTACCTGTTAACTCAACTGGTGTCATCACGCCTGGCCTCTTCACCACTTCCACCTTTATCAGCCTCTTTGCTTGGGTCGCTGTGGTGCATGTTTTAACCACAAGCAACCTTCTTTACTCGTTGGCCTTTTCCTGCATACTGTTGTTTCTCTGTGATGTTCAAAGACCTGAATGAACCTCGTCACTGTGAACAAACAAAGATGAAATGGTGCAAATTGGGGCTGAATAACTAATTGGACTTGCAATATGGCCAAGCGTAATATCCAAATCACAGCAATTTTTGGTGAGAGTAAAATGGGTCATTCAATATCATAAATGAAGCAGTGTGTTTTTAGAAAAGTGCCCTGAGCTACAGATCATATTCTCCAGCCATAAGGGGACATGTCTGTTTGCCCCTAGGCTCACATCATAGATGTTTATTTTGTTAGACAAGAAAATCTATACCACTTCATATTTTTAAGGCAAATGCAAAGTTAACATGTGTAGCTGTTATCTCAGTTTAGCCTAAAGAAACGAAATTAGGAGGAAACAGAAGGCGTGGTTTCTTCTAGCTGTAATATTTGAGACCATGGAGCCCCAGCTAGCAGCATCATGTCCTCATCTTACTTCCAATAATAAGGAGAATGAGTCCATTTCTAAAAATGTCAAACTGCACTGACTGGACACTTTATCATGTATGCCTCAATAATATCAAGATGGACCCTCTTTTGTCCTCAGAACTGCCTCAATTCCTAATGGCAATGATTCAACAGGGTGCTGGAAACATTGTTGGAAGTAGACGGAAGATCGGTATACTATGGTCAGGAAGGGATGACATGGTCAAAAACAATACTGAATAGTAGGCTGTGGTGCTTAAAAGATGCTCAGTTGGTACTAAGTGGCCCAAACAGTGCCAAGGAAATATTCCCCAACCCATTACACCCCAGATACCAGTCTGAACAGTTGGCACACAGCAGGTTGGATCCATGATTTCACATTGTTTATGCCAAAATCTGACCTCATCCATCCAAATGTGGTGGCAGAAATCGACTCATCAGACCAGTCAACATATTTCCAATCTCCTATTATCCAATTTTAGCGAGCTTCTGCTTCCTGTTTATAGCTGACAGGATTGGCACCCAGGGTGCTGCTGTAGACCAACCGCATCAAGGTGTGATGCTTCCTAGTAATTTCAGTTACTGTTGCCTTTATATCAGCTCAGCCTTTCTCTTGTGAACCCAAAAAAGCATTTCCGCCCTAAAATCTCCTACTCACAGGATATTTTTCCTTTTTTAGGAAGGTCGTGTATGAAAATCCCCAGCGGATCAGCAGTTTCTGAAATACTTAGATAAACCCACCGAGCACAGCTATGCCATATTCAAAGTGACTTATATCACCTTTCTGTTGCACTCTGATGCTCAGTTTGAACTTCAGCAGATCGTCTTAACCATGTCCACCTACCTAAATTTTCTCACTTGCTGCCATGTGATTGGCTAATTTGATATACTGCATTAAAGTGAGTTGAACAGGTGTACGTAGTGAAGTGGCCGGTGAGCTTATACCCTTCAGTCAAAAAGAAAGCAAGTATGTAACTACTGCTGAAAAATAGAATGTTCTCTTCATTTTGAGCCAGTTCTTATGTTTCTGTGTTTTCCTCACATGCACAAGTAGATTCACCTCTCACCAAGGCCTCTCTGGCTGTTTTTCAGTGTACTGCAGAGAGCACACACTGATCTCCCCCCATGTTTTTATTAATCTGCCGGTCTCTTGGTGCATGGCCCCGCAACATCCATTAGCAGCTCTTACACAGTGCATAACACAGTGCTCTATGATATCTTCCACAGGCGCAGATAGAAGGGCAGCAGTTTCTACCATTTGGAATACATAGACTAGAGAATCGCATTAGATAGAAAGTATAGTAAAAGCAAGTATTTGATCCACTGCAAGGGTCTCCTGGCAGGTAAGGGAAATAATCTGTACAGTCTTCAGCTCTAATAGCTGTAACTAGCTGACTTTGAATTATACATCAAGACAAAAATAACATTATCTGTTAAATCTGTCTAATTAGCTTCTTAACCAGTGAGGAGAGTGCGCAACTTCCTCTTGACTACCGGTTTGGATTAACAGAATAATAGAGTAATAAAGTTCATTCAAATGAAATGGCAATTTGAGTTATCCTTCTCTTATTTTCTCAAATCTATCCTCCCCTCTTTTTCTGTTCATTAGTTGTTTACCAGGCTTACCAAAATGAAACTGGACAAAGCAAGAGAGTGAGGCAGATAATGTGATGTTGTGTTCACTCCTTACGCCTTCCATCACAGTCAGGTTTCACAGCTCTGCAGAAGCTGATAATCTGACCATGCTGTCGACTTGTTAAATCTCCCCACTTACTTACATGTGCCACAGCCCCCTTAGTCCCAAAAAGCAATTGCCTGTGGAGGTGCTGATCTGAGAGTCAGCTCCCAGCCGACTAGCAGAGAATGAATGCTGCATGTGGTGATGATGACGTCTCAGGATGCTGCGCTCTGGTTTATATTTGAGTTGCAGTCTGCTTTGGAGTTTGTCTGCCAGGCTCTGACCAGTCTTAGTAATTGTTTTGTGCTTATTCTGTGCAAGTCAGTTCTTTTTTTCTTTTTTCTTTTTTGCCAGATTTGGCAGACATGCATGCATTTTTTTCTGGCTGTTGTGCACTATTAAATACAAATGCAATGTATGATTTGGTGTCTATATTTATGAGCCGACGTTTTTATTTAGGTGTGTCTGTTGTTTTCAGCGTATGTGTTGACAATGCAGAGGAGCTTGTCGCCTTATTTGAAAAGTTTCAAGCACACTCTTCTGTATTTTGCTTACTCTGTGCAGAAACAAATTTGTCCCAAGTTTTCTGTATAATCATCCACCCCTCCCCCCATATCCACTGGCTCTCCCTCACTGTTGAGCACTCTACCTCACTTTCTCCCACACGCAGATATACACACTAACCACCAGTCATGTCATTAGTAATCCCACCAGGGACCAATTTTCCCACATTCCCCTCTCTTCTTCTCACCCTCTCCCTGCTCTGTCTCACTCTACTGACTGCTCTGTAGGCACTCTGGGACTGTGGCCTGTCAGTGGGACATGGATTGGAAGGATTGTGTGGCTCAGAGGTTCAGCAATAGAGATTGAATGCACATAATATAAGAGTGTGTGTGTGTGTGTGTGTGTGAAAACAAGACAGGAGAAAGAGCTCTTACTGTTCTACTGCCTTAATTGGTGTGTTTCACAACAAACAGAGCAGAGGAGCTGCAGGGTTGGGGCAAAGGCAGACCCAGAGAGATAGGCTTTAGCACACACAGGAAGTTGTATATATGCTTGTTTGTGTGTTTAGGGCACATCCTTGTTGTGTATCCAGTGAGCTTTGTATAGGTTTGCATTGTCTCCTTTGAATGTTAATAATTTCTTGTGTGAATTTTTGTGTTTCCGTGTGCATGTTTGTGATCTTGCCTTCGTCTTTATTGTACGAACATCTGTAGTTTTAACCACTTATTTATGATAAGAAGGGTATGACTTTTTGTGTGTGTGTGTGTGTGTGTGTGTCATCTCTAGGGGTGTGATCAATCCCATTGGAGGTGTGAAGGGGGGTCGGACTGCACCCCTGCAGTGTGTTTCTGTAGCTGAGGGCCACTCAAAGCCTGTCCTGTGTGTGGATGCTACAGATGAGCTGCTATTCACCGGCTCTAAAGGTACATATCCTTCACTGTGTCATCAGGTACAGGTGTGCAGGTGTACTTCTACTTGTCTGTCTTTTTTAAACATGATGAAACATCCTTAAGTTTTTATCTTCTTGTATTTCTTTGTTTATGGATTAAACAAATAATATGTAACATCTTATAATAAGATCTAACATCTTATCTTATCATCTAATTGTAGCAGCCCACTGGTTGTTTCCCCTTGTTTGCCAGCGTGTGTTTATACAAAGCTAATTGTGAAGTCTGCACTTCACCAGCATACATTTACATTTGTGTACATGTGTTGATGATGTCATCTCATTCCTCAAATGAAAACAAATGTTGCACTGTTGCTAAACATGAATTAAGTAGTCTCTATTTAAAAAAAACAAACAAACAAACATTAAAAAAAAACAAAAAAACGTGTGCCTGTTTGAACTTCCCCTCGTCCTCTAGATCGCACCTGTAAGATGTGGAACCTGGTCACAGGTCAGGAGATTGCCACCCTCAAAGGCCACCCCAACAACGTGGTGTCAGTCAAATACTGTCCTTCTTCGTGTTTGGTCTTCTCTGTTTCCACCTCCTACATCAAGGTGTGGGACATTCGCGACTCAGCCAAGTGTGTCCGCACACTCACGTAAGTTTCATCGTTGCAACCAGCCAGATGGAACTTTTTAAAGCTGTTAAACACAGGGATAAGGCATCATAGCAGATATTAAATAGAAATGATTTAGGAATATATCTTTTCAGTTCAGTGATCTATTTCAAGTTGTAGACCAATTAAATGAGGGAATGTATGATTAAAAAATGCATTTATGTAAATTTTGTCTCTTAATTTCTTCTGTTTGTCCTTCCTTTGATCATCCTTTTCCTTGCCTTTTGTCCTGCCCTTTCTGACATTGTTTGGCTTGTCTCTACTGTCCACAGTTCATCTGGACAGGTGGTTTTAGGTGACGCGTGTGCTGGTACCACCACCCGTACAATAACATTTGCACAGGGGGAATGTCAGATCAACCAGATAGCCCTCAACCCTCCTGGATCTGTGCTCTATGCTGCTGCTGGTAACACTGTTCGCATGTGGGATCTCAACAGGTACACTTAATTCATAATGAATTTATAATGAACATTCTACTGGTTAGGGTCATTCAACTACTGGTTAGTTGTTTGTTCATTCTGGGAACTTGCATGTTCAATCACCATCATATTTTGTTCAGCTTCATTTGTACGATCACAAATCTCTTTACAGCCACTTCTAAATTCTGTTAGACTTGGATGTAGCTGTAAGAATATTTATTTATCTGATTATCTGACAGTAAGCATCGACAGTCATGAGATTAACAGAAACTCAGTGGCCCACTGGTGTCTCCGTGTTTTGTTTTGGGTTTTTTTTCCCCCCTTTTTCCATTTCTGACCCATGGCAATTCCATCTTCCCCTCAGTTTTTATGCCTCTGCAGATTGGACTAGACAGTTTATGCTGAGAGGCTCAGACCCATTAAATGATGCATTAGAACCACCCAGAAATAATGAATGAATGTATTAAATATTTTTCAGTATCATCACTGCCTTTAGCAGCTGTGTCTCAGCAGATTTCCTTCACTCGTGAGACAGGAAGTGGCTGCATTTCATTCAGTGAAATAGAATAGATTTTCTAAGCAATGAAATTCACAGACTTCGGCTGCTCTTCATTCGGTGTGCATGTATGTCTGTTTTTGTATTGTGTGTAGGATGCAAGCAATGGGAAAGCTGACAGGCCACATCGGCTCTGTCATGTGTCTGACAGTGGGACAGTCTCTCCTGGGCAAAGACCAAGTTATCACTGGCTCCAAAGACCATTATGTGAAGGTAACAACCACGCTCTGGAATTAACAAGTATCACCCACCACTTATCTCAGAGGTGCAGAAAGGTTTTGTTTTTGTCATAACTTCCTTTTTGTCTGCTTGCATTTCAGGTGTTTGACGTAGCAGAGGGAACCTTGGGTAATGTCGGCCCAGCTCACAACTTTGAGCCTCCGCATTATGATGGCATTGAGTGTTTGGCTGTCCAAGGAGACGTGTTGTTCAGCGGCTCGAGGGACAATGGGATCAAAAAATGGGATCTGGAACAGCAGGAACTCACTCAGGTGTGTTTGTGTATGTGTGTGTCTATATAAGATAATAACAAATATATAATAATATATAAGATATAAGACATGTCTAGGTCTTTTTCTTACCGTTTCAAAGACGCTGAAAACATCCAAGTGCTTTTAAAAACTGACGCAACAAGTGCTTGCATTTTTTTCTACCAGTGTGCTTCAGTGCTGGTCATGACAATATGTGATGTTTGCCTGCAGAAACTCTGAGGCTGTTTTATTTATTTATTTATTAATGCTTCATTATGATCTCTTAATTCTCATCGGGTGAGTGATGTTAGTCTGTCCATGTCAGCATATGAAGTGTAGATGAGTGTTAGTACAGTGGTTAAAAGAAGAGCGTGGCTTTGGGTCATAAATGCAATGAGATGCTTCCTGTCAGTAATGATGCTGAAAGTGTTATTACCACTAAAGTGTACTGTTGCTGTTTACTGATTCACTGACAGAAAATGTACTGATATTTCCAAGATGTCACTGTGAGCTGTGACATTTTGTGATGTGCATTTTAAATGCTTTTACAATAAATGTAAAAGCTAAATTGATTGACCTATGATGGCACCAGCATATATCTGAAGGAGATTTTGAAGTGCAGACAGGGCTTCTGTTCCACCATTTCCATCATGGCACTCCCTTACTCTGCTTATCCTCTCACAAAAAATTGGACAAAGAAGGTGGGGCATTCATGGTGCTGAGATTTTAGTGTGTACTGGTTTGTGGTAAACCTTTGCCTCGTCACCCGTGACTCAAAGCAATTCACTCTAAATTCCACAGGCCTTTAAGTCTTTATACAGTTGTCAAGAACAAACAAATTAGATTTTAGAGCCTGCCTCGTGTGGTATTTGGAAGAATTGCAATTGGCTTTATTTTTGTCCTAAGATGCAGAAAATATTTCAGTTGTATAAAACCTTAAGCTGTGCTCATTGCAGTGATTCACTCAATCTATTCACCCATCTGTACCTGTCTCTCTCTTACACACATAGACACATACACCAAAGATGCTCTTGTCTGTCAGATCAGTTAAGGGCAACAAGATCATACATGTTAATTTGCATACAAAGTGGGGAAGTAAGATCCGATCACAAGTGGTCCCTTGTGATGCATATGAAGATGAATTTCAATACCTGGTGTGAACTGATACTACTTGTGATTAGATCGCCTGAGTGACGCTTCATACCTCATCAATGGGGAAAAAAAGGCACAAAAACAGGCAGAAATAATGACTTAATCTTATATTAAAGCTCACTGGCTAACATGCTGTGAAGGCCCTTAAGGGTTTCTTAGTTAGAATTTAAAATCAGGACAATACTCAGTGAAACCATTTGCACACTGAGATGAGATGATATGAGATCATCATTTTGATGTCGATCTGGTAGATAATTCCATGTGTTTGATGCACAGAAACTAAAAGCAGAATATTGTTATTGAGTTTTTGGAAATAAATATTGCATAGAAAACTGCATAGATAATATGTATGATGATCAATGTCCAAGGAAACCCTATGGATGTGTTTATCAAGCCTCTGCAGCAGAGAAATAAGTGCTTTTTTTTTTGGGCTGAATTTAAACTAATTGTGGTTATTTTAGTGATGTTTTAGGTTGACCTTGTATCAGCAAAAATCAGACGACAAGCCAGAGCAATGTGCTTTCCATCAGGTTTGTCCAATGTGGACAAGATGCCATATTGGGCAAGATGCCTTGAACGAAATTGTGCAATATTCTGTTGTCACACCAACTCCGTCCATATTGGTGGAGACTGTATTTTACTTGTTATTCAACAGGGGCTCAGCTGTGAAATTAAAAAGCTGTGCTGCCAGCAAGAGAGCTGAGTTGGTGGCCACCTTCTTGCTACCATAGTGCCCACTTCATGTCTTCCTTTTACGCAGACTGTTCACTCTGTGGAGGGAGTCAAAAGAGTGTCCTCATATGTAATGTGGCATGAAAGCAAATGTGTTAACATCAGAGCTTTGCACCCCACACAAATCATAGCTACAGGTGTCAGACGAAAGAATGTCTGTGTGTGTGTGTGTGTGTGTGTGTGTGTGTGTGTGTCTTCGTACGCAAGCACTAACTTCAGCAAAGTCTCCCGAGCATTCCCTGTTGCCTGCATATGTTAATCATGGATAATAGTGCACCTTGTGGGTGGATATGGCTTATTCATTTGCATAGTAATATGCATATTAAGCAGTTATTTCTTGGGTTTTTGTGTATAAATTTGATTTAGCCGTTGTTTATCTGCAGAGGAAAATTAGGAACTTTGGACATTATTATTTTTACTCAAAGGCTGAAATAAACCAGCAGTGGTTTGTAGCATATGACCTTAAACTCATTTGTGAAGTAGCCACAATCCATTTTACAGCCCCACTAACTCAGAGGTCTCTGTCTAATTATGTAATAGGATCAAATTGTGGCTTGGGGTATAATAGAATATATTACAGTAGACTCCGAAACTCTTGCCTCCTCCAGGATTGCTGCTGCAAGCTGTTCCGCTCTGACCCCGTGTTAAAATGCATACACCATCATGTATCTCTTTGGGGAATATGTGAAGCAATTTGTTGTATAATTACTAGACATTGTGGTTCTGTGATTCCCAGTGGCTTGATAAATAACCAAATATACCTTCTAAAAGTTATAAGTGTGATTTACTTGGTTTTTCAACATGCTTATGCAACTGTTGCAACAGTATTGTGTTTCTCTCTGTGCGTTTTTGGCAAGCATTAACATATTTTGCCCACTGGTGTTAAGTTGTTACAGACACTGAGGAAGATGTAATGTATGTGAGAAGTTTTTCTTTATTTTTGTATTTGTTATTCCTTATCTACAGCTCCTATTCCACTCTCAACCAGCAGCAGATGGGTATCTCTCTTTTGAACTGCCGCTCCAATCTTTTCCCTGTTTTTACTGGCCGTGACAGTGTGTGGCTGGTATTGTTTTCAACTTGTGAGTCTGTGTGTGAGTCATCATGGCAAAATGTCCTCTTGGAGACACTTGCTTTTGCAGGAACTACCACACAGGCAGTTTTTAACACTTTTGGCAAGTATTTAATGTCTGTGGATACATTTTTGAGCTCGATAGCATTACAACTATGCAAGATGCCTTCAAGGAAGTTCACAGATGTATTACTGATCAAAATTAAAGTAGATCCATGGTCCAAACTGCAACCGCTCTGCTGAAATGTCATCTTGATGGGCACTGTAGCTAGTGAGTTGTACAGTGAGCTATTGATTTTATTCTTTGTGCATGCAGGTGCATTTCTCACCAGATATAGATATAACTTATTTAATAATAATAATAATAATAATGAATGCGTTGACAGGACTACACTTTTTATATCACTTTCCTAATGATATCAAGCACTCACGCTCTTTCAATACGTTTACACGTATATACACATTTCTATGCTGAAGATCACATCATTCACCATCACGCTGCAATTTTGAGCTCAGTATCTTGGCCAATCACACCCTGGTGCACTGAGAGGCTGGGGATTGGGGCACTGGTCGGTTTAGTGAACAGCCTGAGCCTCCTCCTAAGCCAGTTGCCTCATACCACAGCTGCCCTCAACAATTAAATCGCTGGGGAAAAAGGGAGTGGTCACATATTATAGGGCCGAAACCAGTATACTTCAAATTGGAAGAATTTATCATTGAATTCAAACTTTAAGACAGTCGTCAGGGACAGAGTGGACTTCACGTACGTCTGTACACTGCGAGTGTAGGGTCACGAGGCAAACAGGCACAGACATGCTCATAAGTTGAAGAAAGAAAAGCTGTTGCTTTTCTGTTTCAGAAGCTTAGGAAAAGTAATTAACTCTTGTATTACACAGAAATCATGATCACTGATGCCAGATGTGCCTGATTAAGCACAGCTGACCAGCAGAGATTGAATGTCTATGATAATGAATCTACAAGATTGACAAAAATCTTGTGTCCTGAATGAAATTATTTCACAGGTTAATGCTGTCTCTAGTCTGCTATTTATCATGAGACAACAATATAAATCTAAATAGTTCCTGTCCATTTGCACCCACGATTACCAACTGTTTACCAGCAGGTGATCTTGTCATTTCAAATAGTTGTTTTTATGTTGCACTGTGAATGACTGATTCATGTTTTGTTTTTGTTTGTTGTTTTTTTTTTAACGTCTGCAGAAGATCATATGGTACTGAGTAAATTATAAAATATTAATGTCTCACAAACTATTACATTTGTATTCAGCTTGGACTTGTAACAATCACTAAACAGAAAAGGATGTGGAGCCTTTTTTTTTCCTCAGATGAAGTTTTTGGTCAGAAAACTATTCAGGGTAAAAAGCATAGTTTTATGAAAACGCCTACAGCATAGATGGTGGTACTTGTGGAATAACGATGGAAATTAACTTACATTGTATTGTTATGTGTATTTAAAAAGTACAAGTAATTACAGGAAGAACACAACAGGAAAAAGTAGATAAAAATCATAAAAAGTGATCATCTTTTGCTAATGCAGCACTTTTTAGAGCAAAATTATTATGGCATTAGTTGACGTAAACAGATTAAAAAACAACAGCAAACCCCAAAGAGTAGGTATAATAGATGTTTGATAAAGCTTCATACAAAAACCAAATTGGATTTTGGATGTTTGTTCTTTATTTAAAGACGCTGATAGTATTTAGGCCAATCATGTTTTACATTTGTCCTTTTGTATTGGTGCTTTCTCACAGATATTCACTTAATTGTTCTTAATTTTTTTCTTTCATTCACTGCATAGATTACACATAAAAATAAAAGATGCTTGTTTTTGAAGTGTGTTAAAGCTGAGCTGGATGTCTACAGCTTTTCTATGATCATAAAATAAAAAAGTTGGGAAATAACATTTCATTGTATGCAAAAATGGTGTGATTTAACCTAAAACAAGACTTAAATATACCTTTGCACTTACAGTGTAGTAGCTCTGTAGTTCGAAGGTTTGGATTAGGTGAAAGTGTCAGTTCTGACCATATGTTGGTTATTTCTGTGCTGTTGCTTTTTTAATAGGCTTTAAGAAATGTCCTTATGTTTTACTGATACTAATTTGTATCCATTAAAAATTAAACGTTCAACATTTATGTTTTCCTGTCACAATTTTAAGAATGTAATAACCCAAAGAATTCAAATAAGTGCATGAAAACCTCTCTATTATTATTTAATCTGACATGTCCGAAACATGTCACATCTTTCTCCCTCTCTTCTTTGAGTCTTGATGTCTCTCTGCCATGTCTCCACAGCAAATCCCCAACGCCCACAAGGACTGGGTATGCGCTCTGGCATACGTCCCTGGCCGGCCCATGCTGCTGAGCGGCTGCCGGGGTGGGATGCTGAAAGTGTGGAACGTAGACAACTTCACCCCCATAGGAGAGGTCAGGGGCCATGACAGCCCCATTAATGCTATATGTACCAACTCGAGGCAGATCTTCACTGCGTCCAGGTAAAAAATAAGTTGCACTCTTCCACCACCATTCATTTAAAAATATTAAAAGTGTGCAACTAATGTAATGAAGGGATTAAGAGTCAGATTTTTGGGTTATTTCTTATTTGGCAGTAAAAGACACCTTTTTATCTAAATAAAGGCATTTTATTCTAAATCCTTAAGTATAACAAGTTAGTTTTATAATAGTGTGAGCTGATTGAAATATAATCAGACTAGACACAGACTAGACCAGAAATGTTTTAGTCTTTCTGTTACCTCTATAGCCAATAACTCATGTTGCTCTAGAGCTCCATTGAAATCATCTAAAACACGTTAACCAGAGTTTAGCACTGACCAAATTTTACACCTTCACAGTGAACAGAAGTTTACCTTTAGTCTAAAACTGTAAATGTGTATATATCACCTGCTAGCATGGAGACCCCAACAAATGAATTGTCATGGTCATGTTATGTCACAAATAAAAGTGAATGCAAGCTCAATTTAATACATCAAGAAATAATGGCATCTTTTGAAATGAAAGGGCTTGAGGATGAGTGGATGTAGGAAAGTACAGAGGCTGTGATCACGGTGGGTTTTGTATTATTTGCTGACAGTAGTTTTCCCCAGTTCTGTGTTATTCTGAGAGCTGCATCAGGCTAGCCTAATGACATAGTGCGGTCTTTGTAGTCTAGCTGCGTCCATTTCTCGCTCTTCTCGCTCTCTTCTCAATTAACTAATGGCCTTGCACTCAAGTTCATTAACTTTCTATTGCGTCTTCCTTCTGTCCTCTCTTCTCCCACCTCTCTTTTTTCATCATGTTTAATCTTAATGATCACATGCTCTTTTTTCTGTTTTCCTGTTCCCTTCTCTGTGGCTAATTGTGTCCTCATGTTTGACCTCTCTAACTCTACCTTAATCCTGCTTCTCTTGTTCTTCACCGTCTCCCTTCCTCCCTCCTTGTGTCGACCTCAGTGACTGCAGGGTGAAGCTATGGAGCTATGTGCCAGGCTTGACCCCGTGTCTTCCTCGACGGGTCCTGGCCATCAAAGGCCGGGCCACCAGCCTCCCGTGATTGCCTTCTCTCTGCTCACCAACCCTCCCTTCCTCTGGTACTCTCTTAAACTAATTTCCACCTTTTCTTTTGCCTTTCTTTGTATTCCTATTTCTATTTCTTTCCATGTGTAGTACCTATACCCTGTTTGCTCCTGTTCTCTTTCTACCCCCTTTTCTATTTTTGCTCTCAGTGTTACCTTTTTTAAAAATGTCAATATATTTTATTTATTTTATTGTTTTTTATCCTTTCATCATGATTCCTGTTTTTTTGCAGACCACTGCCTCCGCCTAGACAAACAACTTCTCATTGACTGAACAAATGACTGCAAATCCTGCTCAGAATAATTTATGGATTTCTCATCTGTGCAGATCAAATTTGTTTGCTGCACCTATTGCTCTACCTCAATTAACACAATTCATTTTCTTTCTTGCTCAGAGTTAGATGACAAAAACCATTTCCATTGTCACATTTGTTGGTTCAACATAAGGTTCTAGTCAGTTGGCCGATAGCTTAGCTTGAAACAAAAAACCAAGAGGAAGAAGCTAGCTACTGAGTGGCTTGTAAAAATCCAACTTGTTTCAGCAACATTTTTTTTAAGGTATTGATTAAAAAGAGATACAAACTTATAAACTGAAGTTGTGCTGGTTGATTGATTTCTATTACATTTTCCCCTTTTTTCAGTCTTTATGCAAGGCTATCTGGCTATCGGGCTGCTGTAACAATGGTCTAGTCCAAGAATGATATGCTGAAAGAAGCAGATAAGCATAATTCAGAAAAGGCCCAACTGTTTTTAAACAACATTAGTTCTCACACAGAATCCAGTCAAATGACTTTTAATGTTTTCTAACACCCTCCAAAGGGCCAAGCTAACTTCTTAAACTCGTGTTAATGGAAAAGCTGATGTCGTGCCTAACTGATCAGTCCATGGTGTTGTGAGCTGCACTGTGGGAATGTGCAGGAAAATGAAAATTAAACTGCACAGTCAGTTGGGAGTAGAGTCGTTGGGAGGTTGATTAGATTTACTTGTTGCAGAATTACAAATCATACCGCAAAGAGGTTGGAGTGGTGGTGTTTTTTTGTTTTTTTTCCCTGACACTGTTGAGAAGGGTCTTTATTGAAGTGTGTGTGGGTGTGTGTGTGTTGTGTACTTTGTCATTGTTTTTGTGATTGCACAATGGGTTGTTTTGAGAGGAAAGACTGTCTGATTGATGTTTTATTTTCTCTCTCTCTCTCTTTGTTGTGTTCTCACTTTCCTTTGCTCTCCCCTCTCCCTCTCTCTTTCTCTCTCACTAGTGACAAGACAGTGAAGATCTGGCTGTCAAAGGTGTGGAGGAAGAGGTGACAACTGAAAATGGTTCTGTTCTTTTGTCAACTACTTTCCTGCACTTTCAGCTACTGATATGCTCACATTATGTTATGAGATGGATCGCTGACATCACTGTTTCCACGGCAATCAAGGTGTTTTTTGTCATGGTGCAAAGTGATAAGGGTGAGTTGGAATATTTTATAAAACGCAAGAGGACATTTTCTGCCTAGATTTTTTTTTTTTTTTTTTTTTTTTTTTTTAACTACTAATTTGAAAGTGCCATTCAGGTGTGATGCCACTTGGACAAGATAAAACACATTTTCCCAGCCATGGATACACCAGGCAGAACAATATCTCTTCTGACATGAAAGATACCACAGTCTGGTATAAAAAGGAAAAGAAGAAAGTGTCCTTCTCCTATTTCAGCAAGGTTTCAGAAACCTTGTGTAACAGTGAGTGATGAATTTTTTCGGAGACCTGTGTATTCATGTATCTATTATCTGAATGTCGGGAGATGGACCACTTTGAAATCCCAGAGCGATGCTGCCTAACAAATGGAAATTTTGTTCTTCATTCTAGACTGTTTGTGTCCATCAGCATTGTGGTTGTGCAAACACTGAACATTGGACGGTCATTCTGTGTGTTCATCACAGTGGATGACCTTGGGTTAGACATCACTGGAAAATTACGCTTTATACAGTGTATCACTGAAACTGAACTACATCCAACAAGGAGTGTTTTATTTTTACTGTTCTATGATTTTTATTAATTTATTATTTTCCCTACCTCAATTGTTTTGGACATTGGTCTGAGGTAGGAAGAAACATTTTTACGGGTCTCCACACACAAACGCCTGGTGCTTGACATTTGTAAGTCTTCATTTAATACCTGGCGCTTCATCTCTGTGTGGGTGTGTCCTTTGTGGCCCTCTGGTTATCAGACTGTCTAGTTGCTGACCTTGCAAACAGCAAAGCACATGTCCAGTAGCACAAATAAAGATAGCTTGAGCCCCTGGTGGATCGGACTGGAGGATCTGTATTATCTGTTTTGTGAAGTGCTAACTCCAGCAAAAATACAGAAAAAGAAGACCAGTGCAGACGCACTTGACACAAACAGTATATACAGTTCAGACATTTGTGAGATAAGTACTCTATGTGAGGCCAAAGTGCCAGATAATTATCTGAACCATCCTACATCATATGGACCACACTTGCCATTTATCCTTCATGCAAATGGTAATAGGACCCCCACCGGGATCCCTCTGTCTGCTCTCAGCTCCGCTCTGATTTTAAGGATTAGTGACAGTGTCAGACTGACCAGCCTTACTGAAGAGTCGACTTTGTAGTCACTGAACTTCTCCAGAAAGCCAATTTAATTAGACGCCCGATTACTTGGGTGAAAGTAGGTCATAAGTGAGCGGGATTTCTTATGAAAATGCAAGTTTTCTTCCACCCACTATTTGCTGCTACGTTTAAAGACAGGGGGAAACTTCCTGTACCCGTGCACTGATATACAAATCTGTTTATGTGGCAGATTATGCGTGTGCGCATACGCACAAACTGTGGACACACACAAACACAATATTTGTGGGGATGATTCGGTTATCTGTCTTGCCTGATAGGTCTTGGCATCCCTCACTGCGATTTTGTGTCTTTTTAATAAAACAAATTCAGCACTGCAGTACTCCACTGACACATACAGACTCTTGGACCATACTGTACATACACACACAGGCGACAGGAATAACCAAGGTCGTTTGAGTTATTTTGATTGTTGCCTTCTTAATATGGATTTACACGACTTGTAAGTTTGTGAACTTTTGTGATGCTTTTTTCTGTATCTCTTTAAATGACAAACAGCATTTCAAAGCCTATAATCTTGTCATACTTAACACGTCTTAACGCAGTGTAAAAACACACCTCGTCTGTTAATATCATGAATCAAATGTTGTTCAGCTCTAAATACCACACCCTCTGTAGGAAAAAAAAAACGTCTTTGTTTTTGTGCACTTTTTCCTGATAAAAGATCCAGAATCGTGTTTCATTTAAAAAAAAAAAAAATTGGATCATAAAACATCAGTCATACTTTTGGTGCTGTAGTAAATTGATACTTTCAATATTCTCCAAATTCTCCTCCAATAAGTGAGTATGCACTGCTGATGTTTGATGTATTTAACCTGAGACCGAAGTTGTTTAGATTTTCCAAAAGCAATGGCATGGGTCTTTGGTTTTATATTGGGGTGGGGTGTTATGAATGCAGATGTGTGGATGGGGGTGAATTGTCCCAACATTTTGCGTTTTAATATTTAGCTATGTTAGAAACTCAGGTAAAAGTTGAAGGATATTACGTAGTCATACCTTTATCATTATATGACCCTGTGAAGTAGCTCTTTGAATTGATAAAATGCCTTTGAGGGGGAAAAAAAGGTACTATCAGAGGTGTATCTGCTGTTTTTGTAAAATCCTCATTTCCGTGTTTTGCGTTTGCATTTGACTTTACTTATTATATATGTGCTTTTCTGTACAAAATGTACACATCTTAAATGACTATTTTCCCAATCTGGCCAAAGCCCCAAGTCATGCAACGCTGAGCAGATGCGCACAGTTTTTTGTTTTTTTTTACTATAATTCCTTGTTTATAAAATATGTATAAGATATGTTATTTGTGTAACAGCCTGCCTGGAGTGAGAGGTACAAAATGTGCACTGCTGGGAATTTAGGCTGCATAACATAATGGGTTGTATACTTTAACCTCAAATCAGACTCCACTGTACCCATCACAACACATTCTGTATTTATCTGTGCCAATTAGCCCAATTGACCCTGTTCTCCAGCTTCCTTGTTTGTTTCATGTGATAACAATGCTAATGCAGTCTTTATTTTTCTTTTTCCCCCCACTTATCCAGACTCTTACTTATTGCTAGAAAAGATCTTGTAGTACTGTAGCTCTTGGCACTCTCTTATGTGCCTCATGCTTGTACATTGCTGAAGGATGCATGATGTTAGTGGTGCTCATTGGCTGATTGGACTCTACAAAACATAGCAGCCCAGTGGACAATACAGTCTTAACGGTTAAATATCTGGTTGAGGGTTTACTTTCAGAATCTCAGAAGGATACTGAATGTATTTATACATAAAATGTATCAGAGACATCTGTGGAGTATTTATTGTAACCAAAGGGAAGCCCTGTTATTTGGCCTTGGATCTCCCTCAGCCAAAGTTATTCCAAGCTCCAAAGCCTGGATATCAGCCGATGCCGGCACCACTTCATGGCTCGATAAAGTGTAAATATGTGTTTTAAATGTTACAAAGTGGATGCAGTTGAGGTTAACTGACGTCTTTCTTGTCAGCTGGTCTCAGTGTGATCTTTGTAAGTTAGGATTTAAAGCACTACGGAAAATGAACTTTGCTGTGAATACCCTATAAGCTGTTTTCTAGAAACATATTAAGCCTAGTTTTAAGTCTACAAAGTCTTCATTAATGATCCCAAACCAGACTGAAATCACTTACATTGTACTGAAAAGAATGCATCTTTTGACATGTACAGTAGGTTTAGAAATGTTTGTGCTGATACAATATGTAAGATAACCGTCGAGATGGAGATAGTTCCTGCTATGTCCCTGCCTTTTCTAGTAAATGTTACCTGACATTGAGAATTTTCACTTTGATTGAACAATTTAAACCTTTGTGGATGCTCAGGAGAGAGCTACATCCTTATTTCCCTGGCTGCTTGCTGGCATTTAGGCATTTTTCTTGATATTACTGACAACCAACAGGCCATATTATTCTATGAGGGATGTAATCAGAGACACAGGATGATGAGATTTACTCTTCATTTATCTCCGCTGCATCAGACAACTGGGGAAAGATCATACCTGATTACATATAATTTTAGAAAGGGAGTGAGCATGTAGTGAGCATTGTTTGATCAATACCTTTTTCTGATCCCAAATGGATGTATAGCTGGTGGCAATTTTCTGTAATTTAGTGTGGGGGAAATCTATAGTAGGCTTTTGTAGTTTCTCTTAGCATCTGGTTTAAACTTGACCAAAACTCATCTGATTGTAGTCAGAGACTTGAAGCCAAGATGATTGGAACAGAATATGTTGAAATTTGTTGCTCCTAAATGATTGTATTTAAAAAAGAAAGAAAGAAAGGAAAGACTCAGTGGGAATCGGTGCATGAATCCCCAGCCACGGTTCCCACCTGGGGACACAAAAGGAGCTGGCTGTTTGCTAAAGCTTTTCACCCCTTGCTATTGCTTGTTTTGCTTTCTCTGGTGGTCAATGACAGCACTGGGGGATTTATATCACATTTATTGTGCCTACATTTGCAGCTCAGATAAACACAGTATTTCATCATGTCCTGACACTTGTAGAGGTGTTTCCAGTTTTGTCAAAAGGATAAATAATCTTCAAGGCTTTATGTGCGTTTGGATCATATTAGAGCAGTGTGCTATGTGGAGAAATCCAAAGCTTCACAGGCCTGCCATGACTAATAACATTTGGTAAGCTATGATTGGACAATCGGTGTTCGGGTGCATGCTTTAGTGAGTGGTAAGTTAGCTGAAAGAAAACAACATGAACAGCACCAAACGAGAAACCTAAATTCTGTTAATAGTACTTTTAATTAATCCACCTGCTTGTCAACAACGAACAGATTTGAGAGTCAAGCTGCCAGTGAAACTGACTGTCTGATCACCACCTTTACTACGCCCCGGTCCAGCCTAACCCAGATTTTTGGAGACTACAATGAATAATATAACCTGAGTAGTCAGTTTCTCAGCTTCAGCCTTGTGCCTCAGCCAACAGGCTTTGTTTGTGGGACATTTAGAATCATTCTCTTAAAATCCTCAGTCCGTACCAGGTTTATTCAGGAGATTGTAGATTGTCCAACACAGCATGGTATTGTGTTCTCAGTCAGTCGACATATTTGCTCACTTTATCATTGTGGCTGAAAAGACTTTCAACTTTGCCTCAGGCTGCAGAGTGGATGAGATCGCATTTAGACACAATCATGAGGGCTGTTGATCAAGAGGGCATTTATCTGCTGC